>NW_023601212.1:13849542-14449542 GCF_014898055.3 Talpa occidentalis | reverse complement strand
AAATCACAGGCATTCAGGACCCTTCCTTTCTTCATGAAGCTCTGAAGGTTAGTTTCAAGGCCTCTGTTAGTCAACAGACCTTAAAACAGTTGTCCATGTAATAGTTATATCAGCTCAAGCTATTTTTATTACAAAATGATTGCGCATATAGGGACAGAAGCTCTACAGGTCAAATGACACCCAGTAGCTTAACATATAAATTATAAGGGAGGGAGGGTGTGTGTGGGGAAGAATGTGGGGGAGGCTCCTTGAGTAGGAAACCTGGGAGGGTAAAAGAGATTTAAGAAACATTGACCATCTGCATCCATATAAACCATATATAGATCCTGAAACTAAAAAATATTTGAGTCAGGGAAGTTTGAGCTAGTTATTTGATGTTAAAAATCTTTTTTTTTTTTAAAGATTTATTTATTCACACAAAAACTGGGGTATAGGCCAGATGTGCAGGAGGGTGAGAGGATTTATCAAAGACAGCGGGGAACAGAACAGACAGACTGACTGAAACACACTGCTGGGGAGAGCAGCAGGCGAGACAGAAGAGGTCTGCTGCGCCATGTGGGTATCTCCATGTGGCTGGCGGGGATCGAATCGGCACTGCAGAGGCTGCATACAGCTTCACAGCGCTGCGCTCAACCACCTGCACCACCAGGGAGGCCCCTGATACTAAAAATCTTGTTGCTTGTTGGTATTGAAAATTCTATGATACTAGAATTATGGGTTGTTTTTCTTTTAAGATAATGTTGACTGAGGAAATGATAAGGTGGTTAAGGTTTGCTTCATGTCTTGGAGAGGGTAGGCAGAATAGGTCAAAGAAGACTGACCCCGGCTTAATCTTTGCTGCGGCTCAGTGATGAGTACATGGAGTTCAATTATACATTCACTCTACTGTTGTAGGTATTAAAAGTACCGCCTAATAAAAAGTTAAATACCAATAAAAGAGTGGTCACCACCACAGAATATGGTAACTGTTGACATTTTCATTGTGAAGATGACTTCATTTAGAATCTGTGTTGTCGATCCCCTTTTTGATATATTTTGCTTTAGGTATTCTGTAACATCAAAGAGTAGTGGTATCCAAAGCAGTGAGAATAAATCACCAGCAAGATTTCCTCCTTCTTTGCATGTTATGGGTAATCACCCTGGCAACTCCTTTCTTACAACTAGTTTGATACAAACTTAAACCTATTAGATTTACATATCCTCCAGCATATCTTTTTTTCCTATTTTGTACCCTAGAGTTATGCCTCTACTTAATCAGTGTATCAGCAGAGTAGTAAGCCGTTACAACCCAAACACTAACTTGCTACTAATTTTAAATGCTGTGATGCTTTACTTTTGAAATTTCTTTTTCTCCCTCCTTTTAGGCCAGTAATGGTGACATCACTCAGGCAGTCAGCCTTCTCACTGATGAAAGAGTGACGGAGCCCAGTCAAGACACTGTTGCCACAGAACCATCTGAAGTAGAAGGAAGTGCTACCAGCAAAGAAGTGTTAGCAAGTAGGTTTATCCTGTCTTGATCCTGCTCTGAACCAGCAGAAGATAAGGGATGGGTGTATGTGAGTTTCCTATCGGTTACAGCCCTTTGACGATAATGATACTGATAGCTAAGTATTGAACCATTACTATGTGCCAGGCTCAATTCTAAGCACCTAAATGGATTCATTCCTTCATTCTTTCAGCATTTACTTAGTAAGTACTTAGTATGTTCATACCAAGCACTGTCTTAAGATACTGGAGATGAACAAAGGAAGCAAGAATCCCTGCCTTCATGTAGCTTATTTTTTTCTTAGGGGGAAATCAACAGGTAAAATGAATAAATAATATAGTGTATTAAAAGGTGGCTAGTACAATAGAGAAGAGTGAGTGAAAGAAAGGAAGAAAAAGGAGTGATGGGGTAGATTTGAAATATGATGGACCTTTTGAGAAGGTTCGAGGGAGGTGCGGAAATAATTCACTTGAGGATCTGAGATGCTATATAAGGAGTATGTCTTGGCTTGCTTAAGATGCAGAGGGAGGCAGAGCTGAGTCTTAATGAATGAAGAGGACAGTAAAAGGTGAGGCCATAGTGGCAACGCAGGCAGATCACGCAGAGCCTTCCTAAGTGCCTGGCTTTTATGTTGACATAGATGAGTAGCTGTTAGAAAGTTTGGATCAGAGGGATGATGTAAATTGGTTTCCATTTTCTAAAGGTCATACTGACATTTTCTAGAATGATTTTTTTGCTCATTTGTACTCTCACTGAGAGGGTTTGAGGGTAACTATTGCTCTCAAACTTGTTCGATTGTAAAATTGTTGGCCATCTTTTTGACATGAAATGATAACTGTTTTTAATTAGAATTTTTAAAATTAGGAATAAGATTGAATGTTTCCTTGTTGGTCATTCTTATTTTCTTGTAAGTAAAATTTCTCTTCATGTCTTCTGTTTGGTTTTTCTATTTGTTTGCCTCTTTGTTATTGATTCTTGATGTTACCTTATTAATCTTTTTCTTGCTATTATTCTCAACATGTCTCTTATTGATATTCTGAATAGTAACCCATTTTTTTCTGGATTTGTGAGTTGCAGGTATCTTCTCCCTGTTGGTAACTTACATTTTCACATTACTATGATGAATTAAATAATTATTTTACTATAATTTCACTTATCAATTTTTTTTTTTTTTTGGTTGTGCTTTTAGTTTAAGAACTCTTCCACCCGCAAATCATAGTGGTAACGTTTTGGTTTTCACATTTAAATCTTTAATCTACTGAAGTGGATTTTTTTTGTGGGGAGAGGGTAAGGCATTCTTCCTCTCCATCCAACAATTACTCGGTAGTCCCAATGCCTTTTATTAAAAAGGTGATACTTAACCGCTGTATCAGCTCTGTGTTTGTGTTGTTAGAGTGTTCATTTCTTCCATTCTATGTCACTGAGATTCCATTTTCAGTTCTTTGGGATACATACCTAGGTGTGGAATTGCTAGGTGAAATGACAATTCTGTGTTTAGCCTTTTTGTTTTAAGATACCTGAAAGAGAACTTTCATAACTGCAAGAATGTTTTCACACTTTAAAAATTAATAGTTCCTTCTTCTCATTAAATAGAAATTTTCCTGATTGTCCTCTTATTGACAGTATGTTTATAGTTGGCTTATGAGATTAATGAAAATGTTAAACATTAAATATGCTTGAAGTGTCTTTTAAGACTCTTAATCTGTGAATTCACCCTCTTTTTTTCCTTCGTGTCTGAAGAAATCAGGTCCTTTGTTCTGTCAAGTTTCACGTTTTCTGAAATTTGCTGATTACGTTCCCTGTGGTATCTTTCAGTGGATTTTTCTGTCCCTCGTCTTTCCTATAAACCTGGAAGCTTAACTGGCATGACTGGGTCATAGGTCATGTGTGTATACTTTCTATTTTGTCAAATCGTGAAGCAAGTAATGTCTGATTGACCTCTTTGTGTTGTTAAAATGATGGGTGTGTTCAACTGTTGTCAGGTTGATTTATTTTGTAATTCTCCACCTAGTATCTCCAGTAGCCATTGGTAATCATTCCTGAGATTTTATTGGGGATTTCAAAATGCTAATAGTTTATCATTACTTTGTAATTTATTAGTTGAAATTTTTAAAAATTATTTTTAAAAAACACATAGAATTTACCACCTTAACCATTCATTCTTTTTTTTTTTTTTTTTTAACCATTCATTCTTAAGTATACGTTGAGTAGTGTTAAAGTGTATTCACATTTTTTGTGAAGCAGATCTCCAGAATCTTTCATCTTGCAGAACTGAAACTCTTTACCCATTAAGCAACTCTTTGCCCCTATTCTCCAGCATTAGTTACCTCTATTCTACATTAGTTACCACTATTCTACTTTCTGCCTCTTATTTTTTTTTTTTTTTTTTTTTTTGGTGAGACCCTCGCCGGTGGCCTGGGAACAAACCAGCACTGCAGAGGCTGTGGGCAGCCTTGCAGTCCAGCGCTCAACCGCTGCACCACCAGGGGAGGCCCTCTGCCTCTGATTTTGATTAAGTACCTCCGATAAGAGGGATCATGTCCTTTGTGACTTTTGTGACTTATTTCATTTAGCATAATGTGTTTAAAGTTTATCTGACACACCTGGCATGTGTCAGAATTTCCTTCCTATTGTGTTTATCCATTTATCCTTCAGTGGATATTTGGTTTGCTTCTACCTCGTGGCTACTCTGAATGTGGGTATGTGAATATCCCATCCAGATTATGCTTTAAATTCCTTTGGTATATACCTGAAAGTGAGAGATTGCGGGATCATCTGGTAGCTCTGTTTTTAATTTTTTGAGGAACCTCTACACTGTTTCCTATAGCAATTGTACCATTTTATAATCCCACCAATAGTGTGCAAGGGTTCCACTTTCACCAATTCTTGATATTTCTCATTTTCATTTTTGATAACTGAAATTCCAGTGGGAGTGAAGTGTTATCGCATTTTGATTTTGGTTTGTATTTCTTAATGACTAATGATCATATTTTCATGCACTTATTATCAATCTGTATATCTTCTTTGGAGAACCTTCTGTGCAGATTCTTTGCCCATTTAAAAATTTGGTCTATTTGTCTTTTTATTCTTTAGTTGCTAGAGTTTCTTTATATATACTGTAACTTTATCAGATACATGATTTGCCAATTTTTTTCTCCCATTCTGCGGGTTGTCCTATTTTGTTGATGGTGTCTACTGAAACCCAAAGGTTTTTTTAACTTGATGATGTGAAAATGATTTTTCTTTTTTATTTACACTTTGGGTGTCAGCTCTAAGAAGCCATTGCCTAGTCCACAGTCACAGAGATTTACACCTGTTTTCCTTCTAAGAGTCTTATAGTTTATTACCTTGAGGGTTTGATCCACTTGGAATTCTTTTTTCTAGATGGTGTGAAGTAGGGATTAAAAGTGATTCTTTAGCATGTGGATATCCAGTTTCTTCAACACCACTTAATGAAATGATCTTTTTCTACTGAATTGTCTTGGTACCTGTGCTAAAAATCAACTGACTATAAATGTCAGGGTGTATTTTTGGAATCTCAGTTCTGTTCTGTCAACCTCTGTGTCCTTATGCCAGTAGCTTACTCTTGATTACTACAGTTTTATGTCCTTTGTTTTTTTTTTTTTTTCTTTTCCTTTTTAAATTGTGTTCATCACTGCTCATGTGTTGACTTCACTTTTGAACATCGGTCTTCTGTCTTACCACCTCACATTAATTTGAACTTTTCCATAGATTAGTTTAGGTTTCCCTGTATCTGCGAATTATGACACTGCTTTGTTCCTTTTTCCCCAGTCTTATAGTTTTAGATTTTCTTTCCTTATTATACTAGTCAGAACTTCCAGAACCACGATGACTAAAATCCTTGATAGTAGACATCTTGGTTTTCATCGTGGTTTTAAAAGTAATGTGTTTTCTTTTACCATTAAGTGTAAAGTTTGCTGTGAGTTTTTCATGGCTGCTTTTTTCTCAAGATGAGAATGTTCTTGTCTCTTCAGAGTTGGCTTGGAGTTTTTATTCATGAACAGAGGTTGAGTATTATTAGATACTCTTTCTGTGTCTATGGAGATGATCATCTTTCTTTTAACTGTTAAAATAGTGAATTTTACAATTTTCTAATGTTAACTCTATATTTAGCTCTTACAGTAAAGTCAACTTGGTTTCTTTTTGGTACATTATTAGATGCTATTTGCTAAATACTTTGTTTAGTTTTTTTACACCTGTGATCATGTGTGAGTTTGTTATTTTTTTCCTTCCTTATACTTCTTGACTGGCTTGGATATATGAAGGTGTTATGCTGACCTTGTAAAATGAGTTGATTATGTCTTCAGTTTTCTAGACTAGTTTGTGTAAGACTGAAATATCTATTCCTTGAATCTTTGATACTTAGCTGATGTTTTACAGTTATATATAAAGAGACTATTTAACCTATAGGTGATATATTTATGACTGTGAAATAAGACTGTAGAAGGTATTAGATTCATTGCATTGTAACAGCTTGTTACTTTACTATTGGCTAGTCTTAATGTAACAGGGTGGTCCCCAGGAAAGGGGGAGGTTCCCTGCCCCACCCAAGGGAGGGTGGAGCTGAGCAGGAAGAGGAGAAGCTTCAGAAGAGACTGAGGAAGGAAGCAGGATGGAGCCAGGAGACACGTGAAGAAACTGCGCTTGTCTTTTGGTCGTGGACTGGGTGACACAGATGTGGGTGAGACCCGTGGGGAGGTGACAATGGCAGCTTTTATCTTGATGTTGATTTTACTCTTTTCCTTCCGGGCTTGTCTGGTTGTTTCTGGCCCTTTTCTGTGGGTCCCCACTGGAAGATGCTTTAGACTTGTGGCAGGCTTTGGGGCCTTGCTCTGGGCCAATCCCATTTGGATGTGTTAGGGGGAAAAGGATGTCCCAAAGCAAATTCCATATAGGCTTTGTGGACTCCACCCCCACCCCAGGTCAAAGCCAAAGACACTGGAAACTCCAAATCCCATCACCACCAAAGGGAAGGTGGCTGGGACCTGAGGGTGGGGTTAAGCAGCCAGGTGGATACAAAAGGCAGACACGTGGGCTTTGGGGATCCCCCATTTTTGGCTCTCTGCCAGCTCGCAGCGTCTGGCCAGCTCTGAGAGTGACTTTGGATTTCCAGGTCGTCGGATCGGGTAGGACGCATTAAACACTTTATTTCCCTATTAAGCTGTTATAGAGCAACCCCAATATTAAACGGGTTCCTGGCTGTGGGTCCTCACCCGCGCGCTTTAAAGGGACTTATGAATACTCTACTACAGACACACACAAAAGGGTTAATAAAAGGTTTATTTACAAGAGAAAAAGAAATAAGGAAAATGTACAACTTAGGGAGAAAATAGGGAAATAAAGTCTTTAATGCGTCCTACCCGATCCGACGACCTGGAAACCCAAAGTCACCCTCAGAGTTGACCGGACTGCTGCGAGCTGGCAGAGAGCCAAAAATGGGGGATCCCCAAAGCCCACGTGTCTGCCTTTTGTATCCACCTGGCTGCTTAACCCCACCCTCAGGTCCCAGCCACCTTCCCTTTGGTGGTGATGGGATTTGGAGTTTCCAGTGTCTTTGGCTTTGACCTGGGGTGGGGGTGGAGTCCACAAAACCTATATGGAATTTGCTTTGGGACATCCTTTTCCCCCTAACAGATGGACTTTTACCCACGAGGGGACGTGTAACTTTGGGTGCTTCATTTAGAAACTAGACTCTTTGCCTTTCCTGTATTGTTTCCTAATTAAAGTTCCTTCCCATTAAAGTCTCATATGTTTTGTGTTGATGCGGCGGATGGCAGAACCCTACATAGAATAGGCAGGTTTGTGGGGTTGTTAGGGGGAAAAGGCTGTCCCAAAGTAAATTCCATACAGGCTTTGTGGACTCCACCCCCACCCCAGGTCAAAGCCAAAGACACTGGGAACTCCAAATCCCATCACCACCAAAGGGAAGGTGGCTGGGACCTGAGGGTGGGGCTAAGCAGCCAGGTGGATACAAAAGGCAGACACGTGGGCTTTGGAGATCCCCCATTTTGGCTCTCCGCCAGCTCGCAGCGTCCGGCCAACTCTGAGGGTGACTTTGGATTTCCAGGTCGTGGGATCGGGTAGGACGCATTAAAGACTTTATTTCCCTATTTTCTCCCTGAGTTGTACATTTTCCTTATTTCTTTTTCTCTTGTAAATAAACCTTTTATTAACCCTTTTGTGTGTGTCTGTAGTAGAGTATTCATAAGTCCCTTTAAAGCGCGCGGGTGAGGACCCACAGCCAGGAACCCGTTTAATATCGGGGTTGCTCTATAACAGGGTTTGGGCTGCCCCTCTCCCTGTCCTATAACATTAAGTTACAGAGTAGCTATAAGCTATTCATTTGACCCTGGCATAGAGTAATAAAGTTGTTATTTCATAGATGAGCTATTATAAAGAGAACGAGAGAGTACTTCTACTTTTGTGAATGTGTCACATAGTCAGAAGGGCAGTGTTTCCTGTATGTACACTAATTAAATTTCTGTTTATTTTTTAGAAGTTATAGACCTTACTCATGATAACAAAGATGATCTTCAGGCTGCCATTGCTTTGAGTCTACTGGAGTCCCCCAAAATTCAAGCTGATGGAAGAGATGTTAACAGGTTATTGATTTAATTTATAAATCCTTGCTGAAAGGTTCGGCGCGGTAAAGAAAAGGAGAGCCAGGCTAAATTTCTCAAAGGGAGGGAAAGTTTATTGCACCCAGAGTGGACCTCACAGACCCAAGGCGGGGGTCAGTGGAGTCGCGCACATTGTTAGGGGGAAGCAGGGTTTTATAGGGTGAGGAGAGGTCAGGTGGGTAGTTGGGCTCCTACAGCGGGGAAAAGTTTGTAGGGCAGGTAGAGGTTCTTTGTCTGAGATGAGGGAAAAGTTTGTAGGGAAGGTAGAGGTTCATTGTCTGAGTCCTCCAGGCAGGTATCCACATTCCTGCCCCCCAGGTGGGCTTCCTGGTTGGCTCCTGAATTCAGGCCTCCTGCATGGACCTTTCACTTGCTCCCTGTGTTAGTGTGTAGATCAAAGCTAATTGGGCTCTATGATGCCACCAGTGGACAATTCAGCCAAGTTCTTTTAGTTGTGCTTGAATAAAATTTCTTTTTAGGAAAATATTTAAATTCACATTAACTTACTTATTACTCTTTTATTCACTTTTGAAAAAGTCAAGTATGATATGCCTCTTGTTGCAACCTATGGCCATTGAATAGAAGCTGCAAGGTATTATAATCACTAAGGGGAAAAAGTTCCTAATGTTAGTCACATAAATAAGGATTTCCTTTATAAATTTAGGACCTTTATAAACTTTGAGGATTATGTTGTTGGCTGTTTGAAAATGAAAGCATCACTCAACTTCACTGTCTCAGTAGTGACCAGGGGATATAATTTGTGAATTGGTATGAATTTGGTATTGTTTCTATACCAGATATTGCATCTGGTATTGTTCATAAACATCTAATTCCAATGGAAGCCAATCAATTTCTGGACAAGAGTATTCCCTTAAACTACTAAGTTACTTTTTTGTTTTTGTTTTCCAGAGCCACTTTCGTGTGTTAGGCAATTTGGACATTCTTATCTTTAGCAGCAGGCATCTCCTGCCTCTTGGAAGGGTGATGTCTGACATAGGGCACTGTTATGAATCTAAAACTTTTATTCTGGTTGCCATAAATTGTGTCAGATCTCAACTTAATTCCATATTAAGCCTTATTAGTAATAATCTCTGTTACAGGAGGATTAAAGTCTGTGTTTAAATCTTGCTTTTTCACTTGTGTTATAATCTTAAGAGTTACTAGATTGTCAGTAATTACCCTGTAAGTAGTTTATCTGGCATTTTGAATAATGTCTGTTCTTTAACTTCTTTCTTTTTTGATGTGTGTGATATTGGCCCAATATAGGATGCATGAGGCAACTTCTGCTGAAACTAAACGCTCAAAGAGAAAACGCTGTGAAGTCTGGGGAGAGAACCCCAATCCCAATGACTGGAGGCGAGTTGATGGTTGGCCAGTTGGGCTGAAAAACGTTGGCAATACATGTTGGTTTAGTGCTGTTATTCAGGTATGATATTTTTAAGAGATGAATGTGTCTTCTGGAAATAATTTTTTAACTTTCTAAACTGAAATGTGAGAAACAGAGCTTTTAAAAAAATGGAGATATAGAAGGCTGGGGGTTTTTACCCACAGCATTGTGTTTTATGCCGCGGACCAGCACAGCAGTAGAAGATGAGGCCGTCTCAGGGTTGAGAGACTGCGCAGGGTGGTCAGGGATTTGGTTAAAGAAATGACAAACAGACACACTTCAAGAAAGTGTAAATTTGAGTGCACTTTATTTTAGTCAGTGGTCAGTATATATATGTTTTTTCTAAAGGCATAGGATTAGTGAACATCAAAGAAATTAGGTTGCTCATAGGTTTAGCTTATCATTGACAGGGCAGTGATTTATGTCCAAAATACATCTGGACCTAGCTGCATTCCTAAGTAGACAGGCTATTAACTCTTTCTATATTTTTGTACTAATTACTACTACTACTACCTACTTATGTTTACTCATAATTAATTGTCATGGGTGAATTTATATTATAATGCAGTTAATATCAAAGGTACTAAAGTTAAGCACATAATAGAAAGATTATTAAACTAACAATTCTATTATAACACAGTGTTTAGTAATGTTTCATTTGCATTAGCCTAATTATTAAATTACGTATGTTTTTTAATTAGCAATCAATGACCAGAAAAAGGAAAGATTTTAGAGAGACAGTTGTAGCAGAATAAAGTTTGTGGGCCTTGAGAAAGCGAGATAAGGTTCCAGGTGGTCAGCATTTCTTTTAATCATCTTTGTGGCAGCTTCTGGTGGTTGTTATCTCTTGGCAGGCATTCGGCTTCTCTGCATCTTAGGGAGTTTGCTGTTCTCCCCCTGCGCGCATGGTTCCTTGCCCACGCAGGACCTCAGGGACCATGGCAACAGCCATTAGCCCTGAGGGTCACTGCAGGGGGAGGTGCAGCAGTTTTAGTTGCTTTTTTTGGTGTGTTGGATTTAGGTGCTTTGGTGTCTCAATCAAGTAATAAAAAGCAAAATTTCCTATGATGGTTATTTGTTGAATACATGTTTTAAATTAGCATTTACTGAATACTGTATTACTGTACAGTAAGTGTCAATAAGGAGGAATCAGGAGCTGAGAGGCTATCGTAGGTGTCCAGGCAGGAGTGTATGGTGGCCTGGAGTGGAGAAATGGCATAAGCCGTAAAGGAGAGAAGTGGAACATTCCCACAGCATTAGGAGATTGAATCTCCAGGATTTGTTGGAAAGATAAAATAGAGGATGTATGCAGAAATGGTTAAGACAGAAGGTTCCTAGCTTGAGTCACCAGGTGAAAGGTGGATGGCAGTGCCATTTGACACTTTGGGAGAAGGCATCATTTGGGTATGTGTTTAAGAGTACTTTCAGTTAAGAGTCAGATTTCAGTTCAGTTTTACACATGCTGAGTTTGAGTTGCCATGTGGAGATAGCATGTAGGCCTTTGACTATGTGGATTTGTAGTACATTACAACGATCTGGACACAGATACAATTCCGGGAATTAGTAGCATGTAATAAAACCAAGAGAGTGGGTAATAAAACCAAGAGAGTGGGTGAGTTTCTGTAGGGGGTGTTGCCTCTATGGGCATCTTAAACTTACACTGGCCACAGAGTGACACTTCCTCTCCTGTAGTCTTCTCCATTGTGGCACCTGATACTCAAAAATGGAATTCTCCCTTTTCACACATAAAGTCCCTGGACTCATTTAGCTTACTCTATGTCTAGCACTATTTTAGCTCTGGGGCAACAGTGAATAAAGCAAAGCCCATACCTTTCTGGGACAGACACTAAACAATATATATCAGGTGGTGATAAGTGCCATAAAGACAAATGAGTCAAAGCTAGGGAGGGTTCAGTTAAGAGAGGGTTCAGCTAGAGAGAGAAGGGGTGCTATTTATATAGGGTGTTAAGTATGGCCTTTCTGATAAGGTGGGCATTTGAGTTGAGTCCTGAAGGAGGCAAGGGAATGAGCCATGTAATTATATAAAGAACATTTCATGTAATTACAGAATGTTGCAGACAGAGGGAACAGCAAGTAAGGATAGGGTAATTGGGTGGCAAATGGAAAGGAATAAGGTCAGAAAGGTGGTGGAGCTGGTGTTGGGGGCTGGGGTGGTGACAAAAATTTAGGAAGTGTATATGAGGCGGGAAAATACTGGGAGATTTGGAGAAGAGAAGTAATATAATCCTACCTGCATTTTCAGAGACTCACTGACGTGTATTGGGAATAGAATGTGGGAGGGCACCCCCACAGCCTTCACTCCTATGAGAGATGTTGAGAAGAGCTAGCAGATAGAGGGGACAACTGAGACAGGTTTCTGAGAAAGCATGAATGGGAGGGATATAGGACATGTAGGGCGTAGCCTTAAATAGGAAATGAACAGGAGAGTAATGGGGGAAAAGAGGAGGAAGAAATGAAGACTGCAAGGTGGAATTGAAATAGTTTCTAATAGTCAAAATTTTTCCTTTGTGAAATAAGTAGCCATTTTTTGAGACAGAGCAGAGAAGTGACAGAGTCTGGGTTTAAGGGGAGTGGAAGTGGAAAATCATTGTAGACAGTGGGAAAGTCAGCTGGCACCAGAATACAATAGTAGGATTTCTAAAAAATTGAAAATCTATTTGCAGTTATTGATGTTAAGTGAATAGTAATATCAATATGTCCTGTTTTTATCAGAATGTTCTCTTAGCAGCACTCTGAAACCCTTAGTAGAATGTTAAATTTGTCTAGGTTTGAGGACTTGCTGGGTACAATGAAATGACAAAAGGGAAGTTTGAGAATTTAATGAAAGACAGTTAAAGTCCATGGAATTAAAGCTCAAATAAAGAAATGTAGATAAGAAGGAACCGGTGCTTAGGAGAAAGGAAAGAGGTGAGATTCCTGGGGTTCTTAAGACAGTCGAAGAACAAATGTCTTGTGGGTAACTGAAGACAGGTTGGGGTTCAAGAGTGGGATTTTCTGAATTTGTGCTCTGGGGATTGGCAGCTTTCTAGGTAGGTATTGACATTTCCGGGGTCAGGCCATGGATGTTAGCGATGGAGTGAAGGAATGTGTCACTGGAAAGAAGTTGCTTGAGAAACCAACTGTTTCCTGGTCTGAATGAATGTACCTGTGTTTCCTCAATAAATATTAGCTATGACCTCCTGTATGTCTAGCAGGAGGCAAGGGGGGAAGAACATTCCAGGTAGGGAAAACCACAGAATAATGGCGCTGAGGTCAGAATAGACTTGGTGTGTTCAGGGGCATCATTGTGTCCTGTGTGGCCAGGATACCATCAGCTGAGGGGCTGTCCCTGGAGATGAGATTAAGAGATAATTTGCCTTTTATTCTGAAGTGGGAGGTCACTGAAGGTTCTGACAGAGGATTGATGAACTCTGACCTGAGTTTTAAAAGACTCACTCTGGCCCCTGTGAGGGAGATGAAGGAAGTTGCAGGGGTACAAATGGAGAGACCTAATGCGAAGGCAGCTGCTGTCACCTGCAGGGGAATTGATAGTGATGTGGGCCCCATTGTTAGGTGGAAGAGAGAAGAGGTTGGACTTTGATTTTTTTCTGAAGGCAGAGGATGTCCCATAAATTGATAATAAGTGAAGCCACCCAGTAGGATCGCAGTACTTGGAAGAGGAAGAACTGTTACCGGCTGATAGTCTTTCATGAGCCGGGCAATTTATTTTGCTCTTTAGCAAAGATAGCTAGAAGAACCTGTGTGGCAAGCCACTTGGTGGCGGGGAAGTCCTGGAAGTGGGACTCCACGTGCAGTGGACCAGGCCGGCTGTGAAAGGACTTTGATCAGAGCAGTTGGTGGGGACTGATGAGGTAGAGGTGGTTAGAGATAGCATGGCAGAAGCCGAGTCCAAGGGACGTCTTATTTACTGGACGAGAATGGTTAAGAAAGGGCAAGGGCTTGAAGGTTATTCTCAAGTTCCAAACTGGTAACTGGAGGGAGGAGGATGTAATTGAGTGATGGGGAGCACCCAGGGGATACATATGTAAGAGGAGCATCTCAATATTGGGGAATGTGAGTAAGATTTGCTCACACTTTAGTAGTTTCTAAGATAGGCCTCACTGGAGAAAGGCAGATTTTGGCGAAGGTAAGGAGGTGGAGTGAAGTGACTGAGAATTTAGACCTGGAAAATGTTATGGGGTAGTGGGCCAAGTAGGAATGAAACCGGAGGACTGGAGATGTACTGGTGGACAGCTGAGGTGGAAAGAGAAGAGAGCGGGGAAGTATAGAGGTTGAGCTTGGGTATGGCTGCATGACCTGACTTCACCTCCCAGCCCCATGGCGCCCTCTCAGGGCCATACTGTGACAGAGTGAGGGGAGGCAGGAGGAGGTGCTTGCTAGGCGACCACTGGTCAGACACTGCCACTGTGATTCTTTGACTTGTAAGATCTACCTGGGGTTTGGAATAGCAATAACAGTAGATTTTATTAGTTCTGATTGCAAAGTTTTGCCTATTTTCTACCAGGACGCTGTTCCAAGATTTCCAATGTGCAGGTTAGGAGGGTTTTTCATTTAAGGACTATGTTGGGGTAAGGAGGTATATACATTCAAGGGATTTTTAAAAGATACTCATAGAAAAGAGCATGCTATACGAGCAGTAAAAAGAATCCTTGTTCCCAATTCTGTCAGCCAGATGTATCTGCTGTTAAAATTCTAAAAAATACAATACATATGACCAAGATTGGAGAATAGTAAATATTGCTGTACTCCCACCCTTCTTTAGAAATAAATGTCACAAATCCCTTTACTCTTTTTTTTTTTTATTTTTTAAATAATAAATTTTATTTTTATATTCCCCATACAATTGCAACCCCCCCATTCTGACCCCAATCCCTCCCCTCCCGCCCTCAACCCCCCCAAAAAGTGTCTCTGGTTCATAGTTTTTTGTTGATTTTGATTTTCACTTTCTTGTAGTTATTCTTTTTCCTGGTCCCTTATTTAAGTTTTCTAGATTCCTACTATGAGTGAGACCATCCGGTATTTTTCTTTTTCTTTCTGGCTTATTTCGCTGAGCATGATCCCTTCCAGCGCCATCCATGTTGCTGCAAATTGCATGTGTTTATCTTTTTTGAATGCTGAGTAATATTCCATGGTGTATATGGACCACATCTTCTTGATCCAGTCATCTATTTTGGGGCAACAAATCCCTTTACTCTTGGTCTCTGTTGTGCCCAACCCCTGTTACTCCTCCCCTCCCTGCTCTACAGACAGCCACACCTGTTTGTATCTCTGAACAATAGATCGTATTTTCTTATTTGTAATTAAATTTAATATATAAGCAGTAGAATACCCCATAGATTTATCCCTGTTGATACATGTAGTCCTTAGTCATTTATTTTCACTTTTGTGTAGTAGTCCATTTTATGAAACTATTTTCTTAAATATTATTTTAATGACTGCATTGTTGCCTATCGTATAAACGTGCTGTAGTTTGTTGTAATCTATTCCTCTTGTTATTAGCCGTCAGGTTGTTTCTAGTTTTTTCCTGAAAGAATTCTTTCAGCTAAATGTCTGTGAATGAATGGCCATTGTTTTGTCCTTAGACATAAGCCAAGTAGCATTACTAGGTTGACAGTTATGCATACTTCTAAGGTAACATAAATGCTATTTTGCTGCACTTACTTTGAAAGAAAGGCTACGAATCCATTTCTTTCTTTATTTCAGTCTCTCTTTCAGTTGCCTGAGTTTCGAAGACTTGTTCTCAGTTATAGTCTGCCACAGAAGGTACTTGAAAATTGTCCAAGTCATACGGTAGGTTGGTGTTAAGGCATCTTCACTGTGGTTTAGTCCCTCATCCCAAAGGCTTTTCAATTTTTAACTGAAGCCAAGAACTGTAGTGCTCTTTGACTTGTGCTAATAGCAGTTTTCATTTCCAATGTCTCCGCCTTTGTGACAAGGAATCGGGTTTGCAAAAATGTAAAGTTGAGGAATAAAATTAGAAAAACAGCTACAAGATATTGGTGAGTCACCCTGACTGCCTCAGCTTTTCTACCTCCTGGTGGGAGATTCAAAAACACCTGTTCTGTTTGCAACATCCTTCACTGCTCCATAAACCACCCAGGTCAGGTGAGGCGAAACAGATGACTTGATGCCAGAAGCCTGTACCTTCTTAGAAGAGATTTCTGTCTGTCCTTGTTAAAGGACGTGGCTTCCTGCCAGCAATATAACCCTTCAGGATTTCACCTTGGACATGCGTTTTCCTAACAGGAGGAAGGCAGAAGCTGTAGAAAGGAAACATTTTTGCTTTCTTGACAATATTTTATCTGGTGCCTACATAGATTTTCCTCATTTAAAGTGATCACCATATAGACCTCACTAGAATACCTATAGCATAGCTTGACCTGACACTTGGCTATAGATCTGGAGAAATGTAAATTAGGAAGTGCTCATTGACAACTTTTCTCTTAATATGTCCTAATTTTCCAAATAAGAGTTGTAAGAGACACACTGCTGTTTCTGCAGGAAAAGAGAAATATTGTGTTTATGCAAGAGCTTCAGTATTTGTTTGCTCTGATGATGGGATCAAACCGTAAATTTGTGGACCCTTCAGCAGCCCTCGATCTCTTAAAGGGAGCATTCCGATCACCTGAGGAACAGCAGGTACAAAAAAATCTGTGGTCTGGTTTTGCCTCAAACTCTGGAGTTTGAAACCTTGCCTTGTTAATATTGCTGTGATGTTGTTTATTTCAGCTGTGTATAAGCTGTGAACTTGACTGAACAGCACAGTGGCTGCCTGTTTTTGCTCTTTATCATGTCTAAGGAAGAGGTGGTAAAGAGAGAGGAGGGAAGAGAAAGAGACAGAGAGAGAGAGTGAGTTGTATGTGGGAGGTTGGCAGCTCAAAGGGAAGAAGAAATAGTAGAAGGAATAGAATTAGCCAGGGTCTTTTGAAGTAGAAAGGAGATTGGAAAGTGCCTTAGTAAATCATAACAAAGGGTCACCAAGGAAAGTAAAAGTCCTTTTCTGTGCCTTTGTCTTTGGGTGGCCTTGCTAGCAGGCCTGTTTTTAAAACTGTCTAAACCTGAAGCTTCTCTTCTAGACTTTAGCACTTTCTTTTCCTTGCCTCCTATTAAAAAAACTAAAGCTGTCACTATTAGAACAGCTTCTTCCTTGTAAAGTTAACTTTTCTCCTCTGTTAATTTAAATGTCTTAGAATTCTGCGGCATTCTCAAACATTTCATAAGTTTCCTTTCTCCATTCAGATCTCACACAGTTCTAGAGGATTACAGTTTGTTCTTAGTACCTCTTTTTTTTCTCCCTCCTTTTTTTAAAGGCCTAACTGGAAGATTTTACTTGTTTATTGCACGTAGCTGTGACTGGAGGTGCTGGAGTTCCAGTTTCCTTCTGGCCACTTCTGTTCTGCCAGACGCACCTCCAGTCTTATCTGTAGCAGCTGGGGCCCTGTGTTCCTATCTTCATGATAGGTGGCCCCGAGAGAGCAGTCCTTCCATAGAAACAGAATCCCAGTCAGTGGTGGGCAAGGGCAGAGTCTCATTTTCCTAAGTAGAGTGTTGGGTCTAACTCTTATGCAATTTGTGCCTCTCTTGTAGCAAGATGTGAGTGAATTCACACACAAGCTCCTGGATTGGCTAGAGGACGCGTTCCAGCTAGCTGTTAATGTTAAGTGAGTGTTGAGGATTTGTCCGTACATCCTTCCTGCTCACAGTGGTCCAGTGAGAATTCTGACATGGGGGAAATTACTCTTCTCAAGTAGAAATTGCTGGTTTTTTCCCAAACCTTCTGGGGTAGCCACTCAAGCTATTCACCGTTGTAATCCCTATTGCCTTTGGTTTTCCCTTCTGAAGAGACAGATAATCATTTTAACCTGCAACTTTTTTCTTTTTTTTTTTTTTTTTACTAAAAGGACCATAACTATTAACATTCTTAAAGTCATAGCCTCTGCTGTAAAATGTATTAAGAGGTCAAATCAATCCCAGATGTGAACAAGGCCGTACGATATGGCTACATTCAGTTTTATCTAACACTGCTTCTGAAGTCTCTGTCAAATGTTAGAGGATAGCTTTTAATCATTTCAGTCACTGACAGATGTGAAATTTGGGGCAAAGATACACATACCTCATGTCTAATGTGATTGTAGAGATACTTGTTTTCTAAATTGTTTTAACAATAGGTGAAGAAACGTATACCACAAAACAGCTTTGCAATAGCAGTTTACATAGTTAATATGTTAAAATGGGTTTGTGGAAATGAACTGTTTTCATCCAGTTTGATTGTGCCCACTGGAGAACTTTTTTGTATTTCTTTGCAAAATTGCATAAAAGAGTTTATTCTTATCTATTCTACTTCTCTACCTTGTATATGTCTGTCACTGGATATCAGTGTTTATATTGAATAGAAATACATATATTTGTCTGCATGTGTGACTCCCCTGTTAGATTCTCAGCCCCTTAAGGCCAGGGTTCACACCTGACTGTCTTTGTTGTGTCTTTTCAGTGTAGCACAATGCTGGACATAAACTTGTTCAATGAGTGTTTGAACTGACCTCATCCATTACTTATTTTAGAACATATGTGACTCTGGGGGTTGATGAAAATGTACCAGTTTTGAATGATGGTTGGGCACACTATGGTGCTTATTTGATCCAAGTGATACAGAATTGTCTCCTTTGTTGTTGTTTTTTTAAAGCAGCAACCCCAGGAACAAATCTGAAAATCCAATGGTGCAGCTATTCTATGGTACTTTCCTCACTGAAGGGGTTCGTGAAGGTAAATTCTTTGCTCTAAATGTGAATTGTAGACATGTGGCCATATCTGTATTAAAGTGACCCTTGGAGGAGGCAGGATGACGAAAATGACTTGAGAGTCAGACAAATCCAGGTCTTGAATGTTGGCTCTGCCTCTTAATATCTGTGTGACTGTGGACAAAGTATGTGAGCCCCCGGATCCTTAGTCTCTTCATTTGTAAAATGGGCACAGTCTTTATCTCAGCGTTGTTATATTAATTAGTGTAACTTTTGTACCACCCAAGTCTAATATTAATGTCTGGCACACAGTGATTGTCGTGCAGCCATCTTAGGCCAGGCAGGTTCATGATTGATTCAGCATATCGAAAAAGGTCTTAGGTATATTTGACATGCCTTTAACGCTGAAACAGGGGACCAGATACACTGGCAAACAGGGAGGCAGGCAGCAACTGAGCACCCACTATCTCTGGCCTCTGGGCCCAGATGTCCATATTTATAGGTGCGCACACTGTGCTTTCTGGCTCCTTGGCCCAGGTGTCTGTATTTTATAGGTGCACATGCCTCATGCTCGCACTCCCAAGTGCATTTTGCAGTAACACAGTATCCTGTGTGAGTAATGAAACTTTGGAAGAAAACACAGCTGCCAGTGGTTGTGGGAGGTGAAAAAGAGCCCTAGTGACCCCATTTTACTCACAGTGATGCTGCTCAATTTTCTGTTGTTTTTTCTCCTGTAACACCTCATCTCAAAAAGACTGTATTGATTTGCACTGACAAAAATATTTGTCTGTTGTAGAAATGTATGCTAGTCACATAAATTTTTTTGTTTTACTAGGATAATTTCACACATTTAAAATTGAGCATGAACTCATGAAAAACCCATGAACTCAGCAGTCATTAGCCCATGACCAGTCACTCCCCATGTTACCCCCATCTCCTCTTGCCCCTCCAGTATTCATTTTTCAAACCCCAGTGCTAACGAAATAACACTAATATCAAATGCCTGTCAATGTTCAAATTTTCTATTCTGTATTTCTGTATTCACAGTTTTATGTATGTATAGAGTTTATTTTTAGAATTTTTGAAAGCAGAATCCAAATATGATTCATTTATGATTGAATTAAATGTACTTTTTTAAGAAACTGGGTAGTTTGTCCCCTGGTATCTCCCACAGTCTGGAATATTGCTGCTTGCCTAGAGTTTGACATGTTCCTCTGTGCTCCCTTTTTTATAAATTGGTGGTTGGATCTAGAGATTTGACCAGATTCAGGTAAGGCTTCTTTTGGCAAGACTCATCACAAGTGGTGGGATAGTCTTTGATCAGGAGACACATATTGCCTGGTTGCCTTCCATTCTGCAGTGTTAGCCGTTGTTAGTGGTCAGTGCCTGGAAACATTTGTCTGTTAGAGTTGCCCTTTGGTTTAAAATAAACCTCAAAACTAGTTCTCAGGAAGTTGCTAAATTTAAGAAGATATTATCTCTGTGGTGCCAGAATATAGGCTCTTGATAGCGTTAGTGATGTCTTTAAAAAAGCAATCTGTTTCTTTGCCTAGGAAAGCCCTTTTGTAACAATGAGACCTTTGGCCAGTATCCCCTTCAGGTAAACGGTTATCGCAACTTAGATGAATGTTTGGAAGGGGCCATGGTGGAGGGTGACATTGAACTGCTCCCTTCCGATCATGCAGTGAAGTATGGACAAGAGGTGAGTTTGACATTTTTTTTTTTATCTACTGTGCCAATAACAGTGCCAATTAAGAAGGGGTTTTGAGGTTTTTGGCAAACTGTTTTCTCGTCACATGTTAAAAATGTTGCACTTAACAGAAATTGAGCTACTCTGAATTTTTTCATTAGTTGATCTAAGTCTTAGTCTGATAAATTCTTTACTAAAAATACGAGTTTGAGTTAATCATATAAAGGTTGTATGCTGCTTCTGATGTTTTAAGTATGATCAAGTTTCTCTCTTTCTGTTGAAGCCTACCTGTACCTGAGTAGGGAGAAACCACTGCCCCCATATTTTCGGAGGGTAAAAGTACAGTGATTAACTCCTATGGTATGCCATTTAGAATATTTTCCCTATTATAGTACTTAACTGTTCTCAATTGTAAATTCTGCCTTTGCTTTAAAAGTCTTTTAAATTTAATATATTTTTTCCATGGGCTCGAAAGAAAGGGGAAGTTAAAGGGAGAGTAAGGGTAATTAATATCTCAGAATTCCAGTTGGGTTGAAAATTATTGAGTCATATTTTTAGTGTAACTTTCAACACCATACAGTTTGGGTTATTCTCCTGTGATTATATAGCTTCAAACAAAACTATATAATCTGTCTACTTCAGTAATTACTATAAGAGAGAGAAAAGCTTGCTTAAATTAAAGTAGGGAGTCTAAAATGAGCCTCATGAAAGTGCAGTTGCTATAGAGCAGTGTTGGCACTGGAGCCAGTGCTGCTTCCCTAGCCTTTCAACAAGAGTAGGCAGTTCCCGATGGCAGGAGTATCAACTCTAAGTCTGCAGAAATGAAGCCTCCTCTCACAGAGGAGAAGGAATGCGTGTCAGTACTTAGACCTCCGGAGACTTGTGTTCGAGGATGAGGACTCTTTATTTTAAAAAGTCAGAAAATTATTAAGCTTGTTTAGATTTAACGCTGCGGTAATCACACCGGCTGTCTGGATTCGCCTCATGCTGACAGGGTATGTGAAGGAATATTGTTAAAGGGAACATTTTAAAGGCGATCACACAGACCTCTGGTGTACAGGTGAATGGGACCTGATTCAGTTTTCCCTTATCTGTGATCAGTGACAGCTGAGACCCTTTTCCTGAGTCAGTGCTTTCTTCTCTTGAAACTCCAAGGAAATCATAGGTTGATTGTACTGGGTCCCTTGTTAGACATCTCTAAGTTCTTGGACTCCAAGGATTTTCTAAGACTTTGAGAATTCATAATTATGAGACTATTTTAAATTTCCTTTTTAAACATAGAAAGGATTCAAATTATGGTTAATTGACTAGTATATGATATACATATTATTCTTTTTAACTGATTCATGGAGAAACTGTCTCCTTAGTTTTATGCTGCTTGGGTCATAATTTCTAGCTCTTTGGACCTAGCCATTTACTTGAGGGTTTGAAAGTCTTCTATACTAATGACTCAGTGAATGAGTTTTGTAGGTGCTTGGTGTGGGTCACATATTTAAGTGTGGTTGTTTCTGAGGAGGATCGTTGAGTATATTGTGACTAACTAGCTCACAAATTTGGAGTCTTGGAGTGTTGAACTATTTTCTCTAAGAGGGTATGATTCTGAGTGGTCATTTCCTATAGTATGTGAAATTGAAAAAATGAAAAATGATGTAAAAAATATATAAAATAAAAAAAAACTCTAGTATAAGTTTGATATGATTATAGATTCTATCCCAAAAGAAGAGAGTTGGTGAGGGACATTTTATTGTTATTTCCTAAAATTAACTTCTGTCTCCATATTTCTACCCCTAACATAGCGATGGTTTACAAAACTACCTCCAGTATTGACCTTTGAACTCTCAAGATTTGAGTTCAATCAATCCCTTGGGCAGCCAGAAAAAATTCATAATAAGCTGGAGTTTCCTCAGATTATTTATATGGACAGGTGAGTTTTGTGGTTGATTGTCTACTTGAGGTAGCACAACAGTAGAAATGAGAGTGTACTAAGTGTTGTGCATGGGAATCACTGGGAGATTTTGATAATTTGTAAATTTAGATTTAGTGCCTCTAGATCGGGCCTAAGAGTTTACATTTCTAAGAGTGTATCGTGTTAACGATGCTTCTGATCTCTAGACCCAATTTGAGTAAGCAGACTTTAGGTGAAACCCATCTAATTTGGGGGTGAAGGACAGTATATGGAGTAACTACAGTGTATTTCTCACTAATCTGAATACACCTAATATTCTTGAAAAATATCCTAGACAGCTCTATATTATAGAATTTAAATCTTTTTAAAGTCTGGTTTATTGACATATAGTTTGCATACATCACATTACAAAATAATGCCAACCATTCTTAAATGTATAGCCAATGAGTTTTGACAAGTTGCATATAGCCTAGTAACCACCATCACAGTTAAGATATAGAGGACATTTATCTCATCCAAAAGGTTCCCTTGTGGCCCTTTGCAGTCAGTCTGTTTTATTCACACATGCTTGTTTTCTGGTACTCAAGAATTTGCATTTCTTGTTTTCTGGCCCTGTAGTTTCACCGTTTCTAGAATGTCATATTAATTGACATTAATATTCAGTAGATACCCGATTGTGACTTTCTTCTTTCACTTAGGGTGATTTTTTGAGTTTCATCCATGTTGTTGTATATATCAGTGTTTCATTCCTGGAAATACTGAGTAATTTTCCATTGTGTTGGCCGTACCACAGTATTTTTTCCATTCACCAGTTAATTAACTTTAACCTAGGAGCAAGGTTGCTGGTTGTATGAAAAGTATATGAGTTAACTTTACAAGAAATTTCCAAACTTTCCAAAAGTTGCTGTATAATTTTATATTCCTACCAGTAGCATCTGGGAGCACCTTTTGCTCTGAATCCTCACTAATATGAAGAATTATTGAACTTAGTAATTTTAGCCATTTTAGTACATTTGTAGGAATAGCTTTCTTTAAAATTTTTATCTCTCTAATAACCAAAAATGTTGAAACCTTTTCATGAAATTTAATGATCATACATATATTTCCTTTGGTGAAGAGTGTTAAATATTTTGGTCACCTTTTAATTAGGCTGGTTGTATTCATACTGAGATGTGAGAGTTCTTTATGTATTTAGATGCAAATCCAGATACTTCCTGTCTGTGTTTGTCACATTTTCTTTTTACCAGAAGCCACTGGTAATCAAATCTTTGTCAACTCAAGGTCACAGAGATTTTTTTTTTCTTTATTTTTCTAGAAGTTTTAATTCTTATATTTTTGTCTAGTACCCATTTAGAATTTATTTTTATGTGTGATACGAGGTAGAGGTTTTTGTTTGTTTTCTGTTTTTTTGCAGGAAAGGGAAAAGGACCCATTTGGATGACCAATACCATTTGTTGAAAAGACTTTACTTTCCCCTGTTATAGGACAGGGAGAGGGGCTTCCTGGGGACCACCCTGTAGCACCCCCATTGAATTACCTTGGTATTTTCTGTTAAAGTTAATGGAGTATATACTTGTGGCTCTATTGCTAGAGTCTCTTTTCTATCTGTTGTCTAATATTATGTTAGCGCCATGTTGTCTTGATTACTCCAACTTTTTGGTAGATCTTGATATCAGACGGTATAAATCTTTTAACTTTGTTCTTTTTTCCAAAGTTGTTTTCACTGTTCTGGTCCTTAGCTTTTCTATATAAGTACGAGTCTACTTGTCAATTTCTACCTAATAGCTATTGTGATTTTAATAGAATTGTGTTTAACCTATAGATCAATTTGGAGAAATTGACATCTTAATAATATTATGTCCCTCAATCCATGAACATGGATAGCTCCATTTGTTTAAATCCTTACTGATTTCTCTAAAATAATGTTTTGCAGCTTTTAGTGTACTGGTCTTGCACATATCTCATTAAATTTATCCTTGAATAATTCATGCTTTTGCTATTATTGTAATTTCTTAAGGTTTATTTATTTGTGCATGCATAGAAGTGTTATAGAGCAACCCCGATATTAAACGGGTTCCTGGCTGTGGGTCCTCACCCGCGCGCTTTAAAGGGACTTATGAATACTCTACTACAGACACACACAAAAGGGTTAATAAAAGGTTTATTTACAAGAGGAAAGGAAATAAGGAAAATGTACAACTCAGGGGAAAAATAGGGAAATAAAGTCTTTAATGCGTCCTACCCGATCCGACGACCTGGAAACCCAAAGTCACTCCCAGAGCTGGCCGGAGGCTCCGCGCTGGCCGAGCGCCCCAAAATGGAGAGAGCCCCAAAGCCCACGTGTCTGCCTTTTGTATCCACCTGGCTGCTTAACCCCACCCTCAGGTCCCAGCCACCTTCCCTTTGGTGGTGATGGGATTTGGAGTTCCCAGTGTCTTTGGCTTTGACCTGGGGTGGGGGTGGAGTCCACAAAGCCTGTATGGAATTAGCTTTGGGACCGCCTTTTCCCCCTAACAGAAGAACTGGAGTATAGGCCAGAGGTGTGAGAGTGAGAGGATTCACCAGAGACAGAGTGGGGAGCAGAACAGGCAGATCTACTGAACTACACTGCTAAGGGGAGTAGCAGACAGACGAGACAGGAGAGGTCTGTTATGCTGTGTGGTTAGTGAAAGGTTCGGCGTGGTAAAGAAAAGGAGAGCCAGGCTATATTTCTCAAAGGGAGGGAAAGTTTATTGCGCCCCGGGCGGACCTCACAGACCCAAGGCGGGGGTCAGTGGAGTCTCGCACATTGTTAGGGGGAAGCAGGGTTTTATAGGGCGAGGAGAGGTCAGGTGGGTAGTTGGGCTCCTACGGCGGGAAAAGTTTGTAGGGCAGGTAGAGGTTCTTTGTTTGAGAAGAGACTTGTGGGGGAAGGGGGGAGGCTCATTGTCTGAGTCCTCCAGGCAGGTATCCACATTCCTGCCCCCCAGGTGGGCTTCCTGGTTGGCTCCTGCATTCAAGCCTCCTGCATGGATCTTTTAGTTAGTTCCCTGGCTGGGGATCAGGCTGTAGTGGTGATGGCGCTGAGACTTAACCCCTAGACCACCAGGGAGGCCCTATTATAATGTTTTAATTCTACTTTCCATTGTTTCTTTACAAGCACACAGAAACCTAGTAGATTTTTTCCTTTCTTTTTAAATTGACTTTGTATCTTTTGACTTTACTAACTTCACTTAGCAGTTCTGTTGCATTTTTTGTAGCTTCCTTGAGATTTTATGTAGCTATTCACTGTCTGCATTAAAGGCATTTTTACTTCTTCCTTTACTTTCTGAATGCCTTATATTCTTTTCCTTCAATTACTGTATTGGCTGTAGAAAACGAAAGAGTCGGCATCCTTGCATTGTTCCTTAGCGGGAAGCTTTTAGGCTCCCCATCAGTTGTGATTTTAGCTGTGTTTTCATAGATTACCTTTGTCTGGTTGAGGAAGTTTCCTTGTATCCCCATTTTGCTGAGACTTTGTGTCATTAGTGATCTTAAATGTGATTTGTGTGATTATCATTGTTTAGGTACATGTACAGGAGCAAAGAACTTATTCGAAGTAAGAGAGAGTGTGTTCGAAAGTTAAAGGAGGAAATAAAAGTTCTGCAGCAAAAACTGGAAAGGTATGTTGTAGATAACTTTCTGTTTAGAAATGTAAAAGGAAAAGTTCCGTTAAAATCAGATAATTTGCTTATATTTAAAAAATCAATTCAGCGTTTAAGTATTAACTAGTGTACCTTATAAAATAACTAAGCACACTTTTCTCTAAGTGTGAAGCAGTCTTTAAGATGTGCTGATAAATACTCTCAGGGGACTTAAGTGTCACACAGTTCTTGGCAGTATCCTGAAGAGAACTCAGATTCTGAAGAGTTTATAACACTTGACCTTTTTCTACTCTCTTGCCATCTTTTTCACAAGCATGAGAGAGGTCACTTTTACACACTCCAATCCCTTTGTTTTGGGAAAGCAGTGTCTGAAGCTTCTTGGAAAAGTTAAAAAATAGTTCTTTAGAACCTAGGGTAGTGATAACTGCTTTAAAGAGCTAATATTTCTGACACAAAGTTCTTCTCATATGCAGGGGTCTTTTCCTTTCCTTTTATTTGTTTTGTTCTTTTTATGTAGACTCACACTGTGACTGCCTATGGAGGAGGCAATATAATTTCTTGCTAGTCAAGATAAATCCCCATTGATACTTATATAGGGACCAGAGCCTAAATGTGATATTAAGAGAAAGCATAATTGGCATGGCTTTTATGAGGAGTCCATTTGAAATGTTTTATGCCGGATATAAAATTACAGATTGTTGGGAATTTTTACCTTCTTAGTTGGAGAATGTTAGCCTTATGACGGTGTGAATAACCTATTAAATATTATAGCACCTTTAGGAATAAGTTTCTCCATTGACTCTCCACTCAATAACAGATTTGTCAGCAGGCAGATTTGTGTTAAAATGTAAGACAGACCTGGCCAAGAGAGTATCACTGTCTTTGCTTTTTAGGTATGTGAAGTATGGCTCAGGCCCAGCGCGCTTCCCACTCCCAGACATGTTGAAATACGTTATTGAATTTGCTAGTACAAAACCTGCCTCAGAAAGTTCGTCTCAAAGTGACGCACATGGGACATTACCACTTTCCACAGTGCACTGCCCAGGTTCTGACCCGACATCCAAGGAAAGGTAATGAATGCAAATGGAAAAAACAGTATATATAGGTTTTTTTTGTTTTGAACAATGTGCCATCTTTCTACCTGATTAACATTTATTTGCCCGTAAGAACTCAAGGATGAGGATGAACTCTTAGGGGAAGGTTTTGCTAAAACTGTCTCTTGACTAGAACGTTTTCATAGTTCTCACCAGTACCCATTTGGATGGTGGGTTGGGACTATTTCAGAGGCTGGGACTATTTCAGAGGCTTCTTGAACTATCTGTAATTGTATTCATGTTGCACCAGGACCACCAGGGATACCTTGTTTGGAGTGAGCTATAAGCTAGCTGCTTATGAAGGCTTTTCTCAGAGGAAACCTCAAGCCTTGCTCTTCCAAAACATCTCATTCTCCTATCTGCTGAGATGTAGGTTCAATTAAGTTAACACCAAGGAAAAAGAGACTCATTCATAAATAGAAAATTAAAACAAAAAAATGAACTGGCTAGAAATTGATGACAGCTTCTAGGGGCTTATCAAATGAATAAAGAGGGAAGCCAAGTAATAAGAGCCCTCTGAGTCTTTTCTAGCTCAGCCACATGCAATAATCTTTGTGACCTGGAGGAGTAAGTTCAGATTTGATGATGTGTCCTGGCTAATAAAAACACTGGAATGCTTTAAAAAAAAAAAAAAAACCTCTATAAGCAATAAAGATTAGATTTTAATATTAAATCCAAGCATTCCCCCAGTTCCTCTACATATTAATATTTGTTTCTCCATATATGTGTAGAAATGCACATCTTAGTAAAACATAGGAAATATTGATAATGATTATTTCTAGCTTGGCTTGTGTTTAGGATGGAAGATTCTTTGACTTCTTATAGTCTACTTGTGTGTTTGGATTTTTAGTAGAACATTTTCATGTCCTTCAGGAAACATAAACGGTTTCAGTTTTCAAAAGAGGTTGGACAAGCTATTTAATCACATAAAATAATGCTGCCTGATGATTGATTTAGAAATTATTCTTATGTGTGTGTAACTCTTCTGATACTGAGGTACCTGCTCATCTGCTTCTATTTGGCTTATTTTCCCATATGTATAGGTCCTTACAAAAAGGAGGTTTTCTCCATTATTTTGTGTGAGAGAGGAGGCAAGGGAGGGGGGAGTAAGGAGTAGGGGCTTCTTTTAAGTCAAAACTAAAGGAAACCCATCCTCCTCAGTCTTGTTGTGAAACTGACCAAAGTATTGTTAGAAGCTTAACTTTTATTCCTGCTCGTTTGTCCATGTTCAATTTTTTGACAATAGTTAATTAGTAAATTGCCGCAGACCAGCACAGCAGTAGACGATGAGGCCACCTCAGGGTTGAGAGAAGTGTGCAGGGTGGTCAGGGCGTCGGTGAAAGAAATGACAGACACACTTCAAGAGTGAAAATCTGAGTGTAATTTTCTTTGAGTTTGTGACCAATATATATATGTTTTCCAAAAGCACAGGGACAATGAATATCAATGAAATCAGCTTGCTCATGGGCTCAGTCTATCACCATCAGGGAGGTGATCTACATAACAAGCAATTACTTTTATAGAAGAAAGAAGGAAGTTTAGAAAGACAAATAAGGGATTAAAGTTTGTAGTTCTAGAAAGAGGGGATAAGATTTTTAGCATTCTTGTAGTGGTTCCTGGTGGTCGTTATCTTTTGATAAGCTTCTGTCTTTTCAGGGAACTTCCGCTGCTGTACTTCCTCTACTTCAAGGTGTTATGCTGTTCTCCCCCTGCACGCTGGTTGCCCAGCCAGACCTAGGGACCCTGGCAAAAGCCATTCCTAAAGGTCACTGCAGGGGGAGGTGCAGCAGGTATGTAGGGTTTTGCTGTTGTTCTCCCCCTGCGCCCAGCCGGACCTAGGGACGGTTAACCCTAAAGGTCACTGCAGGGGGAGGTGCAGCAGTAAATAAATTAATTCATACCTCTTACTTTACATACTATGTTCTTAGTGTGTTTACAGCAGTGATATAAAAATGTTAGTATTTACATTTTATAGCTGAGGTATTATTTTACTTAACTGAGCCTGTTATAGGACAGGGAGAGGGGCAGCCCAAACCCCGCAAACCTGCCTATTCTACATGGGTTCTGCCATCCGCCGCATCAACACAAAACATAGGAGACTTTAATGGGAAGGAACTTTAATAAAACTAGGAAACAATACAGGTAAGGCAAAGAGTCTAGTTTCTAAATGAAGCACCCAAAGTTACCCGTCCCCTCAGGGGTAAAAGTCCATCCAAATGGGATTGGCCCAGAACAAGGCCCCAAAGCCAGCCACAAGTCTAAAGCATCTTCCAGTGGGGACCCACAGAAAAGGGTCACAAACAACCGGACAAGCCCGGAAGGAAAAGAGCAAAATCAACATCAAGATAAAAGCTGCCATTGTCACCTCCCCACGGGTCTCACCCACATCTGTGTCACCCAGTCCACGACCAAAAGACAAGCGCAGTTTCTTCACGTGTCTCTAGGCTCCATGCGCCTCCTCCAGGTCTCCTTGCTCCATCCTGCTTCCTTCCTCCGTCTCTTCCTGCAGCTTCTTCTCTTCCTGCTCAGCTCCACCCTCCCTTAGGTGGGGCAGGGAACCTGGAACTTCCCCCTTTCCTGGGGACCACCCTGTTACAAGCCTAGTAACTTTTCCTTGGGTATTTAGCTGAGAAGTGGAAGAACTGAGATTGTCTGCCTGTAAGTCCTGCCCCTGTGCTCTCTGGGGTGCCACCTAGTGTGTATTCCTGCGGATTGGATATTCAGCAGATGCTCGTTTTTCTTGCTTTTATGTATTTTGTTCCTGGATGGATACTTTGACTTTAGTCAGTTATTCCGTAATTGACTCTTTGATTCTTCCAGTGCTAATCTTCTCCATCTTCCCCCACCCTTCCTCATGAGAAAGCATTATAATAAGTCATTAGAGAGAGTGAACCATAAATTTAGGCAGATGGAGTTTAAATCCCTCTCCATCATTTACTAGCTGGATAAATTTAAGTGAGTTGCTTAATTTCTCTAACCCTCAGGTTTATAATTGGTAAAATGGGAATAGTTTCTGCTTCCTAAGCAAGTTATGTTAAATGAAATGATACATATAAAGAGGTTTGGCTCAGAACCTTTAGAGAGTTCATGCTTAGTAATAGTGGTCCTTTTCCACATAGCTGCTTGCTTTAGAAAGCAGGTTAATTTAGGCCAAGGCATCTTTGGGAAATTACATTTGAGCATGATTTCTGTCTTTCTTCAGTGCAAGTAAAGAAAACTCTTCTCAGGATGTTGAAAGTAACTTTCCTTCTTCTGAAGATGCTCTCCACAAGTCTAAGACAATGAATAAGCCTCTTCCATCCTCCCAGTCTTCCTCAGAAATGCCTACACAGCCAGCTCCTCGGACCGTTACAGATGAGGAGATGAACTTTGTGAAGACCTGTCTCCAGAGGTGGAGGAGTGAGATTGAACAAGATATACAAGGTTTGGCTCCTTTAAAGTCTGTCAGTTACTCTGCCTTTTCTGTTGGTTTGAATATTTGGAAGTTGGGCACCTTGGGTACACTTCCTGCCATTTCCTCTTGTAAGTTGGAATTTGGTAAGGCAATTGTGACTTCCTCATACTTTAGTTTTCTATAAGGTTGATTCTTACTGCCATTATACAACTGTGGACAAAGCCCTCCAAGAGTCCCTCCTCAGTGTCTGGGACTTTCCGGGAAGCTTAGCCACTCCTGATAACCTTTGGCTGAGTTTTTTCTGTGTCTGCTGATTTCTGTTCCTGAAATTTATCTGAACTCTAACTTCACTTGACCCAAACTTAGAATTAACTTTCTTGGGGCCTCCCCGGTGGCGCAGCGGTTGAGCGCTGGGTTGTGAAGCTGCCCGCAGCCTCCGCCGTGCCGGTTCGATCCCCGACTGCTCCCCGGCCACCGGAGGAGGATCCCGCATGGCGCGCAGACCTCTCCTGCCGCCCGCTGCTCCCCTCAGCAGTGTACTTCGGTCCTTCTGCCTGCTCCGCTCCCCGCTCTGGCTCTGGTGAATTCTCTCACCCTCCCGCGCACTTCTGTATGTATAAATAAATAAATAAAGATGGAATTTCAAAATACTTTTTAAAAAAAAAAAAAGAATTAACTTTCTTGGAATTTTGTGTTTAAGTTATTTCTATATAAAGCATGCTTTTCTGAAGGTTAATGAGGCGGAGGTTATTTAAGCAACACACAATATAAAATTAAATTATGCAGCATTCTGCTCTCAAAAGTCCCTTGTCTTTGCCATGTTGCTCAGAGGAAAAAACAAAGTAAAAAAACAAAGATCCATATTCTTCCCATGTTCTTATTCACAGAAAATTGGCCCTGCCTTTTGCTCTGTCTTCTTTGGGATCCTGTCTCTGGGAATGTGTTTTATACCCAGATGACCCGTTAAGGTCTTTTGCTAAATAGGACTATGTTTCCTTCTTAAGTGATTTTGGTGCCAATATCATGAGATAATCTCTTTAAACCATGGTGTGACTATATTAAATAATGTAACTATATAGGTTATGTATGTTATGCAATTACATACGTACATATACTATGTTAAACTAAAAGCTTTCATAACCTAAAGCACTTAGCGGCTGTAAAACCATGTAGTCTTTAGTGGTTCCTAGAGTGAAGTTGAAATCATCAGAACCTCAGGTACAGAGAAGGAATACTCTTTGCTTAGTTCAAGCAACCCATGTGACATGAATGAAATCATTTTAATTAAATATTCTTTTTTTAAAAAACAGATCTAAAGAATTGCATTGCAAGCACTACCCAGACCATTGAGCAGATGTACTGCGATCCTCTCCTTCGTCAGGTAGAATGAAAATTGATGGGAAAGTAGTCAAGGCATGTTCTAATGATGCTGCTAATGTATGTACAAAAAGAAAGTTTGATAGTTTTCTTTGAAACCAAATGGTAACCTCCCTGAGATATAAGAATGAACTTAGAGGGCCTCCCGGGTGGCGCAGCGGTTGAGCGCTGGGTTGCGAAGCTGCCCGTAGCCTCTGCAGTGCTGGTTCGATCCCCGGCTGCTCCCCGACCACCGGAGGAGGGTCTCACATGGCGCGCAGATCTCTCCTGCCGCCCGTTGCTCCCCTCAACAGTGTACTTCAGTCCTTCTGTCTGCTCTGCTCCCCGCTCTGGCTCTGGTGAATTCTCTCACCCTCCCGCGCTTCTGACTATACCCAATGCTTGTTCAAATAAATAAATAAATCTTTAAAAAAAAAAAAAGAAAAAAGAATGAACTTAGAAAGGAAATAAGGATTGTTCTGTTTCTTAATTTTACACTAAAAAACAAGACACTATATCTTCTACCAACAAAAGAACCTAAAAATATTTGTTTTAGTTCTGCGACATGATATTTCATACAGTAGGAAGGTTTGCTATCAAATATTAATAACAATTTCTCACAAAATAGTAATTAAGTAGTGTCATGGGGGAAACCTGAGCCAAATACCAGGTACCACTCTCAACAAAATACCCTGATCCGGGCCTCCCTGGTGGCACGAGTTCGATCCCAGGCCAGGGAGCTACCCACATGGCACAGCAGACCTCTCCTGACTTGCCCGCTGCTCCCCTCCGCAGTGTATTTCAGTCAGCCTGCCTGTTCTGTACCCCGCTCTGTCTCTGGTGAATCCTCTCTGCCCCCTCCCCTACCCCCCGTGCCTCTGGCCTGTACCCCAGCTCTTGTATGGATAAAAATGAAGTGAATCTTTAAAAAAAAATAAGTACCCTGATCCTTCATTTAGACTTTTGAGTTTTGTTTCTCTAAGAACTCTAAGAGGGAGATGGTCAGGGCAGACATTATGATCCTCCACATTCATTTTGATTTAGTGTAACATTCTGAGCATAGAGGGAAAAAAGAGTCCAGTCAGGTGCATGACCTTTCAAGGTTGTTTCTAGACTAGCATGGAGAAACAGATCTGTTACATGGCAGAAATGCACCATGTAAATCTTGGGTTTTCCCCACTTTATCTTTTGTGTTATATGTCACAGTATCGCTTAAGTGTGTGTTTAATTTGATTCTATGGCTAATTTTTACCTTTTCTACAATACTTAGTTGACACTTAAGCATTGCTCTATTTTCACCTTACTGGGGGAAAAAAAGTATGCTTTCCAAATGTTGAAACAAGCAAATATATAGATAAAGGGTGTTTATCCTAGCCAGGTAGATGATCACATGAGATACAAAATATAGAGAACATGTGAATGCTTCAAAATGAAATATGCTAACTTAAATTTGGATCAAATAAGCATAGAGCAAGGTAATTTTTCTCTCTATGAGTGGTCAAGGTAATTCAATTTTTAGATAAACTGAGTTTGTAATTGGGGGAATAGAGATCTAAGTTATCTTTAGTTTATGATTTATAACCATAGAAATTTAGACTTGAAAGAGTTCTCAGAGAGATCATCTAATTCAGCTGCTTTTAAAGACTTGGGAACTGAGTCATAATTGGTGGATTCCAAAGTTGTGATTTTGTTAGTTCGTTTTCCTGTGAATCTCATATCAAACACAAATTTGGTCAGTTTTCCTATGTCTGTTAAGTGGGAATAATTTTAATAACCTAAAGTTTGTTATATTGCTTAGTCTAACCTTAATCAGAAATATGGCATCTGATTTGCAGGTACCATATCGCTTGCATGCAGTTCTTGTTCATGAAGGACAAGCCAATGCTGGGCACTACTGGGCCTACATCTATAATCAACCCCGACAAGTCTGGCTCAAGTACAATGACATCTCTGTCACTGAATCTTCCTGGGAAGAACTTGAAAGAGATTCCTATGGAGGCCTGAGAAATGTCAGTGCTTACTGTCTGATGTACATTAATGAAAAGCTCTCCCACTACAATGCAGGTAAAAATATCTTAGAAGCCAGATAGGGGGGAATTCTGTATTGATCTAGGAAGGCGAGTTGTTCCCGATAGACTTTTCTTCCCAGAAACTTTCCCTCATAGACTTTTCTTTCCCCTGCAGACTTTGCTCTATACAGGCTCTTCTCCCAGAAACGTGTTCCAAATAGACTTCTCCCCTCAAATTTTGCCTATGTACTTTTCTCCACAGGCACTCTGTTCCCGGTAAGCTTTTCCCTTCAGATTTTACTCTATGTAGGCCTTTTTTCCTCAAAATGTTGTATCTCATAGACTTTTCTTTTCTGTACCTTTGTTCCCAGTAGACTTTTCTCCACAGATTTTGTCCCATATACCCTATTCTCCCTGAGCAACTATGTTCCCCATAGACTTTTCTCCTCAGATTTTGCTCTATATGGACCTTTTTTTCCAGAACATTTGTTCCCAGTACACCTTCTGTTTATATTTTCCTCCATATAGACTTTTCTCCTCAAAAATTGAATTCCCAATAGATTTTTCTCCTCAGATTTTGCTCTCTACATACTCTTCTCAAAAACTGTGTTTCCAATAGACTTTTCTCAGATTTTGCTATTTACAGAATTTTCCTCTCAGAAACTGGTACCAATAGACTTTATAGATTTTGTTCTCTACAGTCTTTTTTCCTGAGAAACTTTGTTCTCAAACTTTTCCCCTTAGATTTTGCTGCACATAAACACTTATCTTATAAGGTACATATAAACACTTATTTTCACAGACTTCATTCTCCCAGGTTCTAAAAACTATTTCTGGATCAGAACCTCTCATCAGTTCTGGGTCTGACCACTTGCTACCACTAATGCAAACAAAAGGGCCTTTGGTTCAGCTTAAAACAACAACAACATTATTTTAACTGACAGGTAAAGACAACTTGCCGGATAGAGTTTACTAACCAATTTACCAACCATAGAGGTGAGATGGAGTTGCAGCTGTAGGAGCTGGCAGGTTATGGCAAGGCCTGCCATGTCAGGAGCTGGGGCCTGTGACACCCTGAGGACCAAGTCTTTACCAAGCCCTCCAACCATGGTAGGGTGAAGCAGAGGCCTACTGCTGCTGAAGTCAGAACATTCCCCCACCTGCCTGCCTGGCAAGACACCTGCTCTCTGCAGCAGCTCCAAAAACAAAGAGAGCAAACCCCCTATAAAAGGCTCCCACTCTACCTCCTTCCCAGCAGCCCTCTCATTCAGGGATCAGGAGTAGAGAGTTGTCCACTCTGGCCTGGGTGATGTCCTGAAATTGGAATGGAGTTTTGCCCTTCAACCTGTAGAAAAGTCCATCCATGTTTGCACACAGCCTAGGAGGCTGCATTGACCACCCCAAGGGCCTGGGGAATAGCCACCCAAGCCCACTCCAATACCAATAGCCTTTTCTTGTCAGCTTTTGCTCCATACAAACTTTTCTTAGAGTACTCTTTAAATTTTTCTACTGGAATTTGTTATTATTATAAAGTAATATGCATTTTAAAAATATAAGTGGTGAAAAAGAGCACATAAAGGAAAAATAAGTTTCCTACCTTCAAATTTTAACCCTTTCCAAATTTTCCAGATTTTGCTTTGTACAGATTTTTCTCCTTAGAAACTATTTCCAATAAACATCCATTGTTCCATTTCTTGTGTAGTTTTCAAGGAAAAATTCTATGCAGATACTAGATTTTATTTGTATAGCTCTCCATCCACCACCACCACCCCCTGCATTTTTTTCCCCTTAATGGGGTATTTTCTCATTCCATTCTGCATCTGTTACATCACATGAAATATGTATCTTATTTTCATAAATAAAACCAACTTTCTTTTTAATAACTGTATAAGAATTCCATTGCATGGAATATGTATGTTACTAAGCAAACCTTCATTGATAGTTTTAAGTTGTCTCTAGTTTCTTTGCTTTTTCAGAGACATCTTTGAGCACCCATTTCTGCACCTACTTTAGAATAGCTAAAATTTAAAATTTATTTGCCTGGACAGTTGCATACTTCTCATACTGCTACTAGTATTAATGCTAAAAACAATAATTACATAATTATCATTTATATGGGTGCTTTAATCCTTACTGCATGCTTTGCAACAGGTAGTTGATAGCTCTAAAAGGGAGGTAGGCAGGGTAAGAATTCTTATCATTCACATCTAAGGTGCCCTTCTTGTTCACAGTTACACAGTCAGTAAATAAAGGGTAGGTCCAAGATTCAAATACAGTTCTGACTCCAAATTCTTTGCTGTTCTTCATTTATATTATTTTGCCTTTCTTTCTTTCACACCTTCTGAGAGAGGTCTTTTGACCAGCATTTTACATCTAAGATCAGAGAAGGCCTTTTCTTTTAGTATTCAAACTACCATATTGTGTCAGAAGAAAACACATAAGCATTTTGTCTAGGAAACACATTATCTTTCTGACTTTCCAGTGTTTTGGGGGTTCGGGATGGAGAGAATGAGCATTTAAGAGTAACTGATTTCATAATTGCTTATTTGCAGTGCAAGGCAGGAAGAGCTGCTTGTGGGAGTTATTGTGCAAATAATTATACTTACTGATGGAAGTAGAAAGTAGCCTTGATATAACTTGTGTGGTTGATTTTTATATTATAGAAACAAACAAGTGAAAACTCATTTGCTTAGTGAAAAGACTAGTTAATAACAACCAGTGTGTGTAGTGTTGTTCTGCTGTAGGTTTGTTTTTCTATTTTGGTCACAGGGTTAGAGATCAAATTTAATATGTCCTTGTTATCATTGCCATTTTTCATTATAGCTTTAAATGAGCCAGGTGTTATTGACTAACCATTGTGTCAAACTGCTTTCTAATAATGTACTTACTTGTGTGAAACTTGAGGCAGTATAAATGTCTTAGAGTACCCTGACCCTCTTGATATCAATATTTTCAATAATAGGTACAGTAATTACATTGAGAAAACTTAGTTTAAAATTTCTGTTCAATCTGATTTTCTGAACTTTGAAGGAAACTTTGGTCTGTCCTTGCTACTTTGTCAGTGATACCCTTTACTCTTAAGTCCTGTTTTATCATTCATTCATTCATTCATTTATTCAACAGGCATTCAGAGATTTAGTGAGTGCCTGCCTACTAATATGCCAGGAACTCTTATTTGTATGCTATGACTGTTGTCAGCATTTCTGTGTGCATTTGTGTATGTATTTTTCATTAAAAATAATAAGACTAAGCATCTTATTTTCTTTCTTTGTAGAAAGGTCCTATGATTTCTCATGACCTTTTGCGGGGTGGTACTTCATTTAATTCCATCATTTTTTTCCCTCAGAGGCAGCCCCAAAAGAATCAGATCAGATGTCAGGAGAAGTGGAAGCTCTATCTGTTGAACTTAAACATTACATTCAGGAAGATAACTGGAGATTTGAGCAAGAAGTGGAAGAGTGGGAGGAAGAGCAGTCTTGCAAAATTCCTCAAATGGAATCCTCAACCAGCTCAACATCACAGGATTTCTCTCCCTCACCAGGTACCTGGGAAGGGTACTTAAGCCAGTGATCTAGTAGCATTCATGCTGTATGCCCTCATCAGCCCCATGCACCTCAGCTAACGGAGTGATACCGCAGTCTGCTGTGGTTGGTAGCACAACCTCATGGAATAACTTATGGATTTAGAATGTGATTTCTAGTCAGCAGAAGTAATATCAGGAAGACTAGCTACCTGTGCTTCTATTGTTTAGTTTTTGTTTATTTCCCAAGTCATTGACTAAATCATGATAGGATTAGTAGGTCAATTTTATGGAAAAAACCATTCTCCAAAGGTGATCTTCCTAATAGGTGGTTGTTTGTAGGGCGCCTTCTTGGCATAAAGAAATATGACAAATATAGCATTAATTTTTTAATTAAATTTGTTTATATATATACACACACACATCATTGTTCATTTTTGTACATTGTTTGGTTTCTCCTCTCAGGCATAGTCCTCATAAAATTCCCACCACCAAGGCACCAGAACATTCAATTTTAAAGGATCACCTTTGGGTTTTTGCTGAAGTAGCCATTTCATCTAGTCACTGGTGTCTAAGTGAAATTTGCAGATATTTTTTAAAGTTTTGTTAGAAGGATTATCTATCAAATTTTGTTTCTATCCTGCTTGCCTTTTTCAGAGCTTTCTAGAAGTTATTCATCATAACATGCTAATTCATTCGTACAATTTTTTGTCAGAGCCTTCAGTCACCTCTTCTCATGGGGTTCGCTGCCTGTCGTCTGAGCATGCAGTGATTGTAAAGGAGCAGACTGCCCAGGCGATCGCTAACACAGCACACGCTTACGAGAAGAGTGGTGTGGAGGCAGCCCTGAGTGAGGTGAGGACGGCTCAGAAGCCCAAATTCAGGAGGGGCGGACTTTCAGCAGTAATTGCAACAATCTTCTCACATTTCTATTATTCTGTGTCTCTGCTGTATTTAACCAGTTCCTCTTTATTTCTCCTGTTTTTTGTTTTTTGTTTTTTTCTTTACTCTTTCTCCATTCTGCTGCCACAGCTTAAGGAAGCTGAACCCAAGAAGCCCATGTCCCCGGAAACAAACCTTGCAGAGCAGTCAGAGCAGCTCCCCAAGGCTAATGATGCCGAATCTGCTACCCAACCTAATTCTGAGGTCTCTGAAGTCGAGATTCCCAGTGTGGGAAGGATTCTGGTTAGATCTGATGCAGATGGATATGATGAGGAGGTACAAAGATGAGTGCAGGATTTAGCTGTTCGTTGTCAGTCTTATATTTACTTCTCGTGTGACTGAATATACTTCTTTAAGGTTTCTGGCAATAGTTAATATTCTCATTAAAACAAATAATGGACAGGGGTCCCATCTAATTTAACCTCAGTTACCATTATGAAATAGGTAACTTGTTCCCTATGTACATGGGTCCCAGTATATAGCTACCCAGGCATGTACTTATGGAGCTGACTGCAGAGTCTGGATGACTCTGAAAGTTAGAATGCTTCCTTTTTAGGAATTATAAGCCAAAAAATGCCTGTTTAAGTTAAGAATGTTTTTAATGTTAGTCTGTTTTTCCTGCAAATATAAATTATTGTCTGGGGAGCAAAACAAATGTGATTGAAGTTATTGTTTTTAATTCTGAAGTTTTACAAAGAAGCTGTAGAATCCCAAGTCATTCACTGTTTATCTCCTTTTCATTTGTCATTGCACATAAACAATCATGAATCCTGTCCCTCGGATTTCTGGTCTTTTCTGTGGAACATGTATTTTTCAATCATGGGGAGGTTTTCATTGTAGAGTCCCATTTGTATCCTCCCTAGCTTCCAAACTGTTTGAAATGTGCTGTTTATCCTAGTAAAACTCAGAAGTACTTGTGTGCTTATGATATACACTCAGACTACAGGACTAAATTGGAATTTTTCACCCCAGATACTTCCCTCTGAAGGGTATCATTTTTACTTGGTTCTTCAGCAGTGCCACATTATAGATATTTTTAGACATATATCTTTATTCATCTGCAAAATCAGAATACATAGGAATGGCTTGTCTTGGGTGAGGTCCTGGTGGTGTGTAGAGGAATGTGTGCAGGAGCTGGTGTGGGCTACTTGGCGTGCACAGGCACTGGCCAAGAAGTGCCCTGCCCTGCTTCCCGTCAGCAATCTGCTCACCTGTCTTTCACACTCTTCTTTTGAACCTTTCTTCTCTCCTTTTTCTCTCTGTTTTGTGCCCTCCTGTGGTAGGTGATGCTGAGCCCTGCCATGCAAGGGGTCATCCTGGCCATAGCTAAAGCCCGTCAGACCTTTGACCGGGATGGGTCTGAAGCAGGGCTTATTAAGGTATCTCTGCTTTTTCCTTTCTAATTCTTATGCCACAGGTACCATAATATGGGGAAATAATGCTATCAGACGGCAAAAAAAAAAAAACCAATGGAATTGAAAATGCTTTTCAGTGAGATAAGACCTAAATGCCCTTTCTTGTGCTGTGAAGGAACATGCTCTGCTGCGGCCCAGTGGCTCCTCCTGCTGTGGCACTAATGCAGCCTCGGGGAACAACACAGTCTGGGTCACACGAGCCTGAGGGCTGACTGTTGTTAGGAAATGTCTATTAGTAAAGCTGTGAGTGAGGCTGGGCCCTTTGTAAGTCTTCAGAAAGGAGGCCATGCTTTTTAAGATACTTGAGTAAAATTTAATATTTGAATAAATTTCTCCTATGTAGACCTTTTAAATTCATATCCTCGGAACTTAAGGATATGTCTGAAACAATTAAAACTAATTATTTGTCTTTCTAATTGTTTGTCTTTCTAAGATCTTATCGGATAAATGAGCTTCCTATGAGTATATTATATGTTTGGTCCTGAATGTTAGAGAAGTTTCATTGCATATGAGATGTAAAACTTAGATATTCTGTAGTTGCATCTGCAATTCCTCAGTGAGAAAAATTTCTTTGAAGACTTCTTAGCATCCTGAAAACCTCTCCAGACCTTAGGACTCCAAGTCTGTGTGTAGAAGCTCTGACTGTCCGTTCTGTCTCATAGGCATTCCATGAAGAATATTCCAGGCTCTACCAGCTTGCCAAAGAGACCCCCACCTCACACAGCGATCCTCGACTTCAGCATGTGCTCGTCTACTTCTTCCAAAATGAAGCACCCAAAAGGGTAGTAGAACGGACCCTTCTGGAACAGTTTGCTGATAAAAATCTTAGCTATGATGAAAGGTGAGAAGGGAATACTCAGTTGAGCCACACGCTCTTTCTGGGTCTGGCTCAACTTCCTCTTCTGATGGGGTTCTGTGCACTGTACCCTTTCCCTGCCTCTGAACCATCTCCCTCACAGGTCAATCAGTATTATGAAGGTGGCGCAAGCTAAACTGAAGGAGATTGGCCCAGATGACATGAATATGGAAGAGTATAAGGTAAAGTCTTTAAATACAAAGCAAAACTCAATTCCTGAGGCAAAATGTAACAGTTTTGTGTTGCCACAAAATTTATCCACCCACCCCACCCACCCCCCAAAAAAAAAGAAAAACAGACTGGGTGAGAATGATTTTTTTTTTTTTTAATATTCCCCATACAATTACAACCCCCTTACTGAAAATGATCTTTTCTTAACCTTCAGAATAGCTGGTTCTTTATTCTTATCCTTCTACTAAAATAAATCAACCCTTTATTTCCCTTAAATACCTACTTTAGCCTGTCCTTGGCAGTAAAATTCTTGAATTCATGATTCTGGTTTGTTTCAAGTAATACATTTTTGTTTTCTATTTTAGAAATTAAATTTCCGACCATTAAAGTGCATATATAACTGCAATCTCCCCCCAGTCCAAAGCATTGTGTTCTGAGAAAACAGTGTCATGTACCAACTCTGCTGTGCCCACCACACTCATTGAACTAGAGTGTTATTCTGTTATTCTGTTTGATTAGAATGGCCTGGTCCTTCCATCTTCCCCGCATTGGGATGGTTTCATCAGAACCCAAAAGATCATTCTTTTAAACCAGAGCTGAAGGACTTTGATGAGTGTTGGAAATTAAGATAATAAATTTTAAAGCTCATGTGAAATAAATATTTTATCTCAAATCCTTCGTTTGTTGCTTTTGTGCTTGGCCATTTGTGCTCAATAAATACTTGTACTGACTTTAAAACTTACTGTGGTGGCTAATGTAGAAATAGCTTATTGTGGTTGTAATCATTAATGATGGTCATTCCTTTTCAGAAGTGGCATGAAGATTATAGTTTGTTTCGAAAGGTGTCTGTGTATCTCCTAACAGGCCTGGAACTCTATCAGAAAGGAAAGTACGTTCATTTCACTAAGGTTAACCTTTCGTTTCACTAAGGTTATTGGTCAGGACTCTTATTTACTGATGCCTGCTCAGAAATTCTAAGAATCACAGTCATTGATCACCTCCCTTATCATGCTCAGTGCACCCCTACTTCCTCCAGTGTTCAGTTCCAATCTGAACAACACACAAAACTCACACAATGGTGAGTTTATTAGTATGAACCCTATAAGCCTCTAGTCCACCTCTTTAAATTTTAGAGTTGGGAAAGAAAGAAGCCCAGAGGAGTTTCGTGATTTTCCTTGGGTTTCTCAGCCAATTTGTAGAATAGCTGAGAGTGGCTGCCATCTTTGGCCCTCAGGCTTTTCCCATTATGCCACGTTGCTTCCCTCTTCCAGATTTTTCTGTAATTGCAGCCAAATTAGTTCTTGTATTAGGGATCCGTGAGGTCTAAGCCCTTGCTTTTGGAGAAGGAACACTCAGCTTTTGTTTATCTACTATTTTCTAAGGTACCAAGAAGCACTTTCCTACCTGGTATATGCCTACCAGAGCAATGCTGCTCTGCTGATGAAGGGTCCCCGGCGGGGGGTGAAGGAGTCAGTGATTGCTTTATACCGGAGAAAATGCCTACTGGTTTGTACTGTTTGTAAAAATCTTATAATTTCTATTATTTTATTGTGTTTATCTCTGTTCCTTGAAGCCATGAAGAAATATCACTTAAACAAAATATTTGGGGGTCAAAGGCAAACTTCTAGTTATGGATTAAGCAAGTCCTGAGAATGTAGTGTACGTTATGGTGACTGTAGCTAACAATACTGCATTGCATGTGTGAAAGTTGCTAAGAGAGTAGATCTAAGAAGTTCTCATCACAAGATCAGTTTGCAACTATGTATGGTGTCATGGTGACCATGTCAACTAGATTTACTCTGGCTATTGTTTCACAGTATATACAAATACTGAAAATTTATTTTGTATCCCTGAGGCTATTGTATGTCATATGTCAAATATACTCCAGTTTGTTTTTTTTTTTTAAAAAAAAAGCTCTCCAGTGGGCTTTAGATTCTTTCAAATTATCAAGTGTAGTTTTACATGGAAGCAGATTCTCTTAGTTCCTTAAGTGAGCTACATTTTCTGACTTATTTTTTGATTTCTGAATCAGTTATAAGCATGACAGGGCCATTTTGAAATTGAAAAAAGGACCTTGTAGATGACAGATCTAAATTTTATTAGTCATGCTTTTATGTAGATTATATCTTGCCAGTCCTCACCTCCCACAGTAGACAAGAGTAGGAAATTAGATTCTTTCCATTGCTGTCTCTTACCCCTCAGTGTGCATTAGAGTCACCTAAAGAACTTCCCCCTACTGATGATGCCCAGACCCCTCCTGGACAGTTACACCCAAGACTCTGGGAGGCCCCTGGGCATCTGTGTGTCTTCTGTAGCTGATTCTGATGCTCAGTGGAGATTGAAGACTGCCAAGTGAGACTTTGAGTAGAAGTAAGTGTTAAGCATTACTTTGACTTTAAATTTAGGCCAGTGGGAATCATCTTTTAAAGTATCTCAATGTGTGGATCACCTGCCTACCTGTTAAATCAGCATTGGTTGAAATAGTAGTAGTTTTTCATTTTCAGACTTTTTTTTTCATTCTGCTTTTTATCTGTAGGAGCTGAATGCTAAAGCAGCCTCTCTCTTTGAAACAAATGATGACCACTCTGTAACAGAGGGCATTAATGTGATGAATGAGTTGATCATTCCCTGCATTCACCTTATCATTAATAATGACATTTCCAAGGATGACCTGGATGCCATTGAAATCATGAGACACCATTGGTTCTCTTACTTTGAGCAAGATATTGCAGGTATGTTGTTGTTAGCACTTATAATTCCTAAGGTTCTTCAGAATTCTGGGAATCACAGTGGTCTCACTCTATGATAATGGTTGTCAAACTTGTCAAAGAGATTATTGGAACTGCTAGCATATAAGTTAACAGGGAATCTGCTCATTGGAACAAGTCGGGGGATCCTGCGCCTCCCTCCCTCTTAGCCTTTCCCTCCCCTCTGGCTGCTGAGGCGTTTCCACAGCCAACAAGCCCTGCTTGGCAAAATCACTCTTCTCCAAGAACATCAAACTTCTATCACTGTTTCATCTACCAAAATCTGAACTCTTTAATTACAATTTAAAAATCAAAATTTATTTATGTAGTTTGATTACCTGATGGTGCCACAGCTAAATTTTCCTGTGACTTAAACTTGCAACGCAAGCATAATATTAACTATGATGCCTTCAAGATTAATCAGTCAGTAAATGAAATATCCTTGCTGTCCAAAGCATTTTGGAGGCCCTAAAGTAGTTATTTTTAGGTGAATTTGGTAGACTTAGAAAATTGGTTTATGAATACTCTTTGTTAGTTTCTCAATGATTTAAGGATTGTTTATTACAATGTTCAGGTTTACAATCTCTATTGGGAAATTTTATAATAATCACTAACCATAAATTTCTTTCAATTCAGTTTTTCTTTCGACCATGTGTGAGACATAGCTTTCCTTACTACCATATGCACACACTGATGTGTTTTAATCATTTGAAAGAAAGTAGCAACATTATATTTATGGTATAGGGTATAATATCCACTTTCTCAAGGGTTAGAAGGATGTTCCCATAATGAAGTAACTATGTAGTGTTATAAAGCAGTAGCCAAAACTTTGATATATGTGTCAATTAGATCCATGCTTCTGGCATAGCCTGTAGGAATCATCGTTTATGGTTAGTTGAGCAGCATAATGCTTTTGAGATTGGGTAACGGGTTATATGGAAGGCCTTCCTGTGTAGTTGTAAACTTACTCAGTTTTTACACCGAGATCTCTCTACTCTATGTGTAACCATCCATTTTCCCTCCACAGAAAATCTAAAGCTGTGCGTTGGGGAGTTTCTACCCAGACTTCTAGATCCTTCTGCAGAAATCATTGTCTTGAAGGAGCCTCCAACTATTCGACCCAATTCTCCCTATGACCTTTGTAGCCGATTTGCAGCTGTCATGGAGTCCATCCAGGGGGTTTCAACTGTGACTGTGAAATAAGCCCCACATGCTGAAGGCCCATTCTGGTCTTTGGTTGCCTGTCGGTTGCACAGAAGTCTGTTGTCACAGTGTTTACCTTGGGAAAGGGATTAGGTGGAAAAGTAAGATTCAGAGCCAGCCCCCAACTATGTCATGTGTGTAAAGAAGGATTAAAAATAAAATTGCACTTTTTTGGTACAGAATCATGAATCAGTTTTCACTGAAAAGGCAAGAACCAATGTATTGGATATTGAATTATGCCAGAAAACCTGCAATGCCTTGTGTACCTACCAGATTGCTTGGGCTTTTCTAAGCCTCTTACCACTTTTTAAAATTATCCTTCAGGCATAAATATTTTTGACAGCAGAATTGAAGGGTGATTCATCAGAACCTGAACCAGACGAACAGCTACTAGTTATTTTATCAAGTACAAATGACATTTAAAAATTGTTAACAGCAAGAGATGAGAAATAAAATCTAGCCTAGCCTGGCTCTTGATGAGATGACAAAATGGGTTGCTGATGAACCACCACCTTTTTACATGTGGGTAGAATAGAAGGTCATGTGGCAGTGAGATGCTGGAAATTCAAAAGAAAACTGCCTCTCCTTTCTTTCTTCTCTCTTTTATTTTCTATTTTAAAATAAACCAGAAAACCTCTCACTCAGTTCTGAGTGAAAGAAAGGAAAGTATTAAGGACTTTAGACAAAATGACATTATGAAACCTGCCTAAAGCTAACATTTTGATAGTTGTTACCCATTTAGGTAAAATTTTCTAGCAGCTAAAAATTGTCAATAACAGATGACTAAGGCAGCTGCTGGCCCAAAAGTACATTTTGATGCTATTCCCCTTTTTTGCTCTGAAAAAATAAGGGATGTGGGTTTGTAAAAAGAAAAAAAATCTTTATATATATGTATATGTAGAGAGAGATATTCCCCATTGAGCATTTTTAAAAGACTTCAGATTGGGTATTGTGTTTTAGCTAAATTTTCAGATTACTGAGGGTCTGGTGGGAGGGAAGAATACTTGATACAACTATGCAGATTTTATAAATGTGCAATAAAAGTATTTGTTTTACCTTTGGTGTGCAGTATGGCCTTTATTGAAATACAGATTTTTTTGTTTTCAAAATGATTGGACTCCACAAGCATCTGTCATGCTCCAGTTTTTCTTCTTAAAAAGAGAAAAGCAGATAAAGGGATTGAGAAGCTTGATGGGGATGAATAAGACCTGCAACAGACCTTTCTTTGGCAGCACCTAGTGGTGACTGAGATCTTTTCACCTTATTAGCTAGTTGCATTGCATGTAAATGTGTCCACTTTGTAATTTGGAAATTTAGAAGGACAAAATTTATTTTCATATTGCTGAACTTCCCAGTGTTTTGCTTAAATTAGTGGTAGGCCACCTTCTATAGACATGCAGAGGTGCTTTTGTGTTTTGAAGTTACTGCCGGGCCTCCCCTGTGGCGCAGCGGGTTGAGCGCAGCACTGTGAGGCTGTCCGCAGCCTCTGCAGCTCCTGTTCAATTCCCACCTGCCAGGGAGATGGCCACATGGCGCGGCAGACCTCTGCTGTTGTGCCTGCTGCTCCCCTCAGCAGTGTATTTCGGTCCTTCTGCCTGTTCTACTCCCTGCTCTGTCTTTGGTGGATTCTCTCATCCTCCCACGCCTCTGGCCTGAACCCCAGTGCTTGTATAAATAAATAAATCTTTTTTTTTTTTAATAATTTTTTTTAAATTTATTTATTTATACAAGCACTGGGTACAGTCAGAAGCGCGGGAGGGTGAGAGAATTCACCAGAGCCAGAGCGGGGAGCAGAGCAGGTAGAAGGACCGAAGTACACTGCTGAGGGGAGCAGCGGGCGGCAGGAGAGGTCTGCGCGCCATGCGGGACCCTCCTCCGGTGGCCGGGGAGCAACCGGGGATCGAACCGGCGCTGCAGACTCTGCGGGCAGTTTCGCAACCCAGCGCTCAACTGCTGCGCCACCGGGGAGGCCCTAAATAAATAAATCTTAAGAAAAAAAAAGTTACTGCCAAGATTTGTTTCAGGGGAAATTGATCCATTTTCACACCCATTGATTAAAATTCTAAGCACCAGCATTTGCCTCTATTTTAAATCCTTGTCATTATTGAATACTGTGCACAGTTATATTGTTTCACTTACTGTAACAACCCTGGGACAATGGGGACTGTGGTCATAGAGGCTGTGACTGGTTGGGCCAGGACACTACCACTTGATGTGTCTCACTTCATAACCTGTGCTTTTTGGTTGCTCAGTCATCATAGGCCTTTCCACTTTAGTTATTTCCTAGTCAGTGATTAAGAATCTAGTTGGTCAAGAAAGGAACAGAAGGACATCTGTAGTATGTGGTGGTGAGTAGTTTGTGTCAATTGGATCCACCCAAACCACCAGGGCAAATGCCAAGAAGTAATTTCTTTTTCCTCACTTTAGCTGGCTGCCTTAGCTATAGCCTGATTGCTTATGGGGACCACAAACTGATTTTTAAGCATGACTTTTACATGTTTGAGGATTGTCATTCTTGACAATGAGGATGAGGAGAAGGGGTTGGAAACCTAGGTAATCCTTAATCTAAAGTGATAACCAGGGCTTGGTCTGGCTCCTTGACCTCGGCATAAATTCCCTTGAGACTGGATTTAGACTTTCCTTGCTTAACTACAGTGCAATCCTCTTCTGTTTGGATTTGCTAACTCCTTTAAGAACCATGAGGCAGGGCCTCACCTGGTGGCGCAGCGGTTGAGCACTGGGCTGAGAAGCTACCGGCAGCTTCTGCAGCGCCAGTTGGATCCCCGGCCGCAGGCGAGGGTCCCACATAGCGCGCAGGCCTCTGCTGCCGCGCCCACTGCTCGGCTTAGCAGCATATTTCATCAGTCTGCCTGTTCTGTTCCCTGCTCTGCTCTGGTGAATTCTCTCACCCTCCCGCACTTCTGACTGTACCCATTGCTTAAATAAATAAATACATCTCTAAAAAAAAAAAAAAAAAAGAACCATGAGGCATATAAACTCAGTTTTACCTTACGCACTTCCAAGAAAGATGTGCAAAGTGGATACATAGTACAGTTTAAATAAGGAGTGAACAAGAGGCAGACTGAAGGTCTGGGAAATAGCGGGGATGGTATAGAAAGGGGAAGTAACTATAGCTGTAGTTTATTATTTTCATTGCCCAGTTTTTGTATCTTATTGTGAATATATCTTATGTGAACATATAGGAATATATCTTAAGGCTTATTCTACTGTCGATTGCGGTGTTTTCACTTTGGGGTCATTATGCATAATGTTATCAAGAATATTCATGTACATGTCTTTAGATGCAAATACAAATTCATTTCTTTTGGTATGTCACTGGACTGGAATTACTAGGCTATTAGGTATTACCAAACAGTTTTCCAAAGCAGTTATACCAATTTAAGCTTGCACTAGCAATTTATAAGAATTCTAGTTCAACATTTGGTTTCTTCAGTCTTTTTAATTTTAACCATCCTGGTAAATCTATGATGATAACTCATCCTTCTAACTTGCACTTTTCTGCACACTAATGATACTGATTTATGTACTTACTGGCCTTTGGCTGCTCTCTTTTGTGAAGTACCTATTTGTTTGAGGCTTTTGCCTATTTTTTGTTGAATTTATTGTCTTTTTTAAACTGATTTATAGTTTTTAAATTTTTATAGTTTTTAAAGTAGTTACGGAATTTTTTGTTGGTTATATGCATTGCATTTGTTGCCCTACTCTGTCTTCTCATTCTTGATGTCTTTTATGAAAATGTTTTTAATATTAAGGTGCAATTTATCAGACTTTCTTTCTTTCATGGTTAGTGTTTACTGTGTCCTAATGAGGAAACTACTACCCAAGGTCATGAAAATGTTTTCCTGTGTTAACTCCAGAAGTTTTACCTTTCACATTTAACTGATTGACTCAGTTGAAAACTTTGTCCTTTTTCCCATACTATATACGTTTGTCATAAATCAGATGTCTACATAGGAGTCCTATTTCTGAAGTTTTTTGTTTTGTTTTGTTTTGTTTTTTAAGATTTATTTATTTATTTATACAAGCACTGGGTACAGTCAGAAGCGCGGGAGGGTGAGAGAATTCACCAGAGCCAGAGCAGGGAGCAGAGCAGGCAGAAGGACCAAAGTACACTGCTGAGAGGAGCAGTGGGCAGCAGGAGAGGTCTGCGGCGCCATGTGGGACTCTCCTCCGGTGGCCGGGGAGCAGCCAGGGATCGAACCGTCACCGCGGAGGCTGCGGGCAGCTTCGGAACCCAGCGCTCAACTGCTGCGCAACCGGGGAGGCCCATGAAGTCTTCAGATATTGGTCTGATACCAGTATCACACTGTCAAATAGCTTAGCTTTGTGTTAATTTCCAATATAATGTCCACTTTTAAACTTCTTTAAGATCATCTTTGCTATTTTTGATCTTTTGTGTTTCCATATAAATTTCAGAATCAGTTGTCAGTTCACCCATTGCAAACACAAGTCTCCAATGCATACCAAAGGTAGCCTCCCCAAATTAGCATTTTGATTTTGGTGTAAGGACAGAATCCCCAGTGATGGCCTAGGACTAGTTTGATCATTGACTAGGTCATCTTGACCATCCCTGCCTAAGGGATAGCCAGATATCATTCGTAAGTTTTTTTTTTTTTTTAAATGATATTCTTTTTTTTTTTTTTTTTAAGATTTATTTATTTATACAAGCACTGGGTACAGTCAGAAGCGTGGGAGGTTGAGAGAACTCACCAGAGCCAGAGCGGGGAGCAGAGCAGGCAGAAGGACCGAAGTACACTGCTGAGGGGAGCAGCGGGCGGCAGGAGAGGTCTGCACACCATGCGGGACCCTCCTCCGGTGGCCGGGGAGCAGCCGGGGATCGAACCAGCGCTGCAGAGGCTGCGGCCAACCTCGCAACCCTGCACTCAACCGCTGCGCCACCGGGGAGGCCCTCATTCGTAAGTTTAATAGTTCTATAGTGTTCGTGAATGGAATCTGACACATCTGAATTCAAATATCAGCTGAACCTGTTATCCTGGTCTATAAAATAGGAAATACCTTGCAATTATATTTTAAGAATTAAAGGAGACAGTAAATGTAGTAATTATAGTATAGAGTCAAGGTACAATTCTCATGGGGAAATTTGTCATAAATCAAGAACTGAAGCATTTCCCTAGCTTGGGGAGGGCCCACAGGTGAATATGAAATATTTGGGGTATATTATAGATTCCCAGAGCAGGATGGGTCTCTGGCATCTGAACAGAAAACAGAAATGTTGAAGGCTTCAGGGCTTACATTAGATAGAAGAATTATAGTATCTCCTATCTGATTCTTTCCTGCTTAGATATATTTCTTTAGTAAATTTATTGACTTTCCTGAACTTAATAGGGTTCTATGACTCAATAGTTCTCTGTCTCTCCTGCTTCCTTACGAAGTGAACTTTTGGATCTCCTTTCTCTGCCCCTTGACAGCATCTCAGGAAGATCTCATAGCTTTATTGTCATGTTTGAGCATTTAGACAATGATTTTCATGTTTTGTAGAGTCTGGACAATCTAGATAAAAAATTTACTGATTCATTGGCTTTGGTGTTTCTCCCATCACCTTAGTTTAGACCTCAGCCTGAAGTTCAGGGGCCAGCAGTAAGGAAGGACCAAAGAATGTGCTGGTACACTCCCTGCTCCATTTCCTCCTCACCCCCAACTTCTGGCTCCCCTCAAGCCTGCGGGAAGAGAGTTTAGGAGTAGAAGGTCAAGGATGTTGTTTGCTTTTTAAGAAAGCAGTTTTCATAGTACTTGCACTCTTAAGTTCTCAAATGTCCTTTGTGATGGCAGGAATCAAATTATTATCTATTGTTTGGGGTCAAATGTGTGTTCTTCAAAGAACCCTGTAGAAAACCTCTGCAAGGCCCCTGATGGGGTATTTGGACCCTCTGGCTGTAGCTCTTACTGTCCCACTCAGCTCCTGCTTTAGTAATTCACACCTTCCAGCAGTGCTCTGGGACAGTGTTACCTGGACTGCCTTTGCCAACATCCATTGGACTGTGGAAAGCTGACCATCCTGCTGCAGTAAGAGGCAGAGGGGCAGGTGATGCCACCACACCCACTCCAGCCAGCCTCCTGCAAAGTGGTCATGGTTAGGCACCAGCTCTGTGCCTCCATCATGCAGGTCAGTTCTTTCCAAGAATTTTGGGGGGCAGGCACCATTCTGATGGCAGTAGAAGTGGACCTGCAGTTTCTTTCCTTATTTTTTTAAAGAAAGTCTTTTCTTAAATATTTTATTTATGCATACAAGAGCTGGGGTGTAGGCCAGACGTGGGGGAGGGGTGAAAAGATTCACCAGAGAGAGAGTGGGGAGCAGAACAGGTGGATCTACTGACATACACTGCTGAGGAGCAGCAGGAGAGACAGGAGAGGTCTGCTGCACCATGTGGGTCAGCTCCCTGGCTGGGGATCGAACTTATGCTGCAGTGGCTGCTGATAGCTTCATAGTGCTGAGACTAAACCCCTTGCGCCACCAGGGAGGTCCTGGTGCAGTTTCTGCAGCTCAGCACCTCAGCATAAATAGGATGTGTGTTTAGATGCTGGTCTTCCCTCTTGGGGACAACTGCCATGTAGGAGTAATTCTCATAAGGTCCATCTCCACCCCATTCCTCATGGGAAAGTGTAGAGAATATCACATTACTCAAAACTGTTTTGAATTTCATTCCAGAATTCTCCCTAATGAATTTGCATAAGCTTTCATTTGGGTTGGTGGATATGAAGACAAGTTTGACCACTACTTAAGCAACAATATGTTGAGATTCTCGCTTTAAAATATAGGGCACAGAGCACCCACAGGACTTGGCTCTGAAGATTTAGTCATAATTCTGGACAACAAAGCAGTCCATTGAACATACTAAAAATTTGGATGAGGTAGCAATGACAGTGATGGGCTACTATCTTTTTAATTGAAGTAACATTGGTTTATAAAACTAAAAATGATTTAGAGGTATAGAATCACACCCTTCAGGTGTATGTTACCACACCACACCTTCCTCCAAGACACTCATAGTCCTCCACCATAGTCCATTGTGCCCTTCCACACTTTGTTCTGCCCTCCTTCCTGCTCTGGTAGCCTCAATTTGAAAGAAAATGACTGACTTTAAAGAGATAACCTCATCAGTTGGTAGAGTAGATGGTAAACTGTAGCTTCTTTTAGTCCCTATTATTGATAGATGCCAGTGATTGCAAACATTTCCCTAACTCTGAGTTTCTTCTTGTCCCAACCCTGCTGCTCTCTCCTGCCCATCTCTGCCCATGTCCATGAAACCATTTCTCACTCCCATCCCCAAATGTGGGACCCCAAGTTGGGATCCCTTAAGAATTTCCCCCTAGATCTGTTCTCAGAGGCTCAGAAGGATAACAAATGTGTATTTTAATAAGTACCTTCTGGAATGCCTTTTCTGCTAATAGTGAAATTTTCTAACCCAAAAGACTGGTGGAGAAAATGACACTGAGGCTTCTCCAATTCTAGCTCTATCAACTCCATGGGTCCCTAAGGCAATGTCTTACACATAATCAAGGCCACTGGCCTGAATACTGACTGATGTCCTTTCCTGCTTCTAACACACCTTACCACACATCTCTCCATGTGTAATCACATTAAGTTTTTTAAATGCTAAAATAATTTTCCACACATCTATATGAAAAAAAGGCTGAGTTGAAGCTAAGATTCAGTTAGTTCTATTTTTAGTATTTCCACATGCAAAGCACGTAGGAAGAAATGGTGGCAGTTTTAGATGAAAAGCATTTTTTCCCTCATACTTTCTCAAAAAGTGGATTCCTACCAGAATACAGGTGACAATCCCTTCTGGGGATGACATTCTGTGGGTTACTTAGGAATCAATCAACTGTCCCACCTCACTGCCACTTTTTAAAAAAAATACCTTTGTGACCTTTATAAGAAGAGTCAGGGAATACTTAACACATCTTTAGTTTGCATCCATATCTTTGCAGAGGAAGGCATGATCACATGCCGATGAAAAACATAAGCACCTGCAAATGTGGGATTGTGAGAACTGCAGGCCACCAGCAGGAGCAGGTGGCCAGCCTGGAAACAAAGACCCTGTTTAGAACTCAACAAAGGCCCAAAGGGTAAGGTTGTTCTTTGTACATCATTGTTTTTTCCTTCTGCTTCAGTGCTAGTTTTTCCCTTAGTCTGGTGTGTTGTCCTGGCAACACATCCCATGAAGCCAGAGGTTGGGTTGAGGAAAGTTTGCCTCTCATCCAAACCCTGACTTTAAGCCCTGACTAGCTAACTGCTCATCATGGGCACGCTGCCTCTTTTCTCTATACCTCGATTTCCTCATTAGCAAAACAAATAATACCTGCTATCCCAACCTCAAAAAAATAATTTCAAAATATGTTAAGTAAAGCTACGAAGATATGTGAAAGTGCTTTAACCCCGGTAGGGAAGCCACAGGGGCTGGGTGTTAGAGGAGGTGTTGCTACTCTGGCTTTGCTGTAGGCCTGAGAACACAATCCACTATCTGACCTATGGCCCCTTCAACATCTGACCCCTCAAGTTCAAGTTCATTTCCCAACCTACTGTATACATTTTTTTTCTATCTACAATAGCCATCTATTCTTTAGCCTTCAATCAGTTATCACTTAGCATTTAGCCAGTCACCCATCTGTGAGTCCCTGATTTGATTAAATTCCTCTTACTATAAGAACCTAAGACTTTTCTGAATATATAAAGTTTGCTAGAGAAACAATTTCTGGCTTATTGAGGGATTTCACATTAATATTTGTCTCCCCTATTTGTCTGTATAAGAGGTAGAGATAAAGTTTGTCTTACATACAGTCTTATTCCTTGGTCCCATTACAGTGCCTAGCACATGGTAGGTGCTCCATAAATATTTGTGAAATGAATAAATGAATGATTGGGTAGATGAGTGATGATTCTTTCTTATAGGTACTGTGTGGCAGGCTAACTCTTGGATGCTTGTGCCTCACCCCTGATTGAATCTTGGCTTCAGAATCTTTGATGCTTCATTGAGAAGGCATAACGGATAAAATGGACATTAGAACCTGGAAGGACCAGAACAGAACTTTTATGCAAACTGTTCCTTTTTACTGAGAAATTTATTTGCCTAATTTGGATTTGTGTATATACACAAAAGGACATATATAAAAGGGAAAATAGCTTTCTGGAGAAACTGACTGCTAGAGAATTCTACTCTGGGCCACAAGGTAAAAGTTGCACCTGAGCAGACTTTTTTTTCTTTTCTTTTAAGATTTATTTATTTACTCATACAAGAACTGGGGTGTGGGCCAGAGATGCAGGGGTGAGAGGACTCACCAGAGACAGAGTGGGGAACAGAACAGGCAGATCTACTGAAACACACTGCTGAGGGAAGCAGGGGGTGAGACAGGAGAGGTCTGCTGTGCCCTGTGGGTGATCTCCCTGGCCAGAGATGGAACTCATGCTGCAGTGGCTGGTGACAGTTTGACAGCGCTGACTTTAACCCCTGTGCCACCAGGGAGGCCCTAAGCAGATGTATTTCATCAGAAAAATGCTATTTTTCAAGGACAGGATTGGCCTGGGGTATGCTGGCAAAGTTATTATTCTTGTGTTACTATGTGTGAGTTCTTGCTTGAGTATCTCAAGGTGCCAGGCTCATGCCATGCTGTTTTATCATAGTCAAGAGGTATCCTGGGGCTCCCAGCACAAACAGAGCAGCCTCAGAGCTGAATAGCACCAGCGTGGGGAACGGGGGAGGTGTCTGCCCTACTCTGCAAGCAACCCAGCATGCTCCAAAACTGCAGAAGTGACCTGTTTGGGGAACTTGGGTGTTGACCCCTTTAGGAGTTCTGTGGAAATTGTCAGTAGGGTCAAAGGGGATACTTTTCAACCCATTAAGGGAGTGGGGGGACAGATGGTCACTGCAGAGGGACTGCACCTGACAGCCAGGTGGATGAGCTAGCACAGGCTCCCCCTGAGGACTGGCAGAGGTGAAATGCCCTGAAATACCTGGGGTGTGCTAGATAGTCAGAAAGGGAGCAGGAGAGTCGGGTGGGTCATTGCTATCAAAGGGACTTTATTTGTAGTCACAGCCTGAGTAAGCCTGCTGATATCTGGGTTAAAAATGAAGGGATTTATAATGTGATTTTCATATGATAAATGACATTTCTGAGAAGTCACTCATTCTCTATCTGTATATGCTCACACTGGGCAGTTTTTGGACACAGTCATGCTGGAGTAACCATTTTGTCCCAGTTTTCTCAGGACTTCCCCCTCATACTTTCTTACTTCATGCTGGGAAGACCACACAGAGACTCTTAACATAGCAAAAACAATAATGTTTTCCCTTTAGAATATTCAGAATCTACAAAATAGCAAAGATATTTCACTAAGTTCTCTTTCAAATTGTGCCCCTGAAGCTAAAAATGGACAAAAGAGAGTTCTCTGAGGCTGCTGTTCTCTATCTACCATCTATCTATGTATCTATCTTTATTGACTTCATACTTGATTTTCTATGATGAATACAGCTTTGTTCTATATTTCCTTAGTAATAAAAAAATTAATAATATAATATAAAAGGTTAAAAAACATTTATATAAATGAAGTCTCCAATCAGAAAATATGTTTGTTACAAACCGTGTCTTGAATTTTCGTTCTTAGATTAGGATCATAATATCACTAAGATAGTCAAATCCTTAACAATGGTACAGTGACAACCCCCCCCCCCAATAAACTCCCCATAAAGCCAAAAAAAAAAAAAAAAGCGATGAAAGGTAAGGAAGATAAAGGATTCTACTGACACTTCTTTATTCCAAAGATTCCTCAGCAGAAACTGTCCTAGATGACCTGGTTCTTCGCTCTTGGTGTTAGACAGAAGGATCCGTTGAATTCCTCTGCTGGAACACAGGACGGTGGGGTTGTAGGGCTAGCCATCCAGGGAGAGGGCACATCTTCTTCCCCCAGGCAAATTGAGAAGATGAGAATTAATCCACCAAGGGCCAGGAAAATACCAGCTGCCCAGCCCAAGTAAAGGGCATCTCCAAATTCCCACCGAGGCACAATCTCAGGAATGCTGTCATCCCAGAAGTCTTGGATTGTGGCATGGGCCACCCAGGAAACTGGAAAGAGGGTCATGGCTGATGCTGATGTCTCCAATGTTCCCCCAAGAAGGCAAAGTCGCCTCTTAAGTACCCATCTGATTCTGCGAAACTGGAAGCATTCGGACCCAAGCCCAGAAAGCAGAAGCCCCAAAAGTCCCAGCCCATGGGAGGTCACCATGAGGATGCGGGATACCTGGAGCTCCTGGGGCAAAGATAAGAAGGAATCAAAGGCCTTGCACACAGTGGCAACTTCCTCCTGATTCACACAGACCTCCCAAAGTCCCATGCCCCAGGTCTCCATCTCGTTCAGTTCCAGATTGAGAGTCTTCCACTGTGGCAGGATGGTGGTGACACATGAACAGACCCAGCCGAGGAGGGAGAGGAGCAGGCCCCCCAGCTGGGCTTGTCCACGGAAACTCCAAGCCATGCTTGTGCCTACCACAGAGGCAGAAAGAAGAGCAGAAAGGGTGGCTTCTGGCTGGTGAGGGGGGAGTACTTTGGGGGAAGCTTGGGGGGAAGGTCTTTCACATTTGGAAGGGTTTTTGTCGCTGCTTTTTAGGCAGCAGCTGTCACAGGTGTTAGGAACTTGGCAGTGTGTGGTTTAAGAGGGTGTGCCCAATAGTGGATGTGGGTGTGGATTCTGGGGGAGGGTCCCATGAGAGGTGAAAAAAATAAAAGCCAGATGGTAAGTCTTTAATGTGTATTTGATGAATCAATTCATAAATTGAAAGTAATAATCAGTGCCTCATTGGTGGCACAAAGAGTTAAGCGTCAGCACTATGACACTATCTGCAGCCACTGCAGCAGGAGTTTGATCCCCCACCCAAGGAGATACCCACATGGCATGGCAGACCTCTCCTGTCTCACCCACTGCTCCCCTCAGCAGTGTATTTCAGTAGATCTGCCTGTTCCGCTCCCCACTCTGTCTCTTGTGAATCCTCTCACCTGCCCCCCACCGCACCTCTGGCCTGTACCCCAGCTCTTGTATGCATAAATAAATAAACTTAAAAAAAAAGAAAGTTATATTCAGGCCCCAGTTCTGAGAGGACAAGACTGATGTTCTGGGAACAAACACTGATGTATTATTTCTCATAGGACAGCAAGACTTCGTGTTTCATACTTTTAAATATACGATACATCTATTTCTTCTTTTTTTTTTTATATTGAGGTAACATTGGATTACAGCACTGTATATGATTCAGGGGAAAAGGGTTACACCTCCTCAGATGTAGATCACCACATCACAGCCACCACCAGAGCACCCACATCCGTTTATCATATACCGCTGGGCCCCGCCACTTTATTCCCACTCCCATCCCCTCCCTCCAATAGCCTCAATTGTGCAGTCATAATCTTAGGTTTTGTTTTGTCTTACTTTTGTCAGCTCCTTCGCTCAGTTACTCTATATTCCACATATGAATGAAATAATCTTGTACTTGTCTTTTGGTACCTGGCTTATTTCACTAAACGTTCCCTCCAGTTCCATACATGTTCAAATGGCAAGAGTTCAGTTTTTTTTTTTTTTTTAAGATTTATTATTCATGCATACGAGAACCGGGGTACAGGCCAGATGTGCGAGAGGGTGAGAGGATTCACCAGAGAAAGTGGGGAGCAGAACAGGCAGATCTACTGAAATGCACTGCTGAGGGGAGCAGCGGGCAAGACAGGAGAGGTCTCACGGCACGTGGGACTCTCCCTGGCCAGCTGGGAATTGAACCCGCGCTGCAGAGGCTGCGGACAGCTTCACAGCGCTGCTCTCAACCGCCTGCGCCACCAGGGAGGCACAAGAGTTCAGTTTTTTTGATAGCTGAATAGTATTCCCTAGTGTGTATGTACCACATCTTCTTAATCCCCTCATCAGTTGTTGGGCACTTAGGTTGTTTCTGTAACTTGGCTATTCTAAATAGTGTTGCAGAGAACACAGGAGTGCATGTAACCCTTTGAATTAATATTTTTGCATTCTTTTAATAAATACCAATTAATGGAATTAGTGGATCATCTGGTGGATATATTTTTAATATTTTGAGAAACCTCATTATTTTTCATAGGGGCTAGACCTGTCTACTTTCCCACCAACAGTATAAGAGGGTGATCTATTTTCATTTTTCTGCATGTGGCTGAACAGTTTTCCCAACACCATTTGTTGAAGAGACTTTCCTTTCTCCATTGTGTACTCTTGACTCCTTTGTTGTAGATTAACTGTTCATATAGATGTGGGTTTATTTCTAGGCTTTCAATTCTATTTCATTGATCAGTGTGTCTGTTTTTCATTCCAATACCATACTGTTTTAATGACCTTGTAATATAGTTTGAAGTCTAGGAGCATTAAACCTCCATTCCTCTTCTTTCTTGTCAAAATGCTTTGCCTATTCAGGTCTTTTGTGATTCCATATAAATTTCAGTAATGTTTTCTCTACTTCTTTAAAGAATTCCATTGGAATTTTGATAGGGATTTCACTGAATCTCTAAGTTATTTTGGGTAATATGGACATTTTGACTATGCTAATTTTTCCAGTTCGTGAAACAACACACATACTTTGACCCAGTATCCTACCCCCAACAATTTACCCTAATTTATCATCAATATATCCAAAATTTTATGAAAATGTCCATTGACATATTGTTAATAATTATACAGTTTGGTTTTAGTAGGCTGCCATTTTACAGAGATATAGAATAAATTTAAATGATATGAAACTATTTTTGATACATTAAGTGAAAAGGTAGGTGAGCAAACAATATATAATAGTACACAATTTCACTTTCATAAAAAAGTGCATACAACTGTATCTATATATAATCATATACCACAAAATATTGACCATGGTTATTTTAGTGGTCTGATTGTAGATGGTTTTTACTTCTTTATTGTGCTTATTTATGTATTTTATAAATTTTACAAATTTATCATCTAGTATTTTTGTAAGCAGAGGATAATTGAAAACCCCCAACTCAAGGAACCTATCCAGACCCAGAACGTAGCAGGAGGGACACATTCCTTCTTCAAGTCTCCTAAGGTTGCTCAGGCAGCAGCTATAAATAGCTATAACTATAAATACTACCTTCCTTCCTATTTGTTGTTGCTTTCAAGAAGCAGGTACTGACAACAAAGTAAATAATTTGCATTTACGAAGTGTGGCTTAGAGCCAGACTTTTGACTAAATACTTTATCCTTATTTAATTTTCACATCATCACTATACCATGTACATTAAGTAACTTGTCAAGGTTCCCCCGATGGTAAGCAACAGATCCAACTCCTGAGTCAAGTAACTCTGTGATATTTCATATTCTTGTCTTCAGGCCCCAACAGTGCTTTTTCCAGCACTGCTCCTGTACTCTGATGGTGCTGCATTCTGGTGAAGGTTAATCTTGATGCAAATCAAGAAGAAAATGGGAATTCTTATACCGAGCATCAATGTTTGAACAACACATAGTCACCAGTTCATATTTTAATGTAATGCATACCCTGTGCTACGCTTCAAAGCAAAAGCAGAGTCTTGGGAAGCATTTGAGAAACATCTATCTTGACTTTATCTGAATAAGTTCTTTTTTTTTTAAGATTTGTTTATTTATACAAGAACCGGGGTACAGGCCAGACATGCGGGAAGGTGAGAGGATTCACCAGAGACAGAATGGGGAATAGAACAGGCAGATCTACTGAAATACACTGTTGAGGGGAGCAGCAGGTGAGACAGGAGAGGTCTGCTCACCATGTGGGTATCTCCACAGCCAGCGGGGATTGAACCAACACTACAGAGGCTGTCATAGCGCTGGCTCAACCGCCTGCACCACCAGGGAGGCCCCTGAATAAGTTCTTAACACTTAAGCAGCCTGATTAAATGGTTAGTGGTGACTGGTGGAGAGAGGCAAGCAGAATCATCTGGAATTCTCCTTTTTTCTTTCATGTTTTAGTATAAAATATTTTAACTGTATACAAAGGTAGATCAAATGAGACAAAGAAATCTCATGTGTCATTGCCTAGTTTCAAAAATTATCCACCAAATCAACCTTGTTTCATCCATACCCATACCCACCGCTCTCCACCTCTCCCCTCATACTATATTGAAACAAAAGAGATGTTCTTTGAAATTGTAGGCTTCTGCTGCTGCTTTTATAATAACCACATGTTCTAATCAACATTATGATAAAATATGATGCACTATAGCAATGTTGTCTACTTATACTACGTCCAACCAAATTTTGACATTTGGCTTCCTGAATATGTGTGTGTTGCCCACAAAAAGAGGAATCCTTGCTGCTTATTTCCTTGCTTTTTCTTCACAGCACTTTCTTGATAATTTGTGGAAATCTATGAGTCAGGAGACTTATGAATCACAAGTATGAATTATGAAGAAGGACAAGTTATGGAGAGAAAATAAGTCCCATTCCTTTAATTTTGTTTTATTTTGGCAGGTATCCATGTAGGCCTTCATGGATTGACTGTCTCTGTATAGCAAACCCACCTCATTCCTGATGTCCTATCTTCTCCTTCCTCAACCTATTTCTGGTTCTCCCTGTCTTTTCCTAGAATTTGATGAACAATTTTGAGCTTATTCACCGACCTCTCCGCCCAGGAGAGGCAAAGGTCCTACAGTTGTATTTGTGGATATGCACAGACCTGTTTTCTGGAGGAAAATCCCAGATATCAACCTCAAAGTTGCTCTTTCTTTTACTCTTACTTCACTTGAGAGATTGGGTGCGCCTCATCCAAAATTTTCTCTGCTCTTTGTACCTTCCTGGAAGCTTCAGGTCCAGTTTCTCCACAAGTGTTTTCTACATAATTTTGTATTCATTATTTCATTTTATTTGACTTACAGTGTATTCTTCCTCCCAACAGCTCTATAAGACTTAAGCTTCATAAAATCTAGATTCGTCCCTCATTTACTTCCAAAATAGTGATTATCACATTTTACCCGGGATCCACATATTTTTGATTCCCATACCTAGCACAGTGTTTGTAGTAATTGCTAATACAAATTTCCAGGAATTTCATCTGCAGGTCCTGCTTTCTCACCAGACATTTACTATTCATAGCATTTAGAATTCAAAGTTAGTTAACGGGTCTACATACAGAAGTTGATTTGGTTTTCTAGGGACAGGTGCTTCCCAGGATGTTTTGGCTAATCTTTGTGCTTCTATCTCAGCCCCAGTTTCAGTTTCTCTGCTCATGTCAGAAGCAGCTGCCTTCCCCTCACTGTGCTAAGAAGACAATTAAAATAGACAAGGACCTTAGCATCAGTGTTAACTTGGGCTCCACGCTTACAAGATTACTTTTAAAAAATTAAAGAAACATTTGAATGAAAGCACTATATGTTTATTGCAGAAAAATGGAAAAACATAACGAAAGAGAATAAATAGTATGGGCCCACCACTCCTTTGGTTTTCATCCATTACCTCTGTGTACCTGATAGTTATTTTTAAAAAGGAATCATAAATATGTAATTTATTTAAATAATAAAACTTAATTTTAAAAAGTTTTCCATAAAATTGAATTGTAATATCTGCTATAAAGTGCAAAGTATATTGATCTAGTCCACACAGTACTAATAGCATTTATACCTAAGTAATACTATAAAAAGCGTAAACATATGTCTTACATAGATTATGTAGTTATACACATATCGTTTGTAGTAAACATACATAGATGTAATGTAAACTACACAATATAAAAGGAATGCAATAATAGTCAGCTTTTTATGAGGTGACGCCACTTTATTGCACAACTTCAGAGGGCACCATTCATTATAGTCTGATGGCCACTGTGTGCCAATGAGAATGATTATTTAACCAAAAAGATCGAGTGGGTCCGTCTGGTCTTCCGGCTAGATAAATTTTCTTTTTTTTTTTTTTTAAAGATTTATTTATTTATACCAGAACCGGGGTACAGGCCAGAAGCGCAAGAGGGTGAAGGGATTCACCGGAGACAGAGCAGGGAACAGAACAGGCAGACTGACGAAATACACTGCTGAGAGGAGCAGCGGGCGCGGCAGGAGAGGTCTGTGCGCCATGTGGGTAGCTTCTTGGCCGGCCGGGAATCGAACCCGCGCTGCCGAGGCTGTGGACAGCTTCACAGCGAAGCGCTCAACCTCCTGCCACCAGGGAGGGCCCTGGCTGGATAAATTTTTATAGATAAGTGTTTTGAAGTTGAGCGAGAATCAGTGAAGACCGGTTATTAAATAACAACTTCTCATTCCTTCCAGTAAAAAAACGGGCGGGAAAAGACAAGCCATTTCAAAAGAAAAAAAAAAATCAACAGAGGAAAACGCGTCCCACATAGTTTGCCACCTACCGGACACCGTAGAAATTGTACGCCAAGATCATCGTTCTGTCTGCTGGGAATTGTAGTTCAGCCCGCGTTTTCGCGGCTGTGATCTGGGACCCGCGAGACTCCATTTCCCGGCAGGCCAGGCGCCAAGGCCGCCGGCGGGAGTGGAGCTGCCGCGCTGGCTTTTAGAGAGCGACTGTCAGCTTTGGTCCCGGTGGTCACGATGGCCTCGTTCGTGACGGAAGTTTTGGCACAATCGGGGAGGCTGGAGAAGGAGGACCTGGGCACCCAGATCAGCCGCCTGACCCGGCAGGTGGAGGAGATCAAGGTGAGGGCGGAGCAGCTGTTGACTGGAGAGCTGAAAGGGGTCGGCGTGTGACGGGGGTGGGGGTTGGGGGCGGGGCTGAAGGCGGAGTGGGTAGAGGTGTCAGTGGGGGGCTGGGGCGAGTAGGGGCGGGGGGGGGGGAGCCCGGACGGGGTTCAGGGATTGCGGGGGCGAGGAGACCTGGGACTGTGTGGAGGAAGAGGCAGTGACTTGGGAGTGGTGGGGAGTAGGGTGTGCTTGGAGAGGGTTGCGGTGGGGGAATTAGCAGGACAACCAAGGAGACCAGCCGAGCAGGGGCGGCAAGGACTGGAAGCCCCTAAGCTTCTAGGGAGGGAACTTTATGTGAAGGAGGCCAGGAAAATGACTAATTAAAAGAAAGTAAGAATCAAAATCAACAAGCAACTATAAACCAGAGACACACTACGTGGGAAGGGGTGGAGGAGGGAGTAGGGTCATAAGGGGGGGGGGGGGAATTGTATGGGGAATATAACCAAGATGAAAATGCACACATTGTGCAAAAATGAAAAATGATGTAAAAAATACATAAAGTAAAATTTAAAAAAAGAAATGAAGACAGGCTCCCTCTCCCATCTGTGTTTTTCTCCTCCTCCGACTCTTCTTTGTGGATTTGTTGATGAATGTTGTTAAAAACAAAGTAAAATAAAACAAATAGCCCTGAAATGGAGGCACTTGTGCTAAGTCCACTAATATTTAACACCGAACCCAAATGCAGCTTCAGCTTCCCCCAGGATGCAGACTTAGCAGGTCAGAAAAGTCAGTATTGACTTTTCTGGTCAGCATCAATGAAGTAACTTTTTTCCATTTCCTAAAGGAAGGTGAGAATCTACCACAAAACCTTTTTCCTTTTGCCATGGATAGGTTACCTAAACCTGAAGGAATCGCCTTATCCCTTATCTTGTCCTCTTTCTGCTTTTAAAAACTGATGTTGTATAGCTTTTTGAAGTTCTTTTGTACTTGCTAGATGAGATGCTGCCAACTCATGAATGGTTGAGTAAAGCCAGTTAGATTTTTAAAATTAACTCGGTTGGATTTTTGCTATTTAATAGATTTAGTGGCAGCAACTGATCCCAAGTAAATTACTGATGGCGTTTGGGAACGAGAAACACAGGCATGATACCAGCGAACCTCTTTTGAGTTCACTGTCTTTCTCTCTGTTTCTGAGGGCCATGGGTAAGTGCTTATTGGTTCTGACCTCTGATATCTGCATTGAGTTACTGATCTAATTGGTTTTTCAATACAGGTCAGGTTAGTTTGAATTAGTAGATAGTTTTACCCTGAGCCAGTTCCTGATTCTCCCCTAATTCACACAACAGTGAATTAGGAAGGCCCTACTAGGAGGCATTCATGATTTAGGATTCACCTTGTTTGATAGATCTGTGCTTCTCTGGCTAGGAGTAAATACAAATGAATATTTAGTCAGAAACCTCTCCTTAAATTGTAAGGATATTGCTGATTATATTGTTGCTAATGTTATATCTAACAAAGATCCTTAGACTTGCTGATCAAAGTTGTTTTTTGATAATAGGAAACTCCTTGATTATCAGGTCAAGGGAGGAGGAGTCTGTGCTATGGCCAACACCTACTGCACTTGGCTTAACATTTCTGGCGAAGTTGGAATTCATTTACCTAAGATCACTGAACAAGCCATTTGGCTTAAAGGGTGACTCCTTTTGTGGGCTCTTTCTTATTTGATTTTGGATGGTTGAGGTCTTGGGGACCACGGCTCTGAAGTGTACTCCAAACATTAGGAATCATCCTGCTTATTATAGTCATAAACTGCCTGGTGTGTTGTGGCCTTTTACACTTTAAAGGAGTGTTTGCTAACCACCAAGCAAATGATCTTCCTAACACTAGAACATCAGAAAAGAAGAGAGTGATCAGATGAAAGATTGTAAGCCTGGAGCTGTGACCTGTGAATATCACAGGGGCAGAGCAAAAACATTATGACCTATGGATACCACACAAAAGAACATCAAACAGCAATAACAACAACAACACACAAACTTCAGGTACTTCAAAACAGGTTCTGAGAGGGATGCTTATGCCTTGAAATTTTGATCATATGTCTCACTTGAGCTGAGAGTTTGATCAAAAGGTGGGAATCGTTAAAACAAACAAAGTGCTTGTACTAAGTCGATCAAGACTTAATACCTTTTTTTTTTTCATTTTATTTCTACTGATGGGCTATGATGCTAAACTTAATTCCTCTCTCCCCCTTATACTCTACCTGTCTATCTCCAACCCCCACCTCAGACTCTTCATGGTGTTTGTTTATTGTTGTCCACTGGTTCTTTAAAATATTTGACAGTATTGAATTGTCTACTGTGTAAATGCCCAGTATTTATTTTTATTTTTATTAATCTCTTTACCATGCATAATTCTCTCAGACTTCCTCCTTTTTATTGGAAATGGATGCGTTTTAACTTTTTTATGGATGAATAGTATTCCATAGTGTGGATATAATTATATTCTATTATATGGACATACCACATCTTCTTGATCAATTGTCTGTTGATAGGCATTTAGACAGCTTCCATGTCCTAGCTGTTGTAAATAATGCTGCTATGATCATTGCAATAATGTAGCCTTTTGCATCGATGGTGTCATTTCTGTGGATAGATGTGCAAGAGTGGGATTGCTGGTTCATACAGTATTTCCATTTTTAGTTTTTTAAGGTAAATCCAAATTGCTTTCCATAATGGCTGTATAGGGTTCACATTCTCAGACACAGCGTAGTAGGGTTCCTCTTTCTCTGCATCCTCTCCACACTTGTTGGAGATTTTTTTAATATGTGCAGGTGTGAAATAGTATCTCATTGTGGTTTTGACCTTTTAAACCTTTTAATCATTTATAGTTAATCTAAATGTGGTGTTAGCCTGCCCCCCAAGGAATATATTCTTAAATGATCAGTATGGAATTTTCTGGTTGGCACTAAAGTAATTTTCCGTTTCTCAAAGAAAGGTGAGATAATCAGCCACAAGACTTTTTATTCTCCATAGGTAGGTAACCTAAGCCTGAAATAATCACCTCTAATTTTATCTTGCCTGCTATCTGTCTATAAAAACCTTTCATTTTATACAGCTTTATCACTACTACGGCCTGAGTTCCATCCCCGGCCATGGAGCTAACCCTCATATGGCACAGCAGACCCCTCCTGTCTCGCTTTCCCTTAGCAGTGTATTTTAGTAGACCTGCCTGTTCTGTTCTGCATTCTGTCTCTGTTGAATCCTCTCACACACACACACACACACACACACACACACACACACGCCTTTTGCTCCTCTGGCCTGCACCCTAGTTCTTCTATGTATAAATAAGTCTTCTTTAAAAAATCATTTTATACAGATTTTTGAAACCCTCTTCTTACATGGGATGTTGTGAATTAATCACTTAATAAAGCTGGTTAGCTCTTTAAAAGTAACAAATTGTTGTTATTTAACAACATAATAGCTTTGGGACTATTATGCCAATTTTCTCCCTAAATTTTTGTTATTAAAACCTATCAATATGTTTATTAAACTCTCCTTCTCAAGCCCTTGAGGGTATGTTAAATGTTACAAAGCCCCTGCTGTCTTAAGATTGATAGAAAACAAAAACCACATAGCCTCAGTTTTTCCTTTGCACTGGTATTGTTACCTTGCCAGTATTTGCCCACATATTTACTGCTTTTATTTAAAATTGTATGTATATACCTGGATTTAAAGAAGCAAGTTTGACTCTGTACTGTAAAGCATGAAGTTGTTGTTTTTAACCAAAAGTGGTTTTTTAGATTTTAAATGTTCTTGTCACAGCTCTCCTTTAAAATGGATTTAGGATTTTTCATTAGCTTTTATATGAAGGAAGGAAGTGTAGCTAATGTAGCATTGTAACAGGGTGGTCCCCAGGAAAGGGGGAGGTTCCAGGTTCCCTGCCCCACCCAAGGAAGGGTGGAGCTGAGCAGGAGGAGAAGAAGCTGCAGAAGAGACTGAGGAAGGAAGCAGGATGGAGCAAGGAGACCTGGAGGAGGCGCATGGAGCCTAGAGACACGTGAAGAAACTGCGCTTGTCTTTTGGTCGTGGACTAGGTGACACAGATGTGGGTGAGACCCGTGGGGAGGTGACAATGGCAGCTTTTATCTTGATGTTGATTTTGCTCTTTTCCTTCCGGGCTTGTCCGGTTGTTTGTGACCCTTTTCTGTGGGTCCCCACTGGAAGATGCTTTAGACTTGTGGCTGGCTTTGGGGCCTTGTTCTGGGCCAATCCCATTTGGATGGACTTTTACCCCTGAGGGGACGGGTAACTTTGGGTGCTTCATTTAGAAACTAGACTCTTTGCCTTACCTGTATTGTTTCCTAGTTTTATTAAAGTTCCTTCCCATTAAAGTCTCCTATGTTTTGTGTTGATGCGGCGGATGGCAGAACCCATGTAGAATAGGCAGGTTTGCGGGGTTTGGGCTGCCCCTCTCCCTGCCCTATAACAGCATGACACTCAAGGTTCCCAAATGTTCGTGTCTTAACTTGCCTTTCCTTTCAATCATTTCCTTTGCCAGCTTGAATCTTAGCCAATTGAGCATTACTGTTTATACTCCAAGAAGACCCACTTTTTTTTTTTTAATTTCCAGATTTTGCTTATGTTGCCATTTCTACCTATTTCAAGTTTCATCTCAAATGGAGTGTTTCTGCATGAAAATTTCCCCACTTTCCCCTCAGTTGTGCTACCGGAGAACATCAGATCTGGAGGACATTATGTTTCTGTATTTTATATATGCTAGCTGTATTTTGTGTTCTAGTTACTTAAGTATATACTGTCTTTCCTTCCTAAGAGGAATTTGTTGGCAAGCATAATTTATTCATGTATCTTCCAGAGCATTGAATAATTCAGTGCTAAGTGTTCAATTATTTGCTTATTAATTTAATTTGAATTAAAGGGGATGAATAAAATCATCATTTTAGGGTATTAAGATTAGATCTATGACTTCCTAAGCAAGAAGATAGAAATTCTTTAATTGAATTATATACATTATGGATTATCTTCTTGCTCTCTAGTACATAGATGATTAAAATTAGTGGCTATAGTCTGAGCTCACATATTTCAGTGTGAGAACTTTTATCTCCCCCTTTCTTTACCAGTATATGTACAACTCTTAGACCTTGTTGGGATTTGGTTTTGATACCGGAATTGTCAGGCCTAGTCTCCCAGCCAGGAATGGATTCCAGGCTGCAGGGCAGCGCTGAGCCCCAGCCGCTAGACCCCCACGGGTTGGTGTCTCACGAAGCCGCAGCAGGAACTTCGCAGACGCTCAGGCAAGCAAGCGAGAAGAGGCAGTTTGTTTAGAAAAAAGAAAAAGTTTATTGAGGAGAAAAAGAACAGAAATAAAGTGGGACTCCCAGGCCAGGGAACCAGGCCTGGGAGGGGCAAGGAAGCCAAAGTAGAGTCGTGTCTTAGGGAATATATACCTTTTTTCCCTCATTATTCTAAAGCTGCCCCAGTCTCTTTGTGATTGGTCAGTTCTCGGCTGTCTCACTCAATTTGTTACTGAGTGGGGATCTTCACATTCCTTATCTAACAGCTTTCTCTTTCCCCATTTGTTGCATCTTTAAATTTATGGCCCAGTCTTTGGATGGGCATCCCTGCATTGAAGTTAAACAGCTGCCCTTCTAATGTGACCATAAATTAAACCACTCTCCATTTCTCCAATCTCCGCCTCCCTTTACCACCTGAAGGAAACCAGGACCAGCATTAACAATGTTGTCCTTGGTCCTGGCATGTTTGTTTTTCCTAATGGAATTGGTTATATTTCTTTGGTTGTCCTTATCTCTGAAGCCTCCCCAAATTCTTCAGAGGTCCCCTCCTGCACTATCCCTAAAACTGCCTAATAACCCTAGCTTGCCCTGTCTCAGTTTTCATTGCCTTTCTGAACGTTAATGATGTTATGGGATTCTTAAGGGTGGGAGAAATGTATTTTTTAGAAATTCATTGACTTGGCGGGAAAGTGAATGGGTATGGATAACTGGCAAGAATTTTTAACATGGAAGATTCCTTATTGAAGACAAGCTATATATTTTTAAAAGAGTCCTCTGCTCATCTCATTGTAGGTTTTCCATCTTATGTTTTAGGGTGAAGTATGCAGTTTGATCAGCAAGAAGTATAGTGAATTCTTGCCTAGCATGCAGAGTGCACAGGACCTGGTTACACAGGTGGATAAACTGTCTGAAGACATTGACCTGCTGAAATCCAGGATAGAGAGAGAGGTAAGAAGAGTCTGTTATATTGGGTAGGTTTGTTGGGGAGGCAGTTTAGCTTCCTGATTCATAAAACAATTCTGTTCTGTAAAACTTCATGACCTCAGTTACCTTATTGGTAAATTTAAGTTGAACTTGATGATTTTAGGATTACTTCTAACTTTAAGGTAGAAATATTTTGTAAGACTGTAGTTTAAACAATTTTTTTTTATGGCAAACTTAAAAAAGCCTATAGTAGTATCATGCATTTGATAGTACTTTACAGTTGTCTTAGTATTTTGTTTCCATGATAAATAGAAACAGATGATGCCTTAAATGGGGTCATTTGACCTTTTCTCTGTTCTCCTACTTTAAAGTGCTTGCATTTCTCAGGTGCTAGCATTTCTCAGTTGCTAGCATACATTAATAACTGCTGTTCTCTGGGAAATTGACTTGGTTTGCTTTTGTCACTCTACTTTATGTCATAAAACCACTTTCCCTGGGCATCCAGAAAATCCTTGACCATGTTGTACTGTGCCACTTCATGGCATGAGTGCCTACTATATTTCTTCTATGCTATATTTCTTTACATAAGAAACACTTCATGTTTGCTGAAATACTGTCATTACGTAGAGAAGCCTGTCTGGAAACAGGCTTTATAATTTTAGGAACAATTTTCATATATATTGTCTTATTAAGATTTTTTCCCTATAGCCTCTCTTTAGGAAAAATAGGTCGTTGACAGAGCAAATGTCCAATTTTAGGTGTAGAATGAGTTACTACATAGCAATGGGAGTTCACTTCAATAATCCAGGTGGATGAACTCTCATGAAAGGTAACTGCTTAACTCAAGATTGATGGTTACATGAGGATATTTAAGTTCATGGATAGGGGTATTCCTGCACAGGGTAAAGATTTGGACTAAATAGGCCCCTTAAGTAAAAGCTCTTCCTACTACATTCTGTGATTTTTATTCCAATCCTGGCATTTTTTAAATTTCAATATGAATTATATTAACCCAGTAATGCTTATTGGTGAGCTGTCTTTTACTTCTTAGGCACAGTATAGCTTAAAACTACTTGTTTTTGGTATGTGAATTAGGTCCGCAGAGATCTTCATGTATCAACTGCTGAATTTACAGACTTGAAGCACCAGTTGGAAAGAGACTCAGTAGTCCTAAGTTTGCTTAAACAGCTGCAAGAGGTAATTTCAACTCTACTTTCAATGTTTTGGTGGTGAGAAAGTGTTTTTTTCCCAAATGGTCTCATTATTAAGTGGGTATCCCTTGACTGTACGGTATTTTTTCAGGTTTGAATAAAAAACCAAGCAGACAGACTTGAAATAATAGGATGTGTAGAATAAAATACTTAATAACTATACTTATCTTTTCAGTTTTCTACGGCTATTGAAGAGTATAATTGTGCATTAACAGAGAAGAAGTATGTCTCTGCTGCTCAGCATCTAGAAGAGGTATTAAACACTTTCTTCAAAGCATGAATAATTAATACTATTCTTGTTTGGTAAATTTTGTGTTCCATGTATTCTTTGTTTTTATACAAATATATTCTAATTGCCCTGAGTTCAGATGGAATGTTTAACAGTGATTTCATTCCACCTCCAGGCACAAAAATGTTTGAAGTTAGTAAAATCTAGAAAATGCTTTGATTTAAAAATCTTGAAATCTCTCAGCATGGAGTTCACTATACAGAAACAGAACATACTTTATCACCTTGGAGAAGAGTGGCAGAAACTGATTGTATGGAAGTTCCCACCATCAAAAGGTACTGCTGGCCTGTGGTAGAATTTTTGCTTCATCTGCCTGAACTCATTTGGCTTTTGTATATATGGTAACAATTTTATATTGATAGATGAGAAGGTTTCATTTGTTAATCTCCCGAGTCGACATTGAGTTCTCATGTTAAGTAAAATTTTTGTTAGGATTACCTCATCTGAGTCCCTAAAGTGTCCCTACTTCCCTTACATCTATCTGGTGGGTGGGCCCATGTGGTAGAGGTGGTAGTAATTTCAGACCACACGGTTTCCACTCTTGTAGCATGTACCCATTTCTAGTCGCCCTAATTCTGGCACTTTATCCTGCCTAGAAAGCTTATTTTAAAAAGCTGTTCTTAACTTTCTCTTGTTGAGGACAGAAAATTGGTGGCCAATGGGACAGTGGTTTGGTTCAATTTTTTTCAGTCCTTGGAGAAAAATGGTGACAAATCATGAGATAGGGGGTGCTTTGCCAGTTGAAGAAATAGGATCCTGATTTTGAATTGTATTACTGGGCTCTCAGCCCCTCTGCACACCTATGAGTATGAGCCCACCTGATACCCTGTTTACACAAAATATAACCTCTGAGGATGTGTGTAAAGACATTCCATACATGTGGTGTGATTTCTAACACTGAGTTGTAAAGTTTAGTCTATTTGAGGGAAAACGCCCCACCTTTCCCACAACCCCCCCCCACCTTTCCCACAACCATTTTGGCCTCCAAATACATTATATATGCATATGTGTACACAACACACACCTGTACGTATTGTAGGTATTTGAAGGAAATAATATAGAAAATTTTAGTTTTTACTTCCAATTAGATTATAAAAAAGAGACGATAATGGGTGTATTAATTAATTATTTATTTTTTAAAGATTCATTTATTTATGTACACAAGAGCCGGGGTATAGGCTGGAGATACAGGGGTGAGAGGATTCACCAGAGACAGAGTGGGGAGCAGAACAGGCAGACTGACTGAAATACACTGCTGAGGGGAGCAGCGGGCGAGACAGGAGAGGTCTGCTGTGCCATGTGGGTTGCTCCCTGGCCGGCTGGGGATCGAACTCATGCTGCTGAGGCTGTAGATTGCTTCACAGTGCGGTGCTTAACCCCTTGTGCCACCAGTGAGGCCCAGTATATTAATTCTTTGATATAACATACCCTTCCTGATAAACTTGATTGGCAAGTTTCTCTTTAATTGGTGAGGAAGCCTTAAGTGCAACTGGGATCTCAATTTTCTCTCCTTCCCTTTCTTCAGTCATTCAGTTCATATTTAATAAACATTACTTTAGGCATTATCTTGCTTTTGTACTTTATTTGATTCTTTGAAGATAAGGAAAAAAGCCTTTCCATTTTAAAGTGATGCCAAGGGACATGTATGTAATAATTAGTATTTAGGCGCACTGGAAGTATATTGTAATTAAGCCACATATTTAGGAATCTCAATAGGGACTGGGCTCTGAAGAATAGAAGTTAGAACACCTTGTGTTGCTGAGAGCTGATATTTTTCCCCTTTTGCTTAGATACCAACAACTTGGAATCTTGCCTACAAACAGAACTTCATTTATATACGGAGCAATCTCAAAAAGAAGAGAAGACTCCTGTGCCTCCAATTAGTTCTGTTCTTTTGGCATTTTCTATTCTTGGGGAGCTACATACCAAGCTTAAATCATTTGGTAAGGCCTACTACTTGTTTCATTTGCATAAAGTCTCAGAAGGTCCAGTGTTTAATCCAGAAGCAATTATAAAATATTCTCTGGATGCTGTCAGTGATGGATCATAGGTCTTGACATCATGTCTCATCAAATGGAATTGTGATAAGTATAACCCTTTTTATTATGGTCTTGAATTACTTTCTCTCCTTTTAAACTGGCTGCTGCTATTTTATTTGATTTTTTGAAGTATTTAAATAAAAATTTGCAGACAAGGTCTGTGCACCTTTGGTGGGAAAGCATAGCATATAATGGGTGATGTGCAATGTCATGGTATATGTGTTTTTGTTGTTAGGGTGAGAGGTCTTTTTCCCTTTTTTGATACGCTTTTAAGTTTCTTGTGTTGGATTTTGATGAGTGTTTTTGTGATTTTTCAGGTCAAATGCTGCTGAAGTATATCCTTAGGCCTCTGACCTCTTGCCCATCCCTTTATGCTGTGATAGAAACTCAGCCCAATATCATTACCATTCATTTTGAATCTGTGATGACTGACTTAGAACATCCACCACCATCTGAAGTTTTTTCAAAGATAAGACTGGTACTGGAAGTGCTACAGAAGCAACTTCTAGGTATGTATCCTCAAGGCAGTGCTTTTATATTTTGGAAAAGTCCGTGTTTTTTATTTTAAAGTAAATCTTATTTTACGGGTGGTAAAAACCCCCACAGTGTGAGTGAGGGGACTGTGATACACCATAGCAGCACCGTAGTTGCCTTTCTGTTTCTTGCTCTATTTTGCTTCCCTTTTGTTATATGTTAACAGGTACGGTCATTAGTGGGTACCCCAGGTTCAGGATTTGTAATATTCACTCACATTCTAGGATCCCCATCTCTTGCTCGACTTCAAGTCACATCACATTTTGAGACTTTTACACACTTCAATGGGAAAATCCCCATTAACCTGATGCAAGCAAACTAGGTTTAACATAGGAAAGAATTACACTCCAACTCAGACTTTTGGTTAGATGTTTGTGTAGTCACACTTAAAATTACCAGTTTCTGTTTTTCCATTTTACTTGAATCTTTTTTTTATTGGTTGTCATGCTATTAAAAATAAAGTTTTTTCTCTCTGTCTGTCTATCATCTATATGTGTATCTATCTTTCTTTTTTTGGTCTATTTGACTTACCTTTTTTTTTTCTTTATTAAGTAGTCAAATCAAACATTCTTGCTGTGAGAAAATGAGAAAGTAATGCTGCTTTTATTTGTATGTATCCCTGGTAGGTGTGTAGTTCTCTTGACATAAATAATTTATATGTAAAGCAAAAATTTTTCTAGTTTTGACAGCAGAGGAGAAAACAATCTTAAGACTTGCATAAGCTGCAAAAGTCCAAGGTAGTTTTTTTCCCCTTCACTTGGGGAAATAATACACTTCTATTTTCATTAGATAGAAGTAAAATTATAAACAAAGTTTCCCAAGATTGGAAGGTCCCAGAAAAGTTTTTCAATTCACATGTCTTTGATGCTTGAATCTTCTCTGTAGCACTCCTATTAATTGATCATATAACCAATATTAGTATCTTTAGTGAGAGGAACTTCCTTTTGAGGCAGTCCATACTACCTCTGGGCAATTCTGAGTACTTTGGAATTTTTGTATGTCTCCTATATATATATTACATAATAGTACCCAAATGCCCATTTTTAAATGAACTCTTTAGGATAGTTATTTTAAAAACTTGTTCAAAATAGATTCCCCTGGAATGTCTGCTTTATTGATGCTATTTCTACCGTATGGAGTATATAGAACAGATCTAATTCCTGCTACATCTGATAGACTTGATTCTCTACAGTAGCTATTACTTTTCCCCATACATTTTAACATCAGTGTAACCATACTTGGGTTTTTCTTCTATGGCATAATTTTAAGTTCCCCTCATCTTCATTGTTCTTCTGTAAACATATTACAGAACAAATCTTTCCAGGCATAGTCTGAACTGATTCAGAGTAATACGGAACTTGCATGTTCCTCATTCTCAGTTTCATGCTTATTTTAATGTTGTCAAAGGCTGTTGTCCACAGTTAAGTCAATGAATTTAATGTTAATGAAAATCCTTTGTCATACTTATCACAAATTGCTGCTTTCCCATCTTGAACTTGATTTTTTGGAGCTAAAAATCTTTGTTAAATTTTAATTAAGAAAATTTTGCAATGTGTTTACTATCCTTTCTATTTCATGTTGCATGCATATCTGTTTTCTTCTAGTATAATCTAAGTCATTGATGATGCTGTTATCTGAGAGAAGGCTAAAGTTCAGGGTATTTTGGGAAATTCTGGTAGAAACCTTTTTCTGGTTTGACATTCCTCCATTTAAATTAATACTTGATCAGCACGTTTTTATTTGTAATAAAAAAGATACTATTAGTACCTTGGCTATTCCGAGCAGAACTCAGTTGTTTTTGCTAGGTGCTCTGCTTATCTCTAGTATGCATTTTAGACCATGACAAGGTCTAAATAACTGCTTTTGTTACAGCTATTTCCTTTCCTTTTGATCCAGAGATTATTATCTTTAGCAGTGAAGAAGACAGTCAAACAACAATTTAGGAATTCTGTGTTCTCTTTGATGTATATTTATTGTCATATATTTCTTTCAGTAGATGCATGAACAGTGATAATTTATAGTGTTTGCTTATATATAGATATACATCCTGAATCACTTTAGCAACTATATTCATGGTACATTTTATAGATTCTGTTTCAGAAAAACACAAATATGTATCATGCCATGAATGTCTTTATTAAAGTTCCAATAAATGTGCACTTTTTGCTTAATACAGCATTGGAACACTGTTATGATAAACATGAATTTTCTATGTCAAGCTGAAATTCTTTTTTGTCAATATAATCCTATTCTTACTAATGACATTCACTTTGTTTTCCCAATTTATTTCATGGAAGGAAAAGTGAGGTTCTTTAATTTTGCTGCATTTAAACCTTAGTTAATTTCTTAATTTTCAAAATATATATACTTACATATCATATAATATATGTAAAATTTATTTCTAGCACAGTTTGGAGGGAAAAGGGTAAAAAGAAAATTTTAAAACTTTTTTTCAAGTCATTAGGTTTTTTAAAAAAATTTCATTTCATTGAGGTGGTATTGTTTTACATGTGATTCAGAGGTATAGTATCACACCTCTTGGAATGTATGTTGCAGCCACTCCCACCACCAAGGTACCCATAGTCCTCTGCCATAGTCCATTGTGCCCCCTCCACACATTGCTCTCCACCATCCTTCAACCCCTCTTGTAGCCTTAGTTTGACTCATAGATTTTTGGGGTTTGTTATTGGTTTAGTTTTGACTGACCCTTTGTTTTGTTTCTCTTTATTCCACATATAAGTGCAGCTATCTGGTATTTGTCTTTTTCCTTCCGACTTATTTTGCTCATTCTTATCCCCTCCAGTTCTATCCATTATCACAAATGGCAAGAAAGAATTCATCTTTTTTTTTTTTATTGCTGAGTAGTAGTCCATTGTGTATATGTATCACATCTTAATTCATTCATCTGTCCTTGGGCACTTGGGTTGTTTCCATAACTTGGCTATGTCTAATCATACAATTCTTAAGAGATTAAAAAATACTGCATTGCAAATTCAAATTTTTAGACTGTGTACTGACATTATTTCTTTGAAAATTTAGATGTGCTTTTATACAGAATGTACTCAGTGTCTTTTCTAAAGCTAAAGAAAAGTATTGGTGATTTTTTTAGAAGTTGAAGCAATTGACATTTGATAGTATGAGAAATATTGGTACACTATAGCTAATATCCGATAGTGACTTAATTAAGGCTTGTTCACATTTAAAAAATGGTTTCCTCATTATTTTCTAAGTTTCTGTAACGAATGATTGCTCTTACCATCTGTCGATACATAAAAATGATGTGTGTGTGTACACGTGCATGTGAGCACAAGAATCCAAGTCATTCTGTAGCTGGCCAAAGTTACAAGCTCAGATCCTGTTGAAATCACATTTTTTGATTGGGATTTGTCATTTCAGATGACTAGTTTTCCCAAATCCTTTTTGAGAGAGCTTGACAAATTCCAAATACACTTGCTGAAAATGTCTCTTCATATTGTTCCCTTTATTATCCTTAAAAAAAGAAAAAATTCCCTGCTAACAGGCAGGTTTTTGTTTTGCTGTTTTAGCACATCACATCTGCCATTCATTGTGAAATATGTGGCAGATTTTCTTCCAGCCCCTTTTCCCTCTACTATTCCAGGGCTCCAGCTGGCTTCTGCATCTTCATTTGATTCTTTTAAATTTAAAAATTTGTCATAACTTTTTTAACCTAGAAAAATAATTATATAATCAAATAAGCATTTCAATTTAACTACTTTTACAGCTTATATAGATATCTGTTATTTGTGCAATACACAGCTTACGATGGTACATTAGTGCATAGGGGAAAAAATCATGTAGGTGAATCTGTTTACACCAAATGGATCAGTGATGTTTGTGTGAAACTCTAGAAATGATGTACATGCCTGACATGAGCACTACCATACAGCATACCTTACATGGCACAATGATTAAAATTAAATATAATCTTACCCAAAAAGTAAGCTTGTGTTTTACAGAAATATTTCACACTTGTTTATTTAAATTTTTTATTAGAAAATATGTACCAAAGTCCCAAGAACCCTTCATCCAGTTTTCCCCACTGTTAACATGTGTAACTATAGAACAATATGAAAGCCAGAAAATTGCCTTTGGTATAAGTCACAGAGTTCAAATTTCACTAGGTTTGCCCGCTGTCATTTGTGTGTGTGTGTGTGATAGTTCCAGGCACTTTTGTCACATGTATAGATCATGTAACCGTCAACATAATCAAGATACAGAACTATTGTATCACTGCAAGACTCACTTGTGCCTACCCTTTATAACCACACTTCCTTGGTTTCAGTTTAAATTTAAGTTAGTTATAAATTTAGAAAATGTATTCCTTTATCACATTTAGCCACATTGCAAGTTCTCAGTAGCAAAATGTGGCTTGTGGTTACTCTATTGGACAGTGCAATCCTAGACTTAAACATTGTAAGGAATCTCAAGGTTCAAGTCTATGAGATAATATGATTACTCTAAGATTCTTAACCCCTAAGTTCTTCTTTGGTGAATTAGAAACAGGTTCAAAATAGCTGATCTCTTTTATAGTAACTTTTTCATACTTATTATTTAATTAATAGTTTATTCTAAATATAACTCCCTCAAAATGTGTTATAAAAACACACACTAGAAGATATACTATAGAATAAATATTTAAGAATTCTGTTTGGTAGGCTAGATATTACTCTGTAATGTAAGGTGTTTATTGATATTTTACTTAGGATACTCAGATATTATGCAGAGATGAAAAAGTATGTTTATTCAATATTAATGAACTGAGATTTTATTGTAACCTAGTTTCAGGTTGGTATGCAGAACTTCTGAATGCTTGTCATAGAAGAGGATCAGTAGATAGCAGTAGATTATTTTAATGTAGTTGGTGTAATATCTTATTGTTACAGAGTACAGGCAGTAATACAATGCAGTCAGCTCTTTTGAGCAGTGAAAATAAAATAATAATTGTATGTCTTGTTTTACCCCATGCAGTCAGTTGAGGTAGCTGTAGAATAATCTGTGTTGTTTTCCCTATCATCTTAAAAATTAAAGAATTCTAGACAACTAGGGAACTTAAGAATATATCCATAACATGAATGGTTTCTTGTTTAAAACTTTTTCTTTTGAATTCAGATTTACCTCTTAATAATGACCTAGAAAATGAAAAAACACCTAAGATCACTTTGGCTGAGATGCTTGGTGACATGATCTGGGAGGACTTGTCTGAGTGCCTCATTAAAAACTGTTTGGTTTATTCTATCCCAACAAATAGCAGCAAGTTACAGCAGTATGAAGAGGTAAGAACAGAAATATCACAGGTTTTAAGAGACTATAAGTTCCTCTTGGTATCTTTTGATTTTCCTTGGAAATCCTTTGTTCTTTTGCTACATCTGTAGGAAAATTCTAAATAAGAGTAGCTTTTGTTTGGAGATGTATACTTTCTTATTAAGTGTATTTTCTTTACTAAGATACTTTAAAAAGCAATTGTGTACTTGTATCAGATATAGTAGCTACTATGTCACACTTATTTTGCTGCTTTTTTGTGTTTAACACTGAAATAAACATTTATGTTAAAAATCTTTCCACCCCTAGTCAGTGAAGCCAGAAATTTCTGTTGAAGATATTCTTCTTAATGAATTTAGGACTGATAAAGCATATATTTTTATTTTTTTATTTTATTTTTTTTAATAATAAATTTTATTTTTATATTCCCCATACAATTGCAACCCCTCCATTTTGACCCCAATCCCTCCCCTCCCGCCACCCACCCCCCCAAAAGTGTCTCTGGTTCATAGATTTTTGTTGATTTTGATTTTCACTTTCTTATAGTTATTCATTTTCCTGGTCCCTTATTTAAGTTTTCTAGATTCCTGCTATGAGTGAGACCATCCGGTATTTTTCTTTTTCTTTCTGGCTCATTTCGCTGAGCATGATCCCTTCCAGCGCCATCCATGTTGCTGCAAATAAAGCATATATTTTTATACGCAGTAATTATGGATTTTTTTTAACGATTTTTTTTTAATATAGAAGAACTGGGGTACAGGCCAGAGGTGTGGGAGGGTGAGAGGGTTCACCAGAGACAAAGCGGGGGGCAAAACAGGCAGTTGGACCGAAATATACTGCTGAGGGGAACAGTGGGCGAGATAGGAGAGGTCTGCCATGCCATGCGGGTATCTCACTGGCTGGCCGGGAATTGAACCCGTGCTGCAGAGGCTGTGGACAGCTGCACAGCTCTGTGCTTAACCTGCTGTGCCACCGGAGAGGCCCAATTATGCCTGTTCTTAAACTTAAATGACCAGTTGATCCTTTTTTCTTTTCTGTACATTGGATTTGAAATTTTAATGTTGAAATGGAATGTGTGCACATAATTTTTTCCTTATATTTTTTCCTCAGATCATACAGTCCACTGAAGAATTTGAAAGTGCCCTAAAGGAGATGAAATTTTTAAAAGGAGATACTACTGATTTGCTAAAATATGCCCGAAATGTCAATTGTCATTTTGCTAACAAGAAGTGTCAGGATGTGATTGTGACAGCTAGAAACCTAATGACCTCTGAAATTCACAATACTGTGAAGGTATCAGGTTATAGTATTACATTGTATTTAGGAACTAGCACATTTTTGAGATGTTTGTGGTAGAGTAGAAGAGACCATGACAGTTGTTGAAACCATGGAGGCAAGTTACTAATCTCTTAAATAGCAGTTGTTTCATCTTTGTTTATTTTTATTAAATTTTATTAATGTACTGTTGGTTTACATATTTTTTTTAGCATTTTGTGAGTGTAACATCTCTCCTCTACCATCTTTAAAGTGATTTTAATAGCTGTCTCCTTAATTGGGTGTTAAAGAGTTCCAAATAAGACATTACACTTGAAATCATTGTGTAAATTGAAAAAAATCCTACATTTAAATAATGGATTACTGTTGTTGAAATTGGTATGTCATCCTGTAGATTTTTCTCAACTTTGTAACTTGAGTTTTTAATGAACAGTCTTGTTACAGGTATAATTGGACTTTTTTATTATGTCCAGAGATTATATCCTATTGTGAAAATGTTGACTCCATCTTAGACTAATAGTGGGACTAATTTTGAAGCTATCATAAAAGGATGTGATCTATATAGGGTATACAAAGTTACCTGCTAAATCAACACACTAATTTGTACTGAGCACAATTTACTCTTAATATAGTTAACTGGATACATTTTTTATTTATTTTCTGTATCTTACATATATTAAATAATATGTTGCAAGTGTCAGATTAATTAGATTTACTTAGATTAAAGAAAGGCAAAGACTAAGGTAATCCTTAATAGAAAATGCCTCAGCCATTTTTCTGCTATTACTGAAGTGTCTAGGCTCTTCCTCTCTCTTTCCCTTCTTTTGACATCGCTCATTTTCCTATTTGTGTTCATTTCAGCAAGCTATTTAATTAGCCATTTGAACTGCATGGATATTAACACACTTGAAGGTAATTTTGGATTGTGGAGAAAGCTGAAATCTATTTCAGTACCTAGAACTGTGCTGTTGTTGTTTTTTCCTTGTCTTTTCATTTTAACATGATATCACCTGGTTATGTCACTCTTGTGCACAAAATCCAGTGGCTTCCCTTCACATTTAGAGATGGTGGCATCCAAAGCCTTATATGTAATTGTCCCCATTGCCTCTGTGACTCCGTCTTCTATTATATTTGTCTTTAGTCCCTCTGCTCCAGGTATCCTGCCCTTATTGCTGTTCTCTGAATTTGCTAGGCCCACTTGGTTGCAGAGCCTTTTAACCTCTTGTTCCCTCTGCTTGAAACATTTCTTAACCACATACACTCACTTGACTTACTCTTTTTCCTGATGACTCTTTTCAAAATTGTGATCTCTTAGGTCCTGTTCCATTTCCTTGGTGTATTTTTCTAATTATCTCATCAACCAACACTCTGTCCGAATTAGTTATCATTTCTCCCTTTCTAGAAAATAAGCTCCATGAGGGCAGGTTTTGGAGTTTCAGTGACTGTTTTGTTTACCATTATATCTCCAGCACCAAGACGGTGTCTGTTGTATACTGTGTGCTTAGTGCTCAGTAAATATTTGCTAAACAAATAAATAAATAAATATCTCACTCAAATTTATCATAACTCCTTGATGTAAATAGGATTATTACTGGATTGCTCTATGATTCTGGGTTAAGTCTTTTAACTGTCGGACCCCACTTTATTCTTTTGTAATGTGATGGAATTGGACTGGCTAAACATAGCTTTTCCTACTTAGCTAGTTCTCACATTCTGTAAAATTGCCCAGGTACTCAAATCCTAATGATGTAGTCTCCTCTAGGTTGTTTTTTTTTCAGTAGTGGTGCACTGACACTTGGGGCCACGTAATTCTTTGCTGTGGGGACTTCCTGTACCATGTTTGGTAGCATTCCTCACTTCTACCCAGTAGATTCCAGTAGCATTTCTCCCAGTTAAGGTAACTAAAAGTGTCTCCAGACATTGCTAAATCTCTCTTGGAGGACAACATTGTCTCTGCTTGAGAACCACTGCTCTAGATTCTAGTATGGTTCTTTCCCTTGGAATCCAGACCCTGGAATTAGATCTTCTAAACTGCTCAACTTTGGGGAAAAAACGCCTCTCTTTTTTAAAAAAAATCATTATCAGCTTATTTGTCTTTCATGATCTTCATCTAAATTATCACTAAAACAATATCTTTACCCACAATTTTTCCAAAATGATCTAAAGTTTTGTTTTGTTGTTACACTTTAACCTTATACAACCTTGTAGGTACTGTATCAGATCTTGCATTCTTCCATCTTAGCTTCCTTCGCCCTCATTACAGCCATTTTTTGAGTCCTGTATATTTGGGTCCATTATTTATAAGATAAACATTAGCATTTTTCTAATCATTTCTATGTTTTTTCATCTGCATTTCATCTTAATCATATATTCAGCTGTCATATTCTTGACATTAAAATTCTCATTTATATTCCATAATACTGCTATGAAGTAGATATATTATAACATTTTGCAGATTAGGAATGTGGGTCTGATTACTTATTAGGCTTGAAACTTTTTCCTTTTTTAAATTAAATTAAATTAATTTATATATATATTTTACATCATTGTTCATTTTTAAACAATGTTTGCTTTTTTTCCCCTCAGGTGTAGTCCCCATTAGAATTTCATCCACCAATTCACCAGTGCACCATCACCACAGTCCCCTGTGCTCCTTCCTCCCTCCTTCTGCCTCTCCCTCCCCCTGAAACTTTTTCTATTAGAAATTTTCTGTACAGGTGCAGTATGTGTAAAGCAGTTATTCTTATGGGGAGTGTAGGCAACCTGCTGCTTACACCTGTTATAACTCTCTGAGGCTCCTGAAAGCAACTTTGAGAAGCAGAGTTTGAAATGTCATCATTATAGTACAGTTTCTCCCTTTTACAGTAAAAAAAAAATTGATGTCTAGATTTTGTTAAAATTTGGGTCAAAAATACTGATGTTTCTAGACTTGCAGCTTAGTGTTCTTTCATCTATCATTGACCAAATTGGGAAATTTTCATTCTGCATAAGCCTTTTTTGGTTTGAATTTGAAGTTTTTGCTGAGGAAGGATGTGCTAGCCTGAATGCATTAATTTCTCTGACTAAGCCAGCTTATGTTCTTGGTAGAAAATAATTTGTTTAAAGACAGTGGAACACAAAATTATACTAGCCTGAAAAAAATGATTTTGGAATCATTTACTTGGGCCAATTTCCCAGCTTTGTTAATTTCCAGTAAGATTAAAAATGCTTGACAGAATTACACACTAAGGGGATTACTGGCCTCCCTGGTGGCGCAAGGTGTAAAGCACTGCACTGTGAAGCAATCCGAAGCCTCTGCAGCACCAGTTTGATCCCCAGCCGGCCAGGGAGAAACCACATGGCAAAGCATACCTCTCCTGTTTTGCCCGCTGCTCCCCTCAGCAATGTACTTCAGTCAGTCTGCCTGTTCTGTTCCCCACTCTGTCTCTGGTGAATCCTCTCACCCCTCACGTCTCTGGCCTGTGCCCCGGCTCTTATATGCATAAGTAAATAAATCTTTAAAAAAAAAGGGGGGGGCCTCCCCGGTGGCGCAGCGGTTGAGCATTGGGTTGCGAAGCTGCCTGCAGCCTCTGCGGCGCCGGTTCGATCCTCGGCTGCTCCCCGGCCACCAGAGGAGGGTCCCACATGGCGCGCAGACCTCTCCTGCCGCCCGCTGCTCCCCTCAGCAGTGTACTTCGGTCCTTCTGCCTGCTCTGCTCCCTGCTCTGGCTCTGGTGAATTCTCTCACCCTCCCGCGCTTCTGACTGTACCCAGTGCATGTATAAACAAAACAAACAAATAAATAAATAAAACATGCCTCTATTTAAAAAAAAAAAAAAAAAAAAAAAAAGGGGGGGATTATTTATAACATGCTCTCACCCAAGATTGAACCATCTTTAGAACACTAACATGTTTAATCTTTTAATTACTCTGTAGAGGTACAGTTTTTCATACAAGTAGTTAGTATCTTATTCCTTACTACATTTTTGTATTTGAATTACTCTGATGACAATGTCTTTTTTGTTTTTGTATCCTAGATTACTCCTGATTGTAAGATAACTGTACCAGACTTACCCAGTCCTGATGAAGATAACAAGCTAGAAGTACAGAAAGTGTCCACAACTCAGTATAACAAAGTTATGAATTTAGAACCTGAAAATACATTGGACCAACATTCCTTTTCTTTGCCAACATGCCGCATCAGTGAATCTGTAAAGAAGTTAATGGAACTTGCTTATCAGACTTTACTAGAGGCAACAACCAGCAGTGATCAGTGGTATGAATTCTAACTCATCTGGAAATGCACTAACTTGACTAAATACATATCTAAAGTAGATATTAGGAAAATTAGCTGCAATGCTTTGGGTCTTACCCCATTAGTTCATTTGTTTTTTCTAGAAAAACAGAACAACGATATTTACAGTGACATTCATTTTACAAGGAATAAGAAATAGAAGCATGTGTGTGGGTGGAAAAAGTTTTTAATCACTTTTTAATGAAAAGTTCTTTAATTCTTTTGTTTACTCTTGACTTGAATGGAGCAAGAATAATATCTGGAAAGTGATTAATGCTCACATGTTTATTATTATTGGTGGAGGTGGTAATAGTTATACTGTGCTCTGGCCTTATCTAGCCCTTTAGCTTAACTTTGATTTTGCCTGGCTTTAGCTAATTTATATTTTAGCTAATTTATATATTTAAACATTTATTTTCCAAGCAATAATAATTTTGCTGGGTAGCCAAAGGTAGGACAAAAGAATGCAGTATACCAAAGATTTCATCCTTTCAAAGTGATTTCTCCTAATCTACATTGTAGTTGGAGTACCTTATATTCTTCCACATGTTGTACAGCTCTCTCTTTGTTTAATAAACACCCTCCCTAGTCCTGTTCTAAACTAAGTAGAAAGTGGCAGGTTATATCCCTTGTTTGTTGTACAGATTTATAAAAATTTCTTTAGTTTGAATCTAAGTGTAGCAGATTTTTATATCTCATATTCATAGGAGAAGAAAATTCAGTTAGGACTGCTTAATCAGTTTATATCTTCAGATGGGCTTTCAGAGTTACAGTTTTTATCTCCACATGCAAACAGATCACTTTATTTTATTTAGCTCTGGGAAGAACATGTTTGCCAGGATACTTCCATGACTTTAATGAATCATTATTTCACAAGCTCATCTAATTTTAAATCTAAGTTGGAAAAAAGTACATGTGCAAGGAAGTATGTACTTCTTTGGCAAAATAAATACAGGAGAGACTATTTCTTTCCATGGCATTCACCTAAATTGTACCAGATCAGAGATTAGGAATGCAAGGCCATGTTTCCTTCCTAAAATTTTTGAGAACACAGAACATCAAGCAATATTTTTGAGTACTGAATGTATATGAACAGATTTTCCACTAAAAGAAATAGTTTTTAAGAGAACACACATAAACATAACAATGTAGTACAACAAACCCACTTCCACATTCTTAAAGCTTGAACAGCAACATATGCAGCAAAAATAAAATAATTAAGTATCATAATAACCAAGTAATAATAGTGTTTGGGAGTATAGGGATGCCGTGACCTAATTTTCTAAATATTTGTGAAATTGCTTGTGACTTGTTCAAGGTACATAGTTTAAGGTATTCTTATGTAGAAGTAAGCTACATAAACCTTATATTTGCCTTAGTGCATTTTTAATAATAATCTTTAGGCATTCTAAGGCCAGACTTAAAGGGCAAAATATGAGGTTAGAATCTATCCTAGAAATGTTGATTCATCTTGCATTGGGGTAAGGAGTAAAGGTGAAAGCTGAAAGTCAGGCTAATTCTAAAAGAACCAAGTGAATGCCTTTATTGATACTGTGCCCTTTGCAGAATGCGTCAGTGAGTAGGTGACATTTGCTTGAGGCTTAGCTCCATTTGTTACTGAGGGGATACTCTGGGTACTGGCCCAACCCAAATTGGTAAATGGAAAAGAGGCTTTGGTGTTGAATGCTGCTATTCTTTAAATTATTAATGGATTTAGGTTTTAAGGACTACAGTCTAGTTAGTAAATACTGGTTGAGAATATATTTCCATTTAAATTAATACTATTTGCAGCAGTGACCAAAGCACATGTATTCCCTCCAACTATAGTTTTAGCCGATGGCTCTTACTTATGGTGCATTTAATTGTTTTTTGTTCTTATTTCTGATATATCCTTGTGTATTTCTATTCGAACTTTTTTTCTCCTAGTGCTGTTCAACTTTTCTACTCTGTGAGGAATATCTTCCATTTGTTCCATGATGTCGTACCAACGTATCACAAGTGAGTGTGACTGTGTCTGATTACTGTGTAATACTGTATGTCTAAATGTTGGCAGGTCAGATTAAAAGTGGTAATTTTGTATTTCACCAAAGATCTTTTGGTTACTACAATTCACAATAAAATGCATTAAACCATTTTAAAATACATGTTTAAAGGACATTGGTCATTTACTAACACATTAATAAGGACATTATAAAGTTGCAATATAGTAAGGGAGCAAAAATTTAAAAACTTAAAAGACCTTTACCCTGTTCTTGATCCTAGGTATTTTCAGAGCTGCCTTACTTAATTAAACATAGTACATTTTCCCTTGGCATTCACATTCTTGCAGACCTAATACCACGTGGTGGTTCTTTAACTGTTGAGTGTGATCAGCCTTTCTTTCTAGCTATATTTACCTATGTCTTAGACTTTAAGTTTTCCTTTTTTGATATTAAATGAAAAATTACTTATAACTGTGAGGCTCCAGGAATTTTCTCTGTAATCCAAATTAAGTGTTTTGGATGCGTTTTATAAATGTTTTTAATAGTAAGTCAATAGTCAATATAGCTATTCCATAGCCAATGACTCTAGTTTCCAAGGGAAAAAAACAGTAAAAATTAACTATTTTTTAGCTCAGATTTTTCAACAGTTGAGATGTTTTTAAATAAGCCATCTATTGTTTTGTTATAAAGAGAACTTATTGTCAACTTTTTTTTATATTCTCTTTGCTGTGGTTTAAAGTTCTTATTTCTCTTTCTGCTTAGTCACTGTGAAAGAAAATAGCATCTGTGGATCAGTTAACAGCCTTAAAGATTCAGAGCGATACTAGGTGTAGAAACATTTTCATACTGCTGTAGAGTTAGAGTTGCCTCTTTCTCCTTTGTCTAACCTTACAACTTTGTGCTGGACCTTCCCCGCCATGGTTTATAAATTTGAGTACGTACCACAATCACATGGAAGCCCTGTTAAAAATCAGATTGCTGGATTTTGTGTGCTGGATTTTTCTGATTCAGTAGGTCTGGGATAAGGCCTAGATTTTAAACAAATTTTCAGATGGTGCTAATGTTGCTTGTTAGGGGACTACACTTTGAGAACTACTGTCCTAGAATATGGTTCTCAGCACTTTGAAATCAGTTAACAAATGTTTAGGAATATGTACATATATTTATCTAAGTCCTGCCCCTATAGATTTTGAATTTGATGTCTGATGTAAGAGCTAGGCATTTGTGGGTTTTTTTTTTTTTTTTGGTTTTTTTTTTTTTTTAAGTCTCATAAATGCTTCTGATGTGCAGAAAAGAATGAGGATAACTATCTTGGATTATTAAATTCCATCCCTGTATATTCTAGCCTGAAGTATTAATTGAATGACAGCTATGGATTTATAGCAGAAATAAAAGAAAAATTTTCATCCCAATTCCCATTGTGTCCAAGCTGGGTAGAATGACTAATAAGTGTGGAAGAATTAGAGAAGTGATTTTTCAATCCTGGATGAAAATTAAAATCACCTGGAAATATTTTAAAACATAAATGTCCTGGGCCTCCCCGGTGGTGCAGCGTTTGAGCGCTGGGTTGCGAAGCTCCCCGCGGCCTCTGCGGCGCCGGTTCGATCCCCGGCTGCTCCCCGGCCACCAGAGGAGGGTCCCACATGGCGCGCAGACCTCTCCTGCTGCCCGCTGCTCCCCTCAGCAGTGTACTTCGGTCCTTCTGCCTGCTCTGCTCCCCGCTCTGGCTCTGGTGAATTCTCTCACCCTCCCGCGCTTCTGACTGTACCCAGTGCATGTATAAACAAACAAACAAATAAATAAACAAACAAATAAATAAAAATACATGCCTCTTTTAAAAAAAAATAAAAAAATAAAACATAAATGTCCTGACTTTACTCAGAGATTGTGATTTAATTTGTTATGGGTTAAATGTAAATATTTGTATGTCATAAAATCTCCCAAGTGACTAATCTATAGCTAGCTTTGAAAATTAGTGAATTAGAAATTAGGTTAAGGGCTTTGTTATATAAATGAAATAGAAATTTGGAGAAAAGGGAAATAAATCTGTTTCTATAGACTTTATCAGTGCTAAATTTGAAGGAATTATGTAGAGCTCTGCTAGGTTTCTAGTACAAAGAGTTGAGACAGGCAAACATCTTGATTCCCTTACTCTGTGGTTAATCACTGTGATAGCTTCTAAGGATCAGGTCATGTTCAAGCAAAGCAACCTTCTTGACTGGGAGTCAGGGTAGTAAGGGTGCTTCTTGTTATGTATAGCATTTATACAGTAGACAGTTATTGAAGCCAACAAATACATTTAAAGAGTAGTAACTTTTTATTAACTCTGAATTTAATAACAGGTGATTTCTTTCTGTTTCTACTCCATGTAGGGAGAACCTTCAAAAATTGCCCCAGTTGGCTGCCATTCACCACAACAACTGCATGTATATTGCTCATCACTTGCTGACCCTGGGACATCAGTTCAGATTACGACTTGCCCCCATTCTTTGTGATGGCACAACTACTTTTGTGGATCTTGTTCCTAGCTTCAGGAGACTTGGTAACTAATAAACTAATACCTTAAATTTAGGAAAGCATATTGATTATGCAGCTTCTCAACCTCTTGTATCTTTGTAATTTATTAATGAGGTTGTTAGAAATTAGATGGTAGTTCAGGCAAGTTGGAGGGAATTTAATTTGCAAATATGCCCAGTTACTTACTTGAGTACAATCTTTGTGGAAGCATTACTTTTGATATTGTACAGAAGAGTTCTAAAATGGGTGGCTGGTATGCAGTGAATTTACCAAATTAACTATGTCAGTAGAATCACCCATAATAAAATTCGTATTGTGACAGATATGTTAGCAGTGCTGCTTCCTTTGCAAAACCTCAAGACAACTTTCCCCTCTTCTACCTCCCTTCACTTTACTTGGAATTATTAAAAGTCAAAAGAAGTGAAATATGAGCTAAATCATTATGTTTACTATAATGATAGCCTAAGAAAAGCAGAGAATATTATTTACTTAGCTTTTCAATTCCTGACTTTTTCTTTAAGTGATAGATATTCTAAAAAAATAATCTTGTGTATATAAGTAATTTTTCTTATCTGACTGGACAAATTTTTGAAAAAGACTTACTCTCTCAGGTGAATTTGGGACTGACTAATGTGTTGGAAGGGATTGTTTCCAGTAACCTTAGGGCAGCTTTATGATATTATCTAACAGTTGCTTTCAAATAGAACAGGTGTATGGTTCATGCTTGTTTTTCTTCTTCCACCCTGGTTTGACAGTGTGTAACTGAACAGCTTTTAAAATTCTTTATTCTGTTTTCCCACCGTAGGGACAGAGTGTTTTTTGGCTCAAATGCGAGCACAGAAAGGAGAACTACTGGAAAGATTATCAAGTGCTAGAAATTTTTCAAACATGGACGATGAAGAGAATTATTCTGCAGCAAGTAAAGCAGTCCGGCAGGTCGGGGGCTGTTATCAGCTTTGGAATTTGTACTTTATCTTTAGATACCCTTCTCCCTGGCTTTTTAAGTTGCAAAATATATGTATCAGGTAGATCAGTTGATTCCCCAAACCCTGCATTGGAAAACCTGGATAGCTTTTACAGTTATGTTTGTTATCTTTCCCATCTCCTGGTCCACCCAGCCAACAGGAAGCTATTTTTTCATCAGCCAAATAGTGTGACTATTAAATCTGTCATAGCTTGTGTTTTTTCTTTTTTTAAAGATTTATTTATTTATGCATACAAGAGCTGGGGTACAGGCCAGAGATGCGGGGTGGGGGTGAGAGGATTCACCAGAGACAGAGCGGGGAACAGAACAGGCAGACAGACCAAAAGCACTGCTGAGGGGAGCAGCGGGCACGACAGGAGAGGTCTGCCTCGCCATGTGGGTTTCTCCCTGGCCGGCCAGGAATCGAACTCGTGCTGCAGAGTATGTGGATTGCTTCATAGTGTGGTGCTTGACCCCTTGCGCCACCAGGGAGGCCCCATAGCTTGTGTTTGACACATGAATATGGATTTGGAAAATTCAAGTTTCATTGTAATGCCCCTCTTCTCTAAGTGATTTGTCTTTTAAATGCAGTTTTCTCTCCGGATAAGTCTTATCCTTAGGACAAGTCTGCTTTACACTTAGCTAAGCGTATCACTAAGTTTAAATACTCAAGAAGCATACATTCTTGATTACTTCACTTCAACTTATATAACACATCTTCTTCTATCCATACACTTGATAAGTGTAGATTTGGAAAATGTGAGTTACAACAATCTCTGTTCCAGATACATAGCTGTATTTTTTTGACAGGTACTACACCAACTAAAGAGACTTGGAATTGTGTGGCAGGATGTCCTGCCAGTGAATATATATTGCAAGACTATGGGAACTTTACTCAATACAGCAATTTCTGAGATCATTGGAAGGATCACTGCCCTAGAGGTAAGGACCACTAAATGCCTCACTAGACTTGAGATGCATTTCTTGTCACTTCACAAAGAAAATGATGTTGAATTTTCATTTGTAGTCAACACAGATGACAGAAGAAATTATTCATGTTCCATTTTTAACTCATATTGTTAATTTTTCAGTGTTCTTAATTCTGTTTTGCTGGAGACTTGCTAATCTCTTTTAATTTATATAAGAAAGTAGGACTATACTGCCTCTCCATTGGCATTTCTGTGAATTATGAATGATGATGTTGGCCCCAAGATATAAAGTGGAATGCACCTTTGTGCAGGTGCCACTTTTCAATTATGATTGGTATGATATGCAATCATACTGCCCTGGATGTTGCCTGGATGTGCCAGCTGATGCTTCTAGAACATAGGTTGACAAAACCCTTAATTGTTATTCCCTGCTTTGCAGCAAGCTGTGCTATGTTCCACTGAAAAAGGGGCGCTTTCTTGCAAGCAAGCTGAATTACTGATAGTGTGTTGAAATATAGTTTGTGTTGTTCTAACTTTAAGAGTATTGTCAGAGAACTGATTGATCTAATGTTGAGTGCGGTGTGGTGAATTGGTTGGAAAACCAATTTTCTTATGGTAGCTGACCTTCCACACAGCGAGTACGTAAGAACTGCCCTTTTCCTACAACTAAGCAGGCCCAATTCTTCTGTTCTTTGTGCCAAACCAGGACATCTCCACTGAAGATGGTGATAGATTATATTCCTTATGTAAAACAGTGATGGATGAAGGACCCCAAGTATTTGCACCTTTGTCTGAAGAAAGCAAGAACAAAAAATATCAAGAAGAAGTTCCAGTCTACGTGCCAAAATGGATGTCATTCAAAGAGCTGATTATGATGCTACAAGCCAGCCTGCAAGAAATTGGGGATCGGTGGGTATAGTCCTTGTATAGAGGCAAATGGCTCTCCATGGCTACAAAAAAAAGTGCTACTGGTAGCAGTGCTTTTCTGTTTTTTAATGTTACTCAGAAAAGAGTTTCATATTGGGCATTGCAAGTTGGGGATCTATGTGTGATCTGTAATAGTGTGGATCTCATTACCATTTTCTCATATTTAATAACATAAAGACTTCCCGTTTCATATTATTTTGATCTTGAACATGTTTTGACATGCTGCACAAATGATCATGCGTTTGTAAGAAAGGTAGTCTTCTGACACCTGACTGGAAATTGTTACCCATGTAAACCTTTAGTGGATACATTTTCAGATTGGCTTTGATATCTGTATGATATGCCCAACATCAAATCATTGTTTGATTGACCAGGAGTTTTTCTGCAGAGTACAGTAGTTTTAATGATTAAGCACCATATTCACAGACAGGTTACTAGTCTATCAGTGTTAGCTTGGCTTATTACAGATGCCCTATTGGGCCGTTTGTCCTAAATGTTTCTGCATTGTCCTCAGCAAATATTGCCCATTCTAAAACAATGTAAATGAGATTCTACTTGGAAAAAAAAATTGTTGAAATACCTCTAACTACATTTATTATAAATTTTGATTTATTTACAACATGTTTTTATTTAATGGGTAAGAAAGATATCTTTCGGTAATAGACTCCAGAGGGCAGCAGATAATTTTTCTTTCAGCTGTTCAAGGGCCTTCTTACAGCTTGAAAGTGATCATTCTTTTTTACAAGAAAGATTATGGTATATCTCAACATTTATTTCTGTCTTAGAAGATTATTTTTCACAGAGATTTCAGTAAACATAAGGATAATATCTAATTGAGAAAAATTTTGACTGAAGAGACTGTCTCCAGTCCTGTATCTCCTAAAACATTTTAAAATTACAAGATATACATATGTCAAAGAGTACAGTATACATAACATTTGAGATTCAAGAAAAAAAAAAGTGTTCATGTATCTATTACCGAGCTTAAGAAAAATACTACCAGTACCTTTGAAGACCGCTGAGTATCCCTTTCCAAATGTTCCCCTCCAGAGATAACCCCTTTTGAATTTTGTCATATTTATTTCCCTGCCCTTTTTTTATAGTTCTACCGCATTTGCACATATCCCTAAACAATACAAAATTTAGACTCACCTCTTTTGAACCTTTTTTAAATGAAATGTTCTATAACTTGCTGGTTTTGTTCAATATTTGTGAAATTCATTCACGATGACGTGTGCAGCTATATTTAATTTTCATAGCTGTATCATATTTCATTATACAAATATTTTGTAGTTTATCCTGTTGCATCACATTTTCACTTGTATTTGGTGCTGTTGGTATTATCAGAGTTTAATCTACTTGGTGTGAAATACTGGCTTATTGTCATTTTAATTTGTATTTACCTAAATTCTAATGACACTACACATCTTTTTCTTCATGGTTTCTTTTATTATAAATGCCCTTTCATGCGTTTTACCTTTTCCTCTGTTGGGTTGTTTGTGATCTCATTGATTCATGGGAGTTCTTTATGTATTTTCTATTTTAAGTCAGTTAAAATTTGTTGCTTGTGGTTCATTTTTGAAAGTATTTACAGAGCCCAAGTATTTTGACCATATGAGAATGTGGTCAAACAGGGCTTAGTGAGTATAGAATAAGGGATAACAGTTTCATCTTCTTACTTGACCTCTTCATCTAGCTATGATGTTACTAAAATACAGCCAAGAGCACAAGAGATCAAGGATATTGAATGGGAGATTATAAAGTAGGGGGAAGATGCTAGGATTTATTTTAATTCCTTTTAAAACAGTAAGCATTTGGGGTCAAATAAGCAATTTTTAATTTTTCCTCATATTTCAGAGATGTAATAGGAAATAGAATTTTATTTTTTGTTTTACAGGTGGGCAGATGGAAAAGGGCCCTTGGCAGCTGCATTCTCATCCAGTGAAGTAAAAGCTTTAATTCGTGCCTTGTTCCAGAACACAGAAAGAAGAGCGGCTGCCCTTGCTAAGATTAAATAGCTCCATCTTCCTGAGAAAGCTATGTCTTAACTATTTGGATTTCTCTCTTCGCATACTTATTCCTTTAAAGACTTCACCAAAACCAGTGGCTTAATACCCACTGGTTTTGGCCTATTACCTATTGGTTTTGGTGAACCAATTCATCATGGAAGTTTGATTTCACCTAAGAACACCTTACGTCCTGGGCTGGATGAAGCTTTGTTGAAGAACTGGATGTTGAGATGTCAAGTGAAGTACCTCAATTTGTTGACTTTCTAGCACCCTTTCTTGATAAGAAACTATAAAGCAACGTTATTTCATGTTGCTTCCAGGGCCCTCTGGGAACTGTATTTATCATAAATGTAGGCCCTGACTTCAGATCAAGGAATCTAGGAGATTCCAAGAGTCGGGGAAAAGAATTTATAAGCAAATGGGAGATATATTTTGGGGAATTGGATGTGGGTAGTAGCTCAACCACATTTGGCCTTGTCGGACACAAAGAGACTTCCTTTAATATTTCTTTCCAATAAATAATGCTTTCCAGAGTTAAAGGTGAGTGTTTTTAATGACACAGGAGCTTTGACAAAGAGACCAGGTTTTAGCTTCTATGTTATTTTTTTATTGACGTGGATTAACCTTCTAGAGGACTCATTGACTGGTTGTCTTTTTTCACATCACTACTTAATTTCTCAGAATTTGTAGGACTTCTAAAACTTTTTAAAGGATAGAGCTTGCGGGTTTTTGCTGTTTCAACTAGAATCTGTTTTCTTGCTTAGATATTTTTTGCCTTCTCAGGTTCCCATTTCTGTACCTTAATAAATGACAAAGGATTTAAATTACTATTGTATCTTTAGCATGTGTGTGCCATGAGAAGCTAACTCTGAGCTCTATAGCCTAATCCTTTATTTGGTGGACGTAGGTAATCCTTCAGCAACATTTTGTGTGTTTCATTCTTTGCAGGCTTTGGAAGTATGTATTAAGGTTCTCCTCTACCTCTGCAGGACTCTGGGTCGTATCTCTTCATACTGGATTATGTATGGCTTCCTCTGAAAAGAGGCTAAGTGTTTTGCCCTTTATGTACTTTTGAGGCAAGTAATCTGTAAAGGAATTTTTCAGTGCAGTGGGCTTGCTTTAGTCTCCTGGCATCCGTAGTGCAAACTTTTTCCTCTTGCCTTCAAGTGTTCTTCCTTACTCTCTCATTCTTAGTCAATCTGGTTAGTTTTTCTTTTTCCATTTAGGGGTCTTAGAAGAACTAATAAGAAAGAAGAAGACTGGTTTTCTTTTTATGATTCAGCTGTGGTTAATGACAAGCTATTTGTCTGTAATCAGTACATCCTACCATGAAAAGTCACAGAAAAAAGAATCATCTAACTCAACTTTAGTATTGTGAGAACAAAGAAGTTGTCTTTCTTCAAAGAGAAGGAATGGGCCATTTCATAGATGAAAGAAATACTGTTTTTGAAAATTCACACAATTTCAGGTAGCATTCTTTTCTCAGCAATTGAGAGGCTGGGGAACTAAGGACAGAACTGAAATAAATGCATCATAGGACTATTACATAGAACAGCCAATTTCTTTTGTTCAAGAAGCTATTCCTGTTACTTGACAGGTACAGCAATTTGGAGGTGGGATCCCTTATAACTGAATAGCATGCTCCTCCTTCCTACCCTCAGTAGCACAGGAAACTGCATTACAGTTCTGAGGCAGTTTAGATTCTGTCTCTTGGGACTATTTTCTCTAATGAATAGTTTGAATACCTTGGCACACGGAGCAGCAGACTCCATCCTCTTTCCTGGCCAAAGCCACAGATGTAAATGATTAAGTGGACATTCATTCGAGTTAGGAGTGAGCCATCTGATTGAGCACAGAGGCATTTGGTCTGGCAGCTTTTACAGGGACCTTTAAAACCTGAATAAGAATGGGAATAGAACCTTCTTCCTTTAGAAAGAACATGTAGATTATGGGAAAAGGAATTTAAGAGGATTAAGTGTAGTGACTCTCTGGGCCAACTCAAAGAGACCTCTTCCCAAATAACAGCTAGAACTGTACAAGTGACTTTTAGAAATAAAATGCAATAATGAAGCCTCAAGATTTCAGCAAATAGGAGATTTTTGTTAAAAAGGCAAATTGGCAAACCTAAATCTATAAGCTGACTTGACAGTGTTGGTGACCTGCTCCATGGTCAGCTTTGCACTTGGATTTCTCTCTGAAATGGAGAGCCTCCAGATGGCACTCTTTGCTCAGGTCTGCGTGCATCACAAGGTACCTGGATCTGGTGTGTGGAAATGGAAGACAGGCAGCTTATCTGTTTTATACTGGGCTTATCTTCTGGTGTTGGTCAGCCAGATTCTGAATAGTATCTATACTAATAGCTGCAACATGTTGCTGAACAATCATTTGTGAGTTGGTCACTGGCATTTATAAGTAATACTGTTTTTTTTTCTTAAAAGATTTATTTATTTATGCGTACAAGAGCTGGGGCACAGACCAGAGGTGTGGGGGGCAAGAGGACCCGCGAGAGACAGAGTGGGGAACAGAACAGGAAGATGAACTGAAATACACTGCTGAGAGGAGCAGTGGGTGAGACAGGAGAGGTCTGCTGTGCCATAGGGTCACTTCCCTGGCATGGGATCGAACTCGTGTTGCAGTGGCTGTGGACAGTTTCATAGGTGGCATCCCAACCCCTGCGCCACCAGGAAGGCCCAAGTAACACTGTTTTTGCTATCACTTAAGGCAATGATTCTCAGCCTTTTGTAGGGTTTCATTTTGTTGCTTATCTGATTTTGCCTATGTTCTGAAAATTTTGAGTGGTGTGCACACACACATCCCCCTAGGATATTTACGTGATAAAGAAACTGGCCCAAAGACATAATTTTTCCAAGTTCCATAGCTAGTTTGTGCCATATATAAATGGAGGTACATATCGGTGTAACTTTTCAGCAAAGGGAGATAACTGTAAATGCATGCAGGTAGGGATAAGGTTACTGGAAGTGGTCTCCCATGCAAAAAGTCTTGGTGTGAAATAGTTCTTTAAAACTGGGTTTTGATGTCCACATTCTTCCTAATCAGACAGCTGAGTTGGAACATTTGTTTTGTGATAACTTCCTCCCCCAAACTTGCATTTTTCTAAAGTATAAAGTTTCCTGAAAACTATAAAGCCCCAGTTTGGGGTGTTTCCAATTATCATGCATTAGACAGTAATTACTCACTTTGTCATGAGTTTGGTTAAGAATTTTATGATGTTACATGATATACTGAAAAGATAGCCTTAGATGTCTCAAAATCAAGTTATGAAATCTCTGCCTAGAGGTTGGGGAGGAGGGCAATAATTTCTGATGAGCTATGTTTCAGTTCTTTACTCCTCCTCAGAAATCAGATGCCCTAGATTTCTTGTTTAGTGCAAGAGAGTGGAGTGGGAGTATGATGGGTCTTAACTACTCTAACTATTGAAGAAGACACTTCTACCAAAGCCAAAAACACCTCTCCCTTGCTTGTCACATCCTTGTAAACAGTTACAAAAACTTCTACATTCATTCTACTTACTATTGGGTGCTGGGAGAAGCAGCTCCCTCCCCACAAAAGAAATTTCTTGGCCGCGAGTGATTTGAATTCTATTCACAAAGACAGGTAATAAACACAAATAAAGTAAATTAGATTGTATGTTTGAAGGAATAAGTGCTATGAAAAAAAATAAACTTTCGGTGATAAATACTAACTCCACTAGAGTTATAAAGGAAGGGAAAGAGGAGCGAGCTACCATTCTAAATAGGATGGTCGGACTACACCTCTTTTAGAAGATGAGTGATCTATGTGGATGTCTGGGTGCAGAGAACTGAAGAGAGACCAGCCCTTGCAAAGCCCTGCGGTGGGAGGAATATGCCTGGTGAACTCAAGGAATAGCAGAGTGTAGGAGTAGGAGAGGGTAGGAGGGAAGGAGGCTAGAGAAATAGTGGAAAAAGGGGGGCATAATTGTGTAGGCCATTATAAAATTTTGGTTTCTTTTTACTGAGTCAAGTGGAAAATCATTAATAGCTTAAAAAGCAAAAAATGGAAAAATATAAAAATATGATGAACTCCTAGGCACCTACCAGCCATCTTCAATAATTACGATCAGAGTCTTCTGTCATCCATATACCCCGTCCTGTTTTCCTCCTTCTTGTTCCCATAAACATACTAGATTATTGAGGCAAATGCCAGACAGCCTGAAATTTCGAACCCAGGACTCATTCTTATGAAAAGTCTGAATTTTGATTTCTTTTGAAGCCTTTTCTATTTGCGTTCTGTTTTTAAGCTTTTGTCATTCCCCTCTCTGACTGTAAGAGTTGTCCTCTAGCTGCCTGCCTCCCTCCCTTTCCCCCCAATCAATTCTCCACTCAGGCTCACCCTATATCCACTCCACTTTCATTCCCTGAACACTGGGTATTAAATAACAAACACCTCATAGGTAACTGACATGTCACTCTGGCCTGTACTTCCTCCTTGGATCTCTTTTGCCTCTGCCCAGCCACTTGCTTCAACTAACCCAATCCTTGGATGTTTCTGAGTGTTCAAAAGGTACCCAGAAAAGACTTCTTGCTAATTGTTTCATCAGGAAGACTATCCCTGCCACTCTAGCCCCAGATTCTCCTGGGTTCCTTTTATGGGGAATTCTAGGAGTGTGGCGACCCAGCACCAGCTGTTAGGTCCTAGGGCTGGGTGTTGGCTGGAGTCTGGAACTGGTTTAAGGCAGGGCAGCTTCCTCCTCTAAGGTTGTTTTGGGTCAAGTGGCATTGGAGGTAAAGCAGCTCCAGGCTGGTTTCTGTCTCCCATTCTTATTTTCTGACTTCAGAATTGCTGCTTTATTTATTTATTATTTTAAAGATTGATTTATTTTTATACAAGAACCACGGTACAAGCCAGATGCGCGGGAGGGTGAGAGGATTCACCAGAGACAGAGCAGGGAGCAGAACGAGCAGACTGACTGAAATACACTGCTGAGGGGAGCAGTGGGCATGACAGGAGAGGTCTGTGTGCCATGTGGGATTCTCGCCTGCAGGCCAGGATCGAACCCGCACTGCAGAGGCTGTGAACAGGCTGTGCCTCAACCCACTGAGCCAGCGGGGAGGCCCAGAATTGCTGCTTTAAAAGAACATGAATTGTTTTCACTTTCATGAAGTGTTCCATTTCTGCTTGATTACCATGCTATATGATAACTGTGCATACTATTAAATATATCAGGCTAACCTGGTTATAAATTTCACTTAATTTCAGTACTAAGCTCTGTTTCTAAATGTGTAGTTTAGTTTGCCATATCTATCTACATTTGTATTACTTAAATCTAAAAAATTAGAACTTCTTGCTCACTAATATCTGTTTAAAGATATAAAATTAATAACAACCATCTAAAATATCAGGTCTGTTCTCTCCCTTTTAAAAATTGGGATACTTCTGTGCTCGCTTCGGCAGCACATATACTAAAAAAATTGGGATACTTCTTCATTTTAAGGACTATATAACATGGTTTTGTAACTACATCTGCATTTTCTTTATGTTAAAGTCTCATAGACTTAAATAATTTTTTCATTTTTAAGTCCTTTGGGATAGAATGCATTTATATTCAGAATTCTGAACTCATTTAAAACCCAGAGTTTCTTTTTCTGTCTTTTCAGATATCAAGGTTTCACATTCCACTCAAGTATGTTTATTCTATCCTTTCCAGGGTGAAGTTGATTCCCCTTGAATGAAAATGTAGAAAGAAAGTGTTGAATTTGCTCATCCTTCTGTCATTGTTTTAAGAATCACATGATCAACTCCAAGTATAGCCTGACTTTCTTGCTCCTTTGCTTTTACTGACCATACTACCTCCTTGCCCTCTCAAATTCCTTGAAATAACTTTTTTCCTTAAATTTCATCATGTTCTGAACTTTGATCTTCTTGACTCTATTATTCTATATCCAGGCCAATCTTATATTTTTGCTCAGGGAGAGCCTAGGGCTTTTTGTTGTGTTTTGCTTTTTGTTGTTTTGTAGAAGTCATTGCTGGTTTCCACGTGCTCCTATTGTTTATATACACATTGTATTTTGTTAACTTGGTCAGATTTTCAGTTTTGGAAAACTCCCCCTCCACTTTCATTCATAGTATGATGTTTTTCTTTTAAAATCTATGGCCATGAGATTATGTCTGACATTTTTCTGTGCTCTTTGAGATTGCTTTCCTCAATACAGGGCCTATGGCTAGGCCAACTCGTTTCTTCTTTGCCTGTTAATGAAAATTGCAGTTCTCTAATTGGTGTATTGGGTAAAAAGTTCCCCTCTTAAGTCTGCATTTACTTAACTCTGACCTTGGGCACAGAGGCTCAGAATCTTCATTTATACACAAGATATAATCTTCATTTATACACAAGTTGTTTCACAGGCCAGAATCTTCATTTATACACAAGATAATAGGATGACTAACTGCATGGGGTTGCAGAAAAGTGAGTGGGGTCAGAGAGGTAATACACATAAGACATGCAGCACAGACCTGACCAGAGTAGTGATCATAGACATGGTAAGTCTAATATTTAGCACTTTGAGCACAAAGCATATAATTTAGAGTTTTATTTTATAGGCAGTTCTCCACCTAAATTAGAATTCCTTTGATGGCAGGAAAGGTATCTCATGCTTTTCTCAATGTGAGACTGGGCATATTAAGCTTAACAAATAGCTATGGATTTATTTGAGGCCAGCTCCACACAATGTTTGGTACATGGTCCAAATAAAGAGAAAAGGGGGATCTTTGTGACATGAGGAGTTTTGTCTTCAGTAACCCATGAGACCCCTGGCATGGGAAGGATTTGCTTTTGAGTCATAGGAGAGATTTTCTCCTTGACTGTGTGTGGATATTTGTATATTTGTATATATGTATATGTATCATTATCTGTTTAGAATTTATTCCACCTATTCTTGTTATCAAGATCTTTCAGCAGTCACTGAAGCTCTGACATTGTCCCTGAAACACTACCAAATTCTGGGAGGCTTCTGAACATGTAAAGATCAAACCATCCCTGTGCCTGGGAATTTAGCATAACTGATTTTTGTTAGAATTCTTTTGCAAGTCAGTCTCAGCTTTGATATGGAAACTTAAATAGAATAGGCATTACCCCACACTGCTACTTTTGCAACAATTCTGGACAAATAGGGCTGTTTTATATAATTTTACTATTGTTACAGCATGTGGTTTTCCATTTGGTTTTATTATAATTATTTTTGGGTAGAGATTGGGAGGGTTTAAGTAGCAAGCATTTTTTCATAACCATTTAAGGAAATAGGCAAATAATGGTACTTTTTCCCCCTCCTCAAAGTCTACATGGCTATCTAGAAGTGAGCCTGAGAGTGAGGTGGGAGAGGCAGGTCCTGGGGGCTGCTGAACAAACTCCTTTCCTGCATGAGTCTGGCAGGAGAATGAAGGAGGACTTTGCAGCATAAAACTGAAATCTCCAGAGAGTCAGAAAAAGTGAGTGTAGGATAAATTCAGTGGGGCAATAAAACTGAGAAGGGAAGCGTTCATCATACTCTTCACAGAATCCCAAGAGGGTATGCTAATAGCAGACTAATGTTTGCTTTGCAGTTTGTTTTACAAAAGTGACTCATGTTCCTTATCATCAGTGTTTGGTAAGTGGTCAGATTTACATTAGCCACTGTGCCTGGCTGCTGATGGGCTGGATCTTAGGGTTAAATGTGAAGATGTACTCTTATATATGTCTTTACATATAACTCTTAGAATACTTTTTTGAGGAAGATGCTGTCCCTGCTTTATAGATGAGGCATCAAGGCACAGAGAGGCTGTCTTACCCAAGTACACATAGTAGATAATACAGTTGGGATCTCAAACCAGGTTTGGAGGTCTGGAGCTGGTGTTCTTTTCATTATTTATATGAACACTCAACGGTTCTTTCTGCCTTTGTATGTCTCCATATGTATAGTTGGCCAGGGCTGCTATGACAAAGCACCAGAAACTGGATGGCTCACAATAGAAATGTCTCAAAGATCTGGAGGTTAGAAATTCAAAATCAAAATGTGGGCAGGACTGGTTTCTTCTGAGGGTTATGAGATAAACATCTGTTACAGACCTCTGTTCTTGACATATAGATGGCTAGCTTCGCCCTGTGTTTCTTTGTTATCATCTTCCCTTTGTGAGTCTCCAAATTTCCCCTTTATACAAGGACACTGGTCATATTGGATCAGGGCCCATCCTAGTGACCTCATTTTAATTTGATTACCTCTGTGAAGACCCTGTCTCCAAATAAGGTCACCTTCTGTGGTGCTGGAGCTAAGACTTTAGCATATGAATGGGGGTACCCATTTAACCCATAACATCAGACAGATGTCCTACAAATCCCACACTCTAGCAGCTGCACTTGAGATATGTTGTTTATAGTGACAAAGCTTTCCCTATTTCCCCTTATTGTTTTTGTCCACTTTATTTACTCCTCTGACTAACAGCCATGAATATAGTCACCTTCAAAGTAGGCCTGCTCACTGGAGTGAGCTTCAGGTCAATAAAGCATTCAGTGGACTCTAATTTAATTAGCCAAGTCACTGGGACAGCTGCTTTGTAACTATGGTTCACAGATAGACAGAGAACAAAGACAAGACTGGCAGAGCTTGTCCTTGATTCCAGGCATCCTTGATTCAGCCCCAGGCCCTGGGAACTTTATTTCTATTCTGGCAGGAAAAGAGCAATGCTGATGGGGCTTGTTGGGATTTTCTGCCTTGGATATTTCTTTTGAAATTAAATAAGTAAAAGCTCTCCAGTTTCCTTCCAAAATGAGTTTTCCTCATTTTGCCATATATCAAGTCAGCTGTTTCCTATAAAATGTTCCTGAAATCCCCTTTACTATAAAACCCTCAGGGACTGATACTAGATTTGATGGCTGTTTCACCCCACCCATCCAAGTTGACATGGTTCTTTGAACTTCTGCCTTTCCTGCTTAAATCTTAGCCCTAGACCTACCTCTTGTTTCAAGAGGTGCTGATCCCTCTAAGTCTCTCACTGGGCTTTTGGGTCTGTGGTTGCCGCCCTGGGGAGGGGAGAGAACTCTGGATTTGAAGTTGGGAGAACTAATTTTCTTCTTGCCCCTGTCACTCACCAATGTGAAATTGGGCAAACTGTTTAGCCCCTCTGCTCTTGGTGAGGTAACTAATCAGATGGAGATAGAGATCCCCTGCCTTGTGGAGATAGAGATAGAGATCGCCAGGATGGTCTTGACAGAATAAACTTCAAAGCAGCTGTCCCCACACAATTTGATGTAAAAACAAAACTGATTTTATGTCGTACTAACCTTGTGATATTACTAAGGTCGTTCTGTTGTTTCTGTGTTGTGCTCATGCATGTCTGAATTGGACTGAATTCCAAGAGAGAGAGAACTTTATACAGTGCCCCACCCTGCACTGTATGCAATCGGGTATTAATAGGCTTTGGATGCTAGATGAAAGTTGGTCTTGAAGAAGAAAGAAAAGACCAATGGATGGCAAAGTGGGTATCAAAGAAGGTTGCACATGGAGAGTCTGACCTCTGAATCACAAAGGTTTTACACTCATGTCAGTTATTAAACATTGATTTAAAGTGTTAAACAAATATTACTGACATACAGCAGATGTTTAGGAAGTTGGTTTTCATCAACATCATGATTGATATTTTTTGCTACTCCTTTGTGTCTTAATTAAAACAGATGAAAAATGCCCTTTGTGTCCAACATTGATGCCTCTGACTCATCTTGTGGGGAATTCTCACAGTCCATATTTGGCTGAGTATTCTGTAAGTTTAAATCTTTAGATATGAATTTGAATGGATCCTAAACTAAAAGCTTTTAACAAAAGTTAAAAAAAAAAAGTATTTCAATGAACAATTTTGGAGGGGAAATTTTATTTATAGTATGCAAATTATAAACTTTATATTTTATTTCTGAGCTTGCAAAATAATCCAGAAACAATGGATTTTTTTTCTAAGCTTAGAAATAATTTCCTAGAATACAATTTGGGTCATTTTCTGCCTGAATATTTGAACAAGGAAAGCCTTTTTTCCCTTCCTCCTGGGAATGCATGCTCCTGTGTGGAGAGGCGAGAGCTGCTTTTCCCATCCCTCCCACTCAGTGGCTGCCACAGTGCAGTATAGGGACAGAAAGGCTACTTTTCTTTTTTTTTTTTTTTTTTGAAGACTAATATGCCAGTAATTGGGTAAGATGCTCAGAATAACAATTTTCTCCCTCTTCCCAATAAAGTCCCTAATTCTGGATTTAAAGGATTAGTTTTGGATGGGTTGGTAGTTGAGTTGTAACTTGAAGCCCCAGTAGTTTTCTGATTATAAAAACATGAGAGTAGGATATTCTAGATTGTTGTCAAGCAACTTACACAGAATATTTTCTTCTAAGAGTTTTACAGTTCTGAGTTAAAACTTAATCCATTTATAGTTGATTTTTGTTTATGGTGTAAGATAGGGGTTCAGGTTCATTCTTTTGCAAATAACTGTCCAATTTTACCAGCACCATTTATTGAAAAGACTGTTTTCCCCACAGTATATTCTTGCCTCCTTTGTCTTTAATTAATTTACCATTGGCTTATTTCTTGGCTATTGTGTTCCCTTGATCTGTGTTTGTTTTTATGCCAATGCCATACTGCTTTGATTACTATAGTTTTGTAATATAGTTTAACAGGGAGACTGCTGCCTCCAGCTTTGTTCTTTCTCAAGATTGGTTTGGCTATTCGGGATCTTTTATAGTTCTATATAAGCTTTAGGATTGCTTGTTCTATTTCTGTAAAAAATGCTGCTGTAATTCTGATAGAGATTACATTGAATCTGTAATTACTTTGGGTCGTGTGGACATTTTAACAATATTCCAGTCTATGAGCATAGAATAGCTTTCCATTTTTTTGTGTATTCTTTAATTTTGTTAATAAGTGTCATATAGCTTTCAGTATATAGGTCTTTCTCCTACTTGGTTAAATTTATTCCTAGGCATTTTATTCTTTTGATGCAATTATAAATGAGATTGTTTCCCTTCCTTAATTTTTCTGAGTTTGTTGTTAGTATATAGAAATGAAATTGATTTTTGAATATTGATTTTGTGTCTGGCAACTTTATTGAATTTATTAATTTCAACACTTTTTGGAGCCTTTATGGTTTTTGATATATAATATCATGGGACCTGCCAATATTGACTGTTTTGCTTTTACAGTTTGGAATTTTTTTTATTTTTACCAAGTAGCAGACTTCTAGTATTATATTGAACAAAAGGCTGGAGTGAGCATCCTTACCTTGTTGCTGATCTTAGAGCAAAAGCTTTCACCTTTTCACTGTTGAATATCATGTCAGCAGTCACATGTGCCCTTTATTATGTTGGCGTACATTTCATCTATGTCCAGTTTGTTGAGTGTTTTTATCATGAAAGGATGTTGAATTTTATCAAATGCTTTTTCTGCACCCATTGAAACTATCATAGGATTTTTATCTTTCATTTTGGTAATGAGATATATCACATAGTTTGATTTGCAGTTGTTAAACCATTCTTGCATCCCTGGACTAAGCCCCAATTGAACATAATGTATGATTCTTTTAATATATGTTGAACTCAGCTTGCTTGTATTTTGTGTCCTTAATGCTGAAGTGAGTCTCCTGTAGATGGCATATGATTGGGTCTTTTTTTAAAATCTAGTTATGCTGTGTCTTTTGATTGAGAATTTATTCTATTTACATGTTATTATAATTATATTAAAAGGGGATAACCAGATAAGATCCATTCTTTTATGTGATAAAGTTGTGTGACTCCCGTGAATGCAAGCCCTGTTGACCATCAGAGCCTATTGATCAAGGGGTGAATCTCTTGGTGGAAGCTACCAAAATAGGAAAGCTAGATGTATGTACAAGCTTCTTCTTGGGAGACAGCAGAGACTGGAGAAGTCCAGGGGGAGAATGCAGAGGTGGCACCTACCAGAGTTCCCAGTCAGCAGGGAGGAGAGCAGTTAAGCCCTCAATTTATGCTAAATTAAAAACCTGATCTGTGGGCATTAGCTTTTATAGTATATAAATAGGCCTCTTTTAGGGAAAGACAGAGAAGGCATTTCTGTCCACTCCCACTAAACTGAGTCCATTAAGAACTATTTCTTTGTTCTAATCTGCATATCTCATGGACACATGCCTCATTTACTTTCAGGTGCTTTTGGGGCCTGTACCTCAGGTGAAATATTTTAAAGTTGGGGTGCTAGATGTTGACTCCAAACCATGCTTTATTCACAGAGAAGCTGGAAATTGTGAGTTCCATCCCAATTTTGTGTTGCTGTGCTATGTGTGTATGTTATGGCAAAAGCATGTTTCAGACTTTTCTACCAGTTTCCATGTAGGTATTTTCTTACTTGTCCAGTTGTAGAAGTGGCTCTTTCATTTCTGAATTTCTTTCAGAGGAAGTTACTCCATATGCATCTATAGTTTTGATGTCTGTGGGAAGAAGTGAGTTCATATCACTACCTTGAATCAGAAACCATTTATTGGTTGCTTTTTTCTCTACTTCTGCCATATTTTTTTGTTTGTGTGCCTCACTTCTTGTTGAAAACTGGATTTTAGATGTAAATGTACATGAACTCTGAAAATTAGATTATTCCTGTTTCCTAGTATGTGTGGTTGTCGTGTTTGTTTAATGACTTCTCTGAAATAATTTTATAATGTCTATGTTCTTCATCATGTGTGACCTCTGAGGTCTTTGCTCCAATAGCTCAGTGGTCAGTTAATGATTGGACAGAGATTATCTTATATGTGTAGAGCAAAAAAGTCACCTATTGGACATTTGGGAGCATACATTTTTAACAGCCAGAAAAGTTTATGGCTCTGCCTTCGTCTTGACTTCCTGCTTATTCAGAGTGTCAAGGTTAACCACAGGTGAGACCTTAGACCTTCCTGAAGTCTTTTCTGAGCATCTATACTGCCCTGGGCATGTGCACAGTCCTATGCATGTGTGTGCTATCTAGAGTCCCAGGGATATTTCAGTCTTTCAAAGCTCTTTCAGAATAACTCACTCTCCAAATTTTTGTTTGAAGGTTTTCGATTAGCCTCTTGTTTGTCCCAACTCTTATCTATGGCCTCAGGCAGCCATGATGTCCAATAATGGTCTCTGATCACTTTCAACAGATGTCCTTAGGGAAAATAGCTGTTCATACTGGACAAACTCATAGTCAGGTCAGATAAAGACTGCCTTGAGAGTGAAAGCTTCCTTATATTTCAAATAATGACTGCTCTTGGGAAGTAGACTTTTGAAGGAGTTCCAGTCCTGTTGTACTAGTGACCGCCAGGCTGATGTTCATTGTGGTCATGTGGTTATGTGGTGCTGGAGGGAGAGTGGTGGAATTAGAGCAAGCTAATACACCACAAAGCTCACCATTCTGTCATTTTCCTGGACAGGCACTTCCCATATTGCTATATATTTTTGGTTAATTCCCAGAGTTCTAAAAAAGTTGATTCTGATACATTTTTTGCCTGTTTTCTCAATAGTTTTATGGAGGAGAGAATTTTTAGAAGTCGTTACTCTGCCATTTTCACTGACATCACCTGTAAGATATTTGAAATGTCCTTTCATATGTTTGCCTTCTTTCTCAAATGTCTACCACATTGTGAAGTTTTCTCTTTGTCTTCTGGGCAGAGGACTCTGTGATTTCATTTTTCAAAAATAACATGTCTGTTAGTGTCTCTTCTCCTAGTCTGTAAGTTCTTTGCCTATTGCTTATTAATTTCTCATTCTCAGGCTATTTCCTGACATACAGTAGGTTATTCAAGAGTTTTTCCTAGGAGGTCTCAGAGCCAGAGGGATCTCAACCCCAATCACCACTCTTTTTTCCTGCTCTGTGATTCACAACTCACTTCTGTCTCTTCACTATATTATGTATGGAGATATCTGTGTGATGAACATAAGCTCAAAGTCGACATACTGAGTGCATGAGGAAAATAGGGAGCAAAAAATAAAAGTAAAGCCTGAATGGGTGAGGTTCAGTTATAACAATAATAGTAGTAATGGTGATAGTGGTGGCAGGAGTAAATGTAGGTATTTACTGAATAGAGTCTGTGCTAGATACCACACTAAGAACTTTATATTCAGTATCTCATTTAATTCTAACATCAGTCCTCTAAGATAGGTACTAGTATCCTCACTTAACAGGTGAGGTTGAGTGAGGGACATTGCAGAACTGGGATTGGATGAAGACCTGACTCTGAAGTCCATGTTTTAAACAGTCCCAGCTGAAGGATCTTGGAGAGGCATTTGGGAGAGTGGGAGTCACACCAACCTTTCTCTTCCCTGGAGCCTGTTCTATCTCCTTGACAAAAGAGAGGTGGCTCACAGATGTGTAAAGCTTATTCTGGGCTCAATTGCCTTCCTTGGTGCTTTGAAACAAGGTAACACTGAGGACTGAAGCCTCCCTGAGGCAGATGGGAAAAAGAGGCCCACCCCATTTCCCTGGCATTGGGGTGACAGGTGCAGCCTTGAGGAGAAAACAAAGATCCTTTATCATCCTCCCCAATAATTCCAACATGGTGACAGCCCAGACTCAGGGAAAGCCAGACCACACAGATGAGATGTAACCCAGAGGGCTCAGAAACATTTCAACAAATGCTAATATCAGTCTCTCCAATACAGACCTGTCAGCAGGAAGTCGGAATTGTGCTAGCCTGCATGGGGCACACTTTTTGGCACAAGAGACCCAATTGCTGAGCAACAGTAGCTGCCCTGCCCTCCTCCCTGTAACCTTTTTCTGTGTTTCTAAACTTCCAGTTAGCAGGCGAGAGGGACTGAGACTGCCCAGCCCAGCCCAGCCTCAGCCCCCTTTCCTGCAACAAAGGTCTATTCATGATTTCTGAGCAGAGTTCATTGTCTTTCTGTTGCATGTCTGTGTTTGTGTGTGGGGGGGAGGGGGGAGATAATGGAGGGTGGGGCTGTGTCTGAGCTAGGAAGGCCTCACCCTCCAACCAAGCAGGCTGGGCTATTAAATCAATACTGATCCAGAGCAGGAGCAGAACTCTGCCTTGCAGACCCTACCCTGAAGCTTTCCATTGCTGCTGCTCATCCTTATGGTAAAGCTACCCCTCTGTTCTATCTCTGATCTGTTCTATCTGTCTGTCTCTCTCCACTCCAATCTGTCTTTTGGGAATATAGGCTGGTAGAAAGAGCCTCCTCTGGTAGCTCTGGTGTGTGGGGTAGATCCTAGAGGGGTTTATGTGATTAACCTGGTTTTTTACCCCAGAAACTACTTTTTATTCTCCTCTCTTGTCCCCCAAATGCTCACCCAAGCACTTTGCACATAAGCAGTGTTTAGCAAATTATTGCTTTGAACTTAAAAGGAGGGCCAAATGGTCTTGTGTCATAGAAGACCATTTTTTTTCAGAACCACATGAACTTGAACAGGTAGGCTTTGAGGTAGGACAACGCTTGAGGTGAGGCCTGTTTCAAGGATAATGAGACAAGAGGAAAGTGTGGATATATCCTGGAATTTTCTCTAGATCAAGTCCTGCTTCTCTTCTCACAGGGAGATCAGCTCGAGAGAAATTGTATACCCAGTGAAGAAACCCAGATTTTACCCGTTTCCACGTCTCAGCTTTCTTCTGGATGCCTAACTGACTCTCCCAAACCTGCTGCACCTTAGTCTCACTGCCTGTGGCATACTAACCTCACATTCAGGTACATTAAAGAGTGTGCTTGGTTTGTGCAAGCTAGGGCCTTGTTTCTCCGAAAGAAGCAAGACCTGCTGATGATGAGAGGTCCAGCCATAAGATCCTGGACTATGACTTCACTCTGAACTGGTGGTCCAGTGTATTTCCCCAAGATCTTATTTTCCATTCTTCATGACACATGAACTTTAGGCAAATGTTTGACTTTGTACTTTATTTTTTTACCCTTCTGCCTTTGCCTCTTCATTTTCTTTTTGCCTGGAATACTGAAAACCCATATGTCAGTTCAAACCCTATTCACCTATGGGTGCCTGTCTTCAAGGCTCCTTCGTCTAATAAGCCGTTCTTGATCTCCTTAGTAAGAAGTAAGCTTTCCTTCTGGGCACCAGTGGCAGCTTACCCGAACTTTTCTCCCGTCACTTAACGTGATTTGCTTTGTTTACATCACTTATATTCAGGACTCAACTACAAATCCTTGAAGCATCAGTGGTGGAGGTCTCTGTTGATTTATCTTGAATTCCCTGTGGTATCCTCACCGTGGCCTGTCCATTTGGGCTAAATAATACTCATTGAAGGCATGGATGGTACTGGGAGGAGAACTTTTTCCTCTTGATAGGTGGAATAAAGAAGGATGGAACTTGAGGCTGAGGAGTGATCCTGAGGGATTCAGTGGATTCCTGCCATGCGCCTGGGAGGCAAGGAGAGAGGTGTGGAAGAGCATAGGTTTTGAAATTGTCCTAATGTGGGTTCATGTCTCTGTTCTGACATGTCCTGGCAATGTAAGAGTATGGTGGTTGGTGTTAGGGGTTCCAGGGGTGCCCAGAGGGCCTGGAGGGGCAGCTATGGAAGCACAAAGGGAGTCCCCAAGATGAATAAAGACTTATAAGTGGTTGTAAGGGCATACCTGGGGTTCTTTAATGGGCTGTAGTGACTTACCTCCTTGGTGTGGGGACCCTGACTGACTGACAACTATTTCCCCAGAGTATGATGCTGGATGGCCAAGCATCCATGGAAGCTCGGTGTGCAGAGGAGGGCCCAGGACCCGGAAACTTCAGAGCAGAGCTGGAAGACCCACTACAGAGGCCCAAGACTCAGCAGCAACCCAGTAGGCCAGATTGGGCCATAGGGGAATGACAGGGTGGGGGCAGTGAAGGGATAGTCTTCCTACAGCCCCCAGATTCTCTTCTTCCACAGATCCTTGAGTCTGCTCCAAATAACTGATGGTGAGAAGATGTCTCACTATTTATCCTAGACCTGCTTTTGCTCTGTTTCCCATTTTTGGGAATCGAGTGGGGTCTATGGGCTTCAGTGATGGGGCAGGGGGAGGTGAGAGCTGCAGTAAGACAAGCTGCCCACAGTAGCTCAGGGACTGCCAAAGTCCATGGTGGTATCTCAGGGTGGGGTGAGACTGGCAGGCAGGAGCAGGGCACCCAGATACTCCTCTCCACTCTCCTCCACAGTCTCTCAGGCCAGGCGCTGGTGCTCAGGCTGGCGTCGCTGTGCGGTGCTAGGAACCTTGGCATTGCTGGCTGGTGCGAGTGTCGGCACATGGCTCCTAGGTAGTGCTGCCGCTCTTTCTGGTCGGGGAGGGACAAAGAACAGGATCTAGGGGGCATTGAAAGAAAGGCACAGTTCCTGAGCAGATGTTAAAGGCAAGGGACAGACGTCTGGTCTACTCTGACTAGACAGAGTAGTCAGGAGGTTTTAGGCTCTATGTAAAGAAGTACATTTGAGTTCTACAGTGAGAAGTGAAAGGTACTTGAATGGATTATCTAAGGAGGTGTTAGTCAAAGTGTCTAGACGTCTTTGAGAGAGAGTGTGTGAGAGCAAGAGCAAGGGAGAGCACTGTGTTGCTGGGGGTCTACCGAAGGCAGGGGGTTCCCCAGGAGGCTTCTCTTGCCTCCCTCTGCCATAGGTATCCTGTTCTACTCCTTGACCCTTTCCTGTGGGAACCTCTTCTTCCCCTGACCTCTTCTCTGTGACCCTTTCCTTATCCTTGTCCTCCGAAGTGCTGTATCTGAGGCCAGCTGCCCTGCAGCCCACTCTTGGGACCTTGGAGGATGGGGAGATGACACTGAGCTGCTCAGAGGCCAGTGGTGAAGAAGCCCTGCGTCCCTCACTTCCCAGAACAGGTGGGCCACATCCCCCAGGCTACCTGGCTCCCAGCCCACCCCATGGCCCCTTCCCAGCTCTGGGATCCCCCTTCTGCCTGGGGGCAAGGAGAATCAAAAGGAAGGGTCATAATTTGTGGCTAGCAATAGATGCTTTCTCCTCTAGTGTGAGGGTGTCCCCTGGCTCAACATCACACAGTTGATTTCTGATTTGGGGCTTTCAGCACTCCCTGGGGACCGTCTTGATCACTAACAGGGGCATTGCCAGGAGACCAGGCCAGGAGGGATGGCGGCTTGCCATGTGGGGCAGAGTGAGCCAGTATTGTTGGGGAAGAGGAACCAAAGTGTGCTTGGGCAAGAGGAGTCAAAGTGTGACCAATAGGGGTCCTCACCCAGTGGCCACCTAGAGGGCTGGGAATATTGCTGACACTGTTCTCCCATCCCACATTGTCATGGAGGTACGAGTCCGGGAGAGTGGTATGACGCTGCCCAGAGGCAGGGATTAGAATCAGCCATAGCATAAGCCTGCAGCCTGCCATTTTAGCTGTGCAACCTTGGGCACATCACTCTTTGAGCTTCCATTCCTTATTCTATAAAATGGAAAGAAAAGTATTTACTGCATAAGATTATTAGGATAATGTAAGCTATTAAAGAAGAGAACTTAGCACAGAGCCTGGTAAATGCAGACACTCAATAAGTGGTAATTCTCACTAATATAGTCAGAAGATTTGAAAGCAGGAGACCTGCACCTAAGCCCTGAATGCATCACTTATAGTTCTGTGACCTTGGGCTGGTTACTTGACCTCTATGCCTTGGTTTTCCCTTTACAGGACAAGGGGGGCGGTGATTCTTACCTCACAGGATGTTGGGACAAGAGTGAAGGAGCACATTTGAAAGCATTAGGTTAAAAGAAAAATCCAAAATACTCCACATATCAGAGTAGTTTTGTTCTCAGTACTGGCCTGATGCCCTGGGGAGTAGACAGCCTGACATTGGTGGCCCAGCTGCTATCATAAAGCCTTTTCAGCCCCGCAGGACCCAGCCCAACTACCTCTGCCCTGCCTGTTCCTCTACCTCTGCTCAGCAGCTCCTCTGCCTCTCAGCAGGTGGGACATGCCCTGCCTTCATGCCATGGGCTCAGTATCTTTCAGAATAAAGCCTGAGAACTTCTTGCTGGAAGTGCAGGTGAGGCCCCGACTGGACTGGCTCCTAGTCTGCTACGAGGGCTGGAGCTCTGCCCTGGGGTTACGGATCTGCCAGCGCCTTGGGCATCTCAGGTAACAGACCAGACCTGAGGTCAGGGGAGGCGGGGACTGGCAGGAGGGCTGTGGAGACCTACCTCTATATGCTGGTCTCCATCAGCGTGCTCAGGAAATGGCAAGAGGTCATTTTGGCCATCTCTTGGCCTCTGAGCATGATAGTGTCCTAGCCTGGTTCTCTCCCTTGTATACCTCTGCTTTCTAACAAACATATTTCAGAAGATGCCATTATCACAGTTTTGCTCAGCCACTATGTTGGTGTAGGATCTCGTGCACAATCAGGTTGTGATTAACCATCATATTTCATGCTGCAATTTTCCTCTATTCTGTTCCCTTCTGCCAAGCCTCACTCACCACAAAGGAGCGTACCTGTCTGACATCAAGCTCAGCAATTCCCAGGAGTTCGCTCAGCTCTCTTCTGAACAGGGAGGCCTTCCCAAGGAGGTGTGGTGGCCCAGGTAGGGCTTATATGGAGATTGAGTGGGACTTCTTACTTCCTGGTGAGCAGTCCTCCAAGTTTTCCTGTCACAGCAGTCTGGTGGTGAGGACATTGGCAGCGTAAGATAGGAGCACAAAGAAGAACATTTCCCAATCAGAAATGACAAAGTCAGTTCACAGGAACCTTGCCTTCATTGTTTTACCTCGGTTATCTTTTTTGCCCCTTTTAAGAACTGCAGGATTGGTGGTTACTGTCACAGGATTTGAAATAGTACTTTTAGTCCCATTTTACAAATGGGGTAACTAAAGCCCAGTGGGGTAAAGGGCTTTGTTCAAGGTCACATCATTAATAAGCAGCCAAACTAAATCTTGGGGAAACCAGGCTCCTCTCTCCAAATGAAGTGTTCTCTCACCCTTGCCATACTTCATTTGGACAATTCTGTTATCTCAGAGATGATTGAGTTGTTCTGACTAGGAAATGCTGGGTGCTTGGGCACCCTCCAGAGTAGAGCAAGCTTTTACCCAAATTCTGGTGGTAGGTCTGGAGTGACTAGGGCACAAGCTGAAAGGGTCCTTGCCCCGCCTGGCTTTCCTCCAATTGCCCAGCAGCCTCCTGGGTTGGCTGGCTGTGTGGACATCCTGTCTCTGCTCTAAATCCTTCTCATTTGCACCGGTTTCTTTCCAGGCCTCTCCTATGTAGCGTCTATCCTCTGAGGGTCCCTCATAGGAACATGGCTAGAGGTGGGGGAGGCTTGGAATGTTCCCTGTTTCACATGCCTTTGTGGGCAAAGGCGAGTAGGGGAGGGATTGAACCTCCAGGAGAGACAGGAAGACTGTTGGTTTGGGAAACTAGGAGGGACGAAGAGGATCTGGGCATTGGACTGCTGGGGGCCCAAGATGAGTAGAGAAAGAGAAGAGGACTTTGGTCCAAAAGGAATTGAAATTGATGCTAAGAAAGAGGATAGCAAGGATATGAATGTGCAGGACTGGGGCAACAGGCATGGGATGGAGGAGACTGTCAACCCAGCAAGGAACATGGGGGCCAGGAGCCCTGTTCATTCATTCATTATCCTGTTTCTGTCAAACACATGTTTATTCAGGGGTGCTCTGTGGGAACAACTGGGCTTCTGTTCTGTGAACACTTGACTTGTGATTTTGAGCCCAAATCCATCTTTGAGGACCGTGCCCCCAGGTGACTGGGCAGAGTGCCCACTGCTGTCCTGGAGGTCTACTACAGGGCGGCCTAGGGGCTTGGGTCAGAAGCCGATGACTGTAGCTACTGACAGACCCCCCTCTGGCCCATCCTGCTGACTATCTCCACCCTCCACACCCTCTTGTGAGAGAGTGGCTTCAGAGTGGGCCCCGTCTAGCTTCTTGTCGGTGCCTCTGTTTTGCAGGGACAGCTGCATTTCTGGCCGAATCGTCTCCCTCAAATGTTCTGGTGAGTCATGCCTTGGGTCCAGGAAGATGGTGATGGGAAGGAGACCCCCTTCCCTGAGTGTGAAAGAGCCCATCAGAGACTCAGTTGGAGCTAGATTAGGGTGCTCACACACTGGCCCAGCCACCGCCAGGCCCCTTCTCGCAGACACGGCTCTGCCCAAACAGTTGTGCAGAAGCCTCTGTCCTTTCCACTTCCTCCAGTCACTGGTCTGGTCCGATGATCTCATTGCTTCACTGCCTGCCACCATGTGACTTCATCTCTGACATTTACTTTTGCCCCCTTTTTTTTTAAATAATAGGAGCCCCAAAGGTAGAATTATTATTGGTTATTAACTAGTGAGCAACTTCAGATGACTAAGGAGGGTAGTGAGTTAAGGGCCAAATGCACATCCATCCATGCACATGCCATTTTCACAGTGCTATGGCACAGGCATCTTGTTAGATAGGTGGTTCCAGAGATGGTCCAGGCATAGTCCCCGCTCTCAGGTTGCTGGCAGCCTGGTGGGCCAGGGAGGGGCATAATGAGCACTTATGCCTTGCCACCCCTAACTTTGGACTGGGAATAATAAATGAGAAATGTCCTCCTGGGCCACACTCCCTGAGAGTTAGGACCATGCGACACCTACTTCTCTTTCTTTCCACTTCACCAGTATTTCTGTTTGCAGAGTGTGGGGCAAGGCCCCTGGCTTCCCGAATAGTTGGCGGACAGGCTGTGGCTCCTGGACGCTGGCCATGGCAGGCCAGTGTGGCCCTGGGCTCCAGGCACACATGTGGGGGCTCCGTGCTGGCCCCACATTGGGTGGTGACTGCTGCACACTGCATGCATAGGCAAGTCTCGGGGGCTCCTGGGGAGGAGAGGGGCTCAGTACCCTTTTCTGTGTAGCTGTTGGTATGTCCTGTATAATGTGTCCACGTCCAACTGTCTTAACTCCACATGTTGGCTCCTAGTGGGCCTAGTGGTGTTGGTGGAATTATCTGCTCAATGCCAAGAATGCTCCATAGAGAAGCAGTAACACAAAGACTGGCTTTTTACATTTGTTAAGTTTTTAAGTCGTTAGAATGCTTTCACATTCACAACACCCTGTGCTTCGTGTTTATCACCACTGTAATTAAATCATTTCCCGTGTAATTATTTGTTTAATGTCTTTCTTCCCCTTTAGACTGGAAGCTCCACAGGAGTAGGGACTTGTTTACCACTGTATCCCTTTGTCCATTTTTCTGCTGTCATGTCCCCATGGCCTAGAACAGTCCTGGAAAGTAGTAGGTGCTTAATCAGTCTGGTTGGAGGAATGAGGGACTGAATGATGAGTAAATGAGCTCTTCTCTTGGTGGTGGGTATGGCAGGCAGTGTAATCTTCATTTTATGATGAGGAAAGGTGACTGCCTCCCCCATGAGCACACATAATAAGTAGAACGATAGGACTGATGGAAGTTTTTCTCATCTGACTTAGAATTATAATATCTTAAATCTCCTTTGATGTTTGTTATAAAACTTGGAGGTGGGTTAAGCAGGAGAGAGGGGCTGGTGGTCGCCAATGACCCATAGTGTCTTATTTATTTATCTGCTAGTCTTTCAGCACCTATAAAGCACCTACTGCAGGTTCAGGTTCTTGCCCGCTGTGGGGAGGATGCTAAGAGGTGTGGCCCCTGGCTTTTGGGAGCTTGCAGCCTAGTGATGAGGCCCTCTGCTAATGGCTTTCTGGCCAGCTTCCTCTACCAGTCACCTCATTTATGTCAACCAACCATGCCCCTTCCTTTTCCCTGGGCTCAGCTTGCTTCCTGTGTGCAGTTTCAGGCTGTCCCGCCTGTCCAGCTGGCGGGTTCATGCAGGACTGGTCAGCCACAGTGCCATCAGGCTACACCAGGGAGCTATGGTGGAGAAGATCATCCCCCACCCTCTTTACAGTGCCCAGAATCATGACTACGATGTTGCTCTCCTTCAGCTCCGGACACCGCTCAACTTTTCTGGTGAGGCACTGGCCTTGGGTGAGCAAATTGCAGGCTGTGGAAAGAGAGGACAGGCTGTGGGGGCGCCCCAAAGGGAATGCTGAGTTCAAAGAGCTCCTCCCAGCACAGTGACCCTTAAGACATCCACTTCTATTGGTGACCATAGTGAACTTTGGTATCACCTAAACCTGAAGTCACATCAACTCTTTTTTTTTTTTTAAGATTTATATTATATATACAAGAGCTGGGGTACAGGCCAGAGCGTGGGAGGGTGAGAGAATTCAGCAGAGACGGAGCGGGGAGCAGAACAGGCAGATGGACCGAAAACACTGCTGAGGGGAGCAGCGGGCACAACAAGAGAGGTCTGCCTCGCCATGTGGGTATCTCCCTGGCCAGCTAGGGATTGAACCTGCACTGCAGAGGCTGCTGACAGCCTCACAGTGCTGTGCTCACCCCGCTGCACCACTGGGGAGGCCCCACACCAACTCTTATATAGGTTCTTTTGGGGACAAAGTTTCTGACTCTAGTCAGCTGGGCCACGGGTGGCATTTGCTTCAAGTTTCCAAGCAGAGCTTCTCAGTTGCTCCATCTATTATTAGGCTGCTCCCCACCCCATCCCCAGGTGAGTTCCAGCTTCCAGCCACTTTGTGACATCACAATTAATAAGGTTTATTTTATGTTGCCAAATATTCTTTCATTTAATTCTCATGACAGGTTGATAATGCAGGTATGTACAGGTGGGAACACTGGCGTTACTAGGGGAACTTACTGTCTTCAGGATGATGTTGCAAACAGTTCCTGACCGAGTATCCTGACTCTAGGCACTGTGTCTCCTGCACAGCACCTCCCCTACAAGGGCAGCTTCCATACACCCATACACGTATGCACTCACCTGCAAACACACTCATGGAAACACACAAATGTGTGTATGCACTCACACTACCCCCACTTCACACACCCCTGCTCGCGTGAGGACACACGCACATTCACGCTCACAGGCACTTGTGCACACTCACACACACTTGGCACTCCTCCCTTTCATCCCACCTGTAGCCTTGGAGTTCCCAAACAACAGTGGTTGTCACAAATTAAAATGAGTGCATTCTGAACTGTTGTTCAACAACCAATATTTCTAAAATGACATATATATTTAAAAGGAAAACTTTTAAACTTAAAAAAGGAAGACTTAGGGCCTCCCCGGTGGCGCAGCGGTTGAGCGCTGGGTTGCGAAGTGATCCCCGGCTGCTCCCCGGCCACTGGAGGAGGGTCCCACATGGCACGCAGACCTCTCCTGCCGCCCGCTGCTCCCCTCAGCAGTGTACTTCGGTCCTTCTGCCTGCTCTGCTCCCCGCTCTGGCTCTGGTGAATTCTCTCACCCTCCCGCGCTTCTGACTGTGCCCAGTGCATGTATAAACAAAACAAACAAACAAACAAACAAACAAATAAATAAAAAACATGCCTCTATTAAAAAAAATTTAAAAAAAAGGAAGACTTAAAAATTTTAATTTAAAAGGAAAACTTAAGCTTCTGTCTAACTGGAGAACCCAAACTACTTAAAGTAACTACTAATAGATAGTAACCACAAAATACAGAGTGAAAACAAAAGAGCATTGGGTTCTAGCGGGGTGCTCTCTTCTGCAGAATTGCTGCGTTTGACCTGTTCTCTCTCTCTATTTATTTATTAAAAAGATTTATTTATTTATGTATACAAGGACTGGGGTACAGGCCAGAGGTGTAGGGGGTGAGAGGATTCACCAGAGACAGAGTGGGGAACAGAACAGGCAGATCGACTGAAACACACTGCTGAGGGGAGCAGTGGGAGAGGTGAGGTCTGCTGTGCCATGTGGGTAGCTCCCTGGCTGGGGATCTAACTCATGCTGCAGTGATACTGCAGTGACTGCAGATCGCTTCATAGGCTGCATCTTAACCCCTTGTGCCACCAGGGAGGCCCTGCTCTCTTTCTGTTTAGATAGAGGTTGTCAGGCCTGAACAGAGGTACAGTGTAGTCAGGGTAGAACCCCATGGATGTTTCTTGAGGCAGCTAGGGGAACGGGAAGAGAACTGAAAAGGAAGTACTTTCTCCCAAGGGAATCAGCATTACTGACTTGCAAGTCTGTGTATGCCCTCCAGTCCCCACTGGGCTCCACACACAGGCATGTCACACACTTTCGCAAGCAACACTCTAAGAGGGGCCAAACACCTGGGGAAAACATGCCCTCATGAGCAATTCACTGCTACCTCCTCGGAGGAATTTCCATTCTCCCACAGTCCCCAGGTGGGCGAAGTACAGTGGACGCTATCCAACGGAGAGGGTTCCTCACCCCCACACTGCCCTCCACACTGCAGTTTCCATGTGGTCCTCTCTGGGGTGGCCCCCAAAGGGGTACAGAGCACAAACACACAGCCATCCAGCAGGCCCGATGGTGGAGGTCAGGAACTGAGAAGGGGCTGAGGGGGACCTGCCAGCTCTGGTCTTCCTTCATGCTTGGGGAATGGAGCCTGAACCTGAGTGGGGCCTAGGATCTGTGCCTCTCCACAGACACCGTGGGTGCAGTGTGCTTGCCGGCTGAGGATCAGGAATTTCCCAGGGGCTCACAGTGCCGGGTGTCTGGCTGGGGCCACACGGACCCTAGCCACAGTGAGTAAATTCCCAGGCCCCCGGGTCATGAGGGTGGAGGGAGGCACCTTCCTGAGTCTGGGCACCTCACCTCCCATCTGCACCTTCCCTGGCCAAGTGGCCGTGCTGTTCCCCCTTTCCTTTGGCATCACTGTTGGCCAGGCCTAGGTGCTCCAATCTTCTATGTCTGGTCTTTGGGAGAATAACTCCTGAGTTTCCCCCAAAACTCATGCCCGGAGTACCTGGTATCAGTATTTGGAGTGTCTGTGTGGGTTCTATATCTCATTCACTCCCGGCCTCCCAGTCTGATTGATGACTGCCTCCTTGACCAGGGTCCACAGCTCCCACTGTTGGCTCCCTTCTTATCTTTATGTCTGGAGCATCTAATCACCTTCCCTCAAGCTGTTCTGCCTCCTGGGTCTAGCTTTGTGCCCTGTGACCTCACTCTCTGTCTCTTCGTCTTGGCCTCTAGCAGCCCACACCTCGGACACACTCCAGGACACAGTGGTGCCCCTGCTCAGCACCAAGCACTGCAACAGCTCTTGCATATACAGCGGGGCCCTCACCCCTCGCATGCTGTGTGCGGGCTACCTGGATGGGAGAGCTGACGCATGCCAGGTGTGCCACTGTGAGGGGACGGTGGGAGAGGGAGGGTGCAGGAGGCTTGGCCCCTGGTCTGAGCAACTTCACTAGAAGGAGGGACACCTAGACAACTCCAGCAGCAGCCTGAGTGGTTAGGTGGAATGAGATAAGCCAGAAGCCAGACAGGAAGCAAAGGGGCCTGCGTTGGTCTGCTCCCGGGGGAGATCTGGTGTTCCCCCATAGGAACACTGGCTACCTGTTTGTATCTCTTTGCATGAATTCTTCAGGGGGATAGCGGGGGCCCCCTGGTGTGCCCTGATGGGGACATATGGCGCTTGGTGGGGGTGGTCAGCTGGGGTCATGGCTGTGGAGGACCCAATCGCCCCGGCATCTACGCCAAAGTCGCCGAGTTCCTGGACTGGATCCTCAACACAGCACAGGTGGGTGTAAGGGCAGGTGTGGGTGGGGCAGGTTTGGCATCTACTGGCCCCTTTGATACTGTGACCCTCACCCTGTGGAAGGCTGACTAGGGGCCTAGGGAATGTTCCCCTGTGGAGGGCGGGAGGGGGAGGATGAAACTATGTTTTTAATATTGGATCCATTGGATTTCTGTCCATTTAAGCATTACGTAGGGAAGAGTAGACCTGAGCTTGTAACCTAGATCTGCCATTTACTCTGACCTTTGTGATTTCCTAACCTTGGTAACCCTCAGTTTTCCTGGTAATAAGCTTCCTGACTACCTTATATGCTATTGTGATGATTGAATGAGGTGAGACCTGTAGAAGACTTGGCACAGTGCTAGGCTTGGCATGAGTCATCCTCATATTATATCTATTTTTATTTATGGCCATCATTTGCCCCTGATTTCTATAACTAGTGCTTGCATTTCCTGCACTATGGGGCTATCTCAGCAGGTAATAGTTTGGGTTTAGAAACATATTCATTCTTACGTGACACTGGGCAAGCCACTCAACTTCATCCATTCAATGGGAAGATTAAGATAAAATAGGTACAAAAACACATTATTTGTATAAAGTACTTTGCAAATACAGGCTGTGATAATGAAAAACATCTTTCTCTAAGGCTGAGCATGGGGGCAGGTTGTAGGTCATAAATTCTATAGAGTTTACTGGGGACATGCACATCATTTTATAAGCTTATATTCAAGCCTTACAAAACCCTAAAGAAGCAGATATTTTTAGTACCGTTTGAAACCAAAGTTATGAAGCAGTTTACCAAAATAAAATTTACTCAGCAAGGGTAGTAGAGCCATGTGGTGCACCCAGTTTCTGTCTCTCTTAGCCTAGGATCCCCATCCCTAGACCTGTTCTTCCTATCTCTGTGTGCACCGACCTCACGTTTTCTGGGGTTTTTGGCAGGTTCATTAGATGGCCAACGAGCAGCAGCCCCTACACGGAAGGCGTGGATCTGCTGTCACGGCCCAAGGGATAGTCACCACCCACAGCCCAGCCTTTGGGCCATGGAGCTTCTCCCCACAGCCTCTAAGAATGAATCCCTGTTTCTCATTGTGATCCTCAATGTCAGGAGAGAGGCTGGGGCTGTGTTGGGAGGCTAGGGGTGGTGAGAGACATGGAGGAGGAGCTGAAGGGAAGAGGCTGCTGGGAAACTGTCCTCACTCCCGCCTTTCCTAGCACCTGCGTGCCTCTTTTGAGAGGATGCTCAGGGACACTCTTGTCCTGCCTTCTCCCTGTGCTCTCCGGAGGGTGAAATATCTCTAGAAGAGCCCCAAGCTATGATGCTCCTGGGCAGATGGGACCAGGGCTAGGCAGCCTCTGGAGTCAGGATCCTCCCTTTCCATTGGGTCTCACCTACTTCCTGTTCTTACCTGGCTCTGGCTGGCCCTGCTGGGGTGGGGGTGGAACACTATGAGAATGCTTGGTTGGCACTGGAAGAAGGTGTTGGTTTTAGAAGGGTAGTTCTGCGAACTGGTCCCAAGAGTTCTGTTATTTTATTAAAATGAAGTGATTTATGTTGGCATATACTTGCTTAATTCTTTAAATTGGTCAAATTCGCTTGTCAGGATCTGTAATAAAAGCCCCAGCCGACTTGGTGCTCTGATGCCACAAGTCTGAGGACAAGTCAGTGCTCTCTTAGAGAAGGTCTGGCTTCAGCAGAGAACCTGCTTAACTCTTCTTTCAGAACGGGAACTTCTGACCTGGGGGGATTTCTTTCTCAATTTATGCCCAGTTAGCATTTTCCTGGGTAGACTTCTTCCCTGCTCTTTCTTCTCCAACACTTAAAATGCAATTGGCATCTTGTTTCTAAAAACTGTGATGAATTTTGTATGGTGCGCATCCAAGGAAATGTAATTAGCATTTACCAATAACACAACTTTTTCAGGAGCTTATCAGCAGCATCTTTTTTTAAGGGATAGTACAAATGAATATTAATTCCTGGAGTGTCTGCTCCCTTTGTATCTGGAACACTAAACAATCAGCCTCCATTTATTGTTGGTTTATTGCCTGGGGAAGAGGTGCTGGAGGTCTGCTTTCAAGTTGCAGAAGCAGAGGTGGAGAGGTCCTGGCAGATGGAACAAGGCCTCACCCTGCACTCTTAGAATCCAGCCCCCCAGGCTCCACCCTGAGATCAGCATTTACTGCAGGGAGGAGTTACCAGGAAATCCATTCACCATGATCTTTTTTGTGTTTCTGATGTCACCCATAAATGTTTGCTTATGTAAAGGTAGGATTTTATTTATTACAGTCATTATAGCTTGTTAATCTTCAGTGACATTAGAATTTTACTTTACAGTTTATCAATCACACTGTAAAGTAAAATTAAACCTCACAACATCTACGTGGTAAAGATATTATTATTGTCACCATTTTACAGATAAGAAAATTACTTCAAAAGATTAAGTGTCTTAGCCAAAGTCAGACCAGCCAGCTAGTAAATGCTACTTAGAATGTGAACCCTGGGTCTTTTTACTGCAAACCCACATCACTCTTTTGCACATGGATGAACAAGTGGTCCAGTGTTGCACAGAAGTGTAGAGCTGGAAGGAGCTTTATCACCTGGGTTAGTCACCTGCCTGCAATCGCACATTGCCATGCCAGCTTTTTATACACAAGGTAATCAAAACCCAAGAAGTTAAAATGTGGCTCACACCAGAGACCCTTCTCGGCAATATCCTTATAGTATTCCAGTTCTCCATGAGATTCATGGTCTGATTTAAATGTTCCAAATGAGTATCTTCCTCAGGAGGACTATAAACATTATCCAAATGGTTAGAAATTGCTAATAATAAATTCCCTGTATACCTAGAAGCTCCTGGTATCGTGACAGGCTGTCTGTCAGATTTGTATTCAGAAGTTCCCCCCTGTCCCTCCTTTGCTAGTGTCAGTCAGCCCTTAGGAAAATGAAGAAAATTGAATGCCCTGGACTGACTCCATTTCTTGGGTGAGCCACTGGAATGAACCACTGGTGGCATTGGGAGCCAAGGAAGGCAGGAAGATTCAGGCCCAGAACCAGCTGGGTGCCCAGCTGCATTAAGCTTGGTAGGGAAATCGGAGATAGAGAAGCCAACTGTCTTACTGGAGTGATGAGACTTAGGTGCAATGAATTATTAGTGGTAAGCGAGGCACGAAACTGAAAGGTGATGGCAGGAATTGCTAAGGGAGCTGCAAGGGTCTGTTGTCAAAGGGTCAAGGCATTTCTGCGTTCTCCTTTCTGAGGGTTCAGAATCTCCTGAAGCTTCCCAAGAGGGTGACTTCTGGATGCCGTGTCCAGGGTGGAGCCCTTCTCTCATGCACTCCTCTTTATTATGGGTTTGCAAGGTGCCTTGGGGAGCTGGTCCATTCTCCTTATTAGATCTCCCCAGGAATCTTGCTTCGGGATTGCTGGAAACATGGGGGCAGCCGGCCATTCCATGGGAACATCATAGGCTCTACTGCATTTTATAGTTGGAGGTGTTGGACTCACCAACATTAGGACAGAACTGGAAATGCTAAAAATGCTCAAAAAGGGTACAGTAGCTGTGAGGAAAGGAGTCTCTCCATTGTTTTCTCTTTCTCTTCTACCTTCTCTTGGCCATACTTCCCCCTGTTATTCAAGTGAGAGGCATGTGGTGGTGGAGAATCCCATGTGGGACTCTAACCATTTGAAAATGTGCTGCTCTGGACTACTGACACAGCCTCCCTGAGCTAGATCTCCTACCTGTCAAATAAGGGATCGGGAGAGATGTTCTCCATGGGATCTAGTGTTTCAGTCTAGCTTTAGCTCAAACTTCCACCGCCCTTCAAGACATTTCTCTGCTCAACGACTTCCAGTTTGGACCACCTTGGAAAGGGGCCTATTTCCTGGGGAAGCTTTAAAGAAATAAGCTTGTTTTGATACCTCAGGGCCCACACCAGGACAGCAGGTCTCTCCCTTAAGTCCTTCCCTCTGGGTCCCTGCAAAGAAGAGACAATAGGTAAAAGACTATTTTTTTTTAAAGATTTATTTATTTATGCATACAAGAGCTGGGGTGCAGGCCAAAGATGAGGGGGGTGGTGAGAGGATTCACCAGAGACAGTGGGGAGCAGAACAGGCAGACTGACTGAAACACACTGCAGAGGGGCTCAACATGCAAGACAGGAGAGGTCTGCTGTGCCATGTGGGTTGCTCCCTGGCTGGCCAGGGATCGAATTCATGCTGCAGAGGCTGTGGGGTAAAAGATTTTAATGCCCTTTCCCCAGGTTCTTCTGCCCAGCATTAGTACCTTGGTGAAGGGTTTGGTCAAGTCAATCCTTGACCTGGCTGCTTTCTCAGATGCTCTTCAGCTCACTTCTTAACACCCCAGTTTCTTGTGGGGCCTTATGGGCCCCCAGCTCTCTAAACACAAGGGACTTTACTCCCTACCACAAATATCACAGATGCTTTTGGTCTGCCTGTTTTCTTTGGCAGCTCTTAATCTGGCCACAGGATCCCCTTTACTCTTTAGCCTTTCCCCCTGCATGAGGTGAGTAGTGAGGAAAGTTTTTGGCTAGTGGAACCATTAACAAGCACCTTGGGACCAAGCCTGCCTCTGTCTTTTGCCACAAGCCAGGCTCAGAGAGGGTGGATTCTTTCCTGCAGCTCTCAGGTGACTCCATCCAGTTTTCACAGGATTGACCCAGCTTTAACACTGAAAATCCCTTATCCTGGAAAACGCTGCCAATCTAGGCAAATCAGGACAGTGGGTGACATTAAGTCCACTGCCTTCTGCATAAAAGTCATTTCGCCAAATGCAGTGCTCCTTACTCTCCCACAGTCCTCCTTTGGTCTGACTGAGTTCCAAGGAAGTCTTCTCTGTGAGACCAGAGTTGGAGGAGAAAGAGATTGCTGGGGGTTCTAGAGGTTAGGGCTGTTTTGCATAGGTTGCAACATCAGCAGGTGCTGCCTTAGCCCTGAGGCCCTAAGAGCTAGCGTCCCTCCTCCTGCAGGGTCTGTGCTGACCTGGCTGCCCCTCCTCCCTACCATGGTGTCTCAGATGGCAGTCAGAGCAGCCACACCTCACCTTGCCTAATGTTTCAAGCAAAACAGCCTGGCCCTTCCATCCGTGAAAATTTGGGGGAGGCTAGGAAGATGAGGCAGAGGCAGTGGGTCTCCTGGAAGCCATGGATACTGATTTCCCAGTTTCCCCAGGTCTCACTGATTAGTGGTGCCCAGAGCCTGTACCAGTTCAGCATGTGGCAGGTACTTACTAAGTGCAGCTACTGCCCCCATGGAAGCAGGGTGGGCTTCTCCTCCTGGTCTCTGCTTTCCAGAGGTGATCAGAGAGGAGCAGAGAAGAGACTGCCAGACTGCTTGAGCCCACAGGGATTTGTAGGGTTTGCCTTTCCTCAGCACTGTCTGCAGAGGTGAGGGCATGAATAAAAGAGTGAGGAAGATTTACTGTTCCCACAGCTTGGCAGTAGTCCTGTATTTGTACAGCAGATTCAGGAAAGGAGGGGCTGGAGCAGGTGGGGGTGGTGCTGGTATGCAGGAAGAGAGTCAGACCCTTCAGAATCTTTCTGCAAGGATCCTAGGATGGAGTTGAAGATGAAGCTAGGAGGGGTATTCTTAGGTCTATCCTCTAACCACCAGGGACCAGGGTGTCCGTTCCACTCGACAACCTCCCCCTCTCCACCCCCCCTCTCCTGCATGAACCATTAGCACATAGGTTGGGTCCCACATCTTGAAACCCAGTGGCACATGGTAGGCATGACAGGGTGTGCTGCCAATAGGGACGCCAAATGAAAGGGTCTCATCTGTCATTCATGGTTCTGATAATAAGCATAATCAAGAAATGACTTTCATCATTGTCTAGTCTGTTCGGGGCCTGGGTGGACCTGGCTAGGGGATGGGACTTAGGACATTTCAACTGAATGTGACCTCAGACAGCGTGACCTCTGCATGTATGCCCAAGGCAATACGCATGGCTTGTCCTTTTCCTGGGGCTACCAATAAATGGGTCACTTTTGGTACAAGATTGGTCCTAATGGGTCAGAACTGGCAGTGGGAGGTAGTAGAAGAGTGGAAATTCTGAAGGACTGTGGTGGCCTTGGGCGGTGATGTGATGTATACTGTGTGTGTGCATTTGCATATGTGTGAATCTGTGCATGTATCTGTGTATGCATGTGTATCTGTGAATGTGTGTACATGTGGATCTGGTTGTGTGTCTGTGTGTGTATTTGTGTGTGTGTGTGTGTGTGTCTCTATGTGTATGGGTCCTGTGGGAACCTTGAAGGGCTGGAGAGAAAGGATAAAGGAGAGATGTAAGGAGTCCTGGGTAAGTCTCTCCCACAACACTGACCAGGCAGATCTTATTCTGGCTGGATTCCCTTCAGAGAGCCTGCCTAACTTTTAGTTGTTTCCTTCCTGTATAATGTCAGGCAAACTCTCATAGATAGTATTCTTCTTTACCCAGACTTTCCTTACCCTTTGGGGCAAACATGATAATCCTCCCATTCCCCTACCCCTCACTTGCTTTCTCAACTCTGGCAGCGATGATCATAAATTTCTAGAAAGAATTAATCATGATAGTCGTATACAAGAAATACAAACCTGTTAGCTCGTGCAGTGTGTGTGTGTGTGTGTTTATGTGTGGTCATTTCCTCATAGGGACTTTTGAATCTTAAGTCACCTTCTCAAGATGCCCTCCCCCAGGCTCACTTTACGTTTGTGTGGTTTGGAGCAGGAGTGTTTGGCACCATGTCATATGTCTAAATAGTTGAAAGTAACACATCAAACAAGCAAATTGTTAAATTTAAAATATTTTCTCTTCTTATCATAACAAATATGCCTTCATAAGGATGTGAAAAACCAGATCCAAATATGGAATACTTGAATCCTTGGATTCTGCCCTGGCATATCGCAGGATTGGGGGTGGGGCAGCGGCGTCCACTCTTTATTTCCCTCCCTGGTCCATGTCCTCCTATGAAGGGACTTCCTTGTGGGCACTCATCTTGCCTAGGGCTGTGCCTACCAGTGGGGTCTGCGCAGCTTCTGGAAGCTGACTCAGGGCTACCTGAATTCTAGAAGGAGACACATGGACTTGGGTAGACACCTTACCTTAGCCCTGTAAACTTCTATTGACAGTGAGGTGGGGAAGTGCCTGGTTAAAAAAGGGCCAGCACATCAGGGCTGGGACTAGGGAGAGGCAAATGAAGTCATTCAGCTACAAAATGGAAGGGGGTGTCACTCTTAGAATCACACAAGGGCAGGCCAGCTCCAGCCTCACCCTGGCCTCTGTCCCATAGGATGGGGTCCTTGAAAGTGAGCAGTCCAGAGTAGGTAAGCCTTCTCTTGTCTGGTCTACATTGCTGCAGAAACTTGCTCCTGTCCATCAAGTGAGACAGTGGTAAGAAGACAGAAATAGACCTTTCTCCCATGCACCCCATTTCACATTGGGGTTGCCTCACTCATGGGTCCTCACCTGCGCACTTATTAGGGACTTATACTAAGGCCCCACTGCAGGCACACACAAAAAGGTTTATTTACAAAAGGGGAGAAATGAAGAAAGGAATAACTCCATGAGAAAGAAAGAGAGATAAATTGGTGAATGTATAAATAACAATTCCTAACAATTCTGCTGAGCTGGTGTCCCAATAGCACGCTGAAGACTGGTGAAAAACCAAAGCCCCACATGTCTGGTTATCTACCAAGCCTGGATGCTAAACTCCACCCTCAGTTCCCAGCAGTCCTCTCTTCAGTGGTGATGACATTATGGGATTTGTAGTCCTCGGTGTCAGATCTCTTTGGTCTGGAGTGGGGGTGGTGTCCATTAAACCTGTTTGTGGAGTTCCTTCAGGACATCCTTTCCCCCCCAACACCCCCACTCCTGTGAAGTACTGTAAAGCACCCACGGCCACATCTGGGGGAGCTTCACTTCCATATCACTCCAGCCCCTGTGGTCATCCCTGGGCTCGTGTTTAGTAGAAAAACACCTAGAGTGATTCATTATGAGTCCCACTCACATGGCTTCTCAGAAATTTAGGGAAACACTGAGAAAAACTCTAGTGTACAAATAGATTGTACTGCAGAACTCTCTCACAGAACAGAATTCAGTAAAAACTAAGGTGAGTCAAGACTAATTTAAAAAGTGGATGTGCAGCGTCCAGGAAAGTCTGTGGGGGAGGAGATCGGCATAGACTCCATGTGCAAGTTTGGAGAGATCTGGATGAAAGTGGCAGCAGGCTGAATTGTGCCCCCTTGTCAAATTAATATTTTGGAACCCTCGACCCCAATGTGAGTGTATTTGGAAACAGGGTTTTTAGGGAGGTGGTTAAAGATAAATGAGGCTATGAGACTGATAGGACTGGTGTGTGTCTAAGGAGAGGAAGACACAGCACAGCTCTCTCTCTCCCTCTCTCTCTTCTTCTCCCTCTCCCCTCTTCACATGCACAGACAACAGTCCATGTAAGGACACTGTGAGAAATGGCCATCTGCAAATCGGGAAGAGAGCCTTCACCAGAAACTGATCCTGATGGCTCCCAGTTAATGGTATCCCTAGAAGGCTAATGTCAAACTACATCACCATACAATATACTCATAATATGGTAGAGTACAGGTGAGAGTAAGCCCAGAGTGTTCTGACCTGATGTGGAGCCTATTACTCAGGTATTTGTTGCTTGGGAGGCATTTAGGAGAGACTGGGGCAGGACAGCAGAGCTCTGGGCTAAGAGCCTGGAAGTCTGGCTTCGAATCTGGCCTCCATCTCTTTGTTGTTTGTTTGAATTTTTATTTATTTGAATTTCGAATTCAAATTTGAATTTTTTTTTTTTAAGATTTATTTATTTATGCAAGCACTGGGGTACAGGCCAGAGGCATGGGAGGGTGAGAGAATTCACCAGAGACAGAGTGGGGAGCAGAACAGGCAGAAGAACTGAAAACACTGCTGAGGGGAGCAGCGGGCAAGACAGAGAGGTCTGCTGTGCCATGTGGGTATCTCCCTGGCCAGCCGGGAATTGAATCCACGCTGCAGAGACTGCGGACAGCTTCACAGCGCTGCACTCAACCTGCTGCACCACCGGGGAGGCCTTATTTGAATTTTTTTAGGTCATTGTTCATTTTTGTACAACATTTGATTTCTCTCCTCAGGTGTAGTCCCCATAGTTTTCCCACCACCATGGCACCCATGACCCAGCACCACTTTCCCTTGTGCTCATCTCTCTCCTGTTTTGACCCCTCTCCCTACCCCTCCCCTGCTGTATGCCTCAGATGTATGGTCTGTCTGCAAGGTTTGTCTTTTTCCTGACCCTTTGTTCTATTTCCCTATATTCCACATATAACCATTCGATAATTTTCCTTTACCTTCTGACTTATCTCACTTATTTCACTTACTTCACTTATTAACCCTTCTAGCTCCATGCATGTTGCTGCAAACTGACCTCCATCTGTTATTATAGAGTCCAGTTTTCCTAGAACTTTGTTGAGTTTCTGTTTTCTCCCCTACAAAATGGGACTGATAATATATACCTTGCATACCTCACAGAATAGATGGAAAGACCAATCCAAATTGAATAACAAGAAGCCTTTGGAGATGGTGAAGAACTAGACAAACATAAAAGTTTATTGTTTCTAACCTGTATTGGCAAATCTGCCAGTTGCCATGTTTATCCAATCAAACCTCATTTATTGAACATCTCCTTGGTGCCGTGCCCCATTTAAGCCTTTAGTGGCCAGAACTGAACAAAATAGCACTTCTTCAAGGGGCTCATGACCTAGTTAGAGCTAGACACTAAACACTGACTATTTTTACTATTATTTATTCAAAATATGGAATATTTTGAAATTTTTTTGCAACCATTTGTAAATAGATGCTTGAAACCAAGAAAGAGTTGACTGGCAAATGGAGAAATTCCCTATCTGCCACCAGCAGGTTAGGTTTTAAGAAAACCAATGGTGTTCAATGATGTTTCGATCGTAACCTCACAAGTGTGGTTTCCATACCAACACATTTGTGCAAAACAAAAGCCCAAGACAAAATGCTGCCTCTAATTCACAATATGGCTAGCCTTGCTTGAATCATGTTTTTAATAGAAAGATTAAGCTCCCACTCCCCACAGTGCCCTGCCAAAGCGTGTGAGCTGCCACACACAAACACAATGGAGGGGTCACATCAAGTTCTCCATGGGATCCTGACCCCTCCCTTTATGTCTCTGGGTCTCAGTTTCCTTGTCTGCTTGATAGGAGTATTATTGCTTCCGTAATGTTTTCTTTTCATGTAACTGAAATGAGATCAAAGACACTATTATTATGAAAGAGCAAGGGACAGGGTAGTCACAGAGAGTCCAGGAGCATAGATTAAGTGGGAAGGGCTTCTTCAGTGCTTCTGGGAGGAGGACAGTCTTGACACGAGGGGCTGGGTTAAGTTTTGTGGATGCCTTGTCAGGAAAGTCACCATGGAGGACCTAGGTCCCTCCTCCTCTGGCCAGCCCTTTCTCCTCCTGTTCCCCCTCACTTCTTCCTTTTCCTCTTTTCCTCTCGTCTGTTCTCTCCCCCGCCTTCAGTGTTTATCTGTTGTGTGCCAGAATGTAAAAATGTAAAAATAAAAATGTCACTATTTCAGCAGAAGCTTCAGTAGAAGCTTTGCCAGGTGGCAAACTTGGAGAGACACACCCATCATTTCAGTCCAGGGCCAGGTGTAAGGTGCTACAGGAGCATCAATGAGGGATGGGGCTGCTTTGCAGATTCTGTTTGAATTGGACCTTGACTGATGTCAGAGCTGAATTGGGAGGAGGGCGGGCAGATGTAACCTGGAAGTTTCGAGACATTGAAGGTGTTTGAGGCCAAGGGAACTGCATGAAGTCTCTGACAAAATTCTGGGAAAGAGCAAGTTATTCAGTACCAGTAGTTCTGTGACAGTGGACCTGGAGCAGGGGCTGACCCCAGCGAAACATTTGTGGGAACCAAGGAGTTCTCACTTTGTCTTGTGAGAAATGGGTGGAGCAACTGTATTTAAGCAGAATAGAATTCTAGTCTCAGTCTGGGTAGTTATTTATATGCTCATTATATACACTCATAAAGTATACATTATATAGTCGTATATAATGATTGCACAATGGAGAGATTACTCTGGGGGAGGTGTGACGGTGGGCTTTGGGGGGTACTATCATGACATCAGTGGAGTCAGGTTTCAAAATTCTTTTAATGATAAAACTATTTGAACCATTAAGCAGTTAATAGATAAAAGTAATGTTTTGTTAGTATGTATTTAGTTTGTAATTCCAAACTGGTGATACCTCCTTAGTATAAAATCAGTGAAGGATGGATCAGTAAATCATTTTGATGGGCACAGGAAGTAGAAGTCAGGAACTATGCGTCAAACTGGAGTTGCACTGGTTTCAACACCCGGTTTATTTCTGGACTTTGGTTTTGGTTACATAGCACTGAGAAATCCTGATTTACACAGTTAAATAGCTGCTGGTAATAATGGTTTTTTCACAGCTTGACTTTGAGTCTCAGGACACTCTTTAATTAAAAAAGGAAAACTTCATTTGGAGGCTTGCATAAAAATGAATTAATTTGGCATCTTGAGTAAAAGGGTTAGTGGTTTGCATGTTCCAAAATTGGGTATATAACACATTTTCATTATGGTTTAGGTGGTTAAATTTTATTTTAAATGAAATTTAAATCAAATATTTGAGAACTTCCTACTTCCCCACCTTAAGCCATATATAGAAACTGAAGATATGTGAGGTTATTCCTGTCTTGATATTAGATTATTCTTACTTTGAGAGTGAAAGATATTATGTGGATTATTTGAGTTGGTCATGCACTGGAGACAGCAACTGTCCCTCACATGGCTGAAGTTGGGTAGTTAGTGTTGCATTAATACTAATAATACTTCTTTGGTGTGTTGAGAAGCATTTCTCTCAAAACTAGCAGGAATGGGAGGTGGGAGGCTACCTTTGGCTCATTTGGCATTTATATAACCTTGATACTTGTCTGATCTGTGCTGTGACTGTGGACATTACAAGAGTCCAAGTAATATGTCCCTGATATCAGGGTGTTGAAAGACCCCCCCACATGTCTGGAAAAGCCAACCCACGTGCTCTTTTGGTGCTTCCACAAAGTGACAAAGGTCACCAACAGGAGACTGGTGACAGCTCTTTTAATGTACACCTACTATGTGCTGATCATTATTTGATGCAATTTCTATATACTAATATCTGAAATCAACAACCCTATGAAATGATTGCTATTATTATCTCCCTCTTACGGATGAGGAAGTTAAACATCTTGCCCAAAGTCACACACCTCTCAAGTGGAAGAGTTAGGATTTGAATCTGCATTATGGCTCTAGGTGTGCATTCTAGTCACTGCTGTCTTATGCCTCCTCAAGGTAACAATTCACATTAGATCTCTGAGGTCAAGTATCTTTTAATTGGGAATGAACATTGCATTTGTTCCTTAATTTTTCTGAATAGTGCCCTCAGAGCTAGTTCTTCTGATGATGTTTAAAATAGGGTTTCAGTAGAAATTGTGCAATATGCAATGCAGGATGGATGAGGGTTTAACAGATGTGTGAACTTTTTTGGAAAGTATGCTCTGATGCTCGGTTTAAGCCATTCATGGTCTGGACTCATGATGTCATCATGGAGTCACTAAATTGTCCTAAGAGTCTGTGACCCAGGCAGTCTCTTTCTCCTCTCTTAATTGTAGAGTTAAGCTACCAAGTTACCTAAGGTATAATCTAAATACCAAGAGGGTGGGAAAGAACTGGAAGAAAGAGTGGTAGGATGCTAAGGCTGTGGGTGAGGTGTGGGTCTGGCTCCTGTATCCTCAGGACATTGTTCTTTCCAAATAAAGAGACATTGTTCCTTCCAAATAAAGAAAGGCAATCCCTTGAGCTTCCACTGAAGATAGGAGATTGGAAGGCTTAAAAGGAGACTGGAATGAAAGTGAATTGCAAAGCAGGTAAATTGATAGGAAACAGCGGGGTGGGGCTATCATTGCAAAACCAGTCTATTAACAGGAGGTCCCAAGAGCCCAGGCTGGATTTTTCTCAAGAACTAACACTAAGCTAAGTAGACGAGTTAATGAAGACATGTGAGTCGGGGCTGCACAGTTTGGCAGGAGCAGCATACTCTGAATAAGAGCATGGTTGGGGTGGTGGCTGCCCCATGTGCTGGGTCTCCAAGTGATCACCACCACTTAAAATTGAAGTGTTTGTTTCAGGACTAGCAAAAGGAATCCACTATGAGCAATTTTATGGAGCTTGTTACCGGAAAATGAAAATAGCATCAAGAAAGGATTAAATGAGTTCATAGAGAGGAGAGAGAGAAAGGGTATTGAGGAAAGGCAGGGAGGTGCAGGGAAGCTGCCTGATCCAGAGGGATCATCACCACTGGGGAGTTTAGCATGTCTTCCTGACTCCTGGTGCCACTGTGCACCCCGGTGTTCTTAAGTCGTGGTTGCCAAGGTTCCAGCATTCTCTGCCCACCCCTGGGGTTTGTCTGAGTGTCATGCCCACAAGTCTCATACCCCTTACTTATAACCAACGTATCTCAATCTGTCAGCTCCCTGGCGTCATGATGAATTCAGGCATCTCCATGAGGAAAGAACTGGTTCTAATCTAATGACAGCTCTGAGTATGTGTGTGTGACCCCTTCCCATGTGGCCAAGTCATTAATCCAGCTCAGAAGAGCAGGGAGGGAACCAGAATTTAGGGACACCTTTTTTGTAATAGGCACTGACCTGGGTGTGTTGGTTCATTAAGTCTTTGCAAAAAACCTGTGAGGGATTGCCTTTTCTCTTTTGTGTAAATGTGGAAACTAACTCATAGAGGAAAAATAACACCCCCCAAATTCATACAATAAGTGAAGAGGAGGGACAAGGCTCAAATTCACATCTTTTCTGACTCCAAAATTTGTCTTGTTTGCACCCTTCCTGCTTCCTGAATAGAAAATAAGCTCACATTTTCCCCAGAAACCCAGGTACCACTGTGTCTTCCAGCAGGCCTCAGGATAAAATGTTCCCTACGGGACTTAGAAACTCAGTTCTTGCCTAGAACTTGGGCAAGTTATTTGACGTTTCTGAGCCTCAGTTTCCAATATAGATAACGTGGGAATAATATACACCTTTCCCCCTTTGCAGGACGGTGATTATAAGATGAAAGCAAATGTGCAGAAGCATTTTTTCACTGTCATAAATGCCTTTGTGGTAGAATAATCACCTTTAAACTGACCAGTGATTTCTCTCTTCTCTTCCCTATCATTCCCCCCAGTAGACTTAGTGGGAGAATGTTGACCTACAAACATTCTGGACTTGAACTGATGAAGATCTCACTATTCGGCCAAGAGGAAAGTCATTTACAAGTTCTTTCGGAGTCTGGTTGTTGTGGGGAAGTGTGAGGAAAAATTCATTTAAGAGGCAAAACTTTGTTTTATGCCAGCACAAGAAAGGAAGTAATTTTTTGATTCCAGGCCTGAACGTCAGTCAAGCTTGGAACAATGGAAGCCCTCTGGGTTCAAGGGGAAGGCAGGCCTGGAGTCAGTTACCTGGGACAGCAGTTACCCGGGTTGACAGCTCCAGCAGAATTCCAGGCTTTGCAATCTTTTATGAATTTGATGGGGAAAGGAGGGTAGTCAAGGTAAATGTTGAAGGATATGGTGGGTCTGTGCAGACCTCTGAGAAGACTCTGGGGTTCAGCTCAGTGCTGCAGTGAAAGAGGCTGTGTGATTTCAGAGACCTCCTGGTTTCCCAGTTTTGCCATTTCTCACCTCTGAAATCGATCCTCTTTTAAAACACTTCCTGCTCTAAGGCATGGGTCTTAGTAGCCCACACTCACACCAACAATGCAACAGACCCCAGACCTGTGCACCTATGCCTGGTGGGACCTAATCCTATATATTCTCAGTGAGGCCCCAGTTGAGCAACCCCAACTCCTCCAAGGTCTGCCTCTTGGCCCATGTCACAAGGCCCCAGAGGCATGTCCTATACCTGCTGCCACCAGCTACCCCAGAGCACCTCTTGTGACCTAGCTGGCTAATTGAGAGCCATTCCTCCAGCAGCTAGCTGCCCTCAGGACACCTAGGGCTTCTGTTGGCACTGCACACCTCTGCTGGACCAATGCAGCAGGGAACCTAGCACACTGGGTATGCCCTACAGTAACACCTACAGGCAGCCAGACGCCAAGGTCAGGCCCACAGCACCACATGGAGCACACCGTAATTCAGGGCCAAGGTCAAATCCAATCAAAGTGACACTGCACAGAGGGATTGATAGCACTACCCACGTACTGCCCTGTAGGGGCAGGATAGGTTGGAGCGCGGATTCTCTATGACGCGAGCAGATGGGGTAAAGGAGGAGAGAGTCCTGGAGCCCTCAGTGGCTTTTGTAGGCTTTTATTGGGATTTACCAGGTACATAGCAGGCAGGGGTGCTGATGGCTCAGGAGGCTAGTAGGCCTCCTAGCCCCCAGCAAGTCTTCACTCTTTCTGGGCTCTCCGGCATACTCTCCCATTCTGCTCCTCTTGGTTCTGCCGTTCATTCTGCTGGCGTCCCCATGACGCCGCCCTTATAAGCCCAGTCTCTCAGCCCAGGTGAATCCCATCTACGCACGTCCATACCCTGCTCCAGGTGCCCGCCATCAGGCATGCATTCAGGACCACAAGGATCCATCATCAATCCTAATGGCGGGAGTGCAGAAAAGCCTGATACTTTACTTACCCTACATGCCCCAACACAATAGGTGGGTGGGTGCAGTCCACAAAGAAGACATCACAACCAGCTGGATACTCCCAGGCAAATGCTTTTCGCTGAATTGAACTTCTGTTTTGCCATTTGTGAAACGGTGCCCATAGCCTCTCACATCTGAAAGGTCATAAATATTGGGCTGTCAGAAAAGTCATGACGTATTTTTTTCTGTTTTTCAAGCAAAAATGTGTCATGATTTTTCTGACAACCCAATTCCTTAGTGGAGATTGGTGTGTGTAGGGTAAGGAAAAATATCAGGCTTTTCTGTCCTCCTGCCATCAGGGTAGATGATGGATCCTTGAGGTCCTGAATGCATGCCTGATGGCGGGCACCTGGAATAGGGTGTAGGCAAAGATGATGGGATTCACCTGGGCTAAGACTATGCTTTTAAGGGCAGCGTCACGGGGATGCCAGCAGCAGCAGAAGCCAAAAGAGAAGCGGAGAGAGAAGCAGAGAAGCAGCAGCAGAAGCAGAGAGAACTCCAGAGAGCCCAGATAGAGTGAGGATTTGCTGGGGGCTGGGAGGCCTGCCAGCTTCCCGGCCCCCCAGCACCCCTGCCTGCCGTGTACCTGGTAACCCCAATAAAAGACCTGCTAAAGCCACTGAGGACTCTGACTCCTCCTTTACCCGGTCTGCATGAGATCAGAAAACCTGCACTGTGTCTGTTCCTGACTCTACAGTGTGACATAATTAAATGACAAAATTGCCTTGGCAGTGATAGGTTATTTACCATTTACTAAATGATTACGACATATTAGGACCTGTGGCTATGTCATGGTGAAAGAGGTCCCTTAATGATCACTTGAGACTTTGCCGAAAGAACAAGGTAGAGACAGACTGTGAGGAAGAAGGTGGCACTAGGACCCTGAGAAAAGAAGGTGGGTTGGCAGGGACTTGATTCAAATGATGCCACAATTAGCTCCCTAAGACCTTCAACTTTCCTTTCTGTACTCCCGCAAGGAGGCCAGAGCAAGCCTTACCTTTGCTGCAGCTTATTGCTGACCTATGACCTCCCAGTGGACTGGGGTTGGGAGGAGAAGGGAGACGGGTCTCATGGATTCCTCAGAGTTTGGGTTCGGGGCAGAAAAGCACCTCAGAGAGACTGCGATGACCCACCTCAGGCCACCTCTCAGCCTCCATTCTCCTTTTGTCAACCATTTCTCAGATTTTCATGATCAAAAGCAGATGTTAATTTTAATTGTCTCTTGGACCGATTACCCTGTACAGCTTAATTGCTGATGTAAACCTGCTTAACAGTTTCACTTCCAAAGCTGAGGTAGAGCGGGTGGTTGTGATGGCGACCTAAGAGTTACTCAGGCAGGAATCTGTTTGTGGGGACCCATGCCCCAGTGGTCGGCCTCTAATAAGGAGTTGTACTTGGCCTTCTGTAGGGAAAGTGAATTGCTCAGGCTTTTTACGCCACTAGCCTCTGTGGCTGTCACCTGCAGCCTTGATTATGCCTGATTATGGACACCTGGAGCATAGTATGGACCTGCTTAAGTGTGCACACCTGAGTCTAGAGGCGGGCTCTTTGGGCAGCGCCGCTCAGCCATTGGGCAGCTACGAGAGGACTAGCTGCGTGACTACAGAGAGGCGAGACCACGAGAGAAGTGTAGATTCACTGGGAGCTGGGGTTTGGTGCTCCCAGCCTCCCGGCCCCCCAACTCCCCTGCCCACCCTGTGCCTGGTTGCCTTACATCACCATCTCTTCCTAAGCTATGTGCTTGAGGCCCTCGTCTCAGATAAATTCATGTTCAGAGAAGACAACAGTAAGGTGGAGTGGAAAGATCATCCAAGTGGAGCCACATGTCCCAACCCTGTCACTAGCCTGTGGCCTTGACCAGGTTATGGAGCCTCTTTGGACCCTGTGTTCTCATTGTCAGGTGAGTGGGAGGTTTGGGAGTGATTTGAAAGTCCCTTTCTGGTTTCATGGTTTCAGATTTTAGGAGAAACCTGAAAGCTTGTGTTTTGCCCTGCGAGTTTATGAATTTATGCCTGGTTCCTTCTCAATGCCTCTCCCTTTTCTTCTCACAAGCTGGAATTTTATTGTACATTGGCATTCTCCCAGTGAGTATTCAGTATTGCTCAAAAGGTAAGAGGTGAATGTTGTAATATTAATAGCTGGTAGCCTGCATTTAATGCTTTATGCCCTGCATCTTTAAGAAAAATTAAAAATTCACTCCCCTCTGGGGACTGTCCAATCCTAGATTTCATGATTAGGCTAAATTTAGGTCTGTGTCAATGCCTAAGCTTAATTTGTTACCCTGTCAGCCCAATGCCCCTGTATTAGGTAATGGATTCCAATACTAGTTATTGCTGAAATGTTTTATCCTTGTTGATCAAGGAGTTTAACTATTTATCAAGTAGCTACTGAGCTCTTATGCACAAAACCCTATTGTGGATGCTGCGGACAATAAATAAGACAGAACATTCTCTTCCTTGGGAATATAACTTTATATAAAGTATATTTTAAGCACTGAATGTCCAAAGGGATATTTTGAGCATCTTCAGGTCTTAGCATATTACCTTCATAATAACAGCAATGACTGTTTTTTCGTTACTGCTAAACTATGTGCTAGTTATTATGCTAAGTGTTTTGAAGGTATTTTTTCATTTAGTCTTCATAACAGTCTTATTCCAGAGATGTAGGAACTGAGACCTCAAATTATGTGCCAAAATCATATAACCAATAAAGAATAGGGACTTAAATCGGGTCTGCCTACCTCAAAAAGCCATAAAGTTTACTGTATAAATAGGCTGCTTTGTGTACAGCTGACAATATAGAAATTTTTGGTTGAACAATTGAGTAAATGAACAGTGAAGTCCTTAAAGAATAAATGGAAGGACATTGGGGTAGATCCTGAGTGGCTTGAGGGACATAAAGCCTGGCCCTTAACCTCACTGAATGGTGAGGTGCTATAGCTGGGTAACTGTATTTGGGCCGCTTATAGTTTCAGTTTGATCTTGTCTCATAAAGGACTCTGCCCCTCCAATACATATTCACCCATATGTACTGTGTTTTTATTAGAGCGGAACCTTTGCTTTGAGTTAACCAGATCATTTCTTTTTATTTTTTCTTCAATCTCTTCCCCATGCCAGCTTCCCTCTAGGCTATTTTGCAGTCCATTTCCTGGCCTGAGATCATGAGATACTCAGAGTTATTTACTTACCTCCATTTCAGATTCCTAGAACGGAGGCCTGCAGAGGCGCAGGGAGACAGCCTGATTTAAGGACCTCAGCCCCTCTCAGCACCCTCGTCCACACTCAGAGACCTCTTGGAAAAAGCCAGGACTGAGGGGCACTGGTCAGCGACAGCCCTTCCACTGGCCCCTCCAAGTTCATAGCAGTGAAGTGGAAATCCCTGCTTGGTGCCCCCTGGTGTCAATGCCTGAAGTGCCTGTGAGGGGAATATTGCCTCTCAGGCTGACCAGGAAATTTGTGAATTCACCACAGGTCATGAAACAAAAGTGCTCCGGCTGGCCTTGGCCTTCTCTACCCTCCCTCATTTGTGGTGCTACCTTTGCATTTGCATCGGGAGCCCATTTTCTCTGGCCTCTTCAGACTCCCTGCAGATCCTCATTCCAACGGCAATGCTGAGCCTTCAAGGAGATGGGATGAGAGGAGAGAAGAGGAGCGTGCGAGCTGGTCTGAGGAACAATGCCATAGAGTGAGGAGGAATCTGAGGGTGAGTAGCACCTCCTGGGGCCCTGGAGTTGCATGTCCATCCAGAGAAGCCCATATTAACTCAATTCCTACTGGGGGAAGGAAGGGCAAGTGGGATCTGAGTCCCTGCATGCTTGCCGCTGTATGAAGGGCTACAAGAGGGGCTTTACACATGGTTTCTCCTTTGTAACTTACATCTTCTGAGCTGGGTTTCACTACTCCCATCTTCCAAATGGGGAAACTCAGGTTCAGAGAGGTTGAGAATCTCAACTATAGTCTCACAGCATGTGGCAGAGCTTTGACTTCAGTGTCTGTGCTGCTACCTCAGGAGGGAGTTTTCACACCTGCGTCTTTTCATTCCTTGTGTAGTAGGGACCCTTTTGCTTCCTCTCTGCTTCCTGGCTGCCTCCATGAAGCTGACTCAAATTGGTGTTTCTAGACTCACATAGCAAAGCTGTGTGTGTGTGTGTATCAACTCACACACAGGTATGGGGTAGGAATTATGGAAAGGGGGAGGAAGGCTTATCACCCTCAGATATGTGGCCAGGTCTGAAGGGGTGCCTCCTCCTCCTTACAACCACCTGCTTCTGTTGCCAGCCTCTCCGTTTCTCCCCAAGTTCAGACTGCCAGCACAGCCTCCCCCTAGGCTGCCCCATGGTTTGGGGACGGGGTTTGCTTTTGTGTTGCTGGCTTTAGTCTCTCTCCCCAAGAGTGTGAGAGTGTGTGTGTGTGTGTGTAATTTGCAGTTGCCTTACATGTGTAGCAGTATCAAAACCAACTTTATTTTATTCAGTTCCTCCTCCTATCTTCTAAAAAGCTTTAAGGGGAAAAAGTCTCTTCCAGAAAATTATACTCTGTATCTCCCTTTCTGCTGCTCCTAAGAAGTCATTTAAGATGGAAATTAGAGCACATTATTGCACATTTAATTACCCACCAAATGAATGGCATATTTAATGGAAATGGCAAAGTCCTTTAACATGTGTAAGATTTCTAGTTCATGCATCTCCAGACATATTGCAAAATAATTCATTAATTGGAGGTATGAGTTGCCAGGGTTGCCTAAGGGGAAAAGCAGGGCCAGGGAATGGGGCCAAGCACATGTGAGCCAATTAGTCCATATTCCTGGCCCTTTGACATAGAATTTGCTTCTAATGTGCTCTGGGGTACAGGCCCTCTCCTTGCCAGTCATGGCAGATGAAGGCCATCATTGGTGCCAAAGGGGGCTTGGCAAGCTGGTTCTCAACTGAATAGGGGAATGTGGGGCAGGAAAGCCCATCTCTGCCTCTTGTACACCCAAGTACCCATAGCACAGCCAAAGGCAATCTGCAGAAATACGCATGTCATGGCTCGGGGAGGGCGAACTTCAGAATTGCAGGGACAAGGGAGAAGTTTCTGAGTGCAATCTCTAACACATCCTCTTCCCCTGTCCCCTGCATGCTCTTGTTTTGTCCTCTTTGACTTTGGCTCCAGGCTATTGATACATTCTAGGGATATTTGTTCATTCAAAAAGCCAACATTTATGGAACATCTGATATTTGTGGAAAATCTGTTTGTTAATTCAACCATGCAAATGACTAACCTTCTTATTAAATAACTATTATTCATCTCCTCATTCATTCATTTTAAGCAACAAGCTAACCAACCAACATACACTGAATACCTACTGCTTCACTTATTAATGTAACCAGTCAGTGACAAAGCACTTGCTATTTGACAGCCCATCTATCTATCCGTCCAACCAGCCAACCGATATTTATTGAATACTAAATCCCATATATTCATGCAATTCACAAATATGTAGTGAGCACCTGCTGTGTTAGGCATTGGGTGGCATTGAGTGAATATTAGATACGTGATCAAGGCACAGGACATCCCAGCAGGCAGAATGGCTGGAGATGATGCAATGGGCAAGTGGTGCCCTATCAGGCTGAAGTATTGAGCAGTGAGTGGAGGAAGAGTGTGAAAGGATGGTATAAAGCGTAAAGGACTTGAGTGGTCAGCTAGGGAGACTTGACTTTGTTTAGCAGGCAGTAGAGAGAAACTGGGAATTTTTGAGAAGGAAGAAAATGAATTATTTTCCCTTTGTCCTTTTGTATGTGTTAGAAAAAGGATTCTCACAAGTTGCATCACCTAGATCCCTTGCTGATCAGCTTCTGGTTAGGTTAAGTTAATGTGATCTGAGCATGGGAAGTCAGAAAACATCTGCCCTATTCTATCCTGCTGCTCATAGTTCTGTCCATCAAGAAAGCTGTATTTTTAGCAATCACTGTAGGTTATTTCAATATACAGGCATGTCTGGGAATCATGGATATGTACTGTTTACAAATCACTTTCTCATTTAATCTTTAACTGAAAACAAAGTTCTTATGTACATTTTAAAGTTGAGAAAACTAAAGCTTGAATGGATTGGGGCATGTCCAGTGTCACCAACTTTTAAGCAGAATAGCTGGGATTAAAATTCACATTTCTGATTCTATATTCAGCTTTTTGGGAGCACCAGAACCAAGTTAGAACACCTTTGTGGTTAATTGGGCCATCTAGCTGTTTTTCTCAAACTTGCTGCCTCTAATGTCTGCATTGCCAAATATTACCCAAATATTATCTAATCCCCACCTAGACTAGCATTGATCCCATACAAACCTCTATGGCTCATAGAGGTTTCAGCTAAACATAACCTTAGACTCTTATGACTACATTTAGCTTATATATGCATGTCTTTGCTCTCCAGTTGTCTCTGTACTTTTAAAAATAGGCTGTATAGATCTTCAATCTCTTGGACTTCATAATCTCACTCAGCCTTTGTATCTCATCAACAGCTAGATGATGAATGGCTTCATTTATAAAATAACAGGACATCATTCTCTGACCACTACCCTTTCCAGGTTTATCACTCACCCTTTACGATTCCTTGTTTTAACTGTTTAATAAGTGCTAACTATTGTTTCAGTAGAGTGGGTAGGAGAAAGATGAGCCAGTCAAATTGATAGAGACAAGTGGGATAGAGAACCCTGAAGTAGAATTTTTTATACCCTATGTGAAGTGAAGGACATCATATTATTACATCCCTTCTAAGTGCCAGGTACTTACTGACAGCATCCCTTCTGAGTGCCAGGTACTTACTGACATTAATTTAATTTTCACAAAAATCCATTTAATTTGTATGACTATTTTTATTTTACTGAAAAACAAAACAAAACAAATTCACTGGACTAAACTGGGCAGCTCTTGTACTTGCGCTTAAGAGAGGAGCAAGAATAAATACAAGAAGTCTTTTGTATAAGAGGACAGGGTGGGAGGGAAGAAGTGTTTCAAAAGCTTCCCTAAATTTAATTATATGTCATTTTCTAATTGTACTTCATAATTGTGTAATTATTTTACCAAAAGATAAAGTCAGTTTCTCTAGGTCCCTTAATAAGAGGTAGCAAAGTCAGGACTTGAACTCACATCTTGTGACTTAGGAGCCCTTACTCTTTACCTGCCTTCTCTGTGGACTCTGACATGTGAGCGCTGAGATGAAGACCCCACAGCAGAGACTACATAGGGACGGCAGGGTCTCAGGCCCCCTCTGCTCTTGCCCACCTGCTGATTTCTTTAGAGAGGCCCTGGATAATGATTCAGCTGGGAGCTATCTAGCTCCACCTTCCAGACCTAGTGGGAGACACTTCTGAGGTAGATAATGGATTTCAAAATGTAATTTAATGTAATGCACTGCTGCATTATTACTAATGTGAGCCCCACTGGGTATGTGTCTGAGTCAGCCTATTATACAAACTTTCATGGAGAAAATGTCTAAAGGCGACTGTTACTTTACCTGGAGTTTAAGCCACCTGGTCAGGGACAGGCATTTGTGGTCTCAGTGACTGACTCTAGACTGCCAAGAAATTGTCAATGAGAATAGATCCTCATTATCCCTTCAGGAGTGGCACAGACACTTGTGCTGAGGATGCCTCTTTTATACTTTTCATGGGTTAACCTCAGCCCATCATGGTGGAGCAAGGTTACACAATGGGAGTTTCTGTGTGCACGTGGGGTGATTGCTTCACATTAATAAAAGATATCTCAGGGAAAAAAAGGGCTTGTAATAAGTATTCTTCAGGATAAGTTATTGAAAGCATTCTTATAACATATTGCTGGCATCTGGGGACACTGAGTCACATTTAATTCAACCCTCATCTCACTGGTATATAGAGAAAATGCTTAAAATAAGCTCAGGTAGGGGCTTCACTTACCTTTCTTAATTTCTGACATTCCCCTCCTCTCTCCTCCTACACCCAAGCTGTCACCAGGGGGTTCCACTGGATTCCCTGCAAGGAGCCACCCTCCCTCCTCCTCTCTGTCACTCAAGCCATACGTCAACATTCCTGCTCCAGAGAGAGGGTTCAGGTCTTGCACTCAGAAGTCAAGGGTCTGACCCACTTCCCAGGGAAGTGTCTGCCCCATCACATCTAGGCTGTAGCCCCATGCACCTCTGAGACTTTGAGGACCACAAATGGAATCTCAAAGCAGCTTGTTTCAAATCCTCATTTTAAAATATGATGATGGGAAAAAAACCAATCTGTGTATCTAATGTTAAGAAATATTCTGAGTTCGTAAACTTGGAGAGTTTCTTCATTTGGGACTTAAAGGCCAAAAGTATTTAGTGCAATGATGTAGGGGCATTTGCAATGTGTGGCTATGGGAAGCCAGTAGAGCAGGTGAGAGGTGCTGTATGGGCAAAGGAAACTCTGTGTCCCCAGGAACTGACACAGCATGGAGTACAACAGAAACTCAGCACCGCAGCCTTGATGGAGCCCAGGGTGTAGTTTTTCTTCAGGCTCTGCTGTGATGTCCAGGACCTCCCTATTTATCACCACTCCATCAATTCATTAGTCTGTTCATTTTTCCATCCATTGGCTTATACCTTTTTCCAAATTAGTCAAAAACACCATCTTCAGGAGGGCCCAAACTTTAATGAAAGCCACAGGCTTCAACCTGGCTCTTGTCTCCCCTCCAATCTTGTCTCCTCTGCCCTCTGCTTCATGGTCTAGACCCTGCTGGTCTGGGCACACTCTTACCTCCCAGGTGTGGCACTTGTTCCCACAACCTCATACTCTCTCTAATCTGACTCGTCTGTGAGCTCCATATTTCATGTATACTTTAGGCTTGAGTGGAACTGTCACTTTCTCCAGTGAGTTGAGATGTCACCTCTTCTAGGAAGCTTCTCACATCCTCTCTCCATTGCCCATGCCTGGGTAAATGTACCTCCTCATCTGAATGCCTTAGTATTTTGAGTTTGTACCATGAGGACACCAGGGTAGAGGAAGGGTAAATTCCCTCTTTCTACTAAAGCTGAGCCATCCATCTCCTGGCCCTTAGGCTTGTAAACTCTCATCAGTGCTCTTATTTGTAGGCCTTCAAATTTGAGCTGAATGACACCAGCTTTCTGACCATCGATCATGGAACATCTTGCCCTTCATAACCACATGAACTAACTCCTAGAATAAGTCTTATCTTACACATACCTATAGAGATCCTATTGGTTTCGTTTTCCTGGAGAACTCTAAGGAAGGGGTATTTATTTTCCTTTTGTGTGTCACTTAGGTCTGGCATCAGGGCCCTTTGACCCCTTTCTACATTCAAGCAGGGTGGAGAGTTATCAGACAGCACATAGTCAGCCATTTTACAACTCAGGACTCCTGCCCACTGTGAAAGTGGGAAATCCCGGGATGTATTTTAGGTAGCAGAATGAGAGGAAGATAGGTCATTCCACTGCCTGAGGGACTGTGTTTGTTGGTAAATGTACTGTCTCCTTAAATGCTTCCCAGGCCTTGGAGGTAATCTTCCCTGTCTAGGTGGAATTTCAAAGCCTATGGGAGCAGAGAATCCTGGAACAGAAGCAGGAACATGTCACAGGTTTTTATGCCAGACTCATCCCTGGAATTTTAATTACCTTATCTTCACACTATTATATATTTACATATCCTAATGATGAGATTACACATTTCAATTAGTTGTAATTATGAGTTCTATTACTTAAAGAAAAATACTTGGGGATAATTACACAATTATGAAGTACAATTAGAAAATGACATACAATTAAATTTGGGGAAGCTTTTGAAATATTTCTTCTACCTCCCACCCCACCCTTTAGCACAAAAGACTTCTTGTATTTATTCTCGCTCCTCTTTCAAGTGCAAGTACAAGAGCCACCCAGTTTAGTCCAGTGCGAACAAGGGGTGGACATTCCCTTGGAGGGCCCTGGAGGCATTGAGTCTTGGGGATGCAAGCCCTCATGACCTCTTGGGAATTAGGGACATCTCTTGACCTTGGAAACTTCGGAGGTTCTAGGATCATGGGACCACTCATTCTTTCAGGTCCTAAGTGGGTGGTCAGACTTCCTTGCTATTTCCTCTGCTGGGATGGGGGCAGTAGGGTGGGACCTAGCAATTCTAGCAATTAAGAACATTGCAGGCAGGCTGGGCTCTCTGCTTGGGCAAGCAGCAGACGCATCATCAGAGCTCACCTCTCCCATGGCTGCAGCAATATATCATTTTGGAGACACTTTCGTTTTCCTTAGCTCATTCAGCGCTCAGCATCATCTGATGAGGAAATGGGTTAAGTGTTCCTGTTTCCATTCTGGGAGCACAAATGTCTGCACACGCCTGGTTTTTGTCTTTAGTCTCTGATTTCCTGTCTCAGAATTCTTTATTGCTTTTTTTCTACTTGGTGCACAGTTTAAGTTTTATTGTTCTCTAGAGTTCTGTCCTCCGTCCTGTTCTTTTCCTTGTCTTTGGCAACTCTAGTGGAATGGAGGAAGCAGGTAGGTTGAGGATGGGTGGTAGCTGGGAGGGCAACCAGATGGTGCTACAAAGGCTTTGTGGCAGAGAGACTGGTCACTGTTTACACACCCCTTCCTTCTCTGCACACAGAGCATCTTTCCCAGACTTCTTAGTGGTTTTGTGTGGCATGTAACTATGGGTAGAAATAACATACCTATTTCCAGTCTTGGTCCATAAAGCTTCCCTCTCAATTCTTTTTATTTTCTATCATCTGCTAGCTGAATGTTGATGTTCAGGATTATGTTCAATGTCATTTTGGAGAAAGCAGGGAAACTGCCATCTCTAAAACATGGCATTAATATCATTCTCGTCTTGCTACTATTTAGAGTTTGAGCAAGGAAAACTTGTTATATTTAATCATTGAGATGTCTAATTATCTGTTACAGCAGCTGCTTGTAAACAAAAATAGCCTTACTAATATGAAATTCAACATAGGTCTTAATACTTGTATTGGCAATATTTTTATTTTCTCTTCTGGTTGATCTTGAGAGAAAGCTAACTTAGATTCAGAGTTGGTAAATTTGGGTAGTCTAGTGGGTATTTTAGTTTCCTTCCTGATAACTGTTTCCTTTATTTGGTAGTTATCCCACTTTTGTTCAGGTCACCAATCCTGTCCACATGTGCCTGAGGAGAAGCTGCTTCCACCCTCAGTCCCAAGGTTGAGTCTAGTGGGTCTAAGAATAAGCTCAATCCTTTGGCTTTTGAAACACAGGCAATAGTGAATCAGTCCTTGTCTCAGGATTTGTTCAGGAAGGGCTGTGACTCAGTTCAGTCTAATGAGACACCAGGGCATGTTTACAAGGGGTGCTTGGCAAGTTGCTTCTTCACTCCTGAGAAAGAGTCACAGAAACTCTCACTGATGAGGCCAAAGTCTGGTAAAAGACGCAGACACCATCTAAACAATGAGCTTGGGGAGCATGCTCTGCCCCTCAGGCCTTTCCATCATACTGAATCATTTGCTCTTCTTTAAGTACATGTTGCTTTATCCTAAGCAGGGACTTTTCTACACATTTAACTCCCTGCCCAAGATGTCTACACACCACTCTTTTTAACTCACGCATGCTCCTTCATTCTTTAAGTCTTATCTCAGAAGTCATTTCCTCAAAGAACCTCTCCTGAGTCTCCTCTCACAATGAAGAGCCCCAGCGAGTGCTAGTCACTGCTGCACACTTATACATACGTCACCGAGTGCCATTATTTGTTGCTATGTCTGTGTGGATGGCAGTGTGCTGGGGACAAAGAGACCTATAGCACTAGCTCACACTCATACTATTTGCATACATTAACTTAAGGAGTAATAATTTGATGGAGTCATGGAGAGACTGGGGTCTCTGTCACAGGGAGCAAGAGCAGTGTCCACCCTCCTGAAGAACTTGAAATATGGGAAATACGATCAATCTGCTAAGAATTACATAGTAACATACACACACAATTATTTTTGTACATTTAATTGGTGGGAGAAACAGGGCTTGAATCCAGTTCTTTCACCCCAAATTTATGTCATTTCTGCTATGCCACACCTGTTTCACTTAACCTTCTCTCAGCTTCCTTATCTGTCAAAGGGTAATGATAATAATACCTTTCTTGTCTTCTTTGTTTGATATGTGAAGAAGATCCAATATGATGGTGCCACAATTTTGCTAACTATAAAGCTCTATATGTGAGTCGTCATCCTATCAGTACATGTTTCTAAAGAAACATTTAGCATCTATTTTAGCCTGACATAAGGCACCTCATAAAGCCCCTAGGTATTCTAAACCTAGTGAGAAAATGGTGTTGCCTTGATGGGGTTAATGTTCTTTGATTGCTTCCTGCTTCCTGAGGCTTGGTTCACTTAGATCACTTCTAACTAAGTGGATCATTTCCCCTCATTTGAAGTTTTAGTCTCCTCTTTATTCTCTCTGTATGTACTTCTAAACCTTCCTTTCTCTCCTTAAGATTAAATGATTCCAAACCCCCAATTCTTGCCATTAGATCAGGAAGCCCCACAGGAGTTGAGACCTGCCAGAGGTTGCCCAGAAGGCCCTAACCAGATCTGGCCTGGAGTTGGCTCCCCACTGCCTCCATTCACATTCTAGGAACCCCTGTAGACTCAGAGGCAGAACCATCCTTTCCTGATTGGCAGAGAAGGTAGCAGGCAGACATGTGGGAAAGGCATCAACTACCCTGACAGCAGTGTAGTCAGTCTCTAGGCCACTGGCTCCGCTGGAATGTCCTAGAGCAACCCTGGCAGTCTCACTCTGGACAGGTGCTGACTGAGGCAGGAGAGGTGGATTGGTTTCCTGGACCTGGGGTAGTGGAAGTGGAGCAGAGTCTCATATTTTATAAACCTTACCTGATACCTGATGGGATTTGGTTGGCTACAAAACAGTGGCAAGTTTAACATAGGCTCAGCCTATTTTCATGAATGAGCCCTTTGGGTGCAGCCTCATCCCACTGTCCAGGGAAGACTTGTGGCCTGACCTTTCTTGGGCATTGAGCGGAGGAAGGCATTCATTTCAGATATGGATTCTAGGAGGTCTTGGTCTCCTATAGGCCTTAAGCTGGCTGCCCATAATGACATAGAAATAGTAAGGGACTCCTCTTATCTTCTACTTTCTGCTTTTTTTTAAGTTTTATTTTTTTGCCAATACCATGACACCTTTGCACCAGCCCGCAGTCAAAGTGCTGCTTTTGAGAGGAATGATTCTAAATTGCAAATCTGATTATGTCATTTGTCTCCACTCCTGCCCCTCTTCCTCCATTTACAATTGTTTGGATACCTTTAGGAGAAGGTGTAGACTCCTGAAAACATTTATAAGCCACCACTTAGCTGTTGCCTCTTTCTTCCTCAGTCTCATTTTTCACCCCTTTTTTTTTTCTCTGCCAACCAAACTGAACTTTCGGTGTTGCAGAACATGGCTACTCTCTGCTACTCCCAAACCTTAGGGAGAGCTGTAGAGAACAACCATTCCTCCCCCTTCTGGTGGGTTCCTTCCCTCCTTTTGGTGCTCAGCTTAGACATGACTTCCTCCGGAGACCCCTCTCTGCCTTGGAAATTAGGTCTTCCCTTTCCGTGTGCATGCTTAACACTTAAATTTGTATGTCTCTGAGAAAACCTATCACATGTTTTATGATCATTGATTTGCTGGTTTATTTTCACATTAAAACAGTTCTAAAAAAGACGATGACTTCTGTAACCCTTGATACATATTAGGTGTTGAATGAATGAATGAATGAATGACTGGAAGCCTGTCCAATCTGAAATGATCTGGGCTTTTGAGAGATCTGAGAGGTGACTACTTAGGCCTATGCTTCCTAGCGGGATGGTGCCTGGAGTTTAGCCCTGTTGCTGTTAGCCTCCTTCCTACAGTCACTCCTTACTAACAGAGCCAGTGTGCCACGGGAGGGAATGCCAGTCTTTTCAAGTGTTCTTGGAAGCTCTGACATGGAATGTTTTTGTTTGGCCTGTCAGTATTTGTGTTCGCAAGGAACCCCTGGGAAAGGCATGGCTTCTAGACTTCAGAATAATTACTCACAGAGATTCCCTAGAGCAGGCTTGTAAGAGAACAATGGACTTGACTTTCTCCTTCTATTTGATATTTTTCTGCTCCCCATCAGATGATGAAATCTTTTGACTCCTGCTATAAGCTCTTGGGGGAGTGTGGCCCCCGTGGCTCCCCTACCATTTCCCAGTAGGCCGAGCTTCTGAGCAGGGAAGGCATGGACAGGGAAGTTGACACGGCCTGGCTTTGTGACTCACAGCACTTGTGCAGGGGTGTCAGTGCAGCAATTGTTTTCCTAGGCATGTTTGGAAAATACAACACTGTTAACATTCTGGTAAAGATTAAGATGATAGGTCATTGCAGAAGTTTCAAAGCCAGCCCATGAGGGAGGTAGGGGAGGTAGTCATAGGAGGACAGATATTTGAAGCAATTGACTGCTGAAATCCATAGTGCTGGCTTTGCCCCAGGTTCCCACAGGCAGCAAGGTTACCACATGGTTGGTTTTGCATTGAACAGACTAGTCTGATGGAAAAAATACTAATATATGCAGGGTTGCCTGCCTTTTTTTCAAGTGAGATATGAATTTTATTATGGCATGATGTGCCTTGTGGGCCCATAACACACATCTTTGAATACAGAGTATAAGCTATAATGGTAATGGTGGTCCATTTGCTCTGCATCTCTGTCTTTTTCCTTTGGTGTGCACATTTTTTATCAAGTATGCCTAGTACTTAGCTTTGGTTGGGAACCATCTGTTACCTCTAACAGGGATGGTGTAGAAACCCTACAGCAAATTCTTTCTCTTCATACTCATTTTCTGACTGGTAATGTGTGGTGATGAATACCAAATGTTATTATTTGGAGCCAAGTTTTTGTGGTACTTTGCTAAGAATGCTGGAATCATCTGTTCATCTTCATTAAATAATAATGAGGATAATTACTATCGAGGAAATGGGTGTTGAATAAAGAAGTAACGATTTCTGCTCTGACTTCTGAGGTGGGGGGTGAGCTCTGGGATTGGGGATGAGAAGAAACTCAGAGATCTGCCTGAAGGCAAAGATCTGTAAGAGACAAAAACTTTTGGTTGAGAAGAAGGGTAAGATCATCCTCAAGAGTCTTTCCAAGACAAGGGAGTAGGGCAAAATAAGGATTGGGCTGAGGGATGATGATGAATCAAGTAGGAAAGTAAGGGTGGAGGTCTTATCACAGGGGTGGTGGCCTCTAGGGTAAACAACTTCAAGTCTGTGACTAGAATGAAGGGACCAACATGGTCAAATTGTCTGCTCTCCTGACCTCCCCCTCCGTAGATGGAGAAGAAAATGGAGATCCAGAAAATTGAAGTGAGCAGCTGAAGTCACATGACTAGAAGATTAACAGTGAAGATTAACAGAAAAGCTGGGCATCTACCATGGGTTGCCAGTAGGGGTGGATGAAAGTGTGGTTTACAAGAAACCTCAAAGAATGGCATTGGGGTTTGGTGGAGAATGCCCAGGCAGGCTGGAAAGGGAGCATGGCTTTCAGGATGAGGAAATGTGCCACTTTATTTCGACATCCTGGACTCGTATTAAATTCTGGGAGTTTCTAAGAAAGATAAAAACAGTTTTTTGTTGATGCAATCTTGGAAAGTGTTCTTAAGTAGGAAAAATTGGAATTCTCCAGAGAAGAATAAAATGACTTCTAAGACAGGCTCAAAGAAACACATTTAGATCTGTTTATACGGGGCCTCCCCGGTGGCGCAGCGGTTGAGCGCTGGCTTGCGAAGCTGCCCGCAGCCTCTGTGGCGCCGGTTCGATCCCCGGCTGCTCCCCGGCCACTGGAGGAGGGTCCCACATGGCGCGCAGACCTCTCCTGCCGCCCGCTGCTCCCCTCAGCAGTGTCCTTCGGTCCTTCTGCCTGCTCTGCTCCCCGCTCTGGCTCTGGTGAATTCTCTCACCCTCCCGCGCTTCTGACTGTACCCAGTGCATGTATAAACGAAAAACAAACAAATAAAGAAAGAAAGAAAGAAAACATGCCTCTATAAAAAAAAAAAAAAAAAAAAAAATAGATCTGTTTATACGGATTATAGGAACTACATCTCTTCTCTCATATGTCAGGAGTTGCAGTGGCTTGAATGGTGACCCCCCAAAGATATATCCATGTTCCAACCACTGGAAACTTTGAATGTGACCTTAGTTGGAAAAATGGTCTTTGTAACTTAATATAATTAAGTTAATCAAGATGAGATTATCCTGGATTAGGGTAGGCTTTTAAGTTAATGGCAACTGTCCTTCTAAGGGAAAGGAGAAAGGGATTTTAAAAAAAATCAGCTAATTAATTTTTTAATGAAGTAACCATTGTTTTACATCCTTGTTAATATTTTGACAGTATAGGGTTTCTCCCCTCAGGTGCGGTCACTGTAGCTCCCACCACCAAAGCACCCATAGCCCTTTACCAGAGTCCATTGTGCTCTTCCAGGCCCTGTTCTCTACCCTGTGCTCCTGGATGTTTCATATCTACTGTCAGTTTTCAAAGATTGGTTTTAAAGTTTGTCTTTAACCCTTTTTTTGGTTTTCTATATTCCATGTATGTGTCTATACAAGGAGAGAGAGATTTGAGACACAGACAAATAGGAGGCCAGGTAAAGATGGAGCAGATTGGAGGGATGCTGCCTTAAGTCTGGAGCCATCAGAAGCTGGAGGACACATGGACAATTTCTCCCATAGAGCCTTCAGTGGCAGCATGCCCATGCCAACATGTTGATTCCAGATATCTGGCCTCCAGAACTGTGAAAAAACATATTTTTGTCTTAAGTTGTCAAATTACTTCTGGCAGTCCTAGAATTAGTACAGGATGGAATCTTCTATTTCTTTGTATCTTTTGAGGCCTTAACTTCTATTATCTGTGGACCCTAGTACCACCATGTCTGAATCAACTTATCTCTGACTATTCAGAATTTCTAGAATAAAGATCAAACATCTCAGGAGGCAGTAATAGGTAGTGTTTAAGAGAACAGTTTCTGCAGTGATGCATACCTGGACCTTATGTTATAATGCACTGTTACCACAGTAACAAAATCAAATTTTTTTTTTAAAAAGTACAGATTCTAAAGTCAGATTGTATAATCTTGGGTAAGTTATTTTATTACTGTGTCTTGGTTTTATTACATGTAAAATGAGAACAGTGATTTTGCTCAACTTCATAGAGAGCTGGCGATAGTTGAAGAAATATCTATATATGTTTAGAAAAGTGTGCGGTATATATTAAGTCTTCAATAAATGTACTGCATCATTTAACTTCCAAAAATAACAGATTAGTGGGACCAATAAATAGTTTAATTTCCAAATGGAACTACTTTGGGTATGAAAGGGAGGCTATTAATCTGAGAACAGACTCCCCAGGCAAGCAGAGAAATGTGGTCACCCTATGAGAGGCCTGCATTTTACAGAGGAGAGGATGACAGGATCCTTTCCTATCAGATGGCCCTAAAAGAATTGGGCAAAAAACATGTGGATGATTCACTGGGATCTTTAAAAACAATTAGTTGGAAGAAAAATAAAAGGAAAATACACATGCATATATTTGATCATTCAAGTCTTTCTGCCTGAAAATAATGGTTAATCTCGCAAACTGAAGGGTGAGAAAGTTCCCATATGCCTGTGTGGTTTTGTTGTTACTTTTTGAGTGTTAAACCACCGCAAGCTGGTACCTCTTTACAAATGGTGTGGGGAAGAGGCTTGGAGGGATGAAAGAGCTAGGGCATTCTCAAATAGATGCTGGAGGTGAGAGATGGGAAGGTCATGCTCTGTCCAAGTGTGTATGAGTAGGTCACCCTCACCCCCTCTCCCCTATATACCACATGCGGCTCACCCACAGGAAGGACAGTCTTCATGGACAGCTTGTCCTCCAGGCTTGGGTCAGAAAGAATATTCCACTGGTCTTTATCCTCTGCAAGAAGTGTCCAGAGTGTTCCCAGTGCTGGAAGGCAGGTGTCCTGTTGATGTTTCCTGCAGGCCCCAGGTCCCTTAGCAAAAGGAACATGAAAAGGCTCAAATTTAACTTTAAGGATTTGTCTTAACATTCTATAATTTTGATTCCAAGAGGGGGTGACACCCTGACCTCTTGGAGGTGCTTGGTCCCCAGTGAGCCATTTTCCGTATTCAGTGAGCCCAGATGCTGAATAGACTGTTTCAATAAAACAGAAGCTGACATTCCAAGAGCAAAAGGCCGTGGATGTCTGCCTTCCTTGTTGAAGCCCTCTTCCAAAGGTCACTAGTTTTAGTTTTATTTCTTACCACTGAGGACAGGCTGTAGTGGTGATAGCGCTGAGACTTAAACCCTAGGCCAACAGGGAGGCTCTTTTTTTTTAAAGATTTTATTTTTTTATTCCTACAATAGCTGGGGTGTAGGTTGTAGACCTTTTAAAAGATCCAGGGAGCTCTTATCAATGATCTTTTAAAAGGTCTACAACAAACATACTGAATAGTGAAGCTAGAAGTAGCCCCATTAAAGACAGGAGTAAGACAAGCACAGAGATAATTGACTCTATAACCAATGCAATAAAACCAGCAAAAGAAATAAGAGGGGGATGATTGAAAGCATAGAAAGCTTTCTTTATTTCAAGATGATGTATCATCTATATTAAAAATCCCAGAGAATGTGTAAACTATTAGAACTAGTAAAATTTTTAGCATTTTGCTGAATACCAAAGCAACAGACAAAATCAACAATATTCCTATGCAAAACAATAAACAATCAGAAATATATTTGGGAAAAAAAATCTCATTCAAAATACCAAAGAAACTGTAAGATGCCTATACATAAATTTACTAAAGATGTGAGTGAAAGGCTGTCTTTTTTTTTAATTTAAATTTTATTTTTATATTCCCCATACAATTACAAACCCCTTATTTTGACCCCAAGCCCTCCTTTCCCTGCCCCCCACCCCCCATAGAGTGTCTCTGGTTCATAGTTGTTTGTTGATTTTGATATTTTCTTTCTTATAGTTATTCATTTTCCTGGTCTCTTATTTAAGTTTTCTAGATTCCTGCTATGAGTGAGACCATCCGGTATTTTTCTTTTTCTTTCTGGCTTGTTTCGCTGAGCATGATCCCTTCCAGCGCCATCCATGTTGCTGCAAATGGCATGTGTTTATCTTTTTTGAATGCTGAGTAATATTCCATGGTGTGTATGTACCACATCTTCTTGATCCAGTCATCTATTTTTGGGCATTTGGGTTGTTTCCAAAGCTTAGCTATTGTAAACAGTGCTGCTATAAACATAGGGGTGCAGGTGCTCTTTGGAATGGATGTTTCTGTGTCCTTTGGGTAAATACCTAGGAGTGGAATTGCTGGATCATATGGAAGCTCTATGTTTAGTAGGTCCAGAAATCTCCACACAGCTCTCCATAGTGGTTGGACCAGTTTGCACTCCCACCAGCAGTGCAGGAGAGTTCCTTTTTCTCCACAACCTCACCAACATTTGTTGTTGCTAGTTTTTTTAATATGTGCCATTCTCACTGGTGTGAGATGGTATCTCATGGTAGTTTTGATTTGCATTTCCCTGATTACAAGTGATGTTGAACATTTTTTCATATGCCTGTTGGCCATTTGCATTTCCTCTTCAGAGAAGTTTCTTTTAGCTCTTCTGCCCATTTTTTGACAGCAAAAGAGACAATAACAAAAACAAAGAGAAACCCCACCGACTGGGAGAACATTTTTGCACACAACACTAATGATAAAAGACTGATCACAAAAATCTACAAAGAGTTGATGAGACTCAACAAAAACAAAGAAAATAATCCAGTCAAGAAAGGCTGTCTTTTTCAAATTTTTCCTCTTCTCCTCCCTGCAGTGGTGCATTTACCTCTTCTTAGGCTACTTGGTTCCTCTTCCAGAACTAGGTCTTCTAAATAGTGACACAGAACTGTCTTCCAGGTGCTGGTAAGTTGTCCAGATCACAGGACCTGGTATGAAACTGTCTCTGGCCCCCTAAATCTTGGGCTGACTTTACAAAGAGATAGGCTCTTATTCAATTTGTCAGTAATAGTTTCTGGCCTCACTGGGTGGGGACACAAAGTCCCCTACTTTGTGTAAAGAATTTTAAGCTCCTTTATTGCTGGAATCTGAACTCCCAATCACCATTCTCGCATCTTGGGACTGTAACCCAGCAAGTGCACAGCTCTATTCAGGCTCCCCATTTTATATTATGTCCTGCTTCTTATCACCAGAGAGGCACATCTCCTATTTGTGTCAGTTTTGTAGTTCTTTTTTTTTTTTCCTTCACTTTTTACTTCACTGCTGTGTATTTGGATTAGAGGGCGTTATCAAGCAAACTCCCCAGGCATCTTAACCATATTTCATTCCTTTTCTTGGCAGGAGAGGATGAAAAAAAAAAGTAGGTCCATCTAAATGGTTACTGATTGACAATTGACAACAATTTATGTGAACACCTATTTTGAAAATCCCTCTGGGAGCTGGGTAAGATGAAAATGAAGGACAGATTTCGAAGGAAGTGGAGGTTTGCGAGCTTGGGATGTAGGGAACTGGCAAAGAACGGAGGGAGGAGAGGCCCTGCTTGTGGGCACTGGTCCTCTATCTTGAATTCTGTCCCTATTCTTCAGTGTGGGCAGGTGCTCTTTCTTGCTCCACACCCCCTTTTCCTTTTCTCCCAAGGAAAGGAGATAGAGGCTATGATTTGTTTTTCTTCTCGGTTTTCATAAAGGCATCTGAAGATGTCTCCAGGACTCGTTTTAATAGTTTAAAGGAAACATTACATCAGCCAGGTGCTTCCCTTTTTTCCTGAGTAGTGATCTCCAGTGGGGAAGCTGATCAGAAATCAAATTCTTCTCACAGCCCCGTTCAAGAGCTTGCCTTGACAAACTCACTTTTTTCTCTCTTAGGTATTTATAAATGCCTAACATGTGCAAGGCCCAGAAGAAAATTTGAAGAAATAAAAAATTATATTGAGCAGTACCTAGTCCTGAAGCCCACTTTTGAGAATGGAGATACCCTCTTGTTTCTGAAGTCCTAGTCCCCGCTATTTTTAGGTCCTGGGTCATTGCCCAAGAATGAGCCAGTGACCTGGAAAAGCCAATTTTCCCTTCATTCTCTGCTCTGACCCCACGTACCCCTCCATTGTTCTACTAGAATTTCCCTCTGTCTGTGGGACTGGGTGAAATGACCCATAGGTAACTGAATAGGACCTTAGTTTGGGGACACAGACCTTAATAGCTCAGATACCTGTCTAGACTGTGGCTAGCAAGACCAGTTTTAGGCATGGCAGACTGGACTCTGTGTTACACTAGGGGGTCTCCAAAATGATTTATCATGCTTTCCTATCAATAAAACATTTTAAGCATACACCCAAGTTTTTGCTTATATATTTATTCATAAATTCTATGCATGTACACTTACACTAATATATATGTTATAAAGCTTGTACAAAAATAGGAAATTTATAGACTGAGAGAGTTCTAAAGCACTAGAAATTCTCATATACTTTTACCACACCTCGTCTGCCCCACTGTGGAAATCATTGCTTTACTTAGTAAAATGAGAAAATGTCCTTTGGAGACTTCTTTCCCGAACTTCAATGCCTGCTATTATTGATCTAAGGGATAATGAAAAGCTTTTTGTTGGCCAAAATGTTTCCTTTCCCAAATAAATAGACATATCTGAAATTTCTCTCCTAGAGAAGGGATGACCTTTGGGTTAAGCGTTGCCTTCCCTCTGGGGTCTCATAAATGGCAAATTCTCCTGAGCTAACATGGGACAAACTTTTTACATCTCCAGTTCTTTGGGTTGATGCCTAAATTCTTGCTTTCCTCAGAACCCTAGATGTCTGAGCTAGTGCCTCCCACAGGGGAATTTGTATTTGTTACAGGAATAAATATTTGGTGACTGAATGAATGTGAAAAGGACACAGAAGGAAAAGACCAAGAAGAGTAAGATGAATGTGTTTTGTCCACTAATTCTAATATGTCTTGTATTGGTTATACAGCTTGTTATCTTTCTTTTACAGTGGGGATGCTCCTTGGCTGTCTGGTAGCTTTCCCCTGCGTATATTAGTTGTCCTGGTGTGAATTGTTCCTGGGGAAATGACCAAGTGTGAGCTGCTTCTGTAGGTTTAGGAAGGGAGCAGGCCCATAAGAGGGACACTGTGCGGGCTTTCTCTCACCTTTGGCTGACTTCTCACCAGACACCCTGCTTCTTGGGAGAGGGGCAGATCCCCTAGGACTCCTGTTTTCTGAGGATTGTGTGTTCCTGATTTGTAATGGGCAAGTTCTGTGAGTATGGAGATGTAGGGTATTCTCAATGGCTTGCTGGTCTCCTCTTGCTTCTGTTTGCATCTCTACCCCTCAGTCCTGCACAGATGCTTCCTTGCTATTTCTCCTACTCATCTGTGGTGCCCCCTGGAGCTGCTGTTTTCCTGTCCTCCAGGAGCTGATGGGGACCACAATGCATGACAGGGTGGTGGACACTCACAGCCAAAGGCTCTCTCCCACACAGTCTCCTAACCCCTTTCTGCTCTGAGCTGATCTTTTCTCCCCACATTGGGTAACAATCACCTTCTGCCTCATAAGGGTTCCTCACAATCTTTGGTTCTTCAAATTTGTACTTTTCCAGGAACTTCCCAGGGTTAGAATAGAGGCGGAAACCCACAATGCATTTTCTGCTCCACACCTCCACTGACTGTGCTCCCTTTTATTTCTGAATTTTCTGTCTCTCACCCCCACCCCGCCTCTGGGAGATACAATTTTCATCTCCTAGTTCCCTCTTCAGGCAACAAGGCCTGATCTCTGTATCTTCTTCCTTTGCTCTGCTAACTTATTTGTTGCTTCTTCATCTACTTTCCATCTTCAAAAATGTCCTCAATCTTCCAGTTTACTATTGACTTCTCTCCAGTTCATATTATCCAGATGTATTTATACTTCTTTTCTTCTGCTTTACTTTCATATTTGTGAACTTTCAGGAAGGAGAGAAATAGAAGTATTTGGTCAATATGTCATGTTTAAGGTCCTCCAACAGGAAATATTTAGAGAACTAAACAAACCGAGTCTCAAGTTGATCTGGAAGAAAAAAATAAGTAAGAATGGTCAAGAAAATTTTGAAAAGAGAAGTAACTTGATGTTTTATCATAAACTATAGGTCCTTAGGACACAAAGTAGTATAGTATTGGTATAGCACTATAAAGATTATAAGATAAGATATATGAGAATAAAAATAGAAATAAACAAAAACATAGAAAAACAGATAATTAGAATATAGATATGGGGAGATGTATGTATGTATTTAGTTCATGAATGGGAGTAAGCATTTCAAATTATTAGGGGAAAGAAGAACAATATCTATTGCTGGGATAACTAGTTGTTTATTGAAAAATTAAATTCATGTGGATCTCCTTTATGGGTTGAATTGTGTCTCCCAAAAGACAATGTTGAGTTCTAACCTCTGGTAGCTGTGAATGTGACTATATGATTAATTTTATGTATCAACTGGCTAGGCTATGGTGCCCAATTATTTGGTCAATCAATAGTATAAATATTCCCGTGAAGATATTTTGTAGATATGATTAACATTTACAACCAGTTGACTTTATTTTTTTTATTTTAAATAATAAATTTTATTTTTATATTCCCCATACAATTGCAACCCCCCCCATTCTGACCCCAATCCCTCCCCTCCCGCCCCCCACCCCCCAAAAAGTGTTTCTGGTTCATAGTTTTTTTGTTGATTTTGATTTTGATTTTCTTATAGTTATTCATTTTCCTGGTCCCTTATTTAAGTTTTCTAGATTCCTGCTATGAGTGAGACCATCCGGTGTTTTTCTTTTTCTTTTTGGCTTATTTCACTGAGCATGATCCCTTCCAGCGCCATCCATGTTGCTGCAAATTGCATGTGTTTATCTTTTTTGAATGCTGAGTAATATTCCATGGTATATATGGACCACATCTTCTTGATCCAGTCATCTATTTTTGGGCATTTGGGTTGTTTCCAAAGCTTAGCTGTTGTAAATAGTGCTGCTATAAACATAGGGGTGCAGGTGTTCTTTGGAATTGATGTTTCTGTGTCCTTTGGGTAAATACCTAGGAGTGGAATTGCTGGATCATATGGAAGCTCTATGTTTAGTAGGTCCAGAAATCTCCACACAGCTCTCCATAGTGGTTGGACCAGTTTGCACTCCCACCAACAGTGCAGGAGAGTTCCTTTTTCTCCACATCCTCGCCAACATTTGTTGTTGCTAGTTTTTTTTAATATGTGCCATTCTCACTGGTGTGAGATGGTATCTCATGGTAGTTTTGATTTGCATTTCCCTGATGACAAGTGATGTTGAACATTTTTTCATATGCCTGTTGGCCATTTGCATTTCCTCTTCAGAGAAGTTTCTTTTTAGCTCTTCTGCCCATTTTTTGACTGGATTATTTTCTTTGTTGTTGTTGAGTCTCATCAGCTCTTTGCAGATTTTTGTGATCAGTCCTTTATCATTAGTGTTGTGTGCAAAAATGTTCTCCCAGTTGGTGGGGTTTCTCTTTGTTTTTGTTATTGTTTCTTTTGCTGTGCAGAAGCTCTTTAATTTGATGTAGTCCCAGCTGTTTATCTTTGCCTTCACTATCACTGCTTTGGGTGATGTGTCTGTAAAGATGTCTTTGATGTGAATATCATGTAGTGTTTTGCCTATATTTCCTTCTATGTATTTTATGGTTTCAGGTCTTATGTCTAGTTCTTTAATCCATTTTGAGTTGATTTTTGTGTATGGTGTGAGGTAGTTACAACCAGTTGACTTTAAATAAAGCATGCTGCCCTCTGAAATATGGGTGGGCTTCATCTAATTAGTTGAAAGATTGGAGAGCAGAAACTGAGATTTGAGGAAAAGAAAGAATTCTTTCTCTCCATATATCTATGCTATATGTATGGCATTATATATTAAAATGCATGTGTGTGTGTGTGTGTTGTGTGTCTGTGTTTGGAAGGGGTTCTTGTTCTCTGGAGAACACTGATTTTGATATTGTGCTCTTATTTGGAAATAGGTTGTTTGCAGATGAATCAAATTAAAATGAGGTCATTAGGGTGGACCCTAATCCAACATACTTGGCATCCTGATTAAAAAAAAAGATTGCCACATGAAGACAAAGACAAAGGGAGAATGCCGTAGAGTGACAGAGCCAGGAATTGGAGTGGTACGGCTATAGGCCAAGGAATGTCAAGGATTTCCAGCTATCAAAGAAACTGGAAGAGGAAAAGAAGAACTCTCCCCAGGATCCTAGAGATAGCACAGCCCTACTGACACCCTGATCCAGACTTCCAACTTCTGGACTGTAAGAGAATACATTTTTGTTCTTTTAAGTCATCCAGTTTGTGGTACTTTCTTACAGGAACCTTAGAAAACTAATATAACCCTTGTCTAATGTCACACATAAAAATTCATTCCAGAGAAATTAGACAAATATTAAAAAAACCCTATAAAATTATTTGAATAACAAAGATTGTCTAAAATGTCAATCCATACTAAATGCCAGGTGCTAAGTGCATTACTTAGCAGCTATTATCATTGTCTCTGTTTTGCAAGTGGGAGAGCAGGCATGCAGCCAGCAAGAGGTAGAGTCAAGATTTGAACCCACAAAATCTGAATCCAGAATCTGTAAAAAGAAAATGTTGGCAAGGGGAGGTCTCTGCTATGAAAGGTATTAAAAACAAAACCCCAAAGGAAGAAGGGTTGACAGTTTAACCACATGAAAATCCAACAATTCAGTATGACAAAGGTACTATAAACAAAGTTAATACAAGAGACAGGGAAAAAATATTTTCAATATACCAAAAAGACAAAGGAAACAGTATAAATGAGAGAAGAAAAATAAAATAAGTGTCAAGGGACTTAACTAGATAATAAAGAGGAAGAGGATAATAAAGAGATAGATAGATAATAAAGAGAATAAAAGAACAAATGACTAATAAACATATGAAGAGATGTTTCACCTCATTAATAATCAGGGAAATACAAATTAAGATGACTTGTCACTTGTTATTGTAGCAAAGACTAACCTGGTCGACAATTCTCAGTTTAATTAAGGGCTACTCTCCTGTGCTACTGGTAATTTATAATGTGGTGAAGATCTTTTGGTACTTGATTTCATGGTGTACATAATAAAAAGCAATGCACTTTTTAATCCAGAAATCTCTCCCCTTCATGCTTACACTGGCTTTCTATATCAATCATGGCTTATGATTTCAAAATCCAGTAATGGATACTGACTATCTTAGGCAGAAAATAAATTTCATGAGAAAATATCTCTGCTTTTGCAGGGTTGATGGCAAACCTCACCAAGGTTGGCAAAATTCACCAAGCCAGCAGGAGCCACTGAAGACTGGATTGCTGAAGACCTGGCGCAGCCCATACCGCAGGAAGAGTCTCATTGCATGCAGCCATTGGCTCTGTCTCCACTAAGACTTGTGACCACTGCTACTCACTCTCCACTCTGTCATCATTGCTGCTGCCACCAACAACCTCCAAGTGTTGTTGAGCTTTTGTCTTAGTCTCTGCTAGTTCATAAAGGTGAGTGCTATTAGCTATGCCTAGGCCGTATATTCTGACTGGGTGCCAGGGACAGAGCTAGGCTTGTTTTTGTCCTAACTTTAAGATGATTCTGCCTTTCATGTAAATTTATACCTTAGATGGGAAGAATACTTGTATAAAGAGCAGACAGGGTCAGTAAACACCTATAAATGAATCCAACAGTATTGGTTAGTGTTTTCCAGAGTAGAACCAATACAAGATATCTGCATCTACAGCTATGTCTTTATATATTTTTTATTATTAATGATAATCTGTACAGAACGATAGAAATTTATTATCAAGAAGTGGTTATGGAAGCTAAGAATTCTTAAGATCTGTAGTCAGCAACCTGAACACCCAGAAAGGCTGAGGGTATAAGTTCCAGTCTGAAACTGAAACTGGCAGCTGGAGACCAAAGAAGAGCCAATTTTTTAGTTTGTGTCTGAAGGCAGAAAAAGACTAGCTCAAGTAACCAGATGGGCTGGAGAAGTTCTATCTTACTCAGCCTTTTTTTGTGGTATTCATTCAACTGATTGGATGAGGTCTACTCACATTAGGGAGGGCAATCTGCTTTATTCAGTCCAGTGACTCAAATGTTAATCTCATCTAGGAACACCCCAATGGATGTAACCAGAATGTCTGGGCAACCGTGGTCCAGTGATAGACATATTAAATGAACCATCACATTGTAACCATCGCATCACATTGCGGCTACTCAAGATTTATATACACTTTTCTTCCCATATTTTCACTAATTTCCCCTTGCCAAAAATACTCAGCTGCCATCATGTAACTTTTGCAAATCAAAAAGCACTAGCCTTCCCACAAGGGAGTGACCCATATTCTCATGTTACCACCAGATTTTGGGTTAAGTGCCTGCCATCTCTATTTTTTCATTTATTCCGTCTCTATATTGAATAACTGATACTGGCATGCTAGAGCCAGCTCAAACAGAATATTTGTGAGCTGGTTTTGAGACATAGCCATTGTTCAAAATGAAATGATGTATACTTACAACAAAATAAATTATATTAAAAACAAAAGTAGTTAATACTTAAAACGCATCACTTCCTAATTATTTTACTATTATCTCTGCTTTTGAGGAGATTATTTACATAAATTGTGTCTGTGTGGTAGAAACACTGTATTTGATCTATTGACAGCTCTTCTTAACTTTGTTCAGTAATATCATGTTAGTGGCATGAAATTAGACAAATTGTTGAGTATACATAAATATGGCAAGTGCTATAAGCTGAGGCTTATTTTTTCTCTTTTTCCCTTTTTGGTGATTCTAGAGTTAAGGAAGTGATGGGAAAAAAATGTCAATAATGGCAATTAAACATACATCAAATCTATGGCTGTTCATGGTAAGTAGCATAAAAACTGAGAAAATATTCTCCCAGTGTTTGAAAGCTTTTATCTCATTCAGTAGTGAAGTTTTTCATACCATTGACAAATGAGTGAAGTCTGACATATATCTTCATTACTTTGCTCTTTCTCTTAGCACAAATGAAAATATCAACCAACATCTGTGTCAGAATGGCACCAATTCATCAGCTGCAATCAGCTTGGCTATGGGTACGAGAGTTTGGCAAAAAATCACTGACTGTATTCTGTTAGAATCAATTGGCTATACTGAATTTAGAACTCAGATGTTACATATTTATATTTATAAAATGGTATATTATACATTTTATCAGTAAAATTTATCATAAGCTTATGTATGCATATATATTTTTTCTGAAATGTTGGTTATTAAACATTTGCCAGCATACCAGTGCTTGTGGGTTAAATTATAAAGGCCACTACTACCAACATGTCAATGTGAGTGAATCTTCTTAATATAAGTAAAAAACTTAAATCCCAAAAGATTATATATAAGATGATAGTCTTTTCATAATGTTAAAAGTAATTACAAACCCTTTTGAAAGAAAAGATACTAATGTTAATATATTCGTTGATTATTTTAAATCATTTTCACTGTTGATGTATAAGAGTTCTTGATATATTCAGGATTCTACACCCTTACTAGATTTGCAAATATTTTTTCTCATCCTACATTGCCTTTTCACTTTCTTGACTTCTTGATATTTTGCCTCATTCTTTTTGAAACTTGAATTAGGAGTCTCCTGCAAAAAAGTTTATCCTTTTGCTCGTATATTTAAGGCTCAGGGGGAGCTAAGCATCCCAGAAGGGAGGAAATAGTTAACCATTTATTCTGAGGGAAACAGCAATTTTCAGGTGAATAATAATTAGGCGAGAGTTTTGAATTCACTCAGAAGTCAATTTTGGCATCTGCAGAGATTCAGTTAGCTGTGTTTACAGTCAGGGCTGGAAATGCAACGCCTTCAGGCCCTCTGCTCCCTGAGTCAGGTCCAAGGGCAGAATCTGATATGTCTGGTGTGGGAAGAGCCTTTCCAGACAGCTCATGCTAAGTGGTGCTGCAGGGGGAGCAGCCTAAGCCCTAATGCTGCCGCCATAACACTAGTCTGTATTTCAGCCCTGAAAAGGGGGCCATTTCTTTCTGTCCAGGTCTTGATAAGTCTATAAAAGATCTGTGGCCAGGGCTTCCCTGTGCTTTGCCTAAGGAACTCTCTTGCTAATTGGAATCAAGTGGATCATATTTTTAGTGCCTGCCAGCTGTTTCTGGGGCAGGTGGAGTTTCAGAAGGGCAGCTTATAAAGGGATTCACACTCAGAGAGATTGGGGCAGAGCTAAAGGGGGTGGAATGCTAGAGGCAGCCCTGAATAGGTTATGGGAGGGCCTTTTACCTGGCCGTGCTTTTGTTTTTTTTTAACATGTGTTGAGCATTGTGCACCAAACATCTCATAGAGGAGATATCCTTTTATTGAGCAAATAAACAACTCCAGGGATGGACTACTCAAGGAGTAAGCTGGGAGACCCCTATGGGACAGGAGACTCACACTCATTGGCCCATCTTAACTTTTATTCCTGTGTCTAGGGCCGTGGTCTGGAGGATGTGATCTCACTGAGGCAGCAGGGTATCCAATGCAAGAAGCCAGACCCCTACTCGCCCAAGTGGGTCTTGGTGTCTTATGGGATAAATTGTGCCCCTCCAGAATTCATGTGTCCTGCTCTGACCTGAGCTAGTTGTATGTCCTCGGAAAAGTAGCTTAAACTTCTCTAGGTTTCATTTCCCTCTACGTAAAATGAGGATGTCAACTACATAGTGTTTAAGACTCTTCACTCTAAGATCCTGTGGTCCTGGACAGGGAGGGAATATCAGGGTGGCCAGCATGGCTGCTAAGGAGGGTAGGTGGCGCCAGAAGCATGCTCCTTGTGTTTTGGCTTAGAAAATACCTTCTGTGAGAGTACCTTCTCCAGAGAATGATCTCAGAGGTGATCATCAGATTTTTTTTTTTAATTACTTGTGTAGTCATTTTATTTTCCTCAAGTCCTACCCCCTGCCATTCAACAATTCTTTGTTAAGTTACAAATCTCATGTAAAACCATGTAGGAACTCTTCCAATACAAGCAAATACATTTTTTTTCAAATTATGAAATATTTCAAGTGTACAGAATAAAAATATAGAGATTAATATCTATCTCAACCATGTAGCTTTGTCAAATCGATCATCAGATCTTATTCTGCATTCTGGACATTGTAGGCTTCCATAAAACTGGAATCTGAGGACTGGCAAGTGGCAAGGCAATTATTTGGCAAACTAATGGTCTAAGAAAGGACTGGATGCTGAGATAGACATTCAGAATAGCAGAACTTCCCAGTCAATGCAAATATATCCACAGAGTGATTGAAGTGTAATTACATTTTTTTACTGCAATATTTATGGAGATCTTTTATTCCTTGGTAGAATTACATTTCAGCTCAAATGACTTCAAAGAAACAGTTGGGGGAATATTAAATGTTCTAAGTAATTAAATAATGCAGCTTATTCTAATTATGCCATTGATATTCATGTTGATACAAAAGATGTAGCTTACTGAAAAAAAGAAAACAACAATGAATGAGGTTAAGTGTGGAGGCTATTTCCTTAATAGAACTGGACTATTTGTAAGAAGTAAGTGAATATTAATAGTAGTAAATGCTCTCAAGGCAGGAGTACATAAACTGGGGGAAAAGGGTTAAACTGGGGCCTAGAAAGTTCTGGGGCTCATCTGCCTCTGCCTGTCCTATTGTTACCTTCTAAATGTTTTGAGCTGATCTTAAACAAATGTTTTTTAGCTTTGGGAGAGAGGGAGGTAGGGGAAGAAGCAATAGGACCAGGGATCAAGTTCTCTTTGCTTTCCCACGCAGACACTCCTTCCTACACACAGGATGCATCCTTGGAGGTGCCTGCCCCTGACACCCATGGTGCAGGGAGCCTCTTACTTCCCCAGAGCAGTGCACCAGTTAGCCCTGGCCACCTGCAGCTGGAGGGGGCCAAAGGAAATCCAAGGAAAGCTTCAGTCATCAAAGGCCACCAACTTGAGAAGTCTGAGGGCAACGTCTTGCAGTTTGTGTATTGGAAGGGAATCTATTTTATGGATGTGAGCACAGGTTTTAACTCTGGGGCTCATTTTCTTCATTATAAGATGTGGATTACACTAACTCCTTCCAGGACTGTGGGAGGAGATTCAGGGAGACTCCATATGTAGTGCTTATTTTGTAATAAGTGCTTCAATCTAGGTGCTTCTAGGTATTTTAATCCACCTGGCACCTTGCAGACTTCCTGGAACACAATAATCTGTCAGGGTATACTTGTTAGATCATTCCTGGGATCCAGGATGAGTCATGGGGACAAGGAATATGGGTCCAGATGTGACCTTCACGGAGAAGAGAGAACATTATAGCCTGGAGGGAATATATCACACCCCTTCCATTTACTATTGAAAACATGATGACAACTTAGTGGTTCAATGTCATATGGATATGTGGTTTTTATTAACCACATTGTTGACCTAAACAAAGGGCAAGACATCCCATTGCCCAAGTGTGGCTCGTTAAGATGTATGGCAGCCCTCGTAGCTGGCTGAAATCTGGCATCTCCAACTGTTCATTGGACCCAATGGATAGGGCCCTATAGGCAGGTGAGGTTGACTGTCTTCATCTCAAAGGCCTCCAGAGAGGGTCTCCAGGAACTCTTGTCAGCATATTCCATAACTTCACCCCTCTGAAACCTGCCATCTTTCTTTGCTCTGACAGAACCTTCTATAATGTTGATCCCTATAGGAGGGTGTGAGGCAGCTCAGGAACCTGTGTGCAGCTTCCTCAGTTTCCCCATATAAGCTGTCCATGTAAGCTGGCATGTCTCAATGTCTCACTGAGGCTGTGATGTGAGTTCTTTAGAGTTCACTTTTGAAACAAGGACATGAAGTTACCTGGAACGTTGGGCTCCCAGCTTGCTGAGCTCTGCAGCTCTCTGTGGGACTGGCTGCTGCCGTCAAAAAGAATAGAGCCGTCATTCTGCAGGAGGGTTTATATGATAATAGGGTTTTTACCTCTCAGTAATTGGAAAGGTGCTAATCTAGTGACTCATGAGCTACATATAAGAAAAAAAAAACCCACCCTGGAAATGAAACTACATCGTATTTTCTGAATGCCTCATCTCCTCATTTCAGTGGGGAGGGCGAACTGAGGCTGAGCAGTGTGGAGCAGAACCTGGTGCTCCTGGCAGTCCTGCTGCAGTGACCATGCACCCTTGCCTCTTCCCTGAGTAGTCCAGAGATGCAGAGAGCAGGGAGGGGTAGACACACCAGTGACATATGTCTGGGGCCACAAACCCAGCCCCAGCCACTGGGAAAGGAAGATGGCACGTGAGTGGGTTTGCAAGGGAGACACTCACTAGCCAATTAACATTACACCATCACAAAGTGGGGTGAGTGCATATTTGTTTTTGAGTTTGGGTGTCTGTGCACATGTAGGTTGGGTGACTGTGCAGGCTTGCTGTGAGCGTGTGACAGCCCATGTGTGTCTGTGCACATGTGCCCTGATTAGGTATTCTAACTCTTGTCTTCTTTTGACTTGGGCTCTATTTTGTTTTCTCCACCTATGTCATATCTCCAGAGCACTATCCCCAGATCTGGCCCTCTGAGGGCCGGGGGTAGATGACCACTGAGCTTGTTCTTCACACTGGGGCAGCTGGAGTTTCTATATTTCTACTCTATATTTCTACTCTATATAGAAATGCAACCCTTTTATCTGCCCTAAAGGCACAGACCACTGGACCCGCTCAGGAGGCACCTGGGACTACTCAGTACCCAGACCTCCGCTCCAGGGGCTCAGGGAAGCCTCGTCTTCTTTGCACTCCTTCTGTCACCCTCCTGTGCTCGCTTTGCTTGGGTACGTCACCTACTTCTGACACTTCCCAAATTCTCATGAGATCCAACCTCCTAAGGGCTCCCTCTCCAAACTCCGTGTACCTCCAGCACCTCCAGAGTCCAGAGGGGCAGAGTCCTTCCAGCCAGAGCCCTTCCCCAGCCTCCTTCCTGCAGTAGCAGCATCTAGCCTGAGTCACCATCCCCCTGAGACTGTGTCTCCTCTCCCCTCCCACTCCTTTCATTAACTTCATTGAAGCTAATAATCCTGCAGGCAATTCCATTGTCTCCTCTTAATTCCAATTTCCTTTTGTCTCAAGGGGCAAATCAGCAGAGTGAAATGGTGAAGTGGCAGGCACAGCCTCCTATGTATTAATTAGGGGAGCATTAACGAGGTGATATAAACAAGCCTCTAGCATCAGGGTGCTGCTCCTGCCTCCCCTCTCCCTCCACCTCTCCCTTTCCATCTTCCCCTTCCAGCTAAATCTGGAAAAGCATCCTGGGGTTGTAAACCTGTCCCATCTCTGTTCGCTCCCTTATGTCGGTCATCAAATCAGTCACATGGTTCCAATGTCTCAAATCCTTCCATAGCTCTCCCTGTTCCATAGCCCCAGTCCTGACCACCATCAGCTCCCACCCAGGTGATGGTGACAGCCTCATAAGTGGCCTCCCTGCTTCCAGTCTTCCCTGGTCAAACCCTCTCTCCATCATGCAATCAGATGTAGTACACGCTGCTCCTTGAGTATTCCTCTGGAGTGGGCACTACACAGCTGTCCCATCATACCTTCTGGCACCTCCTCATCAGCTGCTGAGCTCCTGCTTCTCTCCTATTTCTTGAGTATGCTCTCCTCCAGGAAACTTTCTCTGATCTGTGGAATGGGCTTGTGTGACCTATGCGTTCCCATAGCAGTGTGGGCTGACCCCTCACTTCCCATGATGACACTGGATTATTGCTGCCCGTGGCTGGCCAGAGTACAGTTACTCAGCGCCATTTCATAGGTCACAGTGAATCATACCCTCTAGCTGTCTGGATTGGGAAATAAACACAAGAGTTGGATTAGCTTTTTATTACTGTTAGACTTTTTATTATTGCTAATACAGCCAAGTTGAAGAGAGTGACTTAGACCAAAGACATAATGAACTCTGTACTCCCTCCCTCCTGGATTGAGTTTGTCCTCCAGTCACAGCGAGGCATAAGGCAAGCGGAGAGCCCTTAGGGTCAGAATAGAGTAGGAAAAGCCTCTGTCTACACCCCAGTTCTTGTATGCATAAATAAATCCTTAAAAAAATAATGGGTAAAGCCTGGGAGGAATAAGGAAGGCTCCCGAGATAAGGGCAACAAATTCCAAAGGGGACTAATCACACACCCAGAACTAGGGGCAACAGGACATTCTTGGCCAAGGATGGTAAAGAAAAAAGGATGCTAAAATAAGGGCTGGGACATAGAGACTTAATTCTGGGTACAGAGACATTAAGACAGTGAGCGATCAGTATAAATGGCTCAAGAAGATATGGCACATATACACACTGGAATACTACTCAGCAATCAAAAAAGATAAACTCACACAATTTGCGGCAACATGGATGGAACTGGAAAGGATCATGTTCAGCGAAATAAGCCAGAAAGAAAAAGAAAAATACCAATGGTCTCATTCATAGAAGGAATTTAGAAAACCTAAATAAGGGACCAGGAAAAAGACTAATTATAATAAAGTAAAAATCAAAATCAACAAGCAACTATAAACCAGAGACACACTACATGGGGAGGGGTGGAGGAGGGAGTAGGGTCATTAGAGGGGGTGGGAATTGTATGGGGAATATAACCACAATGAAAATGCATACATTGTGGAAAATGAAAAAAATGTAAAAAATTTATAAAATTAAAACATTAAGAAAAAAAAAAGTGAGTGAGACCACCAAGAACTAACCAATCACAGAGAGACTGGAGGAGCTTTAGAATAATTAGGGAAAGAAGATATATATTCCCCAAGGCATGATTCCACTTCGGCATCCTTGCCCCTCCCTGGCTTGGTTCCACCAGCCTGGGACTCCTATTTTTTCGTTCCTTTTCTCCCTAATAAGCTTTTTATTTCTCTGAACAAATCTGCCTCTTCTCGCTTACTTGCCTGAGTGTCAGCGAAGTTCCTGCTGTTGCTTCGTGAGAGACCAACCCATGGTGGTCTAGTGGCTGGGGTTCAGCGCTGCCCCTGCAGCCTGGGATCTGTTCCCGGCTGGGAGACCAGGCCTGAAAACCGGACATTGCAGTACCATAGCCAGCTTCAGAGGAGCCGGGGTGAGCAGGCAACTCTAGGGAAGCAAGCTGAGTCGTGGTCATGTTTGACCCTTTTTTTTTTCAATCTCAGCAATTAGTCATTGCTTCTTCTGAGAACAGAACAAGTGAGAGGTGGTAGGGAGGAAGCACAAGTGTCCACCCAATGTCAAAAGATAAACAGGCATATAAAAATTTTTAAGTGTTCATTTGAGCAAATATTGGTGGGAATCTGGTAGCTCCAAACTGGGAGTGGTTAGGAGGGCTCCATCATTGGGAGCCAGGGGATAAACTTTTATAGAAAAGATCAGGAGCAAAGTGAGGAAGTAATTAGATTGGCTTTAGCTTAAGCAGTTGCATTATTTTGGAAAGTCTAGATGGCGGTGATTGGTTGCCTTTAGGTTTTGATTTCTTACCCTTGAAGAAGCATTAGAGGCTTAACTTTTGATTTGTTTACATAGGCTCCCAAGGTTTTAAAGTCGGTCTAATGGTCCCCTTGATGAACCAATTTAACACAAATAATTATAAGTGTACCTGGGCCTCCCTGGTGGTGCAGCGGATTGAGCACAGTGCTGTGAAGCTCTGCAGTGCAGGTTCAATTCCTGGCCCACCAGGGAGAAAAACACAGGGCATGACAGACCTCTCCTGCCTCGCCTGCTGCTCCCCTCAGCAGTGTCTTTGGTCCCCCTGCCTGTTCTGCTCCCCACTCTGTCTCTGGTGGATTCTCTCACCCTCATGTGCCTCTAACCTGTACCCCAGTTCTTGTATAAATAAATAAATCTTTAAAAAATAATAATTATAAGTGCACCTAAGGTCCTCGGTCAAGGGTTGGCAGGAGCGTGGGGAGAAGTAAGGGATATTTCTCCCTATGTGAACTCTCTTAGGTTTCCTGTCAAATCTCAGCACCAGGCCAGAGAGAAAAATGATACTCTTGGTTTCTAGCTATTAAAGTCCAGGAGCTGAATGACACCTAAGACCCACTTTTCTCCAGACTGGCAATGTCCCTTCCTGCCTGCCTGTCTCACTGACCATACCCTTTCATACTGCTCTTTCAAATTCCTGTGGCTAAAATGTTGTTGACATCAAATTCTTCTTTATTAAGACTAGCGAAAAAAGCAGCACATATAATGGCCCCTCCACTCCCCACCCACCTCCCCATCTGCTGGTGCTCTGTAGTTAATATACTTTCAAATGTATTGTTATTTTAACAAATTCTAGGTAGGAAGAGTAAGTTCTGTTATTCCCTTTTACATGTGAGTAAACTGAGGCTTTTTGACTTAGAAGTTACACAGAGGCTTGGATCCAGAGCTGATTACTTCAAAGGAAATATTTAGGCTAATTCAGCCTTTTAAAAATCTTCAGTTTATATTTTAGTTCCCTGCTTTATTTCCTTAGAGTCTGAGCTTTCAGAAGATCTCATGTTTGATGGTTTAGAAAAATAACCACACAAAATTCCAGGCATGAATGTTTATAGCAGCTTTACTTGTAATTGCCAAAATGGAGGTCCTTCAGTAGCTGAATAGATGAAGTTCTGTACGTCCAGACAGTGGAATATTATTCAGAACTGAAAAGAAATGAGCTATTAAGCCATAGAAAGACATGGTGGAGACTTGAAGATATTAATAAGTCGAAGAAACCAGTCTGAAAAGTATACATACAGTATGATTGCAACTATATGACTTTCTAGAAAAGGCAAAACTATGGAGACAGTGAACAGAACAGTGGTTGCCAGGAGTTGGGGACTGGGAGGTAAGAATAGGAGGCTCAAGAGGATTTCTAGGGCAAACTACTCTGTTTAATACTGTAACAGTAGGTACATGTCATTACATATTTGTCCAAACCCACAGTGAACTTTGGGAGATTATGGTGCGTCAATGTAGATTCAGCCATTGCTACGAATGTCCCACTCTGATGAGGGATATTGATAAAGGGGGAAACGTTGCAGGTGTGTGGGCCAGTCCATGGGCAATCACTATACCTTCTCTTAGTCTTGCTGTGGTCCAAAAACTGTGCTTGTAAATAGTCTTTAATGGCCTCAAATTCTTAGATACTTATCCCATTGCCAGAGTCTGCATCTGTCACATTGGGTCTGTGTGGGGTGGTAACTGCTCTCACATATAGAATACTGAGGGTGTGATGCTGTGAGGTTCAGACAGAAGGTCATGAAAGGGCACACAGCTTCCACCTGGTGTCAGGAACATTCATTCTCTGGCTGCTCCCTCAGGGGCCGCTTCCTCTTGGAACCAACGAGTAAGCTGTGGGAATCCAAGCCAGAGGGAGAAACCCTGTTAGACACCTAGTCAGTAATCCCCGTTGAGCCTAGCCTTTCAGATGTCCCAGCCCAGTACCAGACACGACAGCGAAGATGCTTTTAGATGTTCATGTCACCTGTGGGTGCTTGAGTCTTTCCGATCAGGCCCTGGACATCAGAGAGCAGAGACGAGACTTTCCTCATCTTTTCTGTCCAAATTCCTGACCCATTGAATCTGTAAACAAAATAAAATGAACTTTGTCTTATTTCCCTTTTTGAAGTGGTTTGTTACACAGCCTGGGATCATGTCAGGCCAACTCTGACTCTCAATATCCCGCCTGTAAACACTCACAGGCAAGGTGTGGGCTGCTGGGGAGCAGGCATAGACAGGTCCATGGGATCGATTGCCACGTCTGGATGTGAGCGCCAGGTCACTTTACCTTCCCTTACTGCCAATCACTTGGCAAGAAAGGGGAAGTAAACGGTGCCATTAATCACTTTTACCACCTTCCTCTCTCCTTCTGCCAAAGGGGCTGATCACATATCTCAAAGATCAGCCATGAGCCATTGAGGGAGGCTCAGGGCTCAGGGCCTAAATCAATATCTGCCTCTAAGCCAGCTCTTAGGCGGTGTTAGTGTGTCATTTACAAAATGACTGTATTGACCACGGGAGAAGATAATTGCAAGTGACAAATGCCCACTTAGACAGGCATCTGTCTCTGGGGCCCCAGCAGGGCTCCTGGGCCTCCTGGGTGTGGGGAGGGGTTGGTACCAACAGTCTGGGACTAAATGGGTGGGGGGGTGCCAAAGGGTATGTGCATGCATGTGTGCGAGAGAGAGATAGAGAGGGAAGGGGGAGTATGGGGGTGAAAGAATTAGGTCATCCTACCTCTAAGTCCTGCATGGACATCATACATCATACAAGGGCTACTTTGAGGTGCAGCTTTTTGGGTTTTTTTTTTTTTTTGTATTTAATTTCTTCCCCATGTTGCTTTAACTACCTCCTCCAGGAGCTGAGTACAATGAAAATGAATGATCACTGCTGACTGTGATCATCAGGGAATGAGGAGGAGGGAAAATACTAACCTAATTAGGACAAGAGTAAAATCTGGGTGACCAATTAGGTCAACAGTTAGTTTGTGACTATATAGAATAATTTCAAAATAATTTTTTTTTCATAGCAAATGGTAGCACATCCCAATGCCGTTCTGTTCCATGCTCCCCTCCCTCTGCCCTTTTTCACTTACAGTAATCTGATAGGTTAGTATGTAGAGAGGTCCCTTATTTTTTAAGTGTGCATAAAATTTCATTTTATGGATATGCTATAATTTATTTAATGAGCTTCCTACTGATGGATATTTAGAAAAGGTTTTTTCACACTTTGAAGTGCATATGAACCGACCAGTGATCTTGTTGAAATGCAGGTTCTGATTCAAGCTGTGTAGGTGGATCTGAGATCATGCATTTTTGATAAGTTTGTGGGTGATGCTGATGCTTGTGGGATACTGACCACCCTTTGAGTAGAGAGGATTCAGATTGCTTTTCGTATTTTGCCCTTTGAAACAGGTAATAGATATATTTGTATGTATCTTTCACAATGTGCAATTATATCTACATTTAAAGAAATAGAATTCTGGGGCCAAAGATATACATGCACCTTTGATGGCTGTTGCGAATGCCCTTCATAGAATGTTCTCTCCAACGGCACTGTGTATGACAACTTGTTACCCCATACCCTCACCACTGGGAGCATTGTTAAGCAAATATGATCCCAGGTAGTTTTTATTTTATGAATTTTGATGTTACATTATTAGTGCATGGATGTCTAGGGCTGTTAGGACTTCAGAGTGAATTGGATCCTTTCTATGAGGTTCATTTTTGGTTTCATTGAACACATTTTGGCTTAGAGTCCAACTTCAAACATGCATTTGCCTGGCTTGCCTTTGCCCAGGCTTTCCCTTAATTCCTATGTATTTTTATTTAAGATTTTTCAAACTTAATTTGTCAATTAATTCATTTGCATGTGCATAAAGTCCTGTATTATATAAAACCTTAATTTAGAAGTGCAGTTTCCTCCACCCTCACCATGTCATGGAATCATTTTGAAGAAACTCTTTGCATGCATCTTCAACATTACAGTTTTCTTCTCCATCATTAGAAATAATGTTCCAAGTCATTTATCCTAATTTTCCAGAGCATATCATCCTCAGCTCCTTCTAAAAGTTGAGATATCACATCTTTTGTATCTATGTGTCCTCACGTCACTGCAAAAGTTACCCCAAGGTACAAATACTTGTTTTTTTCAAACTTTCAATTGTTTTATTCTTTTTTTTTTCTATTGATGTCAATTTATAAGCTCTTCGGTGGATTTACTCACTGTGTTACTTTTCCCCTTTCATGTTTGTTTTTAATGAGTAACACACTACATATAAACATATACATACAATTGGCAAATGTTGTGGGAGTCTTATATTTTCAAGTACTAAAATAAATTTTCCCCAGTCTTTTCCATTCACAGCTTCTGCACTCAGACACAGGAACCTCTTTGAATTTTACCCCACTTTTCTGGCATTTTCTGTATATTTCTAAATAACAATGCCTGTTGCTGTTTTTCAATATCTTAAAGTTTTCCATAGTATCCGTTGACTTGTTATGATGGAAAACGTAGACTTAGTTCTTTGAAGCTACTCTCCTTCATGTCCCTTTTCAATTCTCCTAATATAGTTATCTTCTGATTTTGGACTAAATAAATATTCAATGTTTATATCACTGTGGTTATAGTCACGCATCACTTAATGACAGGGGCACATTCTGAGAAATGCATCTTTAGGCGATTTCATCGTGTACGAATGTCGCAGAGTGTGATTACACAGACTTCATTGGTAGAGCCTACCACACACCACAATGGCAGAGCTGCATGCAGGAACCACCATCTCTGTGTCTGCCGTTGAGCAAATCCTCATTATGTGGCACAGATGAACATAACCTAGAGTTGAGCCATGTGGTGAGTCATAGTTACATTTCCTTTCTGGTACAATTTTCTACAGTTAACTATTTCTTCTTTGCTTGTTTGTGTGGCTTCTCTGTATTTACTATTAATTTACCACCAACTCTCTGGCAGAAGTATAATTCTTGTTCCAGTTGTTCAAAACTCCAGTGAGATATGCCCCTGGAGGGCCCTGGCCTCTGGCTGAGGCCTAGACTGCTCACCCTCTGAGACTGGACTGTCATTCTGGGCAGCTCTTCACCAACCTCTGGGAGCCTCCTCTGCTCCTTCCTGTTTCAGATTCCTGTCTTTCTGGTCTTCTCTTGCTTACTCTCATTTTGATGGAGTCAGTCTTCCCATAGCTTTTGGAAAAAGGTGCAGGGGGATAAATTTTGGAGGATGTTTATCTCTGAAAATGTTCTTCTCCTCTTGGTTCATTGATAGTTGAAATAGCTGTGGAGTCCTGTGTTTGATATAATTTCCCCTCAGAGTTTCAAAGCACATTGTCTTCTTGCTTTCAGTATTGTAAGAAATTGTTCTGATACTGAATCCTTTGGACCCCAACTTCCAACCCTCCTCATGCCTCTGTAGATGCCTTTATAGCACCTCTTTACACATAGTACTCTGAAATTTTATTGTGTGTTTGGATATCCATTTTCTTGCATTGTGCTGCGCTCTTGATGATAGGACCTCTCAATGTTTTACACCTCTCAAGGAGGTGTAAAAACACCTTTTTCAGGTCTTGGAAATTTACTTTTCCAATATTATATTTATTAACAGGTTCCTTCCTTTTGTTCTTTCTTCTATTGTTGGGCACTTGACCTGTCTGGCTATGGGGAAGGGACCTAAGGGCTTCACATACAAAGTCTGGGCCATTCCTCAGTTTTTAGTACAACCACATTCTGCCTTGCGGGACCTTGGTGCCTGACATTCTGAAGCTTCCTGGGATCCTGTATGCCAAAGAAGCTTTGCTTCAGTTTTCCCACTTCACTTCCCTCCAAGCCTAGTTAGGCCCAGTTTTTAGTCTGTTAAATCTCTGCTTCTCTTTCTACTGCATTTTCCCAAATTCCAATATTCTGTTTACATCTCCTATCCACTTTCATCTCCTCTCCTGCTCTTTGTTGTGGTTTTATGCCCTTTTTCGTCCTTTTATTGTCACCTTTTTAGTTGCATCAGGGAAGAAACAGATAACTATGTTCATAGCTTCATGTTGAGCTGGAACCAGCCTGTCCTTTCATTTCTATTCTTTGTTTTTTGTTGTTTTGGGTATGTCAGAATGATCTTCTCAAATAGCAAGCCTGATCTCTCCTCTCTTTGGTTTTAAATCAAGGCTCTGATGTTTTCTTAGATGAATGCTCAAAACCTTTAACATGGCTTGAAGGTTGGCAGGATTGGCAACCACCCCCAGCCCCCAAGACAATGCTCCTCAGAACATACAATTTTCTCCTCATGTTGGCTTTTGAATATGCTGTTTCCTCTGCCTTAACTCTTCCCTCACCTGTCCTCCACCTACCTGGTTATTTCTGTCATCCATCAGCACTCATATCTAAGCCACCTCTTGCCTTTAGACCAGGTCAGTTTTATTGCTTCATGCTCCAGTAGCCCTCCGTATATACCTTTAAATACCTAAGTAAGTCACTGGATCTCTGTGTCCTTCACTATGGTGTAAATTGTTAGCTTTAATGGTGAGTTTAGTTTGGACATGGGAGGTAGAGTTGGGTTCTGTGAGGCCGAGGAGCATGTCTGTCCTTTGTGTTGTCTTCACAGCCAAGCACAGTGCTTACACAGAAACGCTGCTCGAAGTATAGTTGTGGGATGAAGGAATGAGTTTGTACCTGGATCTTAAAGATTGCTGGCTCGGTATTCTCTTATTTTATTTTATTTTACTTTATTTATATATTTTTAATATCATTCTTCATTTTTATACAATGTATGCTTTATCATCTCAGGTATAGTCCCTGTGAAATTCCCACCACCAATTCACCCTCACACCATCACCATAGTCCCTTGTGCTCTTCCCACCCCTGTTTAGATCTGACTCCCTCCTCCCTGTCACTGTCCCCTTACCCCCAACCCCCCACTGAATGTCTCTGGTTTATAGTTGCCTATTGGTTTTGATTTTTACTTCATTATAATTACTTTTTTTCCCCCTCATCCCTTATTTGGATCTCCTACATTCCTCCTATAAGTGAAACCACCCAGTATTTTTCTTTTTCTTTCTGGCTTATTTCACTGTGTCTCAGTATTCTTACAACTGAAGACATTGAGCTCAGTGACATCAGGGGATGCCCACAAACACACACATACACACACACACACATTTTTCAAATATAATGTTAACCCTTTGCACTCCGCTGTCCTCTCTCAGGGGACATCGGAATTCTAGCATATCACTCGGATGTCTCCTCTCAGGGGACATTGCAATTTATTAGTGATTACGGGGTATTGAGTTATTTCAACGCAACTTTTTGAGACATGCATGTTTCCCTGAAGTTTTATCTTGAAATGGCACAAGAAATTAAATCAAAATATCGTAAAATTACTAAGATATATACAAGAAATGTCAGCGGGTTTTGTGTCGGACTACATATTCCCAATGTGGGACAAAGAAAACGGGACTGCATTGTGTGTTCTAACAGGAAAACACCTGGTGGCAGGCATCAAACCACTTATTACTGTCAAACATGCACTAATCAGCCTGCAATGCATATTGGGGAGTGTTACAAAACATCATACTGTACAAAATTATAAACAATAAAATATTGGTTTTTTTTTGCAAATATACATTCCTCGATGTCACCCAATTCATTTAAGTCCAATATCATTATAATACGTTACTTGGTTCCAAAATTATACTAAATAGTACGAGGGTCTGTAAATGTACGTTTCCGCCGCAAAGTAGCGTCGAGTAGCTGGTAGCCAATGTCCAGAATGGTTCGGAGTGCAAAGGGTTAAAACAATCCTCCGAGATGTTTTCTTTCAGTCTAATTTTACAGAGGAAGAAATTGAAGTTCAGAGAGTTACAGTAATGAACTTGAATCACATAGCTAAATGTCAGAGGTGGATTAGCACTCAGGTCTGTCTGCTTCCAAAGCCCACTGATTTTATCACATCATGGTATCCTGAAAGATAACATTCAGATCACATTTGAATGGGACCTGCCAGGAATCAGGGGGAATGTATGAATTGGTCATTGTTATTAAAACAATCCCTCAAACTCATGGCTTACAACAGCTAACATTTTGTTCTCATTTATGAATCTGCAGGTCAGCAGGGCCTGGCTATGCTTGGCTCTGAGATGAGGGTAAAATTCTACTCTCTCCTTGTGTGTTCCTATCCTACCTAGGACTAGATGAAGGAGCAATGACATTCTGGGGAAATTTTTCTCATGGTAGAGAGAAGAGGCTTAAGAGGGTTGCCATACATGTATATAGTCCTTCTAGAAGTCAGCAACAGCGACTCACATCCCCTTGGCCAAAGCAAGTCAAGCGGCCAAGTCCAATATCCAAGGTGTGGGTCACATCACCTCCAGTGGGGATGGCAGCTTTAGAGAGTGAACAGTATAAATAATGAGAGATACAGATACCTCCCTGGACACAACATGAAAACCCATTTTGTAGGAACTTGGCAGTCTGAGAGTGATACCTCTTGAGAAGGTCTTTCACTGCCTACCCACTATTAAACACCCAGTGTGTCAAAATGCACCAGAACCTACTTAGCTAGGAGGCACTGAATGGTAGTGGGGGCATCTGCTGGTTTGGTGACCATGTAGTTAAGTATTTTAAGCATCACCTCTAAATATGTAAATACAAGTTACCTATATAACTCTTTCTGATCTGATATCTCACCCACTTTACCAGGTCTGAATGGTTTAAGGAGCAGGATCTTCCACATCCACTGAGAACGCCAAAGGGGGAATGTGTTGAAATAAAATCAGAAGTATTCAATTAAACTCGAAGAACTTTCTGTCTGTCCAGGTTACAGATTAACAAGGCAAGTTGGTTTATTAATTCGATAAACACGCTTTAGATACTTTTATATTCTGGTCATTCTGCAGGTACAAGAGATGGGGGTTGTAGGGGCCCTAATATTGCAGAACCCACAGCAGGGCTTGAAAGGAGCTGATGACTTGCTGTAGCTACATGGGGCCCGGGGCCCTGCCACCCAGCCCTTACAGACAAAGCAAATGTCATTTCACCCAGTTAGTGGAGTGGCAGAGCTAGGTCTACAGAAAATCAATTTTGAGAGAGAACTCCTGGGTAGTTATGAGTGGCTGCTCCAGCGGGTGGCATTTTCTGTCCTGGTCAAGCATGTGTCAGCAGAGCTCCCGGCCTCAGAGGTGGCCTGGACTCCAAACCCCTTGTGCAGAGGCTGAACTCATCTCCTGGCCCATTGATGGCCCAGATCTGTGAGTCCGGGTGAGGGTGGGGAGGCTAGCTGCCTTCACTGCTGATTTGAGAGAGAGAGAGAGAGAGCGAGAGAGAGAGAGAGAGTGTGTGTGTGTGTGTTCCTTCCTTCCTTCTCTCTGCTTAATCCAAACCATATTAAAAACAAGCCTCTCTTGGGGCCTCTGTTAATAATAAGTGGTTTATGCTGCTGCTTCAAGAGGGGGGATTTGTTCGCCTTTCATTCATTCCACATCCTTATCCTTACTCCCCACCTCCTTCCCTCGCCTGTGGATGGCAGGAGGAAAAAATAGAAAGATGGTTAATATACTTTAAGATGGATGATTAAAATAAGGCTTTAGTTTTTTTTTAAACAGCTTATTGCCTGGGCTACTTCATGACCCTCCACTGGGCTTGCCTGGGCTTCTAGGTAGGAGGGGTGTGCAAATGGATGAGTGGTTCTTTGTATGAGGCTTATAAAGTCTTGGCTGGGAAATTTACCAGTGTGTCAAAGTCCTGGGCCCTGGGGAGAGCAAATTCCCCCACCCCCACCATGTGGTTTATCCCTGGAGTCTTGGTATGAAAGAACAATGGAGAGGGAGCCCCAGTTCTCCCATGTTTTGCTGTTTAAACTTAGGCAAGTTATATCACCCCTGGACCTTCATTTTCTTAGCTGCACCATGGGAATATGGATCTGTCCTCACAGGGTGGTGTGAGGATTAGAAGAGATAAAGCCTCAGAAAAGCACTTTAAAAATGGCTAAGCATAAAACTGGTATTGGGGATGGGGATTACCATTATTACTGCAAGCTCTGCTCCTCTGGAGATGAAGGTAGGGGGTGGAGGACAGGAAGACAGGGAGGGAACCCCCTCCTCCTTTCTGTATGGTGTATTAAGGGATCCTGGGAATGGATTGGGGGAGAGCAGGACCCCATGGTCCATGCCCTACAGGAGCAGTGGTTCAGTGCTCAGCCCAGGTGGGTGGGGACCCCCGAGTGGCCTGTCTGTCCCTCTCCAGTCAGCACATTAGGAAACCTCCACATGGCCAGCTCTCTCTTTGGGCCTTGGTTAGGTCTCCTCTCTAGGACAGGAATGCAAATGGGCAGAAAGAGCTGGGCCTGGACTCCCAGGCCAGAGGAAGCCCGACCACCCCATGTGTAGTGCCAGGGACAGTTCTGTAGTGGCCTCTGTCTTAGCCATGCTGGGCTGAGCTTCTGAGCCATCAAAGCCTCCTTCAGATGAGATTCAAGGGAATCCCTCCCACCCCCATTCCAAGAAATGGGTCTTTTTTTCTCTGGTCCCTTTTCTCTAAGGACACAAGGGACTCCGATGCCTCCTGGCTGTCTGTAGCTTCACAGACCCTTACTGTTCCCCTCTGCACTGTCCAAGGTTTGACTTCTGGGCAAGAAGGATGACTAGAGAGGGTGCCAGTCCAGTCCTTGGCACTCAGTCCTCATCATGCCACCTGGCTCCCTTTGTAAGCTTTTAAACCAGGTCGAGTGCTTCAGAGTCCAGGTTTGGGAAAGAGAAGCTCAAAATTCCAGAATAGAAACACGCATTCAAGTGGGTTAAACTCCAGCCCTGACATTTAATTAGCATCTTTTTGAGCTCCCACACTTGAAGAGTACCTGTTATTACTTTTCTTTTACTCACAATACACTGTAAGCCAGGAGCATTTTCCTGAGCTCCCGAACCTCTCATCAGAAGTCAATCATGTTGGAAGCATGATAAATGCTTCTGCAAGCTTGTCGAGAAGTGTGGTTTAGGGAGAGAGGAGCTTCCAGAGAGGCAGTGAGGAGAAAATGGGGAGGGCAGGGCAGCTGCCCCATACTGCTCCCAGCTTTCCATATGCCTACCACCCCCCCATAACCCTGAACAATCACCTCTCCAAGTGAGCACGGGCATCTAATAACCCCCTAGACTCTGAAAATAGCCCAGAGAGAGCCTGGTGGAGCACTGCATGCCTGGGACATGCTGGGAATTGTGGGGGACAGAAAGGTGCATAGGATAATGTGGGCTTGAATAGAGGGGAGCCCCCCTCAGGTGAGCCCCAGGCTCACACATAAATAGCAAATGCATTGGCAGTGTCATGAAAGAGGATGGAAGGGCTAGGGTTGAGGTTAATCTGGAAATGTCAGGAAATCACTTATAAACAGAGATCTTGAAGATGGGCAGGATGAGGCAGAGGAAACTGTCGAGTTAATGCCCTGAGGCAGGAGGGAGCTAGGAGCTTCGGAAAAACAAACAATGTTTCTCACATCCATTCCCTTTTCTCCATCTTCAGGCCACTGGCCTGCCTGAGGCCTGGCCATAGTATTAGTCTCTTTTGGAGCCTTTTTACTGCTCCCCTCAATCCCTTACAACCCACCTTACCATCAGCAGTTTAATTGATCACAATACCTGCTTATCTGAAAGAAGCTAGTGTCTCCCTCCCGTGACCATTAAAATAGGGCCATGTGCACTATGGCCCCCATCTTTCCTGTTATCCATTATTTTCTTGCTTGTCACCTCAAAACACTATGCTTCCCTGCCCCAGCACTGAGGATCTTACAACATAACAACATAGCTAGGTTATAATTGATATGCCATCCTCATTCCCCATCCAAGAAAATTAATTAGGGTTTAGACTTACTCATGCTTAATTCCTCTGCTGAAGGTGGGGTTGTATCATGTTTGACCCTTCCTGAATTCTGAGTTGATAGAGCTCACTTGTTGAAGGGCAGACCCACAAGGGCATAGCCACCCTCTTGGGACCCACCTTAGAGAAAAAGGCACTTTCTCCCTTTACTAACTGTGCGCCTGGGGCAGAACTATGGACACTGGCAAACACCCCTCACTAAGGCTTTTGACTATTCTGAAAAAGGGAGCTCATAAAATCAAAGTGCTAACACCTGACATCAAGCTAGCGGTCCATTTCACTCATTTCTTTCCACATGCAGATTTGAATAAATTATTGAAAAAAGAAAAAGCACAAACAGGGAAACATAGAGCCACAAATACACTTCAAATTCCAAGGCTGAGGTCTTACTTCCGCCACAGTTAGTGAGGGCAGCTGGGACTTGAGCACTGGCCCTTCCTCTCTGGCTCCCCATGCTGTGTGCTGTCTTCCCACATTTTCCTGGGGATAGCCAGGAGAGGAATCGCCGGATTTGTTTCAGAAATCTTGTATTTGAGTAAAATGTGTTTTAGGATGTTTCATGAGAAGAGACATGTTCTTCTGAAAGGACGGCAATCTTTATCAGAGACAGTGCTGTCAAGTACTGTGGCTTTTAGAGTTTAATGAGTAAAGGTAAATGTTGGATGCAAATGAGGCATAATATTAACTCTAGCTGCAAAGAGCAAAGGGGATGGTTAAACAGCCGTGAGGCTTTCTTCTGACTAGACAAGCCTATATCCAGCAAGCAGACAGAATATGATAGCTTTTTGATGACTTCTGCCAAGCCACATGGAAGTAAAAAGATAATGGTGTGAAGAGAAAGGAGCTCTCCTCCATGTTGACCTGGGGCTGCTGCCAGAATCTGTCCTAGAGCTAGCTGCCTGCTCTCCACTGGCTGCGCTGTCTGCAGGCGGCAGCCAGCACGAATTCTTGATAAACCCTGCAGGAGGATGTGCTGTTCAGCTCCCACCTGCCTCACTAATCCCACCGTCAGAATGCACTGGGCAGGCTCCAGAAGTGCCAAATTCTATTAGCAGGAAAGAGTAATATTTCCATACCTGCCCCTCTCATCACCATCTTCCTGCAGGAGGATTAATTAAAATACACCTGAAAATACATTTGTTCCAAACACAGCATCCCTCTTCACATGCAAATGCAATCAATAGATACTAAGGTGATTTGCATAATGGCAAAAGTAAAGGAATTCTTTATAATGTATGGGGGGGGAAGCTCATAGAGCTCATGTGCATCATATGTACAAGGTTTCATTGTAGATCAAACTAATGAGAGCCTCTTCAAGGAGTAGGGGAAAGACCCAGGCACCACAGCTTTTTAAAACTCTTCAGATGATTTCAGTTTGTGGATCTGTTTGAGACCCCCAAAAACCTCATGTGCATCTAAGCCCGTCTGGATGTCTCGCCCTGACACAGCATGCTTTCTGCTCTGCTCCTCAGCCAACAGTTGTTCTAAGACCCAGGGCTTTCCCCTCAGGAAGCCCTCCTTGCTTACCAATCCTACACTCTCAGCTACTTCAGTCCCACTTCTACACATGCTCCTGGCAGGTCTAGGCCACTGTTTTGCATTTGCACTTAGTTTGCTGAGTGTTTTCCTTGTAAGCTTTAGGCTGGGAAAGTACTCCATTGCCTTCAAGCCATCCGTGCTTTGCTGATTAGAAACTCAACGCAGGAAGGGGCCTCTGAGACCATCTAATAACAACCCATCACCATGCAGATGGGGAATGAAGCTCAATCCTGGCCACACATTAGAACTGCTTAGGGAACTTTCACGAATCTTGGTGCTTGCATTGTAGATCAAACTAATGAGCACCTCTTCAAGGAGTAGGGGGAAGACCCAGGAGCCACGGCTTTTTAAAACTCTTCAGATGATTTCAGTCTGTGCATTTGTTTGAGACTATCAGTTGCCTCATAACAAACAGCCCCCAAATTTAGTAGCTTAATACAGTAACCCCTCCCCCCCCTTTTTTTGGCTGACAATTTGATTCTATAGGTTAGCATTTAGGACTGGGGTCTGCTGGGCAAATCCCTCTGGTTGCTGCTGGGCTTACTCATGTGTCCTCAATCAGCTGCAGATCAAAGGAGTGGGTCTGCTACCTGGGGATGTTGTAGAGGCGAAGGGGTTCATGGGGTGTGTGGGGCAGGGTCCTATTTCTCTTGCCATCCATAAGGCTAGCTGTAGGGTCAGGAAGACCACAGTGCAGGTTTTCTGATCCAGCAGACCGGGTGAAGGAGGAATCAGAGTCCTCAGTGGCTTTTTGCAGGCCTTTTATTTAGATTACCAGGTACACGGCAGGCAGGGGTGCCGGGGGGCCAGGAGGCTGGCAGTTCTCCCAGCCCCCAGCAAATCCTCACTCTGTCTGGGCTCTCCGGCATTCTCTGCTTCTCTTTCGGCTTCTGCTACTTCTTTCTCGGCTTCTCTTTCGGCTTCTGTTCGTTCTTGGCTTCTACTGGCGTCCCCGTGACGCCGCCCTTAAAAGCACAGTCTTAGCCAAGGTGGCTCTCATCTACCTAGGCCCACACCCTACTCCAGGTGCCCGCCATCAGGCATGCATTCAGGACCGCAAGGATCCATCATCTATCCTGATGGCAGGAGGGCAGAAAAGCCTGACATTTTCCCTTACCCTACACTAGCCTAGTCCTGCTCACATGGCAGCAAACTTACCTGGAGGGAGGTGGAGAGAGTGTGCTGGGCTGAGATCTGGCACCATGTTGCTTCCAAAACTTTCTATTGGCTGAAGAAAATCATATTTAAGACCAGATAAAATATAAAGAATGGGCTATAGATTCTGCCTCTTGATAGGAATTGCTGCAGAGACACATTACAAAAGATACAGATACAGGAAGAGAACTATGGCCCTATTTGCAATCCATCATGTTATACTGACAAGGACTCGCGCCTTATCAAACTTTAGTCAGGCTCCTTGGAATTCTCTATTCAATTAGTCCCTGTCTTTGGTTCTGTGCTTGGCTAGAGTCAGTTCAGGGAAAACCTCCTTCCCCTCACCCCCTTAATATCCGATCATTCCTAATGCCTGGCACTTGATAATCAACTTCCTGTGTATCCCCATCCCCATATTGGCACCTGATCCCTGTCTAAGTTCCTTGGAGTAAATTTCCATCCTCTCTCCCTGACCTTCCTATGGGCTATAAATCTCCACTTGCCCTTGTGTTCAGATTTGAGTTCAATCTCTCCTGCTATCTTAAATAGCTTTCCCTGGCAGGTTTGAGAAGTACCCAGTGCAATCTCTCTTTAGCAAAACCATTGAAGTAGAAATGTTCTCTTTCTTTCTCCTCAGACACCTTACACAGCTGCTGTGTGTGGCCTGAGCTCACTCCAGCTATTTCTAGTGCTGTGGAGGGTGAAGTTGCCATTGAGGAAAACAGACTCTGGCAGTTTGTTGAATGGAGGATTGTAGTGACTTGTGCTGAAATCCTAGGGAGCTGTTTGTGATCTTATACCAAAAGAGCACTTCCTGGATCTCTCATGTCTCATTTATAATGAAGATAATACCTACATAGCCAGGTTGTGAAGCTTAAGTAAAATAGCTGTGAAAGCTTCTAGCTCACCGACAGTACGTTGGTCAATTTTTCTTTCCCTGTGGACGAATCGCACTACTTAGGACTAACTAGGGCAAAGGCCAGTCTGACTGAACAAAAAGTCTAACTGCTGAATTTCCTTCTCAAAAGTGGTCGTGTTCTCTCAACCACACTAAATACTCCCTGCAAGAGGGAACTTCACAGAAGTCTGCAAGGATAAACAGCATCGCCAAAGTCGGTAGGAAATGGAGAAATTTTCAGAATTCTTCTGTGGTCCATGAACTTTCTGGGGTGGAGTGTGTGAAAGGGCTTAAGAAGTTCTCTGAATCTCTGGCAACTAAGGTACTAAAGTTTGCCGTACCCCATTCCAATTGTCTGGAAATGGGTTCTCCCTTCAATCCAGTGTGAAGCTTGGTGCCTATTGCAACTACACATACTAAGTGGTCTTTTAATATGTTAAATATTATGATAATGGTATTGTAGTAATTCCAGCTGCCATTCAGTGAGGACTTAAGTCTAGACTCTTGTATCACCTCACTTAATGCTCACTGCAAACCCAAGAGACGAGAGTTACCCGCATTTTTATAGATGAGGAAACTTGGGCTCAGAAAGGTTAAATGACCTCCTAAGGTCTATTAATGAACAAAGCAGCAGCCAACCGAGGGGCTGGATGCTGACTCAGGCAGTTGGCTTCAGACACCTCTCCTGGGTGCTTCTTTTGGGGCTCTTTAGCTGAATTCTTCTATGAACTCACAAAATGGGCAATTAGGGATCCCAAATGAGTGAAACTCACTGTGGTTGTGGCTAAAGATGGTGACAGTCTGCTCCCAATAGTGTCTTTGGGAAGGGAAAGGGATCTTACCATTTGTGTTTGGGGGGGGGGTTGCCTAGGGCCCCCCCCATTGGGCTCTTTGCAGATGGTTAAGGAACCTGTAATTGTGAGCCCTGATGCTTCCCTGACCAGCCTCAGGCTCAACTTAGCTTTCTCCCTTTGGTGCTGTTAATGCCTCTCAGCTGAGAAAGATTTCCGATAAATTGGTACTGACATTTGGAAAACCTGAGGTTGGTAATTGGGCCTTTATTTTGCCAGACTCAGGCTGTGCTGAGGTGCCTTTCTCCTAAACTTGATGTTTTCTCTCCAAACCTCAAGCTCCTGCAAAACCTTGGGCCTACTGGTAATTTGTACCCAAAGTCACCTCAGGGTAGGTAGGCCCATTTCAATAACCCAAGCCTGTTTGAAAGGACTGGGGTGCTTCTGTGAGGTGGTGTGATGCAGAAGAGAAATTTTTTAAATTCCTCCGCAGTCCATAAACTTTCTGGGGTGGAGGATGTGAAAGGGCTTAAGAAGTTTTCTGAATCTCTATAATTGTGTATTAAAGTTTGCTGGGTGAACTTTCCAGTAGAGAGGGTCTGAAATTTCCACTGAATTCTCAGTAAGTTTAAGGACCCCAAAGAGTTTGAGAATTGCTTGTTTGAAAAACAGGGATTTAGAGAATTGGCAACAGTTAGAGGTAACAAGAATGTTGGTTCTGGAGAATAACAAGAGGACCAAATGGAGCTTTAGTAACTCCAAAGATATGTTTTTATACTAAAACTAACAGTGCTATTACTTGAGATATTCAATGTGCTGTGTGCTTTCCTTGTACTTTGCTCAGCCCTTGTGTAGGGTAAGGAAAAATGTCAGGCTTTTCTGCCCTCCTGCCATCAGGATAGATGATGGATCTTTGTGGTCCTGAATGCATGCCTGATGGCGGGCACCTGGAGTAGGGTGTGGGCAGATGTAGATAGGATTCACCTGGGCTGAGATTGGGCTTTTAAGGGCGGTGTCACGGGGACGCCAGTAGAAGCCAAGCAGAAGCCGAGAGAAGCCGGAGAGAAGCCGAAGAGAAGCCAAGAGAGAAGCAAAGAAGCAGAAGCAGAGAACGCCAGAGAGCCCAGACAGAGTGTGGATTTGCTGGGGGCTGGGAGAACTGCCAGCCTCCCGGCCCCCCAGCACCCCTGCCTGCCGTGTGCCTGGTAATTCCAATAAAAGCCTGCAAAACCACCGAGAACTCTGACTACTCCTTCACCCGGTCTGCTGGATCCTAGAAAACCTGCACCGTGTCCCTTTCCTGCCTTTCCACCTTGTAACAGTTTTTTGAGGTCGATATCATATTTTAATTTTACAGAGAAGGAAAGTAGATGCTCAGAGAGGTTAGGTGACTTATCCAAGATCACACAGCTAATGGTGGCATCAGGATTTGAACATAGTTTTATCTAATTCCAGAAGGAAAATGAGATGTGCGGTTAGTGTACTTAGTACGGTCATTAGATGGAAGGGTCAATTTTCCCCATGTGGTGGACTATATACAGAGAAAGCAATGAAGGGATTCTATAGGTTTCCATCTCCTAGAGATTTTAAATGATTTCTTTCACTTTAAAATGCTCAAGATGTTTTATTAAGTCCTGTTGATTATGTACATTACTTTATTTAGGTCTTCCTTCCCCAACCCCTCCTGTAAAGTATGCAGTGTAGATAATGGTTCCTGTAAGGTAGAGTGACTTCGACTTGGCAATATTCTGTAGTGAGGGAGTAGCACCTTGAGTTGTCCAAACTCTGCAGGTTTCTGCTCTCAACGTGGTGATTCCATCATGTAGCAATGATTGGCTTGGGGGTGGGGGACTGGACCAAAGGACCTCTAGGAATCTCTTTTGGCTCAAGAACCCCATTAAAAAAAAAAAGAACTCCATAATTTAAAAATGGTTGTGGTTGTTTGGCAATTTCAGCAATCAGTGATGTCTGTTGTTTTATGTTTTCCTCCTAAAGGACCCCTTATTCCTGAGAAAAGAAAGAAAAAGAATTTCATGAAAAAAGAAAATATTTTAACCACAACCAAAGGTGTCACAAAATAGATGCATTAGCCAACACCCGAGAGAGGCACACGGCAGAGGAGCGCCACTGCACATTTGTATGGACCAGTTCTGCAGCACCTGTGAGGTAAAGTCAGTGCTGGCTTGGGGTTTTAGGAGTTAGAGGAAACTGCTGAATGGGTAACTGAAAATTTATAGGAAGGTTGGGTTGCTGTGTCTAAGGAGAGGTGGATAGGGATGCCAATCAGAAGAATAGTGCAGGTCCAGTGTGTTCCCTGAGAGTGGGGGCCTCCTTCTGATTTGCTGCCTAGGAGTCCACTCTTCTCATGCTGGGCCTGGGTCAGGGAGCTGGGCATTTCCAGTAAACGCATTAAAGGGTTCTGTCTCCCAACATTCAAGGTGAGGATTAGTATTTAAATATTGTCCTTCCCTCCCCCCACACCAGGAGTGTGGGGTGCACATGGAGTGAGCATGTGCAGTGATCTGTCCTTTAGCTCGACTCTGCTCACTTCGCTGGTGGGTGCCAATACTCCACATGGGTGAACGCATTCCTGCCAGTAGTCATATTTTGTTTAATTTTACCCCTAACAGACTATGGGTTGAAGATGGGCAGCATAAGGAATAGTTGTGTTGGAATTTAAAAAGACAATTGGAATTATTTGCCTCCTGATCATCTTGATCAAATCAACGATCTGCATTTAGCTAATCAAAATTCTGATATAGCACTTTGAGAGTCTGTAGTACTTCAAAAGCCAATATTAAAATAAAAAAAAAGCATTTCATTTTGGCTTTTTATTTGTTTGAAATAAATATTATTCATGAAGGTTTTGTTTGCAGAGATGCTTGAAAATCCAGCCATGAAAGCTTCTCTCCTATCTTATTTAGAGACAAAATATGAAAAACTAAAAATATCAGTTTAACTTTTAAAGTGCAAAATGTATTTAATTTCAAGCATCAGGTCATCAAAGCAGTTTTTGATGCTGTAATGCCTAGTTAAAATTTAATCTGTATTTTACTGCACAGTCAGTTTCTGAACAAAACTGTTTAGACTGAGATGTTTTAAATTTCTGAGGGGATTCCTATGTTATCTGAGTGTGAAATGGCAGAGATACACTGGCATGAAGGACAGTGTCAAACATCTGGAGCCAGACAGGACAGGCCTAGAAATCCTGGGCCACCTTGGGAGCAGGTTTATTAGCCGCTAACCCGGTTTTCCCCATCAGTGACAAAAGCCTGTGAAGATGAAATAAGAATTTATGTAAAGGGGATACTTAATAGATGTCATCTTTCTATGGAGGGCAAGTTTTTTTTAAAGATTTATTTATGTATGCATAGAAGAACTGGGTTACAGGCCAGATGTGCTGAAGAGAGCAGCAGGTGGAGACAGGAGAGGTCTGCTGCTCCATGTGGGCTGCTCCCTGGCCGGCTGGGGGTTGAACTTGTGCTGCAGAGGCTGCTGATAGCTTCACAGTGATGTGCTTAACCCCTTACACCACCTGGGGGGCCCCTATTTAGGTTTTGGCTCAGTTGTCTCCCTTGAAAGCCAATTGAATTGTCCCACCTGTACCTACCCCCACTCCCCAAATGGCCCCGTGTCACATTTTCCTGTTTTCATGGCATTCACAGCAGTTAGAGCAGTCTTACATGATTTACTGTGGCACCCATGCTAGAATGTGAAGTCTGAAAGAGCAGGAATCTCTTCTGTTTTCTTCATCTTTGCCTCTCCTTTGTTTAAAATAGCGTAGAATGTAAATCATGCTCAATAGATATTGTTGACTGAATACTGAATGACTTTCTAACTCTTTTCCCTCTTTCATAACTGGCTTTTGAACATTTACTTCATCGCTCTATGTCTTTGTTTCTCTATTTGTCACAGAAACACATTGGTCTAGATCAACAGCTGAGAAAGGGCAGCCTATGGTCCAAGCTTAGCCTACTCTATTTGTTATGAATAAAGTTTTATTGGAACACAGCCATGCTCATTTGATTACATACTGTCTATACATATTAGCTGCTTTTGTGCTACAACAGCAGAGTTAAGTAGTTGCAGACATGGTAGAGCTCGCAAGCCTAAAATAGTTACTATCTGGTCCTTCACAGAAAAAGTTTGCTTGTTTCTGGTTTAGTTTAACTCTGAGATCTTTACACTCCTGATTCTTGACTCTTCTGTGAAACACCCACATAATGTTCACTGCTCCATGTAATAAAATAGCTGATTGATTTTCTAGAATTTCTTTGAAGCTTTATATTAGGCCATGAATTGACTTTTTTTTTTTTTTTGGTTGTGGGTTTTAAAGGGTGGCTCATTTCTCCATTACTTTAAAGCCTTCTCCTAAAGGGATGTAAGTCCTAATGATATAGTTGAGATTTGAAGGTTTTTTTTTTTTTTTTCCCACCAGCAACTTCAGTCCTAGGGTGGGACTGCCTTAACACTGCACTCACACTTTGAAATCAATAAATGTCTCTAGCTGGTATTGCCCCAGCTTCAGTGTCACAAAACATCAGCTGAGAGTTGGAGGTGGAGAGGGAGGGCGGCAGGTTCCTTCTTTCTCTGAGGAGTCTCTTCCCTTTTTGAGCTCCCTGCCTACACAGTTCCACAAAGGACTGTTTCAGAAGTGAGGTGATGTGGTATAATTAAAAGAACATAGGGTTTGGCTTCAGAGAGATTTTGGTTCACGTTCTATATCTGCCACTTACATGCTTTTGGGCTAGTAATATCTTTATGCACCTCAATTTCCTTCCCTGTGAAGAGGAGGCAGATTGATTACTACCTCCTAAAGGAGAGTGAATAACAGTGGTCATTTAATAAAGATAAAACCCATCACATATGAAGCATTATTCTAGGCCCTGGGGATACAGCAATAAATAGGATAGTGTTCCTCCTTTCACTGATGTTATATACTACTAAGGGAAGTTAGACAAATAAGGAAATATTTAATAGTGAAAGCAATGAAGAAAAATAATAGGATGGTGAGGGAAGTCCATTTAAGGAGATGACATTTAAGTAAGACCTCAAGGGAGTGAGGGAGAGAGACACAGTATTATGTAGGGAACAATATTTCTGAGTCAAAGAGGTAGCATGTGCAAAGGCTCTGAAGCAAGAACTTGCCTAGTATTCAGGGAAGAGCATGGAGGCCAGGATGTCTGGAGCGGAGGGAGGGAAGGAGAGAGGGTGGTCAGATATGAGGTTGGAGGAGCAGCCAGGGCTTAGATCATTCTGGGTCTTACAGGGTCATGGAGGGAACTTTGGGTTTTATTCTAAAGCTAGTGGGAAATGAAAGGGGATTTTGAGCAGAGATGTGACATGATCTGACTTATGATTAATAATATTGTGGCTATTATGTGGAGAGTAAATGATGAACTATTTTAAAATGCACATTGTAATTTCATTCCCAGAATAGACCCAGAGTAAATGCCGTCTGCCCACTACTGTACCAGAGCCTGTTCGGAGGGAATTACTTGTAGCAGTGCCAACACAGTGAGAGGTAAATTGTGAAAAGGGCCTAGTTGCCTTGTGGGGGTGGGAAGGAGTAGTTGGGGGCAGTGGGCAGAAGAAGAGCAACCTCTCTTGGGACCAGAGGTTGGGGTTAGGAAGCAGGGGAAGGAAACACCCTGACTTCTGGCCAGTGCTCTATAGCTGATGAGACAATCCAGCTGTCCTCTTCCCTCTGCTTTCAGTGACAATTAGAAGTGATCAGGCTGGCTGGACTATTTGCCCTGTTTGAAATTGGATCATAGAAGTGGCAGATGGTTACAAGTGCTTTAGAAAGACCAAACATTAAGCCTCCCAGGTCTGCTCTCTGGAAAGCTTTCCACCCAGGCACTTGGCTGGGCCACTGGAGGTGCAGAGCAGTGTTGGCAGCACTTTGGGTGGGAGGGGAGTTCTTCTAGGAAAGATTGAACCATGATAGAACTTAAGAAATCAGGACCCAAAGTGGGGACCAGCCGCCCTGTGTTCTCAGTTCCCAAGGAGGAGCAGGCTGGCGTGGGGTGTTGCTTTACTCTCTGGCCACAAACTGACTCTAAACAGCCTCTTGCAGAATCAGCTGTCAGCTGGCCCAGGGTGAGGAGTATTCCCCATATTCCCACCATGAGAGGTTTACCTTCTTTCTGTAGCAATCATTTCAGCAACTGATGCCAGAGTGCCAGAACCTGAAGGTGGGGCGTTTGCTGGGTCTTCTGTCCATATAGTCCCTACTGGGGGTGGGTGGGAAAGAATTCTAGTAGAGAGACTGATTGTCCTGGTTTGTCTCAGACTGAGGGGTTTCCCTGGATATGAGACTTTTGTACTAAAAATGGCAGAGTCCTGGGACAAACTAGGGTGGGTAGATCAATTTAGAAGTTACCCAGGAGGTGTCTAGACTAAGGTTCATTGAATGAAGGTACTGTGTTTTGTGGTTGTTTTTATAATCATTTTATTGAGATATAATTACATGCTATATGACTGACCTGTCTAAAGTATCTAGTTCAGTGGCTTTTGGTATATTTACAGAGTCGTGCAATGTTATCACAATCACTTTTATCATTTTCATCACTTCTAAAGAAATTCCATGCCCATTAGCAGTCATTCCTCATTTCTGCTCATCAACCTTTCCCCAGTACACATACCCTGACCCCAGATTTGGGCCACTAGTAATCTACTTTCTACTTCTATAGATTTTATTATTTTGGGCATTTCATATAAACAAAACCATACAATATGTGGCCTTTTGTGTTTGGTTCCTTTCATTTAGCATGTTTTCAAGGTTCATTTATGTTGTAACATGTATCAACATTTTGTTTCTTTGTAATCACTGAGTAATATTCCATGATATTCTATGGGTATGCCACATCTTTTTATTTATCAGTAGTTGAACATTCGGGTTGTTTCTACTTTTTGGTTATCAGGAATAATGCTGCTATGAACATTTATGTGCAAGTGTTTGCATGGACGTGTATTATCCTTTTTATGAGTAAATATCTAGGCGTGGGATTGCTGAGTCATGGTAAGTCTAGCTTAATTATTTGAGGAACCGATAGACTATTTTCCAAAAGAACAATTTAAATTCTCATAGCAACAATTCTGATTTTCTCTACATTCTTGCCAATGCTTGTTTATTAACTGTCTTTTATCATAGCCATGTTAGTGGTTGTGAACTGGTATTTCATGTTGGTTTTGGCTCACAGTTCCCTAGTCGTGAATAATTGGAAGCTGTGCTTTATTCTTGCCTTTATCTGAGCAGTGGGCATATTGTGGCAAACTTGGTATATAATACATCACAGTTGAATTCTAAGTATTAGAATGAATCACATTGGACTCCCATTCCTAGGGAGAGCTTGTGTATAGGTCAAGAGTGGCTGGGTCTTCAATGAATTTAGGAAAGTGCCAAAAGTGTATATTATAGTCATGTGTGGTGTAAGAATGGGCATATGGTCTAACAGATGGGTCCTTAGGTGATTTTGTCTTCATGCCGATTTCAGGAGAGTGTGCTTAAAAAAACCTAGGTGGGATAGCCTGCTACCCAACTAGGCTATCTGGTATAGTCTATTGGGAACTCAGTCATTTATGTGGTCTGTGATGAACTCAAACATTTTTAAGTGACACATGATTGTATCAAGGGTCAAAGCAGAGATGAAGGGCCTTCCTTGTTGCTATGAGGCACAGCTTTTTCATCTAGTGACCTAGTGCTTTGGTGCCAAACATACGTGGGTTCAAATTCCCCTCTCGAGAGGAGTCTGGAAAGATGGCAACAGAGTGAAGGTGCTGGGCTCACCTCCTCCATATATTCACAACTAAATTGCAGCAGAGCCAAGTTAACACACCCTGAAATATAAACAGATAACTACAGCTTTCATCAGCAGCAAAAGTCTCACAGAATAGGATGGGAAAACCACTATAATTTAACTGTGTTTACAGCAATACTAGAGCAGTGCAGCTCACTAGAGGGAGGGACATCTGCCCTACAGAGCCCCCGCACAGTCACTGACTCAGGGCCACATACCCACATTGGAGACTGGCATTATGCTGGATAAAAGGTACACAGAGTTGGCATCCAGGAGGCAGGGGACACTGTTGGAGAATCATAGGAGCAAAGGTTCAGAGTGATGATTAAGAGCTTGAGTCCGAGTTTCCGAATAGAACTTAGCTGGAACCTGAACTGTCAGGGAGCTCAGGTCTGGCTACAGGTGACTCCACATAGAATAGGCTTATTTGTAGCCTGAGGTTGTGATACTGCCTTACCCGCACCCCACATCAAAACTAAGACAGAGAAACTGAATGCTTTGGCTAAGCATTATTTCAGCACTTCGATCTTAACAACAGGGACAAGCACCCCCGGGTAAGGCTCTGTAGTGGAAAAACAAACAGACCAACTGCTGACTTGTGACCCTGTCTCACCTACAGTCCTCATTTGGCACTTCAAACACAGCCGAGAGATTGAGGCTGGCAAGAGACTGCACAAGACGTTTAGGCTGAGGAGTTGGTCTATGGAAATGTTCCCTGCCACAAAACTCTGGAAGGAGTGCAAGGGAATTGTGTGTAGTAAACAAATCAGAATGACAAAGAGAAGTACTATACATTTACATTGTGGGTGATTTGACAAAGTAAAATATTTATAAAATCTAGCAGACATTAATAAACAAAGTGATATTCCTGAGATTAGGAGGGGACCAAAGGGAGAAAGGATCACAGAAGATGTAAGTGGAGACGGTGGAGAAAAGTACATAAAAATAAAAAGGCAAGCAAAAACCAACCAAATTCCCCTGCTGAAGCTCCTGTCTTCATTTTGGTGAAAAAAGCAGCAAAAGAAAGCAATTTGAGGCTAGAGAGAAAGAGCCAGCTTAGGGAACACCTTGTGTGATATATTCAGTTTAGGTTTTTAATCTGGATGCCCCTTGGGGACCTATAGATGGGGATACCATGTGGGTAGGTTTACCTTTTAGAAAGAGCCCTCTGGCAGCAACATGGAAAAAGATCACACCCAGAGCCAGCAGGACAGGTGTGAGGCATTGCAGAATTCAGGTAACATGGAGGAGGCTGGACAGAGGAGAGAGTTGTGGGTTGGTGGAGGCTTTGACACTGCTGGAAAGTGACTCTTAACACTCAGAGGGTCATGGACCTCTTTGTAAATCTCATGAAACCCCAAGACCTTTCCCCCAGGTATATAGTGCCCAAAATTTAGCATGCACTTCCTGAGGTGGTAAGAGCTCTGCTTGGACTCAACACTGCCGCCATCTCAACTTCACCCCATTTTGCTGGTAGCTGCCTGCAAATCACTTTTCCCTCTCTCAGCTTTGTTTTTCGAGTAAAATAAAGAGGCCATGCCAGATGATCTATACTTCCTCTCCTGTCTGAGGGTCTTTTCCATCTGGTAGTACTTGGGAATATTCCAAATGGGGGTAAGGTCTTGAAAACTTCAACCCAGGAGTGGGGGATGCTTCAGGAGTGTGTGGCGTGAATCTGACACTGTTGAGAAACTGAATATTAGGAATTGCTTTGTTTGCCTTGAGGTTTTATTGAATGTCTACGAAGAAAAAATGCACAAAATATATTTCCTACTTTATAAATAATGCATCAGACAAGGTGACTTGGAGAATTACTGTCTGCTTCTGGCTTTATGTTTGTTTATAACTTTCTCAATAGTTTGAGTTATTTCAGAACTCAGATCCAAGCCTTTGGCTTCAAAATTGGATTTTATGGTCAGTTTATTCCTCCAAGAGTAATTATTCTCAACTTGCTTCTTGATTGTTCCTACTGCTCATTGCTACATATGCTGGGGCTGGGGTAAAGGCAAATGGTAGCATGAGAACAGATCCTCTGAGTCCCAACTCTTGTCTGCCACGAGCCAGGGTGTCCTAAAGTGCTTCAGGCAAAGCAGCATACCTTTCAGAGGTTTCACTTACTGAAAAATGTTGGTGTCAATTAGAACTTTAGAATTCCTTAAGCATCAAGATTATATAATATAAAGGGGCTTTGCTCCCAGGTCATCTTTATTACTTAAAGACAGTGTTTCTCCAAATTCATCATCAGCCTGTGTAAGGCCACCTGGGAAATAATTATCAGGAAGCTTATTAAAAATACAGATTCCAGTTTTCCAGGAACAGAGATTCTATTTTATGGGGTTTGGGATGGGACATGGGAAAATGTATCTTTTTTTTAAAAACTCATTTACTGCTTTTTCCAAAAATCTGCTTTAAAGTAATTTTTTTGTCCCTCTCCCTTAATTTACCAAAGCAATTCTAATAAATATTCAGAATTAGATACCATGTTCTAGGTAAACATTATTATATTTCAATTCAATTTAATAAACCTTTATGAATTATCTAGGATGTACAGTGTGTTTTGCCCAATAAGATGAAAGAGACAATTTCTGCCTTGGTTTATAGCCTAGTAGGCAAAAACTAATAATGTAGTGTGAGAGATGCCATAATAAACATATCAGACACGAAGGAGAGAATGGTTAAAGGGACCTGGAAATAATAGGAGACAGGACTCGTGAATGAATGGATCCAGACTTAGAAATAGGGCACTGTCTGGTCAGAGAACTTTCTGTGTTTCAAAGCCTGGTTCTGGATGATAGATAATTTACCATGAAAACAATGACCAAAACTCTGAAGTCATTCTAATTAAAATCAGGGATGGCATAAGAGTTACTGATGTGATTTAACACTGTTCTGGAAAGTCTTGCTGATTGATTATGCATGAATTAGGATTAGGTAATGTAAATGTGGAGAAGAAGAAATAACATTGTTAATGTGTATTGATCTGTTTGTGTTCTAGAAAACTCAAAAGAATAAGTTAAAAAGCTATGAAAAGTAATATGACAATTTAGTAGCTGAAAAAAAATACAAAAATCTAAAGTGACAGCAAATCAATGGCACTGGGAATGGGGAGGAAGAGTTAGGAGGAGAGAATATAAAAGGGTGTGAGGAATTTGGGGGTGATAGTTCTAGTCACTGTCTTAAATATGGTAATGATTTCATGGGTGCAGATATGTGCCAAACTTAGGAAATTCTCACCTTAAATATGTGCAGTTTACTGGATCTTCAATATATCTCAATAAAACTAAAAAATTGCTATGTCAGTAATAACTAATTAAAATTACATGGGGGAAATTTAACCCTGGCACTGCCAGGGCTAGCAAAGCCCTAGAGAGAATAAACTACTTGCTTTAGCACACCTTTCAAATGCAAACCAACAAACCCAGAGCCCATACCCTCTTTTATGGGGTTCTCACTCTATCCACCATTCTCACCTTGTCACACCAGGATCAGGTACCAGACAAGCGACAGTTGCTATGTCAGAGCCCAATGCTAAGCCTGCTTACCTTGCTTTGCCCAATTCTTCCCATGGAAATCACAATAAAAATTCTTGTCCTTACAAAGATAAACAGCTGGGACTACATCAAATTAAAGAGCTTCTGCACAGCAAAAGAGACAATAACAAAAACAAAGAGAAACCCCACCAACTGGGAGAACATTTTTGCACCCAACACTAATGATAAAGGACTGATCACAAAAATCTGCAAAGAGCTGATGAGACTCAGCAACAACAAAGAAAATAATCCAGTTAAAAAATGGGCAGAAGAGCTAAAAAGAAACTTCTCTGAAGAGGAAATGCAAATGGCCAACAGGCATATGAAAAAATGTTCAACATCACTTGTCATCAGGGAAATGCAAATCAAAACTACCATGAGATACCATCTCACACCAGTGAGAATGGCACATATTAAAAAAACTAGCAACAACAAATGTTGGCGAGGATGTGGAGAAAAAGGAACTCTTCTGCACTGTTGGTGGGAGTGCAAACTGGTCCAACCACTATGGAGAGCTGTGTGGAGATTTCTGGACCTACTAAACATAGAGCTTCCATATGATCCAGCAATTCCACTCCTAGGTATTTACCCAAAGGACACAGAAACATCAATTCCAAAGAGCACCTGCACCCCTATGTTTATAGCAGCACTGTTTACAATAGCTAAGCTTTGGAAACAACCCAAATGCCCAAAAGTAGATGACTGGATCAAGAAGATGTGGTACATATATACCATGGAATATTACTCAGCATTCAAAAAAGATAAACACATGCCATTTGCAGCAACATGGATGGCGCTGGAAGGGATCATGCTCAGCGAAATAAGCCAAAAAGAAAAAGAAAAATACCGGATGGTCTCACTCATAGCAGGAATCTAGAAAACTTAAATAAGGGACCAGGAAAATGAATATAAGAAAGTGAAAATCAAAATCAACAAAAAACTATGAACCAGAGACACTTTTTGGGGGGTGGGGGGGCGGGAGGGGAAGGATTGGGGTCAGAATGGGGCGTTTGCAATTGTATGGGGGAATATAAAAATAAAATTTAAGATTAAAAAAAAAAATATGAAGCAAAAAAAAAAAAAAATTCTTGTCCTTAGTTCCCCTGCTCTCCCTCTGCCTCCTAAGTAACCCCAGTGCTTCTCTGGATGGCCCTCTCTGGCACAGAAGACCTCTTTTATTGAGGTCCTTGAATATCACAAAGTAAATACAGTTGTTTCCTGATCTATAGGACCTAACTATTTCTAAATAATAGCAAAACATTTACTAAGTCTGTGGTAGATCGAATTCTAATGCTCCTCCTGGGTGAATACAACCAACACTAGCCTAACTACTACTCTGAAGGGACTTTGCAGATGTAAGTCAAGTCCCAAGTCAGTTGACCTTAAGATACAGGGATGATTTGAGTGGCCTGACCCAATCATGGAGCCCTTTAAAAGCAGAGTTTTTTCTCTGGCTGGTGGCAGGAGGGGAAGTCATGTGGTGCTCCTGCAGGCTTTGAGAAAGAGCATGCTGCTCTGCTGAAAGCTGCCATGTCCCATCCCTGCCATGAACCAGTGAGTTTCGAGAACGACCTGCCTTGGGTCATTATGATTTCAGACTCTGAACCTGAGTAGAGGATCCACCTGGAAAGTCTGTACCCCAGACTCCTGATCCATGGAACAGTGAGAAAATAGATGTGTATTGTTTCACAGGCACTGAGTTTGTGCTAATTTGTTAGAGCAGCGAAAGAACAGTAATACTGCTGCATAGAATGATGGTTCAGAGAATGGCCCTTGAGCCGTGCTGGGGTCGAGTGTCAACCCTGCCACTTACTAGCTGTATGATCATGCACAAGTTACTTATTGCTCAGTCCCCTCATCTGGAACATGGGGATAAGTGTAGAACCTATATTATTGGTTAGTCATGAGGATTATATGAGTTAATGCACGGGCAGTGCTTAGAACACGCCCGGTGTGCAGTTAACTGTAAGAAATAAGTATTTGCTCTTTGAGGAACTCCATATATGGTATTTTTGCTATAGCAGCCCAAAGGGACGGAAATGATCATGACCGGAATTAGGTTTACAATATGATCTCAAGCACAATAAAAATGCATTACAAATGTCTGAGAAGGATACACTGAAATGTTAACCCCAGGGCTCCTAGATAGTTGCTTAATGGGTAACACTTAAATTTGTCCTTTGTTGTGGGTTTCTGCAATTTCCCTCATGTTCTACAGTTTGTCCAATTTGTTCCAATCGGAATTCCAGGTGTCCAAAGGATGCCCTTGTGAGCCCAGAATGAATAGTTGTGGATTGTTGAGTTGTTGTATTAATTATACATGTGTTACTTTTAAATCAGGAAATCTTCAGTTCAACTGCAGGAGCAGAGCTTTAGATAAGCTCGGTGTTTTCTAGCACCGAGAAAGCGGAGGGAGAAAAGGGTTTCAGGGAGGAGCCCAGGATGGGTGCCAGCTGCCCTGTTCATTCCAGCAGGAAGAGGCTGTTGTGCCTATGAGTCTTCCATAGGTTCTATGAGGTTTGGCTGGATGGTGCAATTCTAAGGCCGTGAGATCTAAGGAACTGTTAGACTTGAATGACCGTGGGCCCTTGTGAGGACAACACGGCCTCTGACACTGGGTAGCTCCTCTCCCTTTGCATTTTAATGAGTCTGTTAGATGCCACAGGAGGCCTGCCTGGGGCTCCATAGTGCTTTGAAGACAGGCTGAGCCAACTGTATACTCCCCTTGCCCTTGGGTAAAGTATTTGGGGGGATATTGGTCCCTAGAAAGTATTTGGCTTCCGTGACCTGAGCCTCTAGTGCTTTGCTGTCTTGGGAACAACTGTGCTGTGGAGTGCAGCGTAAACACACAGAGCATGTCAATAATTCATTCATCTGTTGACAACCACAGGCTTCCAGAAGGCCAAACTTCAGTGTCTGCGTGTTTCGGCCCCTGTAATAAGCAATAAAAGAGCAAGAAGCAAGGGTGGGAGCGTGGGAGAGAAGTCCTCCTGGGTGACCCCTCTGTGGTAGAAAAGCCCCAGACATGTATTGATCAGCGTAGCAACAGTGTTGACAGGGCTTTTGTTCTGTCTGTGACTGTCTTCTGTTCCTCAAATCTCTGGATTGGTCTAGAGCCCAGCACCTGGCAGGCTGGACCGCCACATATTTGTAGATCTCATTTCAACTCTCTATTTCTGTCTTGCTGCCAGACAAGTGGAAATGAAGTCCAAAAAGTCTCCCTTTAAGAAAGAAAATTCCTAGCACCATAAAGCTAACTGTTCTCAGCGTCAGTGGTGCAGAGCCCCTGTGCCCAGCCGGGGCTTTAGGGGTGAACTCAGGGAACTCCAGGCAGTGACAGGGCTTTGGAGTCCCTGGGTACCCAAGGTATCTAAGTTGGGAGAGGGGTCTCTCTGGTGACTTCAGTTGGAAACCACCTATTTTTCCATATAGAGGCGATCTCTGCATCCCAGAGGTACAGCATTTCTACAAGAAGGAACTGAAGTTAGCTTTAGGTCCCTGTAACTCAGAGATCCTAATTTTGGATTGTCCTTTTCTGCTTTAATGATGGGTCCTTGCCAGGAGAACTGAACTTGGGGCTTGAGGGGAACACATGTGGACTGGAAATCACAATAAAAATTCTTGTCCTTAGTGTGGGACATCCTCAGCCATCACCTTCTTCCCCCTGGGTCCTCACTCATGACTCCAGGCCTGCTCCTATTTATTTTTTCATTTGGCAAATGTCAAAGCATGTGCTCAGTGGTGCTTGCAACTCAGCACAGAGACGTGGCCCCCAGGGCTCTCTTTATTAGCTGAAGCTGCCTGTTTCTTTGTCCTCATTTCACATCTTGCCTCTACTGCAGGGTCACTAGGTGCTACCCGTACTCACCTCCCATTCCTTCAGCCTGCCACACGGGCCAATCTCAGGGCTTTTGTGTGAGCCCTTCTTTCTCCATGAAGCTTCATGAGACTGGCTTCTCTTCATGTAGTTCAAGGATAACCTTGCTGCCTCCTTAGAGTGGTGCCCACAGCCACCTTGAATGCCCTGATTTCTCTGACTTCACTTTATAGTATTTGTAGAGTACTGTATTGTTTGTTTCCCTCCCTCTGAATGTTAGCTCCGTGAGAACAGAGGCTGTTCTGCTTTGCTAATGGTTTCTCCTTTCACTTGGAGCAGAATTGGCAAACAATAGATGCTTAGGAAATATGCATGGAAAGCCTTGTCTCTGGCTGGGCCCTGAAGGCCTTGTCTGATCTCTAGGGTGTGCCGAGCTCCCTAGCTCTCTTCACCTAGAGGGATAAACAGTTTAGCTAGTGCAATATAGCTTGACATGTTTAGAAAGAAAAATTAGGAAGCATAGAAGGAAAATTCAGTTAATTCAAAACCTGACATTAATCAAACATCTATCCCGAGGTCACCTAATGCCTCATGGGTATCCTGGCTGATCCTGTTTGAAGGGGAGATTAGACCTGTTGGCCCTTTGCACTGCTATAGTTCACTGCCCAGTCTTCTTTCAGGTGAGGCACGATGTGCTTCCTGTTCCTGGGTTACCATGCAGACTCACTGCAGCTGTCCTGGTCCCCTTGGATGGATCCAGGCTTTTACTTGTTGCTTAGTAGCAGCAAGTCTGAGCTCCCTGCTGTCCTGCGCTGAGCAGCAGACATCTCCATTGCTTATTCTGAGGAGTCTCTCAGCCTGATTGCTGATTCTCCCTGTCTGCAGCTTGTGTGTCAGCTGGGCTTCAGTGTGAGTTTCCTTTGGGTGAAGTCTCACTTCTTAACCTACCCCATCTAAACCAGGGCCTGGCCCAAGTGGGCCTAGGAAAGAAAGAAGTGCATTTCCCATGTGGAATTTAGTATGGGGGGGTGCTAATTCAGAACTCTTCAGAGTTTTACTTCCCTCATCTGGAACATGGAAATAACAACTGCCTCATAAGATCATAAGATTGTGTGAGGTCCTGGGCCTCCCCGGTGGCGCAGCGGTTGAGCGCTGGGTTGCGAAGCTGCCCGCGGCCTCTGCAGCGCCGGTTCGATCCCCGGCTGCTCCCCGGCCACCGGAGGAGGGTCCCACATGGCGCGCAGACCTCTCCTGCCGCCCGCTGCTCCCCTCAGCAGTGTACTTCAGTCCTTCTGCCTGCTCTGCTCCCCGCTCTGGCTCTGGTGAATCCTCTCACCCTCCCGCGCTTCTGACTGTACCCAGTGCATGTATAAACAAAACAAACAAACAAACCAGCAAACAAATAAATAAATCATGCCTCTATTAAAAAAAAAAAAAAAAAAAAAAAAAAAAAAAAAAAAGATTGTGTGAGGTCCAAAGAGATAATAACTGTACAGGATCTGGCAAGAAGGGAGAAAAAGGTCGGTATGGTTATTATTACGAAATAGTAGTTGGTATTTCATTCTGGATGCTGTGTATGTGCATGTGTGTATGTGTGTGCAAGCACTCTGTTTACTCTGGGCACCATTGATAGTTAGATTTTATCACCCCTCTGATGAGACATAGATGATGCAGAGGGAGGTGGGCTGGTGGCAAACAGACAAGATGAGAGATTATCACAACTGTCTAGTGATTTAACTAATATTTACTGAGTACATATCCCATGCCAGGTACAGTGCAATGCACTTTACAAGTGTTATTTCAGAAATCTTGCAACACCTTTTGAGGTGGGATTGTTTCAATCTCCACATTAGCTCCAAGGAGACTGAAATTTCAAAACATTATATAATTTGCCCCAAATCACACCGCTGCCAGCGTCAACTGAAATTTGAACACAGCTCCCTGTTTGTCCAGATTCCATACCCATCATTACCTGGGCTAATGAGGGCCGATATTTGGGTATGGACAGTAGCATTGAAAGTAGAAGAAAAAGCCTAAGAAGTATTTAAGAGGCAAACCTGTGAGTTTGGTCAGTGGCTAGGTTTAGGGAATTTGTGAGAGGAAAAATATTTGGACCCCAGTGAGTCTGAAGAAAGAAAAGGTTTTGACCTAAGGGTCAGCTGGTGCAATACAACTGGGTCCTGACTCTGCACACTACCCACTTCTTGTTTCATTCATAACTGATCAGTGATCCAGCTACGCTCCACTGTCCTAGAAATATGTTGTTTGGGACAGGCTCAGAGGAGAGCCATGTGTGAGGACGCTGATCCTCTGCCCAGCCAAGCGGGATGGATATGGTCACCATGAAGGTCATTGAACTGACTGCATGTTCACCCAAGTCACATTTTTCTCTCTGGGATTCTGAACCCAAAGATACCGCACTTTCGGCTCTTCATTTGACAAATACAACAGAAAAGGAAACAAGGTGTGTCAGCCCAGATAGGCTCTTGATTGGTCCATGTTCAAGTCACAACTTTACTTCCTAAGGGGTGGAAGACACCTGTTTAACAAGGAGTTTGACCTGGTGTGGACCTCCAGCCCTTCTGTTGGGAAAATTAAAGCATTTGATGGTTTCTAGCTTCTTTTCTGCAGCATCCAACACATTCCAATGGCATGCTTGCTATGTAGCAGGCTTGTCCTTTGCCCCTCTCTCCATTCTATGGGAGTCTGCAAGATTCCTAACGCAAGTCTGCACCGTGCATGTCATCTTCAAACCGCGGAATATAATTCTTCCTGGTCAAGAAGTTTGACCTCAATTGTAACAATTTTACCTGGATTTATAAATTCTTATTGATGTTCATCCTCAGTTTTCTGATGGAGAACCATTGTCCTTGACAGGAAGATAGAAGCAATAAAGGCACTGACGAGCACTGTCATCAGTCCTAGGACAGGAGGGACATGACAACTAATACTTTTTGAGAGCCTTTATCGGGTTATTATTTTGTTGTTAATATCTCATGCCATGTAATCTTCAGGACAAACCTGCAGTGTAAGAATTATTATTTTGAACTTTTAACTAGGAGCTGAGGGTCAGAGAGGGTTGGTAGAATTGCCCAAGGTCATCCAGCACAGGTGCTACCCGTGGTGGTGTTCCCCCCTCCTTATGAGTGGTTTCAGCCTTACTGACATTGTCCTTTAAGATCTGTGTCACTTAGGGGCCTCCCCTGGTGGCGCAGCGGTTGAGCACTGGGCTGCAGAGGCGGGCTGCAGAGGCTGTCCGCAGCCTCTGCAGCGCAGGTTTGTTGGTTTGTTCCCGGCCCCCGGAGAGGGTCCCACAAAAAAAAAAAAAAAAAAAAAAAAAAAAAAAAAAAAGATCTGTGTCACTCCTTTGTATTCAACCTGTGTAGCCAAGTTGCTTCCCTCTGAGAGTCATTTGCAATTGTATTGTCAGAATCTCATTTCTGAAAGTCATCCCTTCGGAGGTGTCTTTCTCGTGAGTATAAAGTCATGGGATCCGCCTATCTTGCTTCTAAAGGTTTTGCAATCTGCTTTCCTAGATACCAAGCTACACCCCAGATGATGCCCAGCACTTTTCTCTGTGAATAGCATGAGCCAAGAGATGAACCAGCTACAATTATTTCTCAGGAATTACCCCCTCCCCACCTTACTCACCCCACTCCTCCACGTAGCTCACTCTTGTGGGAACACAGTTAGGTTCAAAATAGATGCCCCAACCCATCCCCAGCTTCTGCTTTCTGAGAGATTAAGTTGCTGAGGTGAACCACACAAATATACTGGATGTTCACTGCTTTTACCTGCAATGAAAACTAGTTGTAAATAAAACTGATTAGATAAACCAGGCTTGTTAGGAATGATATTTCTGTGAGTTTTTTTTCAACAGAAATATTGATTTGTCTCTATGACAGCTTCTCGGGACTTGCTTGGATCTCTCTGCATACTTTTTCAGTGTCAGTGTTGCAGCTCTAAGAATTCTGGGACTGTATGGACAGTTTTATGTAAAACAACATTAAGTAACTTTGTACAAGGTAGACAAGACAGGAGAATATTAGTTTTTAGAGACAAAGAGACTTGGAGTTCAGTGCTTTCTGCACTCTGCATCAGCTCTGCACTCTGCATCAGCTCTGAGGCTCAGGTAGATTCTTTACATCTTAAAATTTTGGTTTTCTTCAAACCAATGTAATATAGTGCTTATGTCAATCTCAAGGGTGTGTGAAGACTACACGAGATAATGTATATACATGTCTGGCACTTAGTAAAGTGCTTGGTTAATTTAGGACATTATTACTATGCATACCTACATTGTTCTTTGGGAAAATTGGTTTGGTTCGTATTAGTATGTGTGAATCTGAATGTGAAAATCTGAATCTATGCTTCCAGAATACTCCAGGCTCATGGTGACTGTTTAACACAGTCATTCACAGACACTGCAGTGTGTCCTGAGGACACGGAGACATTAAGAGTGAGAAGCCTGAAATCCTTCTAAACAAACGGTCAGAAGAGCTAGGGAGTATTTGATTTAGGGAGAAAATTTGGTCTCTGAATGCAGGGAGTGCAGATCATGGAAGAAGCTTCTAAAGACAGGAAGGCCATGGCTGGGAAGGCCAAGGCTGCCTGTATGTTTTCCCCAAAAGGCAGGGCACAGAGTAATAGGGGAAGGGAGTCTTCCCTTTGAGGAGAGAAGGTGGAGCTCTGACACTGGAGCTGACTGTGGATGGGGGGGCTTTTCCTGGGGGTGCTCACTGGTCGGCTGGGCAGTCCTCACCGCTCACCTGTCCCTGACGGGGCCAAAGCAGGGCTCTCCGAGGAGAGGTGTGTACCTATGCGCATAGCGTGAGAACGAACAGCAGCCATTTGTGTGTATTTCCTCAACTGAACCTCCGACTTTGATTTCTAGGCAGCACAACATTTGTTTTTAGAAGAAAAAAAAAATCCCCAGCCAGCTAGAGGTGACGAGGGTGACAGGGCTACAATTATCACCTGCTCTTCAGCACCTAGTGTATTGTGGGAAAGGTGCTGACAGCTCTGAACTCTTTGTGTGGGGAGCTGAAGCCCCCAACCTCTGCTTAGAACATTTGACACAGACAGACAGCTGTGGGGCCCATGGGGATGGGGGTGGAGGGGGCTGTCACCTCCTCCTCTTCTCCTTGTGTGGTGGGAATGGGCTGAGAAGTCCTCCACGTGTTTCCTTTCTTGGACAAAGTTTTATAATACCCTGCTGCCTTCACTTAAGACTTCCTTCAGGGTGCCTGCCAGGGACCTTACAAAAAAGAAAAAGAAAGCAATAGGAATTCATTTGAGAGGAACTGACCTTTTCCCCCCGGGGGCAGGATGGAGATGTGACCTCCAGAGGGCGCCAGAGTGATTCATTGTTGTTAGCTGCAAGAATATTGATTTGTCTCTGTGACAGCTTCTAGGGACTTGCTTGGCTCTCTCTGCATGCTTTTTCAGGGTCAGTGTTGCAGCTCTAAGAATTCTGGGACTGTATGGACAGTTTTATGTAAAACAACATTAAGTTACTTTGTACAAGGTAGACAAGACAGAAGAATATTAGTTTTTGGAGACAAAGAGACTTGGAGTTCAGGGCTTTCTGCACTCTGCATCAGCTCTGAGGCTCAGGTAGATTCTTTACATCTTAAAATTTTAGTTTTAAGTTGCAAGACTCGGGTTAAATTTTTGATTCTGCTTCTTATTTGACATGTGACCTTGGATGACTCAAGTAACTATTTAGAGCTTCCTTGTCTGTAGAATGGGAGTAGCAGTACTTACCTTGAAGGGTTGTTATGAGACTAAATAGGTGAAGGTAGCCCAAAGGCACAGGCTTCCAAATATACAATAAAAAAGTTCTGGAGTATAAAGTACAGTGTGGAGACTACAGTTAATAATACCGTGTTGCATGTTTAAGAAAACTCAGCGATATAATGCAGGTCAAGGAAAGGGATGCAAGCATAGCAGGTGCATCGTCCCACTCTGAATTTTTGAGCTGCCCGCTCATGTGTGCTCAGTCATTTCCATATGTAGATTGGTGCTCTTATAATAAATAAAACAAAAATTCAGGGCAAAGCGTCCCAGGATTGGTAGACTTGGTGATGGTGCTTTCTTCAATTAACAGACTAAGTTCTGCTGCTCTTCTGGGGGTGTCTGTGGGTGTGTTTGCCACAAGGTGAGTCCTCAGAGGTAGCCAGGAGGCTAGGGAATCATGGAGATAATGAATGTAAATAGCACTTTATCTCCCCCTTCTCCCGAGCCCAGAGGAGAAGGAGGGCCTTTCTGACTTTGATAAGGCTCTGATTTCTCGCCTGTGCAGCTGCAGGACACAAAGAACATACCACACGCCCCCTGACAGACCCGGCTATGTGTCAGGCATATTCCAGGAATGGTCTGAGCTCATCCTCACCCTCCTTCTGTGGAGGAGCAAACTGAGGATGGAGGAAGTTTCCATGTTAAGCTAGCTTAACATTCCAGATCTAATAAGAAGGCTGTGTGCCACATAGACAAGGAAGGAATAGCCTGCGTAGAGGCATAGAGGTGGGGACAGCATCGTTGGGTCATGGTTGAGAGCCCCTATCTGCATGGCACTGGGATGAGTTTCTTCATTCATCTACTCCACAGCTACTCCCCAAGGCCCTACCACACGCCATGTTGTGTGCCGGGCAAGGTAGTGACAGTCTCTACACTCAAAGAACTGTCTTTCTCCCAGGGAAGAAAGATTCACTGAAGATGGTTTCAATATAATTAAGAGCCACAAGACATGAGACATTCACATCTAGTTGAATCTTGGAGGAGAGGATACAGTCAGTGGAAAGGCACTGTTCCTTTAGCACTCGTCGACTGTTCAGGACTTCCAGGCCTGCTGTCTTTTCGCGGTGTTGGTGATTCATCTCCTTTTGCTGCGATCTTGGGTTTGTGCACAGCACCGGGCACACCGAGATAAGAAGTGCGGATTCTACCTTGCCGAAAACGGACCAGAGCACACAGTTCCCCTTGTGTCTCTGCACAGAACAGGGGTGCTCACCAAGGTTTTGTGGTTTTTAACATCAAAATCCCTGGGAGGCTGGAGCTGCATGCTTGTGAGGAAGCAGCATCAAAGTGCAGGCTGACTCCCCTTTCTTCGCTGACACATTGAGCCCTTTCCCAGGTGTTTCTGTTTTATGATTGTACTTTGATTTGGGGACTCCAGTTATCTTACTTGGGTTTGCTTTTTCTGGCAGCCCTGGCCCCAGCAAATCACCTTGGCACATAGGACAGCTGCAATGGCCAGCCAGGGTTGCCAGGGAGGCTGCATTGCTGTGCCAGGAGTTGGGAACATGAGCGTTTCCATGGTGGCCTGTTTCAGTTGTGTGAAGTCATAACAAATGGTGGCTAAGTGAACAGTGACTTATGATTTCTCAAAGTTCCATGGGTTGACTGCACTCAGTCGGTGTAGCAGAGATCACTCCATCAAGCAGTCTCAATAGTCTTGGAGCTTCTCTGTGACCTAACCTCAGTGCATAAGCACTAATCCAGCCTCTGTGTCATGCTTGCTAGTACCTCTTTGGCCAAAACAAATCACATGTCCAAGGCCAGAGTCACCGTGGGAGGGGATTCTGCAAGTGCATAACACCAGGGAATGTGACAGGGGTGCCCACCATTGTAACAGTCTACCATGTGGTCTCTGGAAGTGCAGCTGCCAGAAACTGCTCCAGAAAGTAATAAAGGGTTTGATAAGGCAACTCTAGGAGGGAGAAAATCACTCCTGTGCACGGCTTCAACATATTTCATTCAGTCCATTGTTTTACTAACATTGTTCAACAACAAGTCACTCAAACTATTACCAGGCACTATGGCAGACACTAGGCTTGCCAAGATGACCAAGACACCATCCCTGCTCTCAAGGAACTCACAGAGCAGTGACTCTAAATAGACAAGTAGGCAGTAGTATACTATGTGTGATCTTTATTGGGACCTCATTTTGTCTTGGATCCCAGAGTCAAAGAGAAGAGGGCTTTGAATCAGACTGACTCAGAGAAGACTTCCTTAGGGAAGGAATCCCAGAACTGAGTTCTGGAGCCACAAAGGGAGTTGGCTGGGGGGATTTGTAGTTGGGCATTTTAAGCACAACAGATAGCATGTGTGGGGGTCCAGGGGTGAGAGATGTTTTTAAACAACCAAAAAATTGGATGTAGTTTCTCATCCCACATGTCTAGAAGGAAGAATTTGTGTGGGAGAAAAGCCTAGAGCTTGTACTTTATCATGCCTAATCCTTGGAAACCGTTAGAAAGATATCTTTATATATCTGTATTTGTATCTATACAGATAAATATATACACACAGATACAGATATAGATCTATGTGGATCTAAATGTGTATATGCCAATGAATAATGGCATTTAACTTATTTCCTACATTAAACACATTTACTTGTATAGAGTATAATATAAATGAGAAAACATTCATCTGGCCACCACCCACTGAATGAGGACTAAGGAGGAGTTAAGTGCAATTGTCATGATTGATGGTAGGCTGAACTGAGTCAAAGGCAGCTGGAATGAGCAAGAATGGAGATATAGGAGAGGCACTTTGGTTATAAATGTGAGGTTTGGTGTGGATGGAAGGTGAGGACGAAAGAGGAGTTAAGTGCAATTCCATCTCTTTCTCCTGGCCATCCCTCCTCCCACAGGCCCCCATCCCACCCCTGCATCTATCTCCAGGGACCACAGGAAGTCCAGCATTGAGGAGGCTGGATGCCCCTCTGAAGGGAGGGGCCTGGTGGAGGGGACAGGGCTGATGTGTATAATATACCATCTACCTTGGACATACTCCCCAAGTAGACATGGTCCAAGAAGAGTATCTGAGTGGTGAGCACCTGAGGGGCCCCAGCACCCTGAGTAGGTCTGCTGGAATTCATCTGGCTTGGGCAATTTCTAAATTAGACAATTTATCCTCTGTGCATCAGTTTCCTTATCTGTGGAAAGGATTCTTGATAGGGTTATTGTGAGGATTACATAGGATAGTGCTTGCAGTCTTCTGAGTTCTGGACATAAAAAATACCCAATGAATGGAAGCTTTAATAATTGTTAAAACAGCTTGTGTGTCTTGTAGAATAGGTAAAACTTTCAAATAGCTCAACATTCAAAAAGTACAGTGATATGCGTACAGGGAAAAATTGCTCTCACCCACTGTTTCCTAGAGAACTAGGCAGTGACACATTATTAGCCTCTTGGGTATTCTCCTAAGATCGCTCATACATAAGCAAGAAAGTAAATAGAGCCTCTGCCTTTTATTATACAGGTGGTGATGCACTTCATAACACTATCTGGCACTTTCTTCCTCTCTATTTGATTATACTTGCTCATGAGTAGATAAAGACATTCCTCTTTAAAGAGGCCTCTAGAGAGTGGTGAAATGAACACAGACTTTATTTCACTCATGCCGAAGTATTGTTTACGATACGTATCTGGAAGTCAAATTTCTGAATTTTTATTTATGTTACATATGGCTAAGTTTTCTAGAAGCTATACCAGTTTATATTTCCACCAACAATGTATGAGAATGGTGAGCTTATTGGGAAATACGTGTTGGAGAAAGTGTAAATTGATATGACCTTTATGGAGAGTAATTTAGGAGTATTTAACATTGTGATATTTGCCAATTTAATAGGTGATGAATGGTATTTCAGAATAGTTTTATATTGGAATTCTCTTATTGTGTGTAGAATTTGTGCTTAAAACTCATTTCCACTTTCAGTGAATTGTTCCATATCATTTTATTCATTTTTCATGTTCTGTTAGGTTTCATATTGTTTTGCGAACTCTTTATGTATTAAAGAGATATGATATGATTCGCAAATTTTCTCTCTGTTTTATATGTAGTGGTTTTGATCATAAAGGTCTTACAAACCTTTATGTTAATTTGTTTTTTAGTTTTTCTTTTGTGGTTTCTAAGTTTTGTGTTATACTTAGGCCATTCATACCTTGAGATGATTAAAACAAGTTCTCTTATGCTTTCTTCTGATATTATTATGGCATTTGTTTTTTATATAAAACTGTTATTCATTTGGAATTTCTCTTGAGTTGGTGTTATATGAATAAAATTTAATTCTTTTCTTGGGTTTCCATCTTATTTTCTCAACATCATTTAAAAAACAATCCACTTATCCCTTCTAACTTGAAATGCCTCCTTTAAAAATGGGCTAATTTCCTGAGCAATTTGTGCTTGTTTCTGGTCTTTTTACCATGTTGCATTTATCTGTAATTTTGTTCCTATACCATATTACAATACTTTAATTTTTATAGCTTTAGAAAGTATAAGAATATATGGAGAGATCAGTGTTGCTTTGTGACTTTTAACAATAATATTCTAGCTGTTTGTTGATTTTCCCACAAGAACTTAAAAACATAACTGTGTAGAACCTTTTTACCTAATATTAAATTTATAGATCAAATATTTCTATTTTTATAATGTTGAATGTTGCCAAGACCATAGTTTGCCTTTTTCATTTGTTCAAATATTCTTTTGTGTTTTTAGTGTTTTCTTTATTTCACTCTTGCACATTATCATTAAATTCTATTGTTTTGTATTTCATTTTTATTTGTATAATGTCTTTCCACTATTGTAAATTGGGGTCTTCTGTTTTTTATTATGCTTTCAAATGTACTGTTACTTGCTTACATGAAGGATCTTAATTTTGCATCTAACAGCTTAATGTATTCTCTTATTGCTTGTGTCAGGTTTTTTGGGGGTGGTGGTAATAATGGTGGTGGTGTTTTTCTCCTTGTTGAATTTTTTTGGGTTTCTCATATGAAAATGCAAAATTTTATCTTTTCCTTTCCTATGTTTTTAACTATTTTCTTTCTATGTGTAATTACTGGTTAGTATTGCTAGGACAGTGTCAAGTAATACTGGATAGAATGGACATCTTTTCTGCATTCTTATTACATTGAAACATTGTTGATGTTTCTTCATTAAACTTTGGGGATCAGAGAAATGTATTTCATCAGGTTGAGGGAATAGTCTTATATTCTTAACTAAGAAGTTTTGATGAATGTGGCTAAAGATGTATATTGTATTATTCCATTTAGAGGAAGTTCACCAACAGACAAAAAAATAATATATAGTAACATAAGCAAGAACAGTGGTTACTTTGGTAGGGGGAATTATTGACTGGGGAAGATACTCAAGGAGTCTTCTGGAGGGAGGGAATTCTGCATCTGGAACTGGGTAGGGATTTATAAATGCAAATGCATATATAAATGTAAAAAAATCACTGAATTGTGCCCTTAAGATTTGTGTCTTATGTGTAGGTTAAAGAGAAAAGACTAATTCTATCATGTGCCTTTTGGCATCTGCATAGATAATCATGTCATTTTTCTCTTTATTAATATGGTGACTGCGTTAATGGGTTTCCTAATCCTGAGTCTTCTTTGCATTACTGGAAAACTGTTATTTGATCTTGGTCTGTTACTTTATTTAGAATCTTTGCAATGGTATTTATAAGGGTGCTAGGTTGTAGTTGAGGTTGGAACTGAATGATAATTATGCTTCATTTAGAAGAATTTGGAAGAATTCTTTTTTCTATGCCCTGAAAAGTTAAAGAGTTTTTAGAAATCACTATTTTTCTATATATTCTTTTAAAAGTGGGCTTTGAAAATTGTCTTGTAAAAAATTCTGGCCTGGTAGTTTTATGAAGAGAAAATTTGCCAATTTTTCCTATTCTTTCATAATTAGTCTGCATAGGCTTTTTGTCTTTGGTAGAGTCAGTTTTATAAAATATGACTTATGCAATTATTTGTTACTTTGAAATTTTCAAAAGTATTACATAGAGTTGAGTAAAATAGTGTTTTAATTTCCTTTATAGCTGCGGTTTACCCCTCCATATACCTTATTTGCTTGAGTTTTGTTTTCTCTGGCTTTTGTTAGTTTGATTGCTTATTTATTTATTTTCCTAAAAGTCAGCTCTTAAACTATTCTAACATTTTCCTTTTTAAATTAATATATACGTTTTTGGTCTTAGTTATTAAATCCTTCTTTATGCTTTCCTAATGGTTGTTTTAGTTTTTGTAAAGTTTCTAGAATAGAGCACTTAGCTTATTTATTTTATATACCCTTGATAATTATTGGTGCTTAATAAAATAAAACTTTTTGATATTACTTTAGCTGAATCCCATCAGATTTATTTATCTTGTCTTAATTATCATTGTCTAGCTATTCTACCATAATTATTTGCATTTCTTTCTTTTTTCTTTTTTAGCCTAGGAGTTTTTCTAAAAAGACTTAAAACTTATTTTCCAATGGTGAGCATTTTTTAGTTTTGGTTTTATTACTCCTTTTTAGTTTTTGTGCAGTATGGCCAGAGAAGGAATTTTGTACTTTGAAATTTTGGTGCATTTCACATGAAGAAGTTTTCTCTGTTTTGAAGATACAGAGATTAATATCTATCTATCTATCTATCTATCTATCTATCTATCTATCTATCTATCTGTCTATCTATATATATCAAGTATGCTTATTGAGGTAATTTATTTTGGTCTTCTGTAAATTTAATTTTTATCCATTTGATGTTTGATGATAGAGTTGAGCAAGTCTTTTACTTTGTGTGCATAATTGCCTGTTCTTTAATTTCCTTATATTTTTGCTTTGAAAATACTGATGTGTTAAAAACAAGACAAGCCCAAAATGGAGTCATTTATGCTAAGTGCAATGTCCCCAGATTGAGACTTAATTACCATTTGGGCCTCTTTCAATCAGGAATCTCTTGATCAGCACAAGTTAGGTCATCAGCCTGGGAGACCTCTGCTATCCCCTGGAGGAAGCCTGCCTACTGGCTTTTTGCTAGTATAACTCCCTGTTCCCTCTTCTTTCTGGCCATAAAAGTCAAACAGAGCTCCTTTCTCCCTGCTAGATTGGATGTTAGGTTGGATTCTGTCTGATTCATGAATTGAATAAAGTCAGTAAGATGTTTAAAAAATTTATTAGGCTGCATTTTGTTTTTAACAGTTTTTATATTGTTATCATAACTATTTTAAATTCATTGTGAATTGTAAATTGTAGTCTTTAGCATTATAGTTTTATTTTTGGTCTCAATCCATGCTTTTCACTGGAATGAAATATCACTGTCTGATATTTAGATCATGACCTGTTTTATTTTTCTGTAAACTTGGTATATCATGGTCTTCCTTTTATTTTCAACCCTTTAAACCAATCCATTTTGGGTGTGACTTTTATATAAAAGACAATTAATTTTGCTTTGTGATACAACATGAAGTCTTTTTTAAAAAATAATTGAGTTTAGCTCAATAACATGTATTTATATGTAAATTAATGCGTTTTTATGGCACACATATATAAATACATCTTATGCATACATAGTCATTGTTCTGCCATTATTTTATGTTCTGGTTTCTGTTTCTCATTTAAGAAACTTTATGTGGGCCCCTGCCCCTTTCTCTTGTGTATATCCTTTGGAAGGTTTGCATTTTGGGGCCGTTACCGTCATAACTAACTTTATATAATGTGCTTAATGCCCTATTTCTTTAGACAGTCTGTTAATTCTCTACATAGTACATTCAATCCTCTATTTCTTTAGATAATAGGTAGTAATTTCTTTCATATCTTTGTTCAATGCGTTTGCTTCAGCGAGATAATTGCCTCATTACTTTCTTTTTTTAAAATCATAGTGAAATATTTGGTCACATTTATTCAACTCTGTGAAAACATTTTCCTGTTGACTTTTCTTCTTCTACTCATTTTGTTTTCCCTATTTCATTCCTGCTTTGTTTTTGCTTCCTCGGTGTAGATAGACTCTGTGCTGGTTCCTTTTCAAATAATTGCTTTGGATGGAGGGAAGTTTTCCCTGAACCAGGTAATCGGAGTTGGTGTATATGCTGGGGGTGGGGTGTGGACTGGACTCCAGGCCACCAGATTTTCTCCTGTTCTCAGAGTTTTGTGTTTGAGTAGCTTGGACTTTCTTTTCTCCAGCCAGAAAGTTGTGGGGTGCTGCACAGTGCCAGCCTCTCCTCCCTGTTGTCACAAAGAGGGAGTGCTGCTTGCAAATAGGACTTGTCTATGTGACCCCTTTCTCTGTCCCTACCTTTTCTGTTCAGGGAATTGGGGTCCAGGGACTCTCCTGGCACTACCCCACCTACTTGGATCCTGCTTTTGAACTTGGAGGTTAGGCTGTCCATCTCAGTGAGGGCTTCTTACCTTCCAGAAGTGTTTTTTTTATAGTTCTTTCTACTTCTTCCAACTGAATCTTCATGGTTGCGATGACTTTTGTGGTTCCAAGTTTCAGGTCTCCTACTTTTGTGAAGATGTGGTTTGTGTTCTTGCCTCTCATTTGCTTTGAGGTGATTTCTGAGAGGAGAAGGAAGAAATGCGAGTTTCATGTTGCTCTAAGTCATGTGGGAACTTGACTCTTCCAGCTGATGTGGTCAATGAGACACCTGTGTTGTCGGGCTGTGGGTCACAGTGAGGGGTGGCCCTGCCCTGGAGACACCCAACAGCTGCCAGGAAGCCCTACCAGGTGCCAGGGAGGACTGAGTCCCAGGGCTCTGGGGAGAGGAAATCAGAGAGGATGAGAAGTGACTCTCAGCTCTTGGGGATCCCTCGCAGGGACAGGGGCTGAGGGAGCAGATGCAGTGCTGCCTCCGAGGATCCAGAGTCCCCTCTATGTGGATGGGAACTGCCTGACTTTCCACAGATGCTCAGTGCGCAGAGGGGCCAGAGTGTTCCGCTTACAGATAAGGAAACCAAGGGCTTCAGGGGAAGAGGATGTCTCAGCAAAGGAGCCTCCTGACTTCAGTCACAAGCTCTCTCCTCTTGAACATTTCTGCCCACAAACCAGCAAAACACAGGCTCCTAAGATAAGAACTTGTAGCCCCGAAGTTTCTCCTCGCTCAGCTTCCTGGCCCTGCGTTGCCAGGCCTGCCTGTAGACTCCGCTCACCCGCAACTTTTCCAGTGCCTGCTAGCTCCAGTATTCTGCACATCCCTCAGGTCAGTCCTGCAGGACACTTCCCGCTGTCTCTTGTGCTGGCCTATTTAGGTAGCCTGGCCTTGAGTTTCCTTTATCTCCTTACACATCCCGTTATTTTGAAAGCTGTGCTTGTTCCTTTGCCATTGCTCTTCCCTGTGCTTAGAACTCTCTTTCCTTTCATTAAAAAAACTAATTTATTCCCTCACTTTATTTAGGTCTCTACTCAAACATCATCTGTTCAGAGACTCTCCCTGATGACCCTGTATAAAATAGCACCCCCAGGTATCCTCTGGCCAATTTACTGTCTTTCATAGAAAGTTACTTTATGGATGTGTTCATTTGTCTGTTGTTTGCTTTCCCTACTCAGATACAAAGTTCATGAGAGCAGGGTTATAATTTCTTTCTTTTTTTTTTAAAATATTTTATTTTATTTATACAAGAGCTGGGCTACTGGCCAGATGCACAGGAGGGTGAGAGGATTCATCAGAGACAAAGTGGGGAACAGAACAGGCAGACTGATGAAATACACTGCTGAGGGGAGCAGCGGGCAAGACAGGAGAAGTCTGCTCTGCTCAGGAGAAGTCTGTGGGTTGCTCTGAGGCCGGTGGGGATCAAGCCAGCACTGCAGAGGCTGCGGACAGCTTCACAGCACTGCTCTCAACCACCTGCACCACCAGGGAGGCCTGGTTATAATTTCTTGTATGTGGCACTATGTTCTCAGCAACTAGAAAAGTAATGGCTCATAACAGGTACTACACAAACATGATAGGAAGGGAGGAGAGGGTGGGAAGAAGGACCAGCGTATTCACACATCACATTGAATAGCATTTGTATTTTACTTGTCGATTTCTCCCTTTAAAAACTGTCATATCTGAGGGTGGCTCACCCCAGTGTCTTGGGCAATACATACATTTATTGTATTGCGTCAAACACAGCATTTCTGATCCAAAATGAATCTCAGAGTGAAGATGTTTCTCTGCAGAAACCTTGAGGAATAGGGCAACTTCTGTTCTGGCACATCATATCACCTGCCCCCTCTTAATCAAGGACACTCACTATTTGCAAAAGTGTACCTTTTGATGGAAAAAAAAATTTAAATAACATATTTCACTTGATCCAGGATCAGAAGTGTGTCTAGGAGAAGCAGCGAAGGCCTGCTTCTAAGTGGGTAGAAGCTGGTGGGTCAGCTCTATCCTCTGTCTGGTTACTCCCTAGACTCCCAGCACCCACAGGCATTTGCAAAAGGACTTGGGGAGGAGAAGCACCCAATAATCGCCAGAGTGCTGCAAGTTCATTGACCCAATGGAGTCAGATGATAGAATGGACTCATCAGGGTCACGGGATCCTTGATTTTTCCACTCCTCATGGGAAATTGTTTGATTCCCTTCCCGGTCCCGTCACTCAGCCTCAGCTTCCCAAAGAGAAACCATCACTTTGATGTCATGTTCTGATGTGTTTCTATACAGAGGATCCATCTGGTGTTTTCCAGCCGCGATCCCCTCTAGGAGCCTGCTGTGTTCAGAATCCTGATTGTTCAGGCTCAAATAATTAATTGTGATGTTTACTTCAAACAGAAGAATGTGGAATTGCTCAACATGCTAAGCAATTTGCCAAAAGAGGGGGAGGAGCCTGTAGGACTCAAGAGCCAGGCCCCCTACACAGCACCCTGTGTAGATAAACTTTTCTCTGAGATTCATTTTGGATCAGAGATGCTGTGTTAGAGTCACAGCATCAAGTATCACATTCACAGAATCACAGCACCTGGCTGTCCACTCGCTGAAGCTGGTGACATGAGATGGGTCTAGAGGTCCTCTGACCTTGAAGTCCCCAGCCAGAGGGTTGGATAGCCAAGTGATGCCAGGACTTGGAATAGGAATTGCACACGGCTGGGGACAAACTTCCAAGTAATAGAAGTTCCAAATGATTTATTGCATCAAAAAATCATAACTTACAGTGGATCTAAAGTTACAGTTGATAACTTAATGGCCTTATAATAACCTTCTTTGGTAATAGAGAAAAGACTGGGAATTGTGCTGGCAAGAGTGTCTCAGATTAATAGCATTGTCATAGGAATCTCTGCAGAAAAAGTGTTGAGAATCACTGTGGTAACCCAAACTTCCTGTCGGTAGAATTCCTTGGGAGCATCTCTGATGTGTCTATTTGGTCTCTGCTAAAAAAAAAAAAGCGGCCAGTGTGGTGGCCTTCACAACCGCAGACAGCAGCTGGATCAGATAGAAAGCTCTTCTTGCTGTTGAACTCTCTGTGGTTCCCCCAGATGCCCTCCTTTTCCCTCCTAGAGCAGACCCGGTGCTGACACCACCTCAGTCATCACCAGGTAACAACAGCTTCTGCATTCCTGTGGCAGGACTGTGGGAACCATTTATCTGTACACCTGCCCCAGATAGAAGTGCCTGGGAGATGACACCTCCCCAGGGGCTGCTCCTCACTGATGAATGATTCCCGTAGCGGGTAACTATTCCTCTGTGACTTGGCTGGGGTAATTCTGAAGCATGTATGTTGTACCATTTTCCAGAGTTTTCCTGTAGGACTCAGTTCCATTCATCTTTTAGGAAGCTGATTTATTAACTCATCTTTTACTGGCTGCCTGTTTCTCCCCAAATCACTGCCTGCATTTCTTGTACCTTTCAATAAATTCTTCACACTTAACCTCTTGGTTTAGAGGCTGTTCCTAGGGGCACCCAAACCAATAAACCTACCCATGAAAGTATAAAAACTTTGTGGAGAAGATTAAAGTAAAACAAACAAATGGAGAGTTGTAACATTCAGAATTGTGGAGCTACTTTCTCCCCAATTAATCTTGATGTTCAATGCAATTTTTAATTAGAGTCCCAATGAGATATTTTGGAAATTTGACAAAATGTTTGCAAAAGTCACTTGGAAGAATGAGGGTATAAATAGCAAAAGCAATTCTGAGAAAGGGGCCTTGCTTGGCCATCTATGAGGACAATTTCAAGACTGTAGAAATAAAGCAGCAAAGGCTGGACAGGGCCTAAAATCCATGGGGAAGATGAACAGATAGTCAGGAACACGGTGAGGTCTAGATGGCATCATGGATCAGGAAGGAAAGAGGAAGCCTTGGGGAGGGTGGGAGGCCAAATCTAGTACATTTCCAAAGAGGCTAGAACAGAGGAAACGAGCTTGAATTCCAGCAGCTTTGTTAAAAGAAAGAGGGTCAGACAGGCGGCCAAGTGACTGAGGCATCTGGTCGTATTTCTCATTGGATAGTTGGGAGCTTGAGTTTTTAGACTGGCAGGGCTTGTCCGGCTCTCTGTGTTGGTGTGATGTCTCCTGGCTTCATACATGTACCATTTTATTTTGGGAAAGGAGTTGCTGTGGCTGCCTGATTCCAGGTAGCAGCCCAGAGTGGCCCTGGGTGTTTTGACACACTTCCCCCTGAGGGCTTCTGTGATCTCCAGGATGCCCTGCACAGCAGGATAAAGGGGACTTCATAGCCAGTGATGTGTCATTAGCTTCAGGAAAGTGACAGGCAGTATGGATGCAAGGAACAGATGCTTAATTCCCTGGCCAGTGCTGAGAGAACATGCACTTCCTGTGACCAGCATCTGGTCACAACACTCCCTGACATCCAGGCCCCCAGACCCAGAGTAGCACACAACCCCCACAGACATGAGAAGACACACAGTGACATCGTGGCTCAGGAATGTCTTCAGATTCTCTGGCCTAAGCATAGCCCTGCTCCAAAGTTATTTGGGCGCGGTTTTGTTTTTCACGATTAAACTCCATAGCAGGGTCCATTTCTGGTGCTGGGGACTAGAGTGTGGGAGACACTATGTCTTCAGCACTTCCCCCCAAACATCTCACACATACACACATAGCCCCTAAGTCCTATGTTGGCTCTAGGTCTAGCATAGCTGCACCTAACCTTAGACAGTAGGAGCCTCAACAGCACTTTAGGGGTGGGTTGGGGGAGCAAAATGAGCACTTAATCCACATGGTATGACTCCCACCATTGGTTTCCTACCCTCAAACATTGGCCTAATAACTGGGCATACCAGCTCCAGACACCCCATAGGGTAGCAAGCTGGCATCTATTGCTCCTAAGATGTTGGAGTCTGGGACAAGCAAAGTTGAAGAAGAGAGAGAAGGTCCCATGATGAGCTAGGGGGCCTAGGGGTGCCAGGCCTAGGGAGAAGATCTGACTGTATGATATCCTCTTTGACTCCTTCAGTGACTCCCCATGCTGAAAAATTAAAGAACCAGAGTCTCAAGTGGTTTACAAAGATCTCTGGATAACTCCTGTCCACCCCAGGTCACCCCCGACTAGGTTAGAAAGCCTATGCTTTGCATGAGTCTATCCCAGCTGACTTTATTTGAAATATCTGATAGTGCTTCTGCCTCCTACAGTTACCAGATTCTGGAGTCCTCCAGGGCTCCTAGGCTTTCGTATATAGGTGTCTTGTACACAATCAGTGTTTAAGAAATATTTGCTGAGTGAATGAATCAGTACAGAGCTCTGTGAACATTCCTCTGGGGGCTGCAGGCCCAGAATAGCATGCACCTTAGTTTGGATACCGATTCCAGATGTTCCCCAGGTGGAGCACACAGCTTCGACCTCCCCTTCAGAGTCCATAATGAACGTGGCACGCTCAGTAATAAACATGCATCCTGTGGGCTCCAATCTTTCTCATTAGGGGTTGAAGCAGATGGTGCATTTTCTCCTGGTGCTGTTTAATGAATCATGCCCCCCAGCAGATGGCCCTGCACTGTCCTGGGTTGAAAGCACCCCCCTCCTTCAGGATCTGGTACTAGTGGCCAGCACAGAGGGCCCACATTGGATGGACCAGGCCTAGAGTTATTATCTTTGGGTGGAAGGTGGTCCAGGTGGTGCTCCAGCCCTAATGAGCTTTGGGATAAAGCCTCAACCTTCAGCCTGACATTGAAGGCCCTCCTAGGCTTGGTGGTGTCCCGTGGGGCTGAATTTGTAATCCCTGTATAGTATTCCTTCTTCCTCCAGGATTTCATTCCTATAGCTCCCCCTTGTTGAGTCTTCTTCCATGTGTCTCTCTCAAGCTTAAAAGGACACCTCCTTCATGCAGCTTTCACTGATCACCCCTGTGACAGAATTCCTACATTCTCCTTTTATTCTTGGCATGAAATGCCTTCTAGCCTCAACTCTGACATTAACTGTGTGCCACTTTCTCTACCCATATCTCAGATTCTTTATCTCTAAAGGAAGGAAAATCCATCCATAGAGTTTTCATGTTAAGTGACCTTCATTCATTGAACATCCACAAATTTTTATTCTGCATTTAGTTCAGAACATGCAAGACTAGATGGAGAGGGTGAAAAGATGAAATAACATACAGTTTTGCCCTCAAGTAGCTTATAGTTCAGTGAAGAAGAGTCTAAATAGCAATAATAGCAACAGCTTCACATTTACGCTTTCCAGGGCACACTAGGCTAAATGTTCTATATACAGACAAATATAAAGGAGATTTAAATACCAAGTAAAAAAAGTGCTTTGAAATTAGATAAAGTTATAATTAATGAGAGATGATCTTGTTATCACTACTCATCTTTAGATGTCTGTCTATCTTGGCTCCCATTTACCCTGTAAGCTCCACAAATCAGAATAGAAATCATCCTTCTTCGTGACTCTAATGGCAACCTCTGCAGAGTATATCCCAGTCCACGGATGCCTGCTGGTTGGTTAGTCTCCTTCTAGAATCAAGAGGAACAGAGGTAAACACCACTGGATGCCAGTCACCAGGGTGTCACAGGGCCTCTTGTCCAGCTCCTGCTGTGGCCATGCCCAGCAGGTGAGAAGCACTTGCCTTTCCTTGAAGGGCTTCAAGGTAGGGGCATCTGCTTCCCAGAAGGCCCAGAGTGTCTGACCCTGTTCCCTGAAAAGTCTTCCCTTGGTCTACTCCCTTTCTCACAGCTTCTCTCCTAAACATCTTTGCACTGCAGTGGTTTGTGGCCCATGAGCTGTGCCCTTCACATACCCTTTCCTGATCCTTTCCAGTTAGCAACACCCTCTCACTCCTGACTCAGCAGGCCCCAGGCTTTCAGCCTCTCCAGGGTCTGTCTAGTGGGAGACTTATCTACACGAAGCGGGTGGACTTATCGGTGCACCCCCTGGTCTGCACTAGGCCACTTCCCACTCCACTGTCCATGTGACATGGGGTCAGTGGGGGCCTGAGGCTTACTAAGCATCAGAAGGCGTGGATCAGGTCTCAACTCTGAAACTATCCCACCCTGTGTCTTGGTTCTGCTCTGCATGCATGCATGCAATCTCCTAGCCTTCTTCACTTAGAGGAGCATTCGGAGACTCAAATAAGGTGATGTGTTAATGGACTTTGCCACTTGGCTCCTGTGAAATAGAGCTACGGTGTCATTATTCCCAGCATTTTAGAGATGCTAAACCTAATGAACCTTTGCTAAACCTAACAAAATGAGTTTAGACCAAGTGGCTTACAGGAAGAAAAGAAATATGGGCACACCAGGATTGCTCAGGCTGCATCAAGTGACTCCACGCAAGCAGGCCATGTCAGGTGTGTCGTCAGGGTGAGCACTGCAGGAAGGTAAGGCAGGCAAGAGTGAACTTGTGTTGTGCTGGGCAAGAGAGGGGCCAGGTGGGGAGGTCACTGCATTGTCCGGCAGGGCTTGGATGTTCTTTGGGGCCCTGCCAGCCTCAGGTCACTCCACAAAAGGTCACTGTATCTGCAGAGAGAATTTTCCAGCTTTTAATGAAGCCACTGAGGCAATGCATCGGTAAAGTTCAGCTTCTAATCCCCAATTAAGGCCCTGGGCCTTAGCTGCATCCGGCATCTGGCTGCTGATGGCTACAGTAATTGTGTTTTGCACGCTTTCTCTCTTTCTCACTTTCTGGTACAATTTCCAGTGGGAGAGGATCCTTCTTTCGGCTCCTGAAAACCAGAAACCTTCCCAAGATGATCTCCCCAGGTGTGTGTGTGAAAACCTGTGGGTCTGGCCTAGCTTTCAGCTCTCCTTACTCCCCTGTCCCTGCTGTGACTCTCTTCACATTCTCCACTTCGTGACCCAGTAGAATGAGACCATTATTAGGAATCTACTCTGTGCCAGGCACTTTGCAAAAGTAATTATTGAATTCTCAAGACAAGTTCTGGAGTATGAGGGAGAACAGTGTCTTGGAAGGTGACTTGGCAGCCCTTACAGATGGGGAAGGGCAGAGCACAGACTTATCTGTGCACCCCCTGGTTAACACTATGCCACTTCCCACTCCACTGTCCATGTGACATGGGCTCAGTGGGGGGCCAAGGCTCACGACAAGAAATGATAACCAAATCACTATCAAAGAACTAGTCATGATAACGATGGCTGCCATTTTTGAACCAGCACCCTCACATTTGCAGATGCCGAATGAATATTCAGCTTTTACATGAAGGGAGGGTGATCAGGTATTGTCTGGGCACATTACTATTCTCCTCATTTGAGCATCACATAATCCTACCAGATCAGCAATTTCACCCCATTTTACAGATGAACAAATTGAAGCATGGATTAAATTTATCTGCAGGTTGAAATATACAAAATGTCCATTTTTGCAGATAAACAAAGGAAAGTATCACCAACTTTGTATGGATCAGTTTAATTATAAGTAAAATAGCAAGAATTTGAAACCAATTCTTTCTTAATTCTTAAATTCCTGCCTTCCTCACTAGAGTATAGCCTGATTTTGCAAATTTTTGAAACTCTGATAAACTAGTTGGGGATTGGTGCCATGCAAAATGAAGTACAAACTCAGCTAACCTTTTCTCCACCAGTTTAAAAGGGCCTTTTCTTGTTCTGAGAAGCAATGGTGTAGTGAGATTTTTATAAGCAATTGAGCCACATTTTCGGGGTGCTGGACAGAAGCAAATCAGCTGGACTTTGGGTTTGGGAAAACCACAGCAACACAGACAAACAAACAACCCTCTTGGCATGGGCCAAGAGCTGAGAGGACAGAGGTTTTCACATAGCATTATTGCTGAGATGGGGAAAAGCCGGGACAGGAACTCATGAAGAGTGAAAGGGTGTGGACTGGGGGCAACACTCAGCAGAAGACATGCCTCTCATCAGAGCTGAACTCCTGGTTTGACACCTGTCATTAGGATTTCCTTTGATTTCCAAAGGAGGGTAGTTGGGCCAGACTCACACCACCACAGAAGTGTGTGCACCATTCACAGCTGCTAGACAAGTCCGCTTAGGAGGCAAAGCACCATCATGTGTCACTGAGTCCTTAAGAACCTCAGGAACTTTCCTTCATTGTTTCCTTGGTTTATGGACAAAGAAGTGAGGCCCACAACCATGCACTCACTAAGGGTTGGAACCAGATCCTTTTCATTTCCATGTGTCCTAGAAATGGCCTGACTCCATGGTAGGTGCTCAAAAAATGTTGATAAAAACACGGGCAAACGTGTTGCCAAAAGAGTAAATATTGTGGAATGAGATAACTCTGTCCCTGCCTCTGTCCCATGGCTGTTCCCCAGGACATAGTGGTGTTGCCTTGAACACAGGAGCACTTTGCTCTAAAGCAGATTTCATGTGGTTATAGGGTCAAGGCCATTCCAAGTTCCGGTTTGTAGTGTGACCACCTCCAGGTGCCGGGGTTGGGTTTCTTCCTTCTTTGGAACAATACTGACATCTGTGTCCTTTGAAATCTGCCCCGCTCAATCCTTTCCATTTTGTCTGCCCTCATGGCTGGCTGATGAAGGACATTGAAGACGTTTAGCTGGCTGGGATGCACACCGCGGCTGTGTCCATGTGCAGGCACACTTGACCCTCTCCATCCCCTCTTTGCTCTTCACTGATTCAGCTTCCATTTGTCTGCTCATAGTTTGGGTTTGTGTGATTTGGATTGTGCCACACAGGTCTGGTTAAGAAAAACAAGTGAGGAGGGAATGAGCAAGACACTGAACAAATAGAAGTTGTTTTAGCTTCATTAAGGCCAAGAAACTGAAGAAGCAGAGACAGATGAGCATTCTCTAGGGTTTAGGAAATTGGTGGGTATGATCTTTTGTGAGTCTTATTTCCTTTCACTCAATTGGCAAAATAAACAGCACTTGCTAGAGAAGTAAACAGCAGCTCTTTCCTCTTCCTGTCCCTCCTTCTCCTCCTTTCTAGGAGAAAGATTTGACTCTGGCCCTGTCTTTCTGGATTCTAATTTGCAAGTCACTGTGGCTGTTGCCTTATTGTTAACACACACATATTGGATTGGAAATTGAGGTCATAGTGAGGAGGGAAAATGAAATGGAGAGAAAGGATGCACCAATTGGAATTTTCCATCAATCTCCTGTTCTCAGCTCAACCCAGTGGGATCGGGGGCCCAAGGAGCTATTGAAGTCATTTAACCTGTAGTTACCTGTAGTTACCAGGGACTCTAGGGGGTAGGAGAGAAAGTCAATGATGAGGGTGAAGAAGGAAAGAAACCAGCAAGTCAACTCCGGCAGGTGGCATGGAGTGGCCCCTTTTTTATTCATCATCTGCTCCTGGGAAGGAGGCACAGCTGCTCCTCTGTGGGATATGCACCCTCTCCTTGGCCTGCAGACCCCTCAACAGGAGCAGGAAGTGATGCTGTCCCCAAGCCCAAGGATCTGAAAACCACCAGCTGATGGGCTTATAGCAATTTTTGGTAGAGACATAAGATGGACATACAAAGAAAAACAAAATGACAAAAACAGACTGCACTATCCATGCCCACTAATATTTTCTGCAGCGATGGAAACACTCTGTACTGTGCTGTCCAATATGGTTGTCACTGTCTACACATCACACTGGAAGAGTGACTGGTACAGAGAGCTGACTTTGCCATTTATTTCATGTTAATGAACTTAAATAGCCAGCGTAGCTGGTGGCAACCCTCTGAGATAATGCAGATCTCCACGGTGGGGTGAGTGCATGGGGGGGGGTAAAGGGAAGAAAGAAAACACTGGTTCAGTTCCACTTAATGTGGGCCGAGATCTCAAGCCATGTTGTGTGGGTGGAATCTTTACACAACATATTTCTTCATTATGATAGCAAGGCTCTGTGAGCTGTGACTTCTTGGGATCTTGGGCTAATGCAGCGAGTTCCTCTTTGCAAGGCTCACCCCCTCCTTAAGGGGAGGTAACCATACACCAGGGACTGCGATTTTGACCAAAGTTTGTGCAATGGAACAGTTCCATTGCAACTGTTCTCAAAAACCTTCCCTTAGAAGCATCTCTAGAAGAACACACCTGTCCAGCTGGGCTGAGGTCAGGGCTGGGATTAGAACTCAGAGCTGCTGACTCTGTTCTGTGTAGTAGGCTGTAGTGGGAGTAAGGTGTGGGAGGCACAACTTTCCTGGGTAGTGTGGGGAAAATCACTTAATTTCTCTGAATTTTAACTGTAACACAAGGGGGTCAGACTGTCCCTGAGAGGCCCCGGTTCCTTCTAGCATGAAAACCCTTTCTAAGGCTCTGAGAATTCCCCCACTAGCTAGACACCAACAGAAGTGAAGTTGGTAATGGAAAGACTTCTCTCTCACTGCAGTGAACTTTTCTTTCAATTCTAATTACCCCCGACATTAGCTTTATTTATTATTTAAATAATAATAACATTATTAACATTATTAACATTATCTGTAGTATTAGAACAGTAGTAACATCATCAGTAGTATTAGAACAGCTTCCATGTTTTGCAACTCAGCATGCATCACCCCCAGGAAAACCACTGTCACCTTCGCCAGGCCTAAATGAGCAGCCAGTCAAAAACAAATGGGGCTCACTTAGTGAGTGCCTATTATCTCCGTGCCCTTCCCTTCTCTCTGTTCCTCCCTTGCTTTATTTAGCATTCTCCCCCCTTGTCCTTTTTGTTTTCTCTCTTCCCTCCCCTACTCTTTCTCTCCTTCAAACTCTTCCACCTTTTGCCCTGCCCAGATCGCCATCTCCCCTGCACTCATGCCTTCTCTTACTAAGTCCTGGGAGCCCTTGCTGACCTGGTTTTATGGTCTCCCCGACACAAGCTAAGCCACACTTTGGTGGGTGGGAGGGCCAGGGAGGCTGGAAGGGCCTGAGCTATTACCTCTCATGCTTTTCAGATGAGCTTACCTTTCCACATGCAGTCGCAAAGGGTTTGATTTTGGGAGCAGCCCTTATTGCTAATAGAAGACCAAAAGGAAAGAAAAAAATCTTCCAGCCTGTTATGGACTGAATGGTTATGTCCTCCCAAGTTCAGTCATTGAAACTTTACCACCCAATGCAATGGTATTAGGAGGTCAGGCCTTTAGGAGGTAACCAGGGGTAGATGAGGCTATGAGGGTGGACCCCCAGAGAGAGCTTGCTTCCTCTGGCCCTTTCTGCCCTATGAGGATTCAAGGAGTAGTTGATTATCTGCATCCAGAAGAAAGTTCTCCCCAGAACCTCTCCATACTGGCACCATGACCCCAACTTGTAGACTCCAGAACTGTGAGAAATATACTTCTGTATTTGAAAAGTCACCTGGTTTGTGGCATGTTGTTATAGCAGTCCAAACTGAGTAAGGCAGCCAAGCCAACACCCCCACCCCACCCAAATATCCCACAAGGCATTAGCAGTGACATTGGGCAGTTCAGCTCAAAATAGGGGTGTTGATCCCCCCAACATTATCCAGTCTAGGAAGGGAGACCTGCTTCTCAAACTCAGGGAGCCTGATCTCACAGAGAGAGGCAGGCAAAGGAGGGATGCAGACCTGGGGCAGCCAGCAACCTCATCTGGGGAGCCCCCAAATCTTCTGTGATTCCAGGCTCCTCAGCCTGACTGCCTCTGTGTCTGAAGAGCTCCATCAGGTGACTGCAGCTCTGGCTGGAGATTTGTGGGTATGCATTTCACATTTGTCTCTGCTCTCCCTGGTATTGGGATAATGAGGGGAAAGCCCTGATTTGCAGGGACTGTGCTTTCAACCAAGTCTTGGAATTTATTGCCAGTTCAGCACAGCCCTGGTTACTTGCCACCCCACCTCCTGCTGCACCCACTCTACAAGGAGCTCTGCCTCACAAAGACTCGGGCCTCCAATTGCCTCTGGGATCAAGCCCGTCCACTTTCAAGTCCTGTCCTTCCTCATCAGCACTAGCTGAGAAGTAAGGGAGGGGAGGAAGGCCTGACCTGTTACCTCAAAATCTGCAGGACCAGCCTGGGGGAGTGAGAGGTGCACTCCATCTGGGTTCCTGGCCAGTACCACCAATCACAGCCTTGTGTTCTCTTGTAGCCTCATTGTGTCCATCTGTGAAATGGCAGTCCACTACCACCTTCATTGAGGGTCTTCTGCATAATAGGCATTCCTTTGTCCTGGACAGTGGGCAGGTGGTTTGGTTAGCCTAGAAACTGGAGGATGGATCACTTCCATACTTGGGAATCTATAACTCTAGGGACATTTGAGTGAGAACAGAAATGACCATGCAGTTGACCAGGGAGGCGAGGTTTAACAGCTCATTACTTGTGCAGCTGACAAAGCGACAGGCCCCTCAAACAATTTTGAGACTGTCAAGAGAAGGTGCCAGTAATGGGCATGTCTTTAGCATCTGGAGCAAGTTTCTCAGGTGTCAAATATCCATTTCCAGCAGACTCCTGCTGATTTGGTTTTCACAGTGGTGTGATATAAAAGGGCTGATGCTGATGAGCTGGGAGGAGGGGACTGGAGGGCACATTGTCACATTTGAGTAATGTGGACGCTCAACCAGAACAAAGGCACTGGTTATGTGATAGACGTAATGGAAGGCCAACCCAGGCCAGCAGTTTTGAATTGTAGAGCAGTGGAGTGATGGTTTCACCAATGGAGATGAAACCCAACTAACTTCAGCTTCCAGCCTTGTGGAAGCCCAGCCAGTAGAGGCTGGTCAACCTTCAAGAAGAGGGAGGTTTTCAGTGATCACCCACTAGGGCCACTGAAGCCAGCAACAGACTGGAAGGTGATACTTAGGGAGGGTACAAGGCTGTGAAGAAAAGGCAGGCAGGGACAGGCCAGCAATTGGGTGTTTGGGAAGCCAGTTGAGAAAAAAGAATCAGATAAGCCTCCAAGACCAAGGCCAGTGTGGACACCAAAGGAGCCCACAGGACAAATAAGCTGGAGGCCAACCCCCAAACTTGAATCCCTCAGAATGAAGGGTAGTGGAAGACAGGGGACATTAGGGAGTGGCTTGCTCATGACAAGGGCAGGTAAGCACCTCTTGAGATTGGGACTTTTTCATGGAGACATGAAAAATGCCCTGCAGTTCTCTGAGGTGCTGTTTGTTCAAAGAGGAGTGACTTCTGTTTTCTGCTTGTGTCCAGGAAAGAGGGTTTCAGAGTGCAGTGAAATGGCATGGGGAACTTAGAGGAGACCGCATGTGAGCACAAACATTGGGAGATGTCTTTTCTTTTGGAAAAGGGTTGCTGGTGGTGTGGGAGGAGTTCGAGGAACTTTTAAACGTAGGAGGTTTTCTTTCCATCTAGGGCAGTGCGACTAACTCATTTTGCAAGTAAGGGAGATGCACAAATAACTCTGATTCAGATTTTACAGTCTTCTCATCTGCCCATATGTCACCCAGCTGTGTGGCCCATCCAGCCACATTCAGCCTCTATGATAGCGGAGGGTGATTATCAGCCATCCAGCTTACGAGAGCAGGTCATTTCTAACTAAATACCTCCAGGACTGATCTACATGAATATAAGGGCTATCACTTCTTGATTTTCATGAATAACATTTGGAATGTCATAGTATTGCCTTCTTCACTCTGCTCTTGTGAGAAACAAGCCAATCTTTCCTTCTTTCTGTCTCTCTCGCACACACACACATTCACATGCACACGCACACCAGTCAGAACCTAGCCCTTTACCTGATACCTAAACTTGGTCCCCATGTCCTGATTTCTTCACTGGCACAGTGCACACATAAGCCATTTGCATAAGTGAATCCAGACCGGTTATTAGCAGAACATTGCTATGATGGGTTCTTCCCTTGGCTTCTTGCCATTCAAGCTATCTAAGGACTGCATTCCTTAGCTACATGCAGAGATAATAAAAGCAGGAGAAATGGAAGGAGGTTCCGAGTTTTGTGAAGCAGAGAGCAAGGAGGACAAAGCAAGCTTCTCTCTGTTTTCATCTTTGACTAGAAACAAGGTGACGATGTTCACCATTACTGGGCACCTGCTATAACGGGAACATAGACAGAGATGCTAACAGTGACAGTTGTTACTGTCAAGCATCTGCTTTTTATATTTTATGCACATGACTGCATTTACTCCCCTCATTAAACCTAGGAAGTAAATATCTTCATTCTCATTTTACAAAAGACCATATAGGATGAGGCATCTGCCCAGCCTCACAGGCAGTGTAACAGCCACAGTTTCAAAATCCAGATTATTCTGCTCTGGCATGTTTCTATTCTCTTCTAACGTCTGTTCCTTGTTCTGTTCTGCTGTCCTCCTAAGACCTGGATTTTCAATGAACCATACCAGTTCTTTCACCAGACCCCAGCCCAGTTTCTGTTCTCACTGTTGTTCATCTGTCAGGGGAAGCTTTTCCTCCCCTCAGCTGCCTTGCTGGCCTGACTCTGGGCTCCTTCCTTGCTGTGACCATCGGGCCTCAGACAAGCAGTCCTGGCTAGTTCTGGGACCTGTCCCTCCTCTCCTACGGGACCGAGGTGAGCAGCATGTGCAGAGGGTAAGGCTGTCTGTGCACAGTCTTCTCAGAGGGAAGACACGTTCCTCTCATCTTTTAAAACTGTGTCTTTATTATAAAAGTGAAAGTACTCTTTAAAATGCAGGTTTTGTTGAAAGGCAGAGCAGGGTAAGGCAATGAGTGAGGGTGGGGGAACAATGCAGATTTACCTAATTCAAATAAAAGTGGCAGTGTATTCTGTAGACAACCCCCGCTGCAGACAACCATTTTCCTGCTGATGGTTGGTCAGGTCATTCCCAGTGTTTGCTGCTTGTCATTAATTATAAATAATAGTGACATAAGAAAATATATAATTACATGCTGGTATTTTTATTTTTATGAGAGAGAGTCTCCAAGGGGGGAGTTTTCCAGTCTACAAGTGGGGGTATGGTTGCGCTTTAACTACGTTGTTACTGTGGTGATTGCTCATCTGAAGCTATTTGACCTTTTCTGTGGAATTATCTCATCATGCAACTTCTAGGAATGGAATGACTATTTGTAACAGCAACTGACTTTTCTTTGTTCAAAGGGAACATTTTTGTAATGTTCTCTTTCTCCTAACATTTAAAAAATTGTAAGCATACAACAAAGTTGAAAGAATTTTACATAGAACACCCATAAACTCAGCACCTCAATTCCACCTAGCAGTAATATTTTACTACACTTGTCTTATACATGTCTGTCTTTCTAACCAAACCCCCATCCATCCATCCAACTGTATTGGTCTCCCAGCGCTTTGTGAAAAAGTAGCACCAACTGAGTGAATTAAGTGATAGGAATTTATGGTCTCACGCCTCTTGAAGGCTGCAAGTCTAAGATCAAGGTGTCTGAGGGTTAATTCCTCTGAAGGAAGCATCTGCTCCAGGCCCCACTCCTGGGCTCATAGTCAGCTGTCTTCTGTGTGTTTCTTCACATTGTCTTCCCTCAATGACTCGCTATCTGCAAAGGTCGTTTTTTTTTTTTTTATAAGGACATCAGATATATTGGATCAGGGCCCATCTATCCTAATGACCTCTTTCTAACCTGATTACTTCTGCAGAGACCCTGTCTCTAAATAAGAAGACATTATGAGGCACTGGAGGTTAGGACTTAATATATGATTTTTGTGGGATAGAATCTAACCCTAACACCAATTTATTTTTTAAAACCTTTCAAAGTAAGTCTCAGACATCCATCTACATCCTAAACATTTTCAGTGGGTATATCATTAAGGAGAGAGCTATATCTGCTCATAATTTTTTTTTAAAGATTTGTTTATTTATTTATACAAGCACTGGGTACAGTCAGAAGCGCGGGAGCGTAAGAGAATTAACCAGAGCCAGAGCGGGGAACAGAACAGGCAGACTGACGAAATACACCGCTGAGGGGAGCAGCGGGCGGCAGGAGAGGTCTGCGCGCCATGTGGGACCCTCGCCCGGCAGCCGGGGATTGAACCAGCTCTGCAGAGGCTGCGGGCAGCTTTGCAGCCCAGTGCTCAACCGCTGCGCCACTGGGGAGGACCTGCTCATAGTTTTTTAAGTGAAATTTACATTTAATAAAATATTCAAATCTCAAATATATATTGGAAGTTTTGGTAAATGTATAAATACTAGTATAACCCAAACTTCCATTAAGATACAGAGCATTCCCATCATTCTAGAAAGTACCTTCAGCTCCTTTTCAGATAATCCTTATCTTCATTGCCCATGTAAGTATATTTAAATTTTTAAATCTATATTGCCATAGATATATAGATATATATAGATATATAGATATTCTCTTAAAATGCTGGTAGAAATTTTACAGCCCCACCAATAATGAATTAAGTGCTCATTACTGCACTTCCGCAATGTTATTTTAGAAATAATGAGAGCTTACATTACTGGCTACCTATTACGTGCAAGCATGTATTCTAAATTTTATTTGTTTTATTTGTTCTAATTACTCATTTCTTTCTCATAACAACCCTGCAAAGTAAGTATGATTACTGCCCTCATTTTAAAGATAAAGATACTGATGCACAGAAATGTTAAATAACTTGGTGAAAGTTTGCACAACTAGTAATTTGAGATTTGAATCAGGCAGTTTGTATTATAATCTATACTTTTAAAAAAAATATGTATTTTGCTGATCTTATGAGTGGGAGTGGTATCTCATGCCTGCATTAATTTTCATTTCCATAACAAACTCTTCTGGAGTTTCTCGTCTGTGAATGTCCAGTTTCTATCATTTGCCCATTTTCTCATTGGACTGTCTTATCACTTTGTAAGATCTCTTTGTATATTAAAGATATTATCTCTTTAATATATTGTCCTAAAGATTTTCCTATATTCCTTTCTAGGTTTTTTAGCTTTTCTTATATCTTTTGTCATAAGCTAAAAAAAAATAGTTAAAAATGCCTATCTTTTTCTGTTTCCCTATGTGACCTTTGAATTTTTAGCATTTCCTTTTAAATGTCCTGCTTTTCTTATAAAATGTATTCCTCAATATTTTACAGCTTTTGTCCCTTTTGGGGATATGAATTCCTCCCCCCCCCCTCATTTCCACTTCTTACTGATGATTGCTTAGTACAAGGAAAGGAAAGTGACTTTTATATATTTCTATAATAAATTCTTACAAAAGGAATTGCTGGGTCACAAAGTGAATATTTTTAGTTGTCTTGGTCTTGAGATCAAACCAAGCTTCTTTCTTTCTGAAGAAGCTGCATTGGAGAGAGAAATACCCTCTGTATTAATTATTTATTGTAGGTAAAATTACCACAATTGATGTCTTAAAACAACAATAAACATTTATGATCCTCATGATTTCTGTGGGTCAGAAATCTGGGAATGGCCGAGTGGAGGAGGTCATCAGATGTCCACACGGGCTTATCAGCTGAAGGTCTCGCTGAGGCAGAAGGAGCCACTTCCAAGATGACTCACTCATGGGACTGGCACGCTGGTACCAGTCCTTGATAGGAACTCCCCCTGATTGGACCCTCCAAGGTTGCTGAGGGTTGTCACAACATGGCGTTGGTTCAAATGTTGTGACAAGTAATCCCTCGGAGAGGGAAGCAGCGGTGCTTTTGCTTTAGCTTTTAAAATCATATACCATCACTTCTGTCACATTCTATTCCTTAGAAGCAAGTCATTGATTCTTGTCTATGTTGAAAGGAAGTGGAATCAGACTCCATCTCTTGAAGGAACATGTGTCAAAGAAATTGAGTGTCTTAAAACCATCAAGTCTCTCTGCAAACCTAGTTTTTTATTTTTATTTTTATTTTTTTAAAGATTTATTTATTTATTTATACAAGCACTGGGTACAGTCAGAAGCATGGGAGGGTGAGAGAATTCACCAGAGCCAGAGCAGGTAGCAGAACAGGCAGACTGATGAAGTACACTGCTGAGGGGAGCAGCAGGCACGGCAGGAGAGGTCTGTGTGCCATGTGGGACCCTCAGTGGCAGCCGGGGATCGAACTGGCGCTGCAGAGGCTGCAGGTAGCTTCTCAGTCCAGCGGTCAACCGCTGCACCACTGGGGAGGCCCCAAGCCTAGTTTTTTAGTAGCTTGCTCTCCTTTGCATGAACCTTTGAAACTGTTTCTTAGGAGAGTTCTCATCTTATTGGAATCACCAAGGCAAATGGGATCAGCTGGTGAGAGGGTGGACTAGCGGCCATAAGCTCTCAAGTACTTGTGCTTTTCTTGTCCAGTTTCTTTCGTGTCCTGACTACTCTTCAGGCTCAAGACTTATGTCTCAATTATGTAAATGGAGCTCTGGTAAGCTAATTACTAAACTTGAAATCAATGTCACTGAAATCAAGACTAATGAATCCCAGGGCTCCTGATACTCAAATTGTAAGAGTGAGAAACTTATTTCAATAGGCCGTACCAGAGAGCCTGGAGGGAAGAGGGCCCTGCTCACTGTGATGGATTCATTGAGGCCCCATCCAAGTCTCCTTTTCTCATAGATACTAGAGGATCAGAAACTGTCCCTGGCCACTCGCTTCCGTCCCTTGACCACCTCTGCACTTACCCAGTCAGCCTGTAATAGTTTAGCTCTGGGACATGACGGTACAGATTATTATGGACAGTGTCAGTGGGGGGTTGGAGGGATGGTGGAGGGGCTTCCGCCAGAGCATCAGCTCAGTTGGATGTGGCATTTGCATTTGGAGGATTGAGGCAGGGTGAGAGGGTTTCACTGGGGCACCTTTCTCCCCAAATCTCTGCTTTGGGAAGATAAGATTTCTGATTGCCTTTGACATGGGACAAGGCTGGACAGAGAGGTCACCTGACCCTGTAGGCCCCTGGAGGCACAAGAGTGCCTGATTTCCTCCTTGTCCACCCCTTGCCTCTTCCACCCCCACCCTATGGGACTCTGGGCTCTGTCTCTTTCACTTTATGTGGCTATTTCCCCTCTAATTCCAACTTGCCCATTATTACCCTCAGCTTTTCTCCAGTGCTACTACAAGAAATCGCCATGTGCAGGCTGGTTCTGCTGTTTTTATAAAAATACAGCAGAGGCCCATGACTGTCCCCCAACCACTCTGGTTAGAGGATCTCATCACTTGTTCTGGCAGCTATCCAGGCTATTTAAGGAAGGACAGAGGAACAAGGAATGATGATGGCAGGCTGGTCCTGCAACCTCTGGTTTTCCAGCCATGGTGTCCTATTTCTAGAATGCCTTGGCTCTGCTCCTAGTAGCTCTCTTTAGAATGCAGAGTTCTTCAGTGCCTCTTGTCATCTGCTTTGGTTTGGGCATTTGCCACAAATCTGGGACACCAGACAAATCCCTCATCATTTTGTTGAAGATGGCGTGCCTAATGGTGCGTGGGATGAGGAGGGTCAGAGCTGTGGGCTGCCTGGATAGTTGCTAGTACAAGTGAGAAGAGCCTCTAAGCCTAGGGGGTTGGGGCCCAGAGCCTGAACTCACAGGGGACTCTGCCGCCTCCTTTCTGAGTGGGTTCTCATGTGAGAGACACAGGTTGGCTTGTGCATTGCTCCAAAATTCCACCCCACTTTCCACATGGAGACTCATTTCAGCAGGGGCCACTAGCCTCCCATGGGACCAGACTGAACCCAACCACAACTGGAGGTGCCTCCTTGCTGCCATGTCCCTCGGCCATGCTGAGCTGCCTGCCCCTGCCCATCCCTCCTTCCTGAATCTATGCCTAGAAGAGCTAGACCTGCAAAAGGGAGACACAGAGGTGAAGGAAGAGGCTGTGCTGATCTTTCCTGGTCCCTCGAGCCACAGTCTTCCTGGGCTTTGGGACCTGTGGAGGTGGCAGTGGGAAAAGTGTCAAATCAGATATGGATTTGAAGTCTCCAACTGACTGGACTGAGTTTTTAATAACCGAAAGTGACAGGAATATTCACTTTCTGCCAAAATATCATGAAGTGATGGGGGAAAGGGATTCAACAGAATGCAGCAGAAAGCAGTGACTGGAAAAAATTAACTTTTGTGTTTATACCCCACTGAGCTGAGGCTGTTAAGCAACCACTGCACATCATTCCCATCAATGCTCCCTAAATAAAGCCCATGGAGGGAAATAGTTTCAGGATATTTTGCAAGGCCTTCCAGGGCATGAGGGACCAAGCATGCATGAGCATGATGGGAGTTGAGGTAAATTGGGAAGGTGTTTTGAGGGAGCATTTGGACACTATTTATTGTAAGCCTTAAAAAATACATGCCTCTGACCCAGTGGTTTCATTCTTGTGAATGTATTTACTTATTCTACAGATTTTTACGGAGTGCCAATTATGTGCTGGGCACCGGTCCAGGTACACTGACCAAGGCAGATGTGATCCTTAGGGACTTTAAAACCTGGTGAAGGGGAGAGATGGAGACAGGAAATTGTACTACAGTCTGGTTTCTGCTCTAGCAGAAGAGAGAACAGTTTCAGTAGCCCTTGTGAAGGATGTTGCACCAGCCTGTGGTGTCATGGTAATAGTGTGGTGTCAGGGGAGGCGCTGCTTAATCAGTGATGGCTAAGAGACGAAGAGGGGTGAAGAGCTGCAGGTGGAGAATAATGTTTTAGGCAGTGGGAAGAGTACTGCACAAAAGCACAGAGGCATGCTTAAGGAACCCAAAGGAGGTTGGTGTTGCCAAAAAGAAAAGCAAGAGTAAGAGGTTGACAGGACAGGAGGCTGGAATGGGAGCCAGAGCACCCTAAAAAAATAATTCAGGTGCATGCAAGACTCACCAGAGATCATGTATGATATGCTTCCTGAAGCTTGGAGACAAGTTAGATGTCAAACAATAGGTTCCCTGTGACCCCAATACCGCAGAGCACTTCATGGCGATCACATGATGTGTGGGAAAACATTTATTGACATGAAAGGAGGTTCAGTGTTATATTGTCAAATTAAAAAATTGGAATATAAAACAGGATGTATTTTACTATGGCCAAAGAAAATGGTGTGATCCTGTATTTATGTTAAGAATTATATCAAATTCTGGGATATATATCTCTGTATGTGTATATATGTATATATCTCAACAGGTTAACAATACTTATCTCTGAGTGTTGGGACTGTGCATGAATTTCATTCCTTTCCCTTTGCTAAGTTATCATTTCTCCTGTAGTGTTCATGCAAGTACTGCTTGGGTCATAAAAACAAAGTGAAAGGAAAATTCTAAGACATAAAATCACTGAAATGTAAGCTTAAAAACTTGGTGCTGGGAAAATCTTGGTCTCCCTGTTAGGCACGAACAAATTATTCAAAATTGAGAAGGGGACTAGAGTAAATGCAACTGACCTGTAATATCAATTTCAGCACTCATGGACTTGAACAAGCCCTGCATACACTTTCAAAACATCCTCCCACTTGCTCACACCACTCCCGCCATGTGCCCACACAAGAATGACATGTGCTCCTGCGTCTTGGTCTTTGTATATAAACTGGATAAAACCTTCTTATCTAATTTCATCTCAGAGACTTTATTTTTAATGGCTTTATCGAAGTTTAATTGGTCCATAAAACCTGAACATATTTAACAGATATAATTTGATGAGTTTGGATATATAGGGACACCTGTGAGGCCATCGCCATGATCATGGTGATAGACATATCCAGCACCTGTGCTTTATTTTGTGTGTGTGCATGTTTGGTGGGGGGTTAACAATATTTGACAAGAGATCTACCCTCTTGATAAAATTTCATGTGCACAATACCATATTGTAAACTACTGCTCCTGTGTTGTACAGCAGACCTTTGGGACTTACTCATCTTAAAGAACTGAAATTTTATACCTATTGAAGGATTTGCACATAGATAAGCTTGTAATTTTACACTAAAGTCTTTTCAAGGCCTTATTTGAACAGGACACACAGCTTTGTCTAGGAAATGGGCATCTTCTGCTGGTCCCCCCAGGGAGACCCACGTTAGGACTTAGCATTACGAATAGATACCATGTCTTGTAGAGACTTGTGCTGTCGAGGGTAGAGAAGCTTGGGATGGACTTTCTTTTCTTGGATAGCCATCCTGGTTAGTTATCTCATTTCCTTTTTACCCTGGACCCTTTAATCAGGAACAATTTGATGCTCTTTTTTTAATTAATATTTTAGGGTGATAGAGGAGCTATTCAGACTCAGCACTTTGAGTTTGATCTGACCCATGCATGTGGCACTTTTCCAGCAGGGTGGCACCTCTCCTAGAGCAGACTAGTGTCCTCTTTGTCCCTGGAAAGAAACATGGTGTCCCCTTTTCCATTCCTGTGTTTCGTTGGTCTATCCAAAGGCGAGCGATGTGTCACAGCCCAGTTCATATATGTGAAGGGCTCCCCAGTGCATCAGTTGATGTGTGTCTGTACTCTCCCTGCTTTGTGGGGTGAGGATAGAATTTGCACTTGAGCCCTAAGAGCCAACTGTGACTTCATTCTTTACTAGTTGAGTGATCTTGGGAAATTTACTTGACCTTTAAGAAATTTGTTTTTTTTCCCCACTGAGATGTTGTGAGGATTACAAGATAATATGACTTGTCTTGTAAATTAAGAAACATTACATGTATTCAACAAATATTTTCTAAGCACAAACCATGCAACTGATATTAACTGGGCATTATACAAATGCTAGTTATATTATGCTCAATAATTGATAATAGTCTTCCTGGGTGTTTAGCAGAAAGTGTTCTGCTTTGTGGGGCTCATGTTTCCCTTGTGAGTGTCTTGCTGACTCTTTTGTATGATCAGATATTTACCACACTCCTACTCTGAGCCTAGGGGGATAATACAATGACAGATACCTGTCGTCCTGCACTTGTATGGGTACAAGTTACAAAGGGGGACTTTGGAAGACAGTAAGCAAGGAAATGATTTGTGTCTTTTAAAAAACTGTGGTATTTTTCCAATTAGTTGGACCTTTCTTCCCATCTTTACCTGGATAGGCTCTGCCCATTCTTTATTTCTAAGTGTCACCTCTTCCAGGGATACTTCCCTGAGCTTCCATTCTGGGTTTGTGCCCACCCATGCACACAATTATTCCCCGCCCAGCTCTCATCATGCTGGGTTGTAATTGGCTCCTCATCTAAGTACTTCTAGACCAGGAATTCCATGAGGCTGACAGAGCTCAGGCCTGACTTCATATCTGTAGCCAGGGCTTAGCCAGAGGACAGGGTGGGTCCTCAGTGTCTCCGAAAGCATGGCGACCCTGGCAAGAGCAGCTGCAGGGAAGTGGTGAGAACAACACCCCACTGCAGCAAGATGGGGCCAGAATGAGGGGTGTATCCAGGAGACTAAAGAAACACTTTAAGAATCTTAACTAGACAAGGGTTCATGTGAAAAGGGCAGTGACTTGAAGGGAATGCAGGGGAGAAAAATCGGGAAGACCTAAACGTATTTAAATATTAATGGGGAAGATCCAGAAGGAAAGAGAGGGATTAAGAGATAGGAGACTGCACTGGTCAAATACTCCTGCAGTGATGCTGCATAATAACCCCCTGATCTCAGTGGCTTAAGGCAGGAATACACATACTCGGCTCACCTGTCTGCAGGCTGGCTTGCGTCAGGTTGCTGGTCTGCTAGTCTGGGTCTGCTTCCTGTGCCATCCAGCCTCCTTGGGACAGTGAGCTCAGCAGAGGTTGCTGAGGGAGGGCCTTGGCTTAGAGTAGGCATGTAGTACTTCTGCCCACATTCCTCTGTCCAAAGCAAGTCACATGGCAGTGGCAATGGCAGCATCTGAGGGGCAGGGGGAAAATACTGTCTACAGTGAACCAGGGCAAAGATGGGGAGGAAGAATTGTGAGTTCTAACAGAGAGGTATTCATAAGAGAGAGAGTGTGTGGAAATAATTGATAAGGAGGGTGATGGAAGGGTTCAGACTGGTAAGAGAATAAAATATCAGCATTATAGTTCAAGTGATAAACTCTGGAGTCCAGGCTAGACAGAGAAGAATGAAAAGAAAGTGGAGGCTGATGGGGTGAGTGGTACAGGAAAAAAAAAGAGGTGCTGGTGGGGCCAAAGATGCAATGGGGACAAGGGATTGAGTGGGGGAATGATAAGCTAGGTGGGTGAAGACAGACTAGGAACTTTGAATTGAGGCAATTAAGATTTCTGCAGCAGGACTCTGCAGATTCAGCAGTGAATGGCTGAAGGAGAGAAGAGATTAAAATAACAAAAATGATGGGAGCTCAGGGCTCAGATGGGTCCATGCAGATGATGAAATCACTCAAGGTTACAGCAGGACTGGGATAGAGGAGGGGCAGGAGGATCTGGAGAAAGGAAGAAAACACACAGGGGTGTCGGTACCAGCCTTGGGGAGGCAAAACTTTATTTAGAATAAAGGTGTCCCTGATGTCTGAGCATCAGGGAGCATAGAGGATGTCTCCATAGCTCCTGACAGAGACATTTCTGGGTTGTGGAAGACAGTGATTCCAAATTGAGAAGCCTGCAGGGCAAGCTTATTCTTGGGAGAGAGCCGAGTTCTAGTTAATCTCGAAAGAGACAAGCCCGTTGGCTGAAGTCTGAGACAATGGGGGTAATTGTTTACTACAGAGTGGGTTCTGCAGGAAACCATGAGATCTCTTCTTGGTGGAGGAACCCCAAGCTAATGGGGGAGGAAAGCTACACCAGGAGGCAAGACAGCATGGATGTGAGATATATCTGGGTCACTTGGGGAAAGAAGGTGCCAGGTGTTTCTGGACAGAGGAATTCCAAAGCCAGGAGAGTTGATTCCTAGGACTCTTACCATGTCAGAAAAAAAAACATGGAGAATGAGGCAGCTGTACTCACTAGGAAAGTACCAGGCCTTTAAGACACACATAATGATATGAATAATTGTCTGAAGAAAATACTGGATTCAGGATCCACTTTCTCCTGGGCTGAAAAGGGCACTAGTGGGGTCTCCCCTGGTGGCGCAGTGGTGAGTGCTGGGTTGCGAAGCTGCCCACAGCCTCTGCAGCGCTCATTCGATCCCCGGAGCAGGTGAGGGTCCCACATGGCGCACAGACCTATCCTGCGCCCGCTGCTCCCCTCAGCAGTGTATTTCGTCGGTCTGCCTGTTCTGTTCCCCTCTGTGGCTCTGGTGAATTCTCTCACCCTCCTGCGTTTCTGACTGTACCCAGTGCTTATATAAACAAACAAACAAACAAACAAACAAATAAATAAATAAATAAATAAATAGATCTTTTTAAAAAATTAAAAAAAAAAGAAAAGGGCACTAGTTTTTATCTTTGGTCCAGCAACCAGGGAAAGGCCCAGGGGCCTGCCATGTCGAAACCTGACCCTAATTGCTTCTACAACTTGGAATTACCTGCTCAGACATTTCAAAACCTTAGCTTGTAGGTTTTGATTTCTCATTAACCTTTATGGGGTTTACCTTGACAATTAAATTACACGTATTATTTACCAGGTCATCTTTGCCAATTAAGGTGATAATTAGCTTCCATGTTCCACCAGGTATTTACCAGCCTGTCTATGAAAAAGGTCTTAATGAAACAATCAGGACATTTAATCACACTAACAAGGGGGAGCCCATGGGAGGATCTGAGAAGTCTAACAGCAGAGTGGAGAGAATGGAACTTCATGGTGAACGCAGATCCAGCACTGGCTGTTCGTGACCCAGTGGCATTTGAAGGGGAGTGTGGGTCAGCTGGGAAGACCAGGCACTTTTTACCACAGAAACAGGCAGCTGGTGCATGCGACAGTGTGGCCCGTGAGCCTTGATAGGATGACCCTACCACACCATTTGTCAAATGCTCGTGTATAAGGCATTGTACTAGATGCGCTACAGGGGCTATGCTAACATCCTTATTTAAAATCTTATGAGGTAAGGATTAATCTCAGTTATATTTTACTAACCAACCAAGGCTCAAAGAATTGAAGTAATGTCTCTAAGACCACATGCTAATTAGTAGCAAGACTGAGACTTGAGCTAGGAAAAGAGGCACACTCCTCCCTGTGTCAGGCAGAGGGTCTGGCTACAGGGGCTTGTCGCTGAGATGATGTGACTGCCACTAAAAACAGCCTGGGCCAAGGGAGGCACATGACATGCACTGCCTGTCACCCCTCCACTTCTCCCCACGCCAGCCAGATCTGACTTACCATGATTTATCATGATGCTTTCTCCCACTGAGCACAGATGTGGCCTCATAATCCTTCTCACCATAGCACTGGAGGCAGCTGTAAGTCAATCAAAATTGACACGGGAGCTGAAATCTCTTTACGTCTCTGGCTTAGATGCTCCATGAAAACATGAGTGACAAAGCTCTGAGCTTGGAGCGCCCCCATCAAAACTTCCCCGCCCCCGGAGCCTCTCGGCTAGGAAGTTGGAAAGCCATCAAAATAAACCAACTCACACTAAGTTGTGTAGAACAGACAATCCCCCTTAAGCCCTCAGGGGTGATTATTCACTCAGCTAAATGGATTCCTAGTTGGGGCAATTTCTCATAACACACATTTGTTGACAGTCTACCCTGTGACTGGTTTTGCGCTGGGAGGCCTGGAGGATGCAGGAGAGGCAGAGAATCTCACTCTTTGGTCAAGAAGTAAGACAAGAACACAGATGATTATGTCACAGATGTTGCAAAGAGATGTGCAGCTTTATTAATATTGGGGCGGGGCGTTGTGTCTGGTGGGTATGGAGAGAGGAAAGGCCTATGCAACACAACTATGTGAGTTGCACCTTGAAAGGCCACTGGGAACGAGACATGTACAAATGTCAGATGTCAAACAAAGGCAGCAGTAGCCTGGGAGGTGGGCCTGAGACGTATCTGGAACACAAGAGTAATTCCATTGTGTGGGGAAGATGCTTCTGTTTGACAGTAGGCAGAGAAAGAGATTCCTCTAACCCCCATCCCTCCCTGTGTTCTTGCAGTGCAAGAACTCATGTACTATCACGACTAGTATTTGTCAGTGTTAACTCTTATGAGGCATTGTGCCAGATGCAACAGGCACTATGCCAAGATGTATTTACTGAAACCTTATAAGGTAAGGATTGTACGCAGTGATATTCTACTGACTAACCAACTGGGGCTCAAAGAGGTGAAGCAGCAAGGCCATAAGCTCCTCCTCCCATGATACCTCACCCTGCCCTGTTCCTCCTTCACAGGAGGAAGAGTCCAGAAGCTGTTTTGCCTTTCTCCCATTAGTCTTATCTAAGAGCTTGCCTCGAATCACCTCCCAGCAACCCAGCTCCCACTTGGCTCTCCAAATCCTTGGGCACACCCAACTGTCCTCAGATGTGTCAGTCCAGATGCCAGATCTGGGGACTTTCTATGAGACCTTGGAGTCATCTTTCCCAGTGTCTTCTTTCCTTGTCCCCCAAGTGGACCCCCCAATACTTGGTTTCTGTAACTGCAATAAAAGTTCTCCCTCTGAATAGCTTACCCACTATTGACGCCTAATTACCACGTGGCACAGTAATCATATGTGTAGTATGAAATGTGTCAGATTAACTTAGTTCCAAGTTTCCTTTCATTACAACACAGAATTGATTCATATACACTGAGAATGTAATCTCTCCAGGCCCCAGCTTCCACATGCATAAAATGAGAGGTATAAACTAGATTAGTAATTCTTCACCTAGCTGGTGCTCAGACCAGTCGTTGGTTTCTCAGAAACACAGCACCCAAACCCCTCACCTACTAAATTCTGACCTGGTAGAACTCGTATTAGGTCCCTAAATCTGCATTTTTACTTAGTTTCCCAGGTGTTTCTGTTGTATCCAAGCCAAGGGTTGACACTTGGGAAAATCTAGAGTAGATAATGTCTGTGATCCTTTCCGAAACTCAGTTATTTAGTCATCAAGTCCCCAACTGCAGAGGGGTCAAGAGCAGAGATAAGCCTGGAGAGATGCAAGGGACAGATGTGGCTGACTTTTAATCCATTCTAACAAGATTCAGCTTAATCTCAAAGGCGACAGAAAGATTTTGAAGGATTTTAACAGGGGCAACACCATTAGATTTATGTTTTAGAAACAGCATTCTTGTGTGTGTGCAAGGAGAGTGGGAGGCAGAAGACAGGGGAGGAGGCTTGGAGAGTAATCTGCCTGTGGTAATGACAGTGACAGAGATTGGGGTGAGGGTGGAGGGTGTCATTCAGAAAGTAGGACCAAGTGACTTCTTCCTTTGGATCTGGGATGGATGGGCTGTTGCTATTCTTTAGTGCCGGAACCTTTGTCTCTTCTTTGTGCCTGGAGAATCCCTCACTGTTTGACTCTTTTCAGCTCAATGAGAGGCAGATGCCCCAGGTTTTGATTTAGGAGCTGATGAGTCAGAGAAGTAGGGGTAGCGGAGCATCCATTCTAGAGGCAGCATAGGTAGCCACAAATTTCTGTTCCCTGTAGCATATAAAAGGGTGCCGGCGTCTGCTGCCAGCAGTGGTGACAATGTCACCGTGCCCTGTGCTTACCTACAACAACTGTGTTCTCACTGGACTGCTGCATGGGCTTGATTTTTGTTGAAGACCTAGCAGCATCTAGCCCTTTTGTTCCTGCCTGTTTTACAAGGCTGCTTCTCTCATCTCCCCTGTGAGTCTGTGAATCACTACAGTATTTCCAACAGATTCCTTTTCTGCTGAAGCTGCCTGAGTTGTTTGTTTTTTACACGCCTGCTCCTCACCTGCTTCCCTAACTGTTGTGCTTGGGCTGCCATCATTCTCAGCCATGGCGGACATAGGAAAAGGAGCGGGTCACGAGGAAAAGAATCCCAAATGCTGTGGGTTGGTTTATAGTCTAAAAATACTTGTGCTTCTGTTTTGTTCATCCTCAGTAAAGAAAGCTTGGCTTGAGGGTTTCTTTCCCCACTGTTGAGAGCTTTCTCTGAACTGTATGACTCCTTTCCAAATCTGAGTGGTGAAATGGTCATTGCATTTTCAGACTCTCAGAAGACCATCATCCTACTCTCATTGTCTGTTGCATCTTCGGGAAGAGGAAGCCTTTTAATAACCTAGTGCTCTGCCAAATTAATGATATTCTTGACTTCACAAGGCTGTTGAGAGGTCAATGAGATTAAAGATGAGAAAATGTTGTGCTCTACACAAAGGGCCTAAGAAGTTCAGGGCAGTGCAGGTCATACCTCCCTAAAGGAACTTCTGAACTTGATATACATTGATCGTTTTCCAATTTCAATCATTCCTCTACCTGTTGACAGGAATTTCCAAGACGTTTTATTTTCTTTTCACATAGTCTAGTGACTGCTGTGGCCACTGAACCACAAGGATTGGATTATTTTTATTGTAGGAAATCATGCATAACAAATCGTTTGCCATCTTAACCATTTTTCAGTGTGCAGTTCAGTGGCATTAAGGATATTCACCGGGGCACCCATCACACCAATGGTCTCTGGAAATTTCAGTCTTTCCAAACTGCAACTCTGTATCTTGCAGGGACTCATTCCCTACTCGGCCCTCTCTCCAACCTCTGGCAGCAACCACTCTTCTCGGTTTTGAAGAACTAGATTTCTCTAGGAGTCACAGAACTGACTGTGAGACTCCTAGAGTCTCACACAAGTGGAATCATGCCGTATTTTTCCTTTCACGACTGCATAATGTCTTCAAGTTTCATCTGTTGTAGCAGGTGAAAGAATCTCCTGCCTTTTTAAGGTTAATATTCCAATGTGTGTATATACCAAATCTTGTTTATCCATTCATCTCTTGAAGGACATTTGCATTACTTCTACTTCTTAGCTCTTATAAATAGTGCTATTGTGAACATGGGTATACAAATGAGGTTTTTTTCTATGATTTCTTCTCATCAAGCCACTAAGTACATTTGCAATGTGGACAATTGCATTTAATTGATCTGTTTTGTAAACTCTGGAGAGTTGTACCATTTCATCCATTTCTTAAAGTGGGTCATATCTCTATACTTTGTTGTTTCAAAATAACGGGATACAAAAAAAAAAAAACCATCTACTACTGCCCATTTTGCAGTGATCTGGAAAAGTCCGTTGCAGACTATCTGAGAGGAAATCACTCTCTAAGGCGAATTACATATGCAGATGTCAAAACACTCACTCTGCTCTGCTGCTTCAATCCAGAGAGGCCCCTGAACTCTGTCTTTTGAAAGGATCCAGTTCCTCTCCATCCCTCCCCAGAAGGCCCAACCAATGCACCTCAGTCCCTTCACAAGATTATTCTGATCTCTCAGCAAAGTCAGTCACCAAGAAATCAGCACCACTCTAAGTTTTTTTTTGCACTTTGAGAGATATAATAAAGAATGAAAAGGATGCTTTCCTTTTCTTTCTGTCCCCCACCTCCTCTGGCCCAGAAGGATGGCTACCTTAGAGCCCTCAGAGTCATTTGGAAGTGGGGTATGAACAAAATGACCAAGACAGGAGGATGAGAAAAGAAACATCCCTGTAGCTTGAAAACAGGTGCTTTTCTGCTGCAAAGAGGCTCAGAAATCTATCCTTGGAACATCACTTAGAGGGCGTTTGCATTTCTCCCAGCTCTTCTCTCTGGATTTTTCTGTCAGAGGCGGAAACGGGAAACTACTGAGCACCCTTGTGTATCAGTTGTCATCCCTCTGCCTTTCCATGATAACACTGTGAGGAGGATCTCTACCCCCATTTTTAAAAAAAAGATTTATTTATTTATACAAGAACCAGGGTACAGGCCAGATGCACGGGAGGGTGAGAGGATTCACCGGAGACAGAGCAGGGAACAGAACAGGCAGACTGATGAAATACACTGCTGAGGGGAGCAGCGGGTGCGACAGGAGAGGTCTGCTGCACCATGTGGGACCCTCGCCAGCAGGCCGGGATCAAACCAGTGCTGCAGAGGCTGTGGACAGCTTCACAGTGCTGTGCTCAACAGCCTGTGTCACCAGGGGAGGCCCTCTACCCCCATTTTACAGTCAAAGAAACTGAGGCCAGCCAGTCAGCACCTTCCTAAGGTCATGAGTCTGGCTGTGAACAAACTTCTGCATGGCTTTCATTCTGCTTCTTGCCCCTTTGATCTTCATCATTTTCCTTCTTTTCTGTGGACTAATTTTCGGGAGGGAAATTGGACCATCTGTAGCGCGCTCTCTCTCTCTCTCTGTGGGTGCATCAGTGTTTGACAGAGACCATGTGGGGGACTCTGCTTTCCAGAGAGAACCCAGACATCTCTCCTTCTGTACTTCAGAGGCTGGATTTTGGAGCAAGGGAGAAAGTTCTATGTCTCCTGTATTCTCCGCTGGCTCAGTCCTTTGTTTCTTCATCATCACAGGTCAACAAAACCCATACCTGCCTCAACCTATCCTCTACCCCTACCCCATGACTCATTGTTTACCACTTTCAACATTAAAAAGGATGGAAATGAAGATTTAGGTTGCATGTCAGGAAGCACTTCCTGACCCTGAGGTTGTAGATGAGAAACTCAAGGGAGGCATTTGTGGCCCCTTGTCTAGTCAAACTATAAGGAAAAGGGCTGCTCTGCCCCCGCCTGGCCTACTTGGATTGGGTACAGGTCTGCCTGGAGGCAGGAGTGGCACTGAATGACCTCCAGAGGCCTGGCAGCCTGGGAAGCAGAAAAAGCCTCCGGCGCAGCCTCTGCAGGTCCACAGATGTTCCCTGTCGTCAATCACTCAGTGCCTCTGTTTGCTGTGCCGCTTGTTTAAAGAGCGAGGCGTTTGCTAATTGAAAACTAAAAGATCCATCCGTCTCACTCACAGCCAGCATGAAATCCACTCAGCCATGCAAGCTCAGGGTAAAAAAGGCAGTGCAGAGCTACAGTGTCCTTGGGCTGAAGCACCCCACAGAGGTCATCGTGCTCCCACCTGCTTCTGCCTCCTGAGTGAGCAAGGCTACCCTCCCCTCCCTGAGCACCCAGGGTCACCAGTCACGCAGTGTCCAAGGAGTCCTCATCTATATCAGTGTGGGCCGGGGAGAGGATATTCTTTGTCCCAATTTAGAAATGGGAAATCGAGGCTCAGAGATTATAAATGATTTATCCAAGTCACAGAACTGGTAGGTGACAGAGGCAAGACACCAACCCAGGTCCTCTGATTCACCAGGAAGGGTGGCCTGCCCACTGGACCTGTGTGGATGTGCTGAGCTGCAAGGCAGCAAGGCCTCAAGTAGATTAAGCCTTAGAAGTGTATGGTGATGGAGAACACCGAGATTTGCACTAGGTCTGCAATGTTTTATTGCTTTAAAAGTAAATATAGCAAAATATGTGTAATATCTCCTTGTCAAGACTTCAGGAGCATGGGGCACTGTCCAGACCCACAAACCAAAGGCAAGGAATAGGGGATGAAGCGCACTAACATCTTCCCTTCTTGCCCCGGTTGCCTTCAGAGGTGACTGTATCTGAGAGTCACATGCTGACCTGGCCTCAGTGGATGGAGGACCAGTCCAGGGCTGGGCCTCAGTGGAATCCAAGAGGGCACATCATTTCTCCAGAAAGTTCCCCTTCCTAGAGCAATGAAGGTGGAGGCTTAGATGAATGCTAAGGTCCTTTCTAACTCTAATTTCCATAATTGTGTGGGCTATGGGGGAAATAATGAAGCAGACTTAATCCTTGTGGCCCTGAGTGGCTGAACTCTGCTCTGCACAGTCCTTTGTCCAGTTTGTACTATTCCCTCTACCTGCAATGCTGTGCCACCTCCTCTGCTGAGGGGACTGCTATACTTCTTTAATGCCTAGCCCCACCCCTAAGGCCCCCTTTTTCCCCTGCTCCTGGTTAAGTGCAGGTGCTGTGGTGTGTTCCGGGTACTTTCTGAGTTCTCCACTGGATGGTAGATTGCTGGAGCCACAGGGGTCTGGTTTTATTCCTCTCGCTGACCCCTGAGTCTCACAATCTGACATAGAGCCTGGTATAGGAAGACAGTCAAGAATTGCTAAAGAAGAAAAAAAGAACGGAGGAGAGAAAAGAAATTCCTCTACAGCCCAAATGACCCTGGGCAGGGGTCAGCACTAGAGCAGCCTTCATTACCACTTCCCTGCCACCTCCCTCTCCACCTCCCTGTGGAATCACCCCCAGTAAACCTTTAGAATTTCCATCATGGAATTTCTAATTCCAAGCAGACTTTTTTTTTTATTTTCTTTAAAGATTTATTTATTTTTATACAAGAGCTGGGGTACAGGCCAGAGACGCTGGAGGGTGAGAGGACCCACCAGAGACAAAGCAGGGAGCAGAACAGGCAGACAGAAATACACTGCTGAGGGGAGCAGCAGGCGAGACAGGAGAGGTCTGCAGCACCATGTGGGACTCTCCAGGCCGGCCGGGATCGAACCCGCATTGCAGAGGCTGCGGACAGCCTCACAGCTCTGCACTCTACCCGCTGCGCCACTGGGGAGGCCTCCAGCAGACTTTGCCTAGGAAGAGTCAAGCAACAGAACTCACTACAATTCCTCCTCGGGACCTCTCCTCCTGTGCAACCTCTAGATGGTTGTACACTGCAGCTCCTCCTGTACAACCTCCTCCTGTACAACCTTTGATTCCTCGAAGGAGGGAACAGATAAGCAGGCGACAAGTACACCTGTCCATGGTGTTTCTTTGCGGGTATGAGGATGCATCATGGATGCATTCCCCCTCTCAGTTCCCGCCTTGTCTCGGATCTGCCTCAGAGCCAACAGGCAGCATCCCTCAGCCCTGCTGTTTCCCCAGTCTGGACGCAAAGCCAGTGCACCCGCTCAGCGGAGAGGGGCGGGACGGAGCCTTCCCAGGGGCGGGGCCGGTGCAGCCCATCCCCTTGGCGGCCCCGCCCCGTGCCTCCCTTGCTCCCCGCGCTCGGGCGCCGCGGAGCTGTCCAGCTTCAGTGCCCGAGCCGGCCGCCTCCCGCGCGCACCGCGCCGCCTCCGCGCGGGTCCCTGTGCCGCCCGCCCGCGCGCGCCCGGCCCCGCCCCGCCCCGCCGCGGCCGGTCCATTGCTCCTCGCGGGCCGGAGCCGGCCAAGCGGCTGCCCGCCGGGGCTCTGAACCGCGCGGCGGGGCCGGGAGCCAGGGACCCGCCAAGCAGAGCGGCGGCCCGGGACGGCGGCCAGAGGGGCGGCCGGGCGTGGATGCGGCGGGAGCCGGAAGCCTCAAGCAGCCCGCGCTGTCTCTGCCCCCGGGCGCCCTATGGCTTGAAGGTAAGCGCCAGAAGGATGGAGCTGCAGGCAACCAGCGAGACAGGGCTGCAGGGACAGGAGGAGGGAACTCGGAGGGCAGTGCAGCCAGGAGCAGAAGTTTGTCCTGCCGCTCCGGTGCCGTCTGTGTAGGGTGCCCCACCTCTGGTCGAGCTCTCCAAGGACTCTCTGCCGGGCTTCTTGCGTCAGGGGGCGACCCAGACTCGTAGACTGCCATCCCCTGTCTTTCCCTCCAGCAACCATCACGCCTCCCGAGTGGGAATCCTCGCTCTGGGCTGTAGCGGGCGGGGCCGGGCCAGTCTCCCCACAGAGCTCCGAGAGCGAGCCCCGCTGAGTCGTGGCTTTGGAGAGAGCTCCGGGTGATCGCGGAGCGCACTTGCAGCCACGCACTGGGTCTAGGACCCCACGGTGCGGCCAGAGTTTCTGACTACGTGGGAGGGAGAAGGGTTGTTCTTGGAAACTGTGTTTGTGGGACCTTAGACTTGTCTGTTTCTAAGGACAGAAGCCAAGGATGGAAGAGAGGCTGGTGCTGCCTTTACGCGCCCACTGCCTGGTGCGCCTCTGTCCTTGGTGCTGAATTTACCTTCGCCATTTCTGGGTTTGAGATCCAGTGGAGGAGGCAGGAGTGGGTTTCAGGCGTGTCTTGATCTGGGGATGGGGTGATGGCAGGAGCAGTAGCGGACGGTGACTGTCCAACCCCCGAGAGGGCTGTGTGCGGAGACAAGAGGCAGCTCTAAGCGCCAGAGCGCGTTCTCATCCTTGTCTGTGAACGGCAGCCTGTGAGCAGTTCCCCTTGAAGAGAAAGAGGTAAGAGGGTGCATGCGCATCTATACAATGGGCTTCGCCATGGACACAAGTCCCAGCACTGCAGCTCCCTAGGGACAGGCCTTTCAGCCACAGGGAAGTCCTTGCCCCACCTGACACCCCACTACGTGTTGTGTTGGGGGCTCTTGGGGTTAGGAGTGGTGCAAGGCACTTTGTGGATTCCTCTCCAGATCCAACCATTTCTAGATTTTGATGAGGCTACTAACCTTTGAAGCGAATCCGTGCTCTTCCCCAGGAAATAGATGTTCAGTGGTTCTAGTACTTAGCCCTGATTCTTCCTGCAGCATTAGGACCACTTGAAAAAAAAAAAATCATCCTTCTCATCTGTTGCTACTGTTTGATAAGGGTGGACAGAGAGAGAGAGAGGCTGTGGTGAACATGACCAATTGTAGGAGAATCAAGAGCTCTTTTTCTAGGTCCCAGTTCCCAGTGTTTGACTTCTCTGTTTCAAAATCCCTGGTATATTTGATGTGTGTGTGTGTGTGTGTGTGTGCACACATGCCTGTGCAGGGGACGTGGGGGAGGAGAAGGGATGTTGATATTTGCTCTGAAATCAGACATCTCACAGGGAAGAAATTTGAAAGTTCAGCTCTAGAGCCAAGTGAGAGCCATGGTAGGTCCAGCCTGGCCTCCTGAAGTATATTCCGAGTTCCTTCTCCCTTTTCCGTACTGCCTGGGGACAAAAGGTGGCTGGAAGTGGAGATTCTGATTTGTTGTAGAGGTCAGGGCAGCACCTCTCTAGGCTTGTTTTTCAGTTTTTGTTTAAATGAACCCCCTGCATCTGAATTGCCTAGGCAGCTTGCTAAAATGTATACATTTCTGGTGCTTTCATGAAGAACTACTGAATGAGTATCTCAAGGTGAGGCCTAGGAATGTATATTTTAACAATATTTCTGGGTGATTCAATAACAGTGGGTTGAAAAATAACTCTCAAAAAAGTTTAGACTCCCCTAACTACGGGGAGTGTGGTAAAGGTCTTGAATCACTCCTTTCCTCCTGCAGTTATATGTGCTAAATTCTTCAAGTATGAGCCTGTTGATGGAAAGGCCAACCCCTGGCTTCAGCCCCTTTGCTACAATAAAGGATGAATACAGACTCCTTTCCTCAGGATCCTCCTGGCTATTCCTTCTTTCTAAAACAGATTTTGGGCCTCTCTAAGAATCACATATATCTTTACGTTGACCTGTGTAAATATTAACTGGCCCCCTTTGGGGGACAGCCCAGTGTATTCGTCCTACCATCCCCTTCTGGGGGAATTATTGTTTTGTATTATGCATGTGCCGTGATCTGCTAACCCAACTGCTCCTGAAATGCCAAGGAGTGATTAGTTCAGCTTAGTAGCACGTCATGTTCCCCAAGGTTGGGAGCCACCCATGCCCTTCTAGCAGTGACATATTGACTGTATTGATTTGGTTCTTGTGCTCTATAACTGGGGAGCTTGTAGGGGCGAATAAGGGCAGTAATGATGCTTGTGGACTTGCCAGTCTTGTACCTTTACCTATAAGGTAAAGTCATTATTCCTATCTAGAACATGCAATGATACACGAGAATCTGATTAAGAAAGAACCTCTCTGTTCTTCCTCCTCTCAGGGAAAACAAAGGAAGCTCAGAGGCTCATAAAAAAAATAGGGTCTCATCAATGGGAGGAGGGGATGGAGTTGGCTTTGGTGGAGGATTATTAGGACTTTGGTGGTGCGCATGGTGTGACAACATCTTTGTAGAGGTATGAACTTATTCCCATAATCATATACCGTGTGGTAAAACCCAGTGTCACCTCTAAGCAGAGGAAAAATATATATGGTCTCATATACATCTAAGATTTACCTGCCAAGCTAGACTGGTCTAAGGTCACTGTTGTCTGAGAAAACATGTGTAAGGAGAAAGGCATATTGATTTGGCCTGGAAAGCGCTGACTCCATCTTCCCTGTGATGAGAATCACATTTTTGGATTTCAGGAAGAACCTTGGCTGCAATGATATCACAATGTGGGTATGGGGCTGGGGGTGCAGGGGAGGAAGAAGAGACTTCCTTCAGCCAACTCTGCCCCTTCTGGTGACTCATATTTTCTGACCTGCCATCCCCTATTTCTCCCTCCTTTGTGGCTTAATGCTTATGAGTTGGCAGCAGTGAAGGTGTTTGGGTGCCTAGAAGGGCAGAGGAGAGTTGAATTTGTATAATGCCGGGAGCCCCATCTTCATCTCCATGCTTTTTCAACATCAGGTTGCATATCAAAGGTCCTAGTGGGTTGTATAGTAAGTCACAGTGTGTTGCATATCGTTGGACACAGTAACCTAAGATCTGAAATAACTTAATAACTTAAAATGACTGCCTAGGCAGTCCCATTTGCCCGTGGACATAGTTACCAGGACTCTAGGTCCTTAGATTATCTGGCTTCCTCAGAGGTTATCCTGGATGTCCCTGACTCTAGGGCTACTTTCCTTTAGGCCAGAAATATGGTGGTTTATGTCCTGTTATTAAAGTTCTCTTAAAAAGGAGTGGTATAAGCTTTCTAGTTCCAGGGCATTGGAACTAGCAACCCAAACCTCTTTCTCCTACCTGGATCTCTGCTTAGCAAATGAGCACCCTGCATGCAGGAAGTGCATGGAAACCACAGGCTGCAGGCAGCAGGAGGGCACAGCTGGGTTCATTTTCTCAGCAGGCACCGCCCCTGTGTGTGACCTCTCTTAGCTGAACCCCAAACCTGTGTTTCCTTCCTCCCACCCCGACTAGGGCAACTTTAGCCCTGGGAAGACTGCAAGATTTGGTTTTAGGATTGTGTATAAGACCTCTGGCTCTCCAAAATACTAAACAGAGTCAAGGGGGAGAGGGGATATGCAAATTACTTATTTGCCAATCAGTATACTGGTATTGTCACCAATCTTTTTAATTACTCTAATAGTGTGGGAATCCAATGTTAATACCCCTCCCCTGTGTTTCTCACCTGTCCCCATCAACAATCTAGTTGAATATTTCTTTTTTTTTTTTTAACAATAGAATCATATTATCTAAATGCATAGGCTTGGAAAATAGTTTGATTATAGTGTCAGTGCATGTGGGTGGAGGAGTAAAACTATAAGATTCAGCCACTTGGCTTCCTCCTGTTTGGGTCCAGAGAGAGGAGAGAAATTTGCCTTTTCTGCACCACATACTGTCCTCTGCTTGTCCCTTTCACCTCAGTCTGATAAATGGGTTAAAGCAACACCCTTGGCAGCTGGCATGTCCCCTGGGAAGGTGCAGCCTCCTCGCTCCCTAGGAGACATAGGAAGGTTTCTCTGCGAGAAGCCGAGGTCCCTGCTGGCTCCAGTGTACAGGGAGAAACCAGAGATGACGTAGCAGGACCTGGGGACCCCCCCCCTCCCCTGGATGGAAGAGGCTGTGCTGCTGCAGTGTCCCACTCAGAGACAGGAGGCCACTGTGGCATCTTCGGAGAGCATAGGGCAGTATGTGGGGGTGGGAACGCAGGAAAAGCAGTCTCTGGGGGGCCCTCAGAAGAAGATGATGTGAGACATGCATTGTATACAGACAGCAGCTTAATGCATTTTGGGTCATTTTGCCTGAATCTGATGGCATCTGCAGGCATTTTCGTTTTCCTGGAGATGGGGATTCTTTGCTGCCTACAGGATGGGAAGGTAAGGAGGGTAAGGACCTCTGGCTTTCCCTGGAGCCCTTTGAATAATGCTCCTAGACAGAGGGTAAGGGAAATCAAGCAGACTCAGCTCCCAGAGGCCCCTATCAGCTTATGAAGACCCATTTCCAGGGTAGTAGTGCAGCTCAGCAGAGACCACAGCCATGGCCCCAGGACACTCCCCTGCAGGTAAATGTCTGGGAGCCACAGTGAGTTCTGGGCCTGTCCATTCGTCATTGGACTTCTTCGGAACGTGCCTGCCCTTCTCGTTTCCACCCCTGCCTTGTTGTTATTGTTTGGATTCTAAGTGGCCCAGCAGGGGAAAAGCATTAGAAATGAAATTATTTTTGTTACACGCTGTATAATTGCCTCCTCTCCTTCCTGTTACCCCAGGCAGCAACCTCACTAGCAATTCCCCAGAAACTCTCAGCTTGGGAAAGTGGCTTACTCATAGGCTTCCTCAGAGGGGCTGCATTTAACAAGTGATCCTGCTCACCCATCCCTCCAAGACTGGCCTGCTTACATAGCAGCCAGCATTTATTATGCCTTTGCTGTGTGCAGAGTATTGAACCGAGCACTTGGCATATGTGTGTGTGTGTGTGTGTGTGTGTTATTTTAACTGCTGATCCTACAATAACCTTATGAGGCAGGCACTATCATTTTCCCCATTTCACAGAGGAAGACTCTGGACTTGAGACATGAGGGATTTGGACAAGGTCACAGGGTTAATGTGTAAGGTGGAGATTCAAAGTCAGACGCTAAAGCAATAGCTCTCTCTGACCCATGTAAGTGACATATAGAATAAGAAAGGGAATAATAAACTGAAGAGACAGTGAGCTTTGCATATGATGCTAGTGAAGGAGTTGCTAGCAAGAGAGAGAAAAATGGATGAAGTAACTTCTTGAGATTCTTGAAGCTGAGGCCATCTAAGAAGCATCATTCTAAATTTGAATCTGGGCCCCTTTGGATAAAATACATTGGTAATAAACTTCAACACTGGGTGTAGAGGGGAAAGAGACAGGCGCTGAAGGGTGGCAAGGTCAGCTAAGCCTGCTACTTGAGAGAGGGCAGGAGAAGAAGTGTGGACTCATGGGAGGGGTGGCTTTCCCATAAAACTGGTCTGAAACTAGGATATCACCTCCTGCCCACATCTCTGTGAGGCAAACTGAACTGTCCAGAGGGTGAAACCCAGATGTTGGCCAATGTTTTTTAGGACTTTGGTGTTGCTTTCTGTCTTTTTTTTTTTTTTTAAGATTTATTTATTTATGCATACAAGAGCTGGGGCACAGGCCAGAGTTGCGGGGGTGAGAGGATTTACCAGAGACAGAGTGGGGAACAGAACAGGCAGACTGACTGAAATACACTGCTGAGGGGAGCAGAAGGTGAGACAGGAAAGGTCTGCTGTGCCATGTGGATTGTTCCCTGGCCGGGAATCGAACTCCCACTGCAGAGGCTTCATTGCTTCATAGTGCGGTGCTTCACTCCTTGAGCCACCAGGGAAGCCCTGGTGTTGCTTTCTTATTACACTAGGATGAAAACCTGTCCACCCCCCCACCCCCAGCCAAACTTCTTGATTTTGCAGGGAGGGAGGGCTGGGAAGCCTGGTATCATGCACAGATGCAGGATTAACTCACAAGAACTGTCTTTGAGGACTAATGGACCGCTGCTTTTCTGGTAGACAGAAACAGGAGAGGCCTGGCTGTCCCTAGGCAGGGCACTTAATCAGTTTCTTTGGGTACAAACTGTGGGAAATGTTTATATACTGCCTGCTAATTAGACTTCCTATGCTTCAACAGCACCGAGGACTCCATCAAAATGACTAGCTAATGGTGTTCACCTCACAATAAGCTGGAAGCCTAGCCTGTGTTGTGGAACTTCACCATTTACCGACTTTTGGTCCCTTATTAAAACCCTTTAAAAGCAACATAGTATGGCATGTAAGGCTCTGGGGTTAAGACTATCAGACTCTGAATCCTGACTGTCCTAGCTGTGCTACCTTAAGCAAGTCGGTTAACCTCTATCATCTGGGTGTCTTATCTTTAAGTGGGGATGTTCAGACTGACCTCATGGGGTTGTAGTGATTAATGAAGGTGATATTAGACATTTGAAAGAAGCCCCGGCTACGCAAGCATGCCATCTGTCCTATCATGATTGTTATTACTAAGAAACTTAAGGGGGAATATTTTCAGCTGTTTTCCTTTTGGACTAATTCAGCACCTGATTTTACATCTCTGGAAACTGGTTATTTCTTTAAGTTTAATATATTCAAGCTTACATTCCTTTCCTATATCCCCACTTCTCTGTACCACAGTCCTTTGACCCTCACCTGTCAGGAGTTCTTACTCATCTTGAGCAAACAAGGTTCTGGCTGCTCGTCATCCCTTTGAATTTAGTTCAGCTAAACTCCCATCTTATCCCGCACAGGCCAGGAAGAGCCATCAGTCTTCCTGGGGATGGCTTTGCACAGACTCATGATTCTCACTGGCTTCCTGGATCCTTCATCTGCTTCCTCATAGTTGGAAACTTCTTGATTGGCCTTGCCACATGATGGGGTTCACTCTGGCACCGGCTGCTTTTTATTAAAAATGAAAAATAAGGAGAATGTACTGGTTCCCAAGAGCAAGGAGACTTTTCTTTCTTTTCTTCAGATTGAGAGGGCTAAAGAGTCTCACAATGAGAAGACCCCCAAAGCTGGCAGAAATCCATGCTTTTCTATCTTTGAGGTCATTAATGGCAGGAACAAATGCCACCCATTTGTTGGATGAAATATGGTCCTGCTTGAGAAAGGAGCAAGGAACAGAATAGCTTCTGGCCCTGTGACTCTCCAGTCCTGAAAAGTACTCTTCGGCATTTTTCTTTTCCTATGAATTTTTCCCTGGGGAGGACGCCTTCCTAACTTGATGCACCAACTTCTGGCCAACTAGAGAGATGGACTGTTCAGCAATGGTTGGAGATTTCTGAGGGCACTGCATGAGCTCTGTTCTCTGGCCATCTTCCTCAAGTCTTGTGGTCATTCCTTTCTTAGACTGTGAGCCCCCTAAGCTCTTTCATTCATTAATGGTGGGGCTGACAAGAGAAGTATATTAGCCAGCAGAAACAATCAGTTAGCATCTAGGGTCCCAGGCAAAGGAAGTCAGGCCCCTCCAAAGTGGATTCCTTTTTCCAAGTACGATGGAATCCTTGAGCAATAGGTACAGATGAAGGGCTGGAGTTACCAGATGACTAAGGGCACCAAATGTGCCCTTGGCCAGTTCTGGTGAGTGGGGACAAGAGCAAGGGAGGTCATAGCTTCCCCATTGCCACTCTTACTTGAAGTCCAGCAGGAATGACTGCCAGGTTCTGAGGTATCCTCTTCTGGGTGAGAGGGTCAGCAAAATGCTTCCTACCTCTCTTCTCCTCAACTTTCTGGTGACCTTCATGTCCACATTATAGTTTGGTGGCAAAATTTCACAGTTGTTGTGGGGCATTAAAGTCAGGGGATAGTGAACAGTTGGAGCCTGCTTCAATCAGACACACATATAGAGAAGACTGGGTATTGGGTGAGCTGTCAAGGAAACACATACAGATGTTCTGGTGCAGGTCAGCACAGGTACCTGAAGACAAATGTGAATGAATAGTTGGGAGCTGTCTTTGGAACTCTGGGTAATTTCTTCTTTTGAAGCTGGCATTTATAGTTTGTGGAACTGGGCTGATCATTGATTTATAAGGTACAAATAACATTCATTTATCTGAGAGGCAATAATAGTTTGATCAATTCTAAAAAATAGGATACCCACTCCCTGGCCATCTGGCTTTTCAGAAAGCAGAGTGATTCTGACTTTGAGGTCAGATTGATGTGGACTCAAGTCTGTATTCTGCCAGCTATTTGACCTCAACCAAATTATTATAATACCTTTGAGATTGAGGGTTTTCCTCCAGAAAATAGGGATAACCTTGACACACCATAGGGTTTTGTGGGAAGTAAATGAATTGTGCACATAGAGTGTTTAGCTGAGTACCCAACTCTCAACAAACTTCATTATCATTATGTTTATTGAAATTATTAGGAAGCTTACAAATGTCCACAGAATCCTTTCCAATCTGGACTCCAAATTTTATGTTCTCTCTTCTGGAGGGTAAAAGGACATTGCAGATGAAATTAAATAGGGTGTGACATGACTTGTGTTATCCTTGAACATATTCAACTAGACAGTGGTGAGCAGGTCTAGAACTCACTTCTATCCAGGGCCCTTTCTGCCATATTCTGCTGTCTTCAATCTCAGGTTAGAAAATGGAGTATTCCAGGAAAGCAAAGAAATTAAGGGTTGAAGAGTAGAGTTTAGGTTGGGGGGAGTAGAAGGCGAGGCTAGAGGCACAGGCAAGGACTAGACTATGAACCCCAAGGCCTTATTACTGTACTGGATTCCATCCTGAGGGCAAAAGAACCCATTTTAAAGATGGGTTTTGAGAAGAACAACTTAATTGATTACATTTGCATTAAAAAAAAACTGAGGGAGGCTGCCCTGTGGGGGAACTAATGATAGAAAGAGCTGAAGATGAGTAGCTAGGAGAGTTATCAGCTCTCCAGGATAGGGTGCTGGAAGCCTTTACTAAGGTGACACATAGGCAATTGGGATAATTGGCTGTTTTTAAATTTCAGAGAGGTGCAGCCCTGGGCAACAGCAAGGTCCAGGGTGCAGTCATGGGGCTGGGTGATTGGTGTGGCTGTGGTACTGATGGAGGGGGCAGTCCAAGAGCGAAAAGGCCAAGGTACTGGAAGCTCAAGTCAGTGGTAAGATGTGGGCTGGCATGGCGACAGAGGGGGTAGTCTTCAGGGAAGGAGAGGAGTGACTAGGACTTTAAGGACAACTGTGATAGGAGTCAGGGATGAGTGGTGCACCCCTCCAAGCAACAGGGTCTTTATGAAAGGATAGAGGAGCTGGTGGTGAGGTGCAGGGTGGAAGGATGAGCAGTCTCCAGAAGGGTAGCAGAGAAAGTGATGCTGGGGAAGGAGCACCACAGTGACACAGGCTCACCCCCCTTCCAGCACCATCACACTGCATTCTCTTCTGTCCCCAGGAGCTCATGAACCCACCAGCCCACATTCCTTTCCTTTAGCTACAGAAAGTGGAAGAGGAAGAGAAAGAGGAGAAAGGAAAAGTGGTCCTTGGGTATGTGGATGAAAGAGATGGTTACAAGGAAGAAGAAAGGAAAGGTCTGTGTTGATATTTGTAGTTCCTCTGCCCTCACTGCACCTTTCCAACATTTGAATGTGTTTTATCTGTCTGGATGCTCCAGTCCTTAACCTTAAAGGCTAATGCCTAGCCAAATTTTAAACCTGAGCACAATCATCACCTCCTCCAAGGAGCCTTCTTGGTTTCCCCACCTACACTGTCCCACCAACCTGGGCTGGGGATCCCTCCTCTTCTTACGTAGGATGTGGTATAGGATCCATCATACTGTTTTCCTTGCTAGACGGTAAATCCCTTGAAGGTGAGAATGAAATACTTATCTCTCCAAGCTTAGCTATCAGTCCACCAACTGCAATGTACACGGCAGGACTATGATCAGGGAGCCTTCCTTCAGCAGGAAGGCTAAGACTAAGTACTAAGACAAGGGGAACTCAACCTGAAAGCTTTATATTTTTTAGGCAGGCTAGAAAATTTCTGTAGCAAGTGATTTAGACTGGAGCCATTCTAGCATGTGAAGGCTGCAAAGAACCTTTGGAACTTAGCTCTTCATGCATGGATGAGAAGATTGATCCCAGGGAGGAAAGAGATGCATCCCGAGCCTCATGACTGCTTAGTAGCAGACCTGTCCTGGGCCTGGGCCTGCCACCTGCCAAACCAATGCCCTGCCTGGGCCTGAGAGCTAAAGATGGTTTTGACATACTGCATGGTCTCAGGTAGCCTCCCCAATTTAACCAGCTCCAAATATCATCCCCTTGACCCCCCTTCCCATGCCTAGGTCCACAATTTTTTTGGTGATCATTATTACTCATCTCTACCCTACTGCCTGGGAAATATAGATGAGAAAAATATAAAGTGAGACCCATTTGGCACATAGTATTTTGAGGGGCTCACAGCTTGAGTGATGGGGCAATAAAGCCACTAACATTCCCCAGTTCCTCAGAGAAAAGCAGATCATAGGCAAGCTGGTGCTCAGTATAGCAAATGACATGCAAGAGCCCTTGAGGCTACATTGTTGTCCTTAATGATAACATAATAAGGTGCGCTGATAAACTCCTTGGTCAGCAGCAGGTCTTAGGACTGGGCAGCAAGGAGGGGACAGGAAAAGGGTAGTTCTCATGCCCTGCAAGGGAGGTAGATTGGGCTTCAATAGTGCAGTAGTTCCTCTCGTAGCTGAGCTTGCACTTTCGGTGGTGTCAGTAAGTGTGGTCAACTATGGCCTGAAAATATTACCTACAGTCAGAGAGAGAGAGAAAGAGAAAGAATGAATCGCATTAGCATCACTGTGATCCCAGTATTCTATTTGATTGTTATTGTTGTTATTCTCTTACGGTGCCCACTTTATAAATTAAACATCATATAAAGGGTTTGGTACTACCCATGGTTTCAGGCATCCCGCGGGGTCTTGGAATCCCATCCCCCTCGTGGATAAGGAGGGGACCATTGCAACTGCTGCATGTGTCGATGCATGCATGCGTGTGTGAATTCTGTTCTTTTGAAGAGTAGATTCACATTTGCCTCAAAGCTGATGTATCACATCCTAAAAGAACTGGAATCCACCTGCCTGAGGGAACGGTATAAAAACCAGCAACCAGCTGGAGAAACCACACACCCATTGACTTCCTTCCTTTTGCTTGGCCCCTAAATGTGACAGGGAAAGTGCTTGGAGCAGGACAGCTACGAGCCAGGGGGTTCCCTGAGCCTCAGGGTCTGGAGAAGCTCTCCAGAGTGCGAGGAGAAAGTGGGCTGACCTCTGTCAAGTGCACAGCAGGTGCATTAAACATCATAGGATCGAGTAAGCTTGGGAACATGTTCATTTCCTCCAGTTGCCATAACAAAGCATCACCAACGAGTGGCTTAAACAATGGAAACTTACTCTCTCACAGTTGTGGAGGCGGAAGTCTGAAGTCAAGGCCCTTGGCTCTTCCTGGCTTCTTCCAGTGTCTCGTGACTGCTGCTGCTCCCTGGCTTCTGGGGTCCCAACCCCAGTCTCTGTCTCCATCCCCACGTCATCTGTGCCTCCCCTCCCCTCTGCTCCTTATAAGGAGCGTAGACACTGGATTTAGGCTGGGAAGGGAACCTCCTTTTCCCACCCTTCACCCAATATGATCCCATCTCTATCCTTATGAAATTCCATTTGCAAAGACCCGATTTCCAAATAAGGTTCTGAATGAGCATGGCTTTGAGGCACCATTCAGCCCACCCTAGGGCGCTTCCTGCCTCCTGCTCCCTGTAGACACTTTCGCCTCTTCCAGGGCAGAACTATCTCCCGCCCAGTCACCTGCTCTTGGAACAGCTGCCGCTTATCTAATTGAAGCCTCATCTTATTAGAAGGCAAATAAGGACAGGAAAGAAAGCAATTAGTACCGCTGGAGTTGGGGATTAAAGGGGATTCACTGACCTGCTGGTGTGAGGGTTAGCACGGGAAGGCAAGGGGAGCTTGAGGGAAGACAAGGGAAGAAAAGGGGTCTCTGGAGTGGTCAGAAAGGGGAGGCCTGTGGGGACCTGAATTCCTGCAGCCCTGGGGCTCGGGTCCAGTGAGGGTGGTGGCTGGGCATGAATACAGTGTGCCTTATAGTGATGCAAGAAACTCAGAGTCTGGAGTCGGTCATGCAACACTCATGCCTGAAGCATTTATTTGGCGCCTCTTGGATGCTGGACCCTTCTCAGTCCAATGCTTTCATTTCACAAGTGGAACATCGTGTGGCTTCTCCAAGGTCTCTTAGGGACAGAGTTGGGACCAACAATCTAAGTCTCTCATCGTGCCTCAACCAAAGCAATATTCTTCTCTTATCTACCCCCTCTGCCCTGGGCCCCTTGGTCTCTGCCAGGGAATGGTAGGAATAGGAATGGTTCTGACATCGGGACAGGCTTGATTCTACACAGAATGTGCCCCCAGAGGTCAATTTACTTCTGTTCCTTGGTGTCCTGGGGACAGCATCCCAAGGCTGGCATTGAGACTCTGGCCTCTGAGTTAGGCTTTGCTTGGGGAGAAGCAAGGAAAGTGTGGGGCTGTGAGAGAAGAGCTAGCACTTCACCACAGCCGATGACTAGCACCAGCTGGAGGCCCTGAGGGGGAACTCCAACGCTCACCCCGACTCTCCGGCCGGTCCTCAAGGACAGAGGGATGCTGATGGTGCTAAGGTTTTCTCTGGGCATTTGGGCATGGATCACATGCAGATAAAGGTCTGGCAGATTCTCCTGCCTGTGGCGCAGCCCTGGCAGCCAGTGTGGCAACAGGTGGGCTGCCTGGAGCGCCTCCCGGTGGGACTGGAAAGCCTGCCCTGCTGGGCTTTCCAACCTGGATGTTGGCCTGTGGTGACCTGGTCCATAGTAGCTGCTTAGTACATCTGTGTTAAACAACCTGAGTAAGCCCGGAGAGAAAGGTGAATTCCCTCTCCAGCGAGTGAGGAGTGTCGGAGCAGGAGGTGTGTGTGTAGGGACCATTTCCAAGAAGCTGTTCTCAGTTCAGATTTGGGACTTGAGACCTTCGGGGCTCAATCTGGGGCTTGACATGGGGACTGCACCAGCTCTTTGAGCCCCCCGAATGCGAGCAGCCCCCCACCTCTGGCTTCAACAATGTCTTCTGCAGCCATGAGCAGTTGGGGCCCTCTGCTACATCTGCCCTCTCTGTCTCCATGGTGATGACACAGCTTGGAGTCCACTCTTCTGGAGGTGGGGGGAGGAGGAAAAGGGCAAGGAAACGTAGGTGACCTGCGGTGTCTGAGCACCTCTTCCAGCCATGCAGCTACCACAGGCCGGGAAAGGTGCCCGTACCAAAGAGCAGCGGTGATAGGGCAGGTGGAGGACCCCTCAGCAGTGCCCACGGTTACCCTTTTGTCTGTCAAAGGAACTGGGTGCTCCTGAGCAACAGGAGCTGCTGCTGCTGCCCTGGGTGGCGGGAAGGGGCCTTTTAGAGACAGGTCCATCACCTTAGGTAGGAATCATACTCCAGCTTGGGACAGACCAGGGTTCTCTGTGGCCCAGGGAAACCTTCCCCCCTGGGTATCCTGAAGGTTCTCTCCTCCCATCCCTATTTTACCAGGTAGTGAACCTCCCTTCTCCTACTCTAGGGTCTGGTGGGGCAGTTCACAGGTTCTGCTGGGATTGAGGGTACCCTAGAGCTGTGTGGAGGATGGCAGTGCCGGCTGGATTAGTACAGGGTCCACAACAAACAGTCACTGGCCACTTTGGCCCTAGGAGTAGCCGGGCCACATGAACAGTGATAAAGGGTGAAATGAGCAACTTACCTCAAGATAGTCATTTGATGGTGTTTCTAAGCAAAGTCCCTGAGTATCAGTTCTACAGACACAGAACCAGGAGAACCTAGCTGAGTGTATACAAAATGCAAATACATGAAATTCTACATCCAGTATATTTCTGCCAGACCACAGCAGGGTTACTTGGAGCTGCCGGCCCAGGTTTTTTTTTTTTTTTTTAAGATTTATTTATTTATGCATACAAGAACTGGGGTGTAGGCCAGAGGTACAGGGAGGGTGACAAGACTCATCAGAGACAGAGTGGGGGGCAGAATAGGTAGATTGATTGAAATACACTGCTGAGGGGAGCATCAGGTGAGAGAGGTCTGCTGCACCATGTAGATTAGCTCCCTGGCCAGGGATCAAACTCATGCTGCAGTGGCTGTGGATTGCTTCATAGTGCTGAGACTTAATCCCTTGCGTCACCAAGGAGGCTCAGGTTCTTGGTGATTTGGCAACTGCTAATTTGCTGGACTTTCTTTCTATGCACATCAGACCCACAGGGAACTTCATAGGGGTCAAGTGAGTCAGGAGTCTTGCTCTAGTCTCTGTTCCATTACCCTGTTAGAGAAAAGTTTATTCTGCCATTTGTTAAAACAGTAAGGAAGATTTTATTGAGGCCTGTTTTGATAGGTGTCAAGACTATCACAATCAGAGAGAGTGATCCATCTCAATGCCAAACATACAGAGACAACTGGGGCTTTAAAAGCAGTGAGGCATTTGGTGGAGGAAGAATTACTAAGGGGAAACACCAAAGAGAGAGGGAGTCTTGCTGCAACTGGGCTAGGCAGGTCCAAAGCAGGAACCTAGAAGGCTTAGTCCAAAACAGGGTTCAGAAGAACCTACCTAAAGTTTGGTCAGCCTGAATCTGGTGACCAAGGGATATTTAACTTCTCTTGTCCTCTGGCTCCTGTTTCTACCATGATGTGATTGAACTGGATGACATCCCTTCCGTGGGAACAGATGAGCACCAGCTGCTGCTCCTAGCCCACCTCCTTTCTCCTGGAGTTGCATTTGAGGGCCACAGACTTTGCTTTAAAACACACCCACCACTGAGATGTTCATTTTATAATCAGATGCTTTCTTGCCTATAGTAGTGTTCAACTTACCCAAGCAATAAGAGAGCATTTCAAAACACTGTCTATACTCTATACCATATGCACATCTTTTTTTCTTTTTTTAAAGATTTATTTATTTATTTATACAAGCACTGGGCACAGTCAGAAGCGCAGGAGGGTGAGAGGATTCACCAGAGCCAGAGCGGGGAGCAGAGCAGGCAGAAGGACCGAAGTACACTGCTGAGGGGAGCAGCGGGCGGCAGGAGAGGTCTGCGCGCCATGTGGGACCCTCACCTGGTGGCTGGGGATCGAACCGGCGCTGCAGAGGCTGTGGGCAGCTTCGCAACCCAGAGCTCAACCGCTGCGCCACCGGGGAGGCCCCATATGCACATCTTTAATCCGCATGGCAACTTTGTGACAGTGTAAGAGATAAGCAGTGTAGGCAGGATAAGAGATAAGCATTGTTATGCCATTTTACGGATGAGGAAGCTGAGTCAAGTAAATGTACTCAAGGCCACAGCTCATAAGAACTGAAGCTGGGGCTTGAGCCCAGGCCTGGTGGTACAGCTGGGCTTGTTAGGCAACCCTATATGCTAGTTTTATCATCTTTGCCATCCTTACAGTACATGCCCAAGGCATTACACTGACTTGCCTCTTTCTCTCCACCAATCCCCCTTCTGAGGCTGATGAGGCCATCTTCATATCTTTTTTATGTAGTGACCGTCGACACCCGCCCCCACCCCCAAATTTGTGGAGTAAATGTATGACAAAAGAACTGAGTATATTCCCCAAAGTAGGAACCGGGTAAGATGGAGATTGCTTTTAAATACATAAACATGTTCCGGGTGTTCAGCACAGTGGAGCGCACTTGGTAAGTGCTCATTCCCGTGCACATTCACACACGTGGCTGGTGTGCTTTTGTGGTGATGCGCACACAGCACAGGTAGCGAGGCACCAGCGCTTTCTTTTCTGTTTGAATACTACGTGTCCATTCAAATAAATGAGTTAATCTTAGGTGACACATTTGGCGGAAGCAGTAAATCTGCATGCCCGTGCAAAGGTGATTCCTGGTGCCCTCCATCAAAACCATAAAGGAAGTCGTTTGCACATTAGCAAACATTGAGAAGCAGTAAACAAACACAACACGTTTCTCATCTTTTCCTGGTGGTATTTGTAGACCAACGATGCCTGGCATTCCCTGTCACTCATGGGGCTGAAGATCACAAATGCCAAAGGCAATTCAAGGCACTTAGAATAAGGAAATTGGTGAGAGAAGCAGTCATCAAAATGTGAGGCCTTTCCCCCCCTAATTTAAAAGGGAATACTGTGAGTTTGTTATAGGGATATGTGTGTTTATGTACAAAAATTGCTAAGTACTCAGGTTAGGTACCTTTTAGCCACCTGAGCTTTTGCCTCAGGCAGTTGTTTTTCTAATTGCAGGTCTTGGCTGTGTCACAAGCTAGCTGGGAGCCCCCAGGGGAGCGAGGAAAGGCTTGTTCTGCTCTTTTAATCCTTTGTAGTCTGTCTAGCCTCCCCACTGCCCGCCACCACTGGGGCTGAGGAGGGCACAGGGCTTTGATGCCCCTCCCCAGTGGGCAGCCCTGGGAGCCAGGGCCTGCGGTTAGGTTCAGCTTCCAGGGCTGGACAGTAATTGGCCCTGGTTGTAATGAGCAGGACCAAGGTGACGGAGCTCATCAGTCGCTTGGAACTGCTACCTGCAGAGGGAGCAGGACCAGCATCAAACCAGCAGCCTGGAGAGCTGCCACTAGGACAGCACATAATTTCCAAATTAGATCTTTCTGGGGCCTGGATTTTGTGGTGCAGACGGAGCTCAGAGGCAGCTCTGGCTGAAGCTGCAGAAAGCAGGCAAATGGAAGTCTTACTTGGAAAGTGATCTCATTCAGTCCACAGGACCCCAGCTTCCCTTTCAGCCTTTTCCATTTAGATGCAAAAGGGGCTTTGGTTTCAGGGAGGTCCTGCTGCTGTGGCCTAGGCCTAGGTAGGGGGATTACAGAACTTAGGTTTTGGGGTACTACCTTTTGGAAGCCTGTAGAGGGGACAGAATGGTTGGAGCCAGGGAAGCCAGAGCTGGTGAAGAGCCGGCTCTATTGTACTCTTTCAGCAACACAGAAGCAGTACTGAGATCCCTGTGGATTTCCTGTCTAGAAATATCTGGAAGCATTCAGGCCACCAAGAAGAGCTATAGACGAGAACGAGGTCATTTTTTATTGCCAAGACTCTCCTTTTTTCTGTTGACTCAAAGCTTTCTATGATGGGAGGAAGGGATATTCATTGAATAAAAACACACATACAAGGGATATACATCCCTATCCATATTCTTTAATTGTACAGCCCCACAGAGCAGCCCCACAGAGCAGCAGCACCATCTCCGTGTGTGGTTATGGCCCCGGAGCCTCCCAGAGGTGGAGTGACTGGTCCCAGGAGGTGGCTTAGTTAGGATTCAAATGCTACCCCATCTCTCAGTTCCAACAGCTGCCTGAACTCCTCTCTCCACCCCACCCCCACTCCTGTAGCAGCCTCAGGGAGATCACCCCCCTGTGGCCTGGTAGCTGCTGTGCACAGGGTAGGCAATGCATATTTATTAAGGACAATGAATGTGTTTGTTTTTAGAATTCTTATGCAGTTACTTCCCCTGTCCTATAGCTCTGGAGGCTGGCCAGTTACTAGTATTTGCTTAATCTCAGGTTCCTCATGAGCTAGAGGTAGGAAGGTCATCTGCGCACTCGCTGAATCCTAAGGTTAGTCCCTGGCCCCGTGGCTCTGTGGATTTGGCTGCCTTTCACACAGAGGCCCACAGTGAGCTCCACCCTGCTTCTCTGAGGCAAGGAGAGGAAAGGAAGGTGAATTCCATTTGGAACCACCGTTAATCTCTTTTCCTCTTTTTTTCTTATTGTGGTAAAAAACCACATATCCATCTTAGCCATTTTTAAGAGTGCAGTCTAGTTATTATGAAGCATATTGATATTTGAGTATACATAACAACTAAGTCTATTACATTATATGACAGAGCTCCAGAACTTTCTCATTTTGCAACACTGAAATTCTATACTCATTCAATACCAACCCCCCATTTCTTCTTCCCAGCACTTGGCGATCACCATTCCCCTTTGATGTCTATGGTTCTGACTGTTAGATGCCTCGTGTAAGTGGAATCATATAATCTTTGTCCCCTTATGACTGACTTATTTCACTTAGCACAGTGTCTTCAAGCTTCATTCATGTGATAGCATGTGTGAGATTATCCTTCCTTTTTAAGGCTGAATAATATTCCTTTGTGTGTGTGTGTGTGTGTGTGTGTGTGTGTGTGTGTGTGTGTGTGTGTGTGTATCTCACCTTGAAAAATATCCATTCATCTATTGAAGGACTTTTGAGTTGCTTTTACTTCCGGCTACTGTGAATAATACTGCTTTGAACATGAACATGCAAATATCTCTTTGACATGCTACTCTTAATACTTTTGGATGTTTACCCAGAAGTAGGGTTGCTGGATTATATGTTAATTCTATTTTCAATTTTTGGAAAAATCTCTGTTGTTTCCCATAGAGGCTCCACCATTTTATGTTTCCATCAGCAATGCACAAGGTGTCTAATTTCTCTAAATCCTTGTCAACACTTTTTAATTTGCTTTTAAATAGCAGCCCTCCTAATGGTATGAGGTGGCATTTCATGGATTTGATTTGCATTTTTCTAAAGATTAGTGATGTTAAAGTTCTTTTCATAGATTCATTCATTCTTGATAAAGCTGAACAAAGGGCCTCAAAGTGAATCATAATAAGGCAGAGGTCATGGCGTTCCATAGACCTTGGCCTGGATACAGAGATAACTAATTCTATGAGTAGAGGGTGATACTTTTCTGCTCTCCCCTTCAGGGAGAATGAGATACCAATCTCTTGATCAAGCTTACTGGAGCCTTATAAGGGTGTGGGGTGGGGACAGAGGATGGGAAAAGCCAGGGTAGTGGAGTGATAGGAATACAAATGCTAAGTCTACCTTCAATGGTCTGTGTTACCTAAAGCAAATTACTTAACCTCTCTGAATTCTAATTTCCTCATCTGGAAAACATCATTATAAGAGATTCACAAAATTGTGTGTTGGTAAATGTTTTAACAACCAGTTCTCCAAAAAGAAAAAAAATATGTCTGGATGTATATCATTTACAGATTAGGTTGTATAAATACTCAAAACTTTGGTGAACTTTCAGCTGCTTATCTGACATGGTTAGATGCAGAGTTGGGAGAAAGATCTGAAGGATCAACTCCAGCTTGTCACTGGTCCATATGCAAAATGCCTTTGCCAGGGTGGGGGATGACCAACTATTAATATGAATTCCCTTCCTCCCTTCCCCAACTGCAGGGACTCTGGCTGACCTAGGTAATTGGAAAGGTTGCTCATTTCTCCCTGTTCAAATATATATTGGGCTTCTATTATTTATAAGCCCTATTCTAGGATCAAAGTATAGGGGCAGGAAGAACTGGGAGGAATTTCTTTGAAACATGGATTGTTGTAAAGATTAAATGAGATAATGTATGTCAAGTGATTAAATTGATGCTTGGCATGCCATAGCACTCAGTCAATGTTAACAATTTTAATAAAAATGCTTCAAAGCAGTAGGATTTTTATCAAATGAGCAGTTATATAATTATAGTTGACTATTCTCTTGTATTATTTTTCTGAATGTCTTAGATGTGTTCCTTTTGGCTCATCTGGTAGATTTCAAGCTTATAAAATCATTTGATAAATATTTATTGAATGACTTCAGCATAGTAGGCAATGTGGATACCAGAACAAGTGAGACCAGCCCTTGCCTTCAAGGGGTGGGTGGGGGAAGAGAAAGAGAGAGAGACTGATTTGCCCAAAGTCGCATAGCTAACCAGATAGTCAGGATTAAGACCTGGGCCTTCTAATTTCAGTGCAATGCCTACCATGATAAAGTTTGCTGTGAGGTATAAAATCTCTTCCAGAGAAGGGCAGCGCTATTGGGATAGTGAGTAGTCAGGGAAGCCTTCCAGAAGATATATGGCTTGCAATGATTGGATCCTTGGGAGCTGGGAGCTACCTAAATTAACATGTTATCCTCCAGTCCTCCAACACCTCCCCTTCCCCCTCTCTCTCTCTCTCTCTCTCTCTCTCTCCCTCTCTCTCTCCCCCCCCCCAGGGGTTCTGCCTTGGGGTTTCCAAAGTGAAGAGCAAGGGATAACTTTTAGGCAGGCTCATCCCATCTTTTGGAGGCCACAGGAGACATGCTTGCCAGCTCTTCTCCTGTGTGTTAATTTGTTAAGTCATTTAATAAGGGATGCACTGGCTCCTAGGCTGCCCAGCTGGCTTTGACCTCTCTCATGGTCTTCACCTCTGACTTGTGGAGAGGCTGCCATGCTTCTAATTACTTGGAAAGTGCCTGTCTCCATAAGTAATCTGCTCTTAGGCACCTCCTACTTTGATGGCAGTGCTGCAACCACAAGGCCAAGCCTGAGCCATGGATGGACTTCAGAGGGGGAGGAAAAGTAGAGTGTCCTGAAGGCAGGTCAGGGTGAGCCAAGTGCTTTTGACTGAGGAAGTCTGAGGTGGGGGTGAAGAAATGACACAGTAGCGTTCATTCAGCATCTTGACCCATTCCAGCAGCTGAAATGTCCTGTGAGTATTTATTTTTTGAGTCATGTAAACTGTTAAAGTAATAATTTTCAAAAGGTTAGAAACATATTTCTCAAACAATTACATGTCAAAAATGTATTTAACTCATGAATGAGGCACCCACAGAATGACAGAGCTATGTTCAAAAGATGATACAAGAAGTATATTATCTATCTGTCTGTCTGTCTGTCTGTCTGTCTCTCTCTCTCTCTCTCTATCTCTATCTATCTATCTATCTATCTATCTATCTATCTATCTATCTATCTATCTACATACAAGCATATATATCTATACAGATAAATCCATCCATCCATCCATCCATCCATCCATCCATCCATCCATCCACATACTACCTGAAGAAAGGAAGAAAACTAGAATAAGATTGCTGAATCAAATACAAAAGTCATTAACATCTTACAGGTTAATAAAATCCTAACATTTGGGATTATCTTTTCCACTGGAAGGAAGGAGTTCACATATTATCAGTTTTCTCCACGTTCATGTCTGTCTTACAGAGTTGGGCCCCTTTCAGACAGAGGACAGTAAATAAACAAAGCACACTCCCCTCGAGAGTCAGATGGGCCTTATTTTCAGGATTTGGTTACATTTTCTTAACAGTTTAAGGAATCCATCTGGCCCCATGCTGTGGGGAATTCTGCCAGTTGCCAAGTGTTCTAGGCCCAGTGTCCATCTGGAAGCCACAGGATGGGTGCAGGATGGGCTGGCCCATTATGAGAGGACCAAGCTCAAAACCCTGTTGGTCACCTAACCTCTGTCCATCAGGACCGATGGGCCACAGGACATCTTGGGCTGCCTGTCCTTTGAGTCAGTGTCCAGTAATCCCTGAGGAGCTGGAGTGCACGGCCGTCCTGGCAGGAGGCCAGAGGGTACCTGGGGGAAGGCAGGAGAAAGAGGAGCTGTAGGAGTCTGGCAGTGTGGGGAGGTGTTCTGGTGATTCAAGTTAGATTTCTGTCCACTAGCACCCACTTCTCCGGTCAAGTAGGGATTTAGGGGATGCCCATCTATTCCGCTTTGAGTAGCTGATGCTAGGTCTCTGTGAGTCACACTGCCTGGTTGCTGTTTGGACTCTGTTGTCCATTTGGGCCTGGAGACAACATGGGGCTTGGAGGATTCTGAGGGGAAGAGTATTGAAATAGGAGTTCAGGTCCTGCCTTTGCTGCTAACTGGCTGAGTGACCCTGAGCAAATGAAGAAACCTCTGTGAACCAGCTTTCTCGCCTCTTACAGAGTTGAATAATAACTCTGCCCTGTTGTGAGGCCTTTAGGAATATAGCGAGTCGCTAAACCATGGCTGTTTGTTTAGCTTTGACGTCTTAGACGGTGTGATTGTAGAATTCAAGCTGGGTCTGACCCCCTGAAGCACTTTGGCTCAGTATGATTAATTATTTGCCAGTGTTTTAAAATAGGGAGATTTCCAATAATAGTCCAGATTTTGGTCTTCTTTAGAAACACTGGAAGTTTCCGGCACATTCTCCTATGGCAACAATAGATGAAGGCGCCTCCTTCAAGTGCTGCGTGTTCTCTCTCATCTGCCAGTCCCCACCCACTGCTTCACTCAGGAACATTGCGTTTACTGATGGGGCCCCAGGTGCCAGGTGCCAGGCTCCAAGCCGGGGACAGACATACACAAAATGGGAACTGTTAACCCTGCAGTGTGACAAGCGACACAAACAGGGGGTGCCAGTCAGCTCCCCAACTGGGCTGTGTCTTCTGTCACGAAACACCAGCCCCAGATGCCTTCCTGGGCTCTCAGCCACCTTGCCCTGACTTTGGGATGACTTCACTTCTCTGTAGTGTCTCTGGCTCCAATATTGGGAAGACCCAGCTGACTTCTCTGAGTGTATGTCCGATATTAAGGTTAGTTCTGCTCTTTCTTCAGCTGCTACTCCAGCTTAAAATCTTGGCCTAAGCTCCCAGCAGTGCCCCCCCACCAGCAGAAACCCCCCTCGGAGCAGCTCTATTGTCACATCAGTTACTCTATCCACTCAGCAGCATCTGTCCACTCACCATTTCCCTGTCTGAGCTACGTGCTCGTGTGTGGCTGCAGCATGGCTACGTGCTTCTCTAAGTCTGCCTCGGCCACTGCCACCTGCTCCTGTCGGGAGGACACCTGCAGCTCACCGCTCACTTGTTGCCCACAGATGCTTGCGTGCTCAGCCCTTCCACCCCTATCTGCCCACCTCCCCAAGGCATCTTGGGTGCCCTCATCCCCCAGGGACCCAGGACAGGCCTCCATTTTATGATGAAGGATAGTTGTGAGTGTCATCACATCCGAGCCTCACACGTCACTCCATGCAGGGGACAGAGGACAGAGGACCTGCTGAGCTCGGACAGTCAGGGAAGGTCTCTCTGGGAGGCAAGCTCTGCCCTTTGGAGCGCTGGTAGGACTTGGAGAGCCGAATAGGGTGGCTGGTAGAGAAATGGTGGCATTTAGAGTTGAGGGAATGGGGAGGAAGAGGCAAAGCATGGAGATAGGAAAAAATCTCAGACCACACCAGCTCAGCTGAGGGGGGCCTGGCAGAGGAAACCAGCAGGTTTAGAGGGGGAAGCTCACAGGCCTAGACAACCCTTCTGAGAAGTCACCGAAGGTATTTTGAGCAAGATGATGCCATGAGCCTGAAGTCAGAGTTTGTGAAGTGGGCTTAAGAAGGCAGAATGGCCAGGAAGGCAGGATAAAGGTAGTAGTGGGAGGGAGACCCCGAGTCCCAGCCTCCTCCTGGGTGCTCACGTCCAGGCTCCGGGCTGGTGGGCTTGGTCTTGTCGCACACGCCAGATTGTACACAACTCCCCAGAGGGGGCCAGAGACAGCCTCCCTGCTGCTTGCTGCCCTCTGCACCTCAGCAGAACTGAATGAGGGCTGGGCCCAGCCCTCTCCAGGAGGCCAACAGGACAGTCTGCTTTCCCCTTGACCTTGAGTGAGGACATTGCCACCCTAGACCCCTCTGGTCCTGCCTTCCTCCTCTTCCTTTCTTTGCTGGGACTGGATATGGGAGAGGTGCTTATGCAGCTGTCAGGGGAGTGCTGAGAGGCCCATTGCAGTTACTGAGGGGCCAGCTCCTGCAGCGGGGAGCGTGTCATGGCAGCAACTCCTGGGCTTATTGGCGTGGGCAGCTGCTCTGAGGGAGTGTCCTGAGTGTGTGTGTCTCCTGGAATAGCCAAGGAGTCTCCCCAGGGCGCGGGGCGTGGTTTCTAGCTGCTCTGGGCCGGCACTGCTGGAAGCAGTCCTGAGCTGGCACAGGCTGGCTGCCAACCCCCTCACCCCCTGCTCTGGGCTACCCTCTGCACTTGGGTGCTCTGCAGACCTGTGGTGGAGGGATTCCCCCAGGCTTGCAAAGGGTGTTGGAAGATGTCTGAGTCATCCTGTCTTGAAGTTCCTTATACCTGGTGATGCACCCAGTGGCAGTGTCTCCTGCCCCATCTCCCAGGGCGATGCTGGCAAGAGGGCCTCTGCTCGTGCTCTCTGGGGCTGGTCCTTTTGTGAAGTCTTACCCTCCTCATGACCACAAGACCTCTGGTTGTGTAGCAGCCAAGGTGGACAGTTCTCCCCAGTCTGATGGAGGAGGGTGCCCTGGGCATTTTGAGGACCCTCCTGCCGGCACCAGCACCTCAGCAGGCAGGGCCGGAGGTCATGTCATGGCAGGGGTGGGGGGACACAGGAAGGGGGAAGCCTTGGTGGTCCTTGATGGTGCAACTGCACGTATTTGTTAGGAAGGGAAACTGAGGTCCAGAGGAAGAATGTGACGTGCTTGAGGCCACGCAGCTGGAAATGCAGGCAGAGCAGAGGTCAGAGCTCGAGTTCCCACTGTGAGCCAGAGCGCTCGCCCTTCACCCTCGCCGTGCCTGTCCCTGTCCCCTGTGTCTGTCCATCACGCCCCATCCCACGTGCACACTCCGCCCCGGGGGCTCTGTCCTCTCCCCGGCGCCCCCTGAGCCTGCCAGTGAGTGTCGGCAGGGTGAGGGCAGCTTTGTTGGCGACTGGCATGCTGTGTGAGTGCTGGAGCACACTTTCTCTGCTTCCAGAGAGGAAGACACCCCCGCGAATCTCAGTCCAGGTCCAGGGTCTGTGCGGACTGCTATCTCTGGGCGTTGGAGCAGAATTGGGGCAGGCTAGGACTTCCTAGAGCTGTCATGCGTTGTGGAACCTGTTCCCATGTGCTCCGAGGACCTCTAGGAAGATCTGTGTGCGCTCAGCATTTGTTCAGAGCCGCTCTGCCCATATAGCCCTACTCGGTCAAGGTTGCAGACAAGACCAGCTGTGATCCGATAGCGTTGCTATTAGCCAGCCTGTTGGCACGCTTGGCGGCCGCAGGGCGAGGGAGAAGTACGTCTGGTTCTGCGCAAACTCCTCCCACTTGGAGACAGGGTCTGTGCCTGACTGGGCGTCAGTGTCACCTTCATTTGTCACAGACACCTGCTTTCTAAATAGCGCCCGTACGACCTCACCTGTCAACAGGGCTTCTTTCTCTTTGTCCACTACCCACGAGGTCCGTGGGCGCTGACCTTGATCACGACAGAATAAAGGTGGGCGTCAGAGAGTAGAGGGGTCTGGGTTTGAATCCCTGATCTGCACTTACTTGCCACAGGGTCACCAAGTTTCTGGGTAGAATTACAGGTGGGAAGACGCAGCGCCCTGTTCCATGAGTGGCATCAGCGTGTCTCACAGATTAGCCCTGAGAAATGCCACAGGTCCCTTTTTCTGGTTTTCACAGCTACTTGCATCAACCTACGGGTAACACAGGGTCATTGCACTGACTTGGTAAGACTGTTGTAAGGATTAGCAGGGACATGAGTGAAATATCCAAGGGGGCGTCTCGCCTTCCCAGGGCATCGGCAGGGCCTGCGGAGTCTGGTGGGGACGAGGGCTCTGCCCCTGGACTCCCCTGGGTTGGCAGCTGTGCTGGGTTACAGTCCTCTCAGCCTTCTGAACTTCATCTGTACTGAGAGGATTGACATTTACCTTTTGGGGTTGCCTGAAGAATTAGAAAGTAGATGTCCTGCTCCATCCATGGCGAGCAGTCAGTAGACAGCAGCTACTGTTCTGTCGCTCTTGTTGATGTAAGTCAGTCAGCTTCTCCAGCGCTGGCAGCAGCCCCGTGGTTGGGGGTAGAAATTCATCTTCTCAGCAGACATGAATACATGGAAATCTTGATGGTGAGGGGGCCTGGGTAAAAGGGTGGGATCCAGGGGAGGGACATCAAGTTTAGGGAACAGCTCCAAGGGCTGCAGTCAGATCCATCACTGGGGACCCCAAAAAAGGATGATTGAGGTGCTATCCGTGTGTCCCCGCAGGAGGGCTCAGGCCCTGTCATCTACCTGGAAGCTGGAGGGGGAGGGAGAGGAGAAGAGGAAAGTAGGTTAGACAAAGAGCAAAGTTTCCTGGGACTGCAATGCCAGGCAACTCCTTGCACCTCACGGACTCTGCGGTCCCTGTGGCTGCTTAGTACCTCCAAGGCCAAGCAGCTCCCAGCATCCCTGAAGCAGCTGTAGGGACAGGCAGACCTTGGTGACTGTCCTGCTTCTACCACCCACCACATGGACTGTGGAAATGGCGTTGGACCTCCCTGGGCCTTGGTCGCCTGAAACATGGGACCATTGTTAGGTTGGAGGGAGAACCCCTATGTGAGTAGTGTTGCCGCACCCGGAACACGCACTAGGTGATTAAAATGAGCAATGTCAAACGCTGATCCCTGGGCGGATATTAAATTTCAGCATTTTGCTCGTTGCACAGAAACTGAACATACAGCTGAGGCTCTCGCCACGCTCCTCCGTGGAGAAAGGGTAGGGGTGCCTGCTCTGTGCCTAGGACGCCTGTACAGGGAAGGAGAGTGGGGGCCTAGGAAACCCCTTCATCCAGACACCTGGGTATCGGCGGTGCCTCCCACCTGGCCATACAGTGGTCCTTGCTGGCATGTTTTTTTTTGGTTTGAGATCACTTCAGATTTACAGAAGAGCTGCAAAGCAGTAGAGAGCGTGCCCACGTAGCCTTCACCATGGAACAGCTTACCTAAGCGTGGAACAGCTTACCTAAGCGTAGTGTGATTGTCGAGACCAAGAAAGTCGTGTTGGTTCAATACTATCAACTAACTGACAGGCTTTGTATGTAATTTACCACTTGGGTTTTTGTTTTGTTTGTTTTACTAATGCCCTTTGTTTCTAGTCCGGGACTTCACGTAGTGTGAAGTTATCATGTCTCCTTAGTTTCTTGCCATCTGTGATGGTTCCTTATTCTTTGTGACCCTGAGACCTTGGAACAGTGCTGGTCAGGTGTCTGCAGCGGGCACCATGCTTATTGTAAGCATCTGTGAGGGAGCGGGAGCACCGAGGCCCAGAGATAGGCTTTAGCTCCTCTTTGCTCTCCTATTTCTCTAGACTCCCAGGGCCTTGACCTCTGTCAGGGTCTGCCCCCGGAGTGAGAACCCACTCAACTTCCATAGAGCCCGGAAGGGAGCTGTCGTGTGTCCACATTGGTCATGCCACTTCCCCTCTGCAAAGGTGAGTCCACTCACACTGTCCAGCTGGTGCTCACATCTGAGCCTCAGCCACCGGCCAGCCCCTCCAGCCTGAAGGTGAGCGCCATGAGGCCTGGGCCTCCCAGTTGCTCATCAGCCCTGTATATAATAGGAGCTCACAGACAAGTGCTGTATCAATGAGCAATCGCATTTCTGCCAGCCTCCCTTTCCTGATGGCCAGTGCCGGGCAAAGGACAGAAAGGCAGGTTCTAGAAGCAGAAGGTGCCATTCCTTCAAGGGACAGAGAGCGAGACCAGAACATGGACAATCTGCCAAGTGGCCACATGACCCCGAGCACCCTCTTGTCTGTGTGCTTCACTGGCCCATCGCAGAGCTCCCTGGAGAGAGGCTGCATCTAAAACGCCACTTCAATCATTTAATTGGACATTAGAACATTCATTTTTCAAGCTTTTTGTGTCTCTCTCGGGTGTTTTCTTTGACACCGTGTCCCCCAATAGTTTCGTCTTGCAGGTGTAGCCCCATCATGCTTGATCTAGAACAGCCTGTAGTTCTACTTTTACTTTTCAACAGTGAAGATTTAAAATTACCAAGAATATAAATATAGACTTCTGTATAAGACTTCAGAGCCTGTGCTTTGGAAACAGTAAGGAGGCAGCGTTTTTGAAATTATTTCTTTGCCCTATAAGTAGGCAGGCTTTTTTGTTTTTAGTGATTTCTTTAAATAAAACATTTCCCCCATGAGGCATTCAACTTATTTTTTTTTTATGAAATCATATTTCAGTTTGGTTTTATATTTTTAATTTTTTTTCTTATATCATTGCTCATTTTTGTACAATATTTGGTTTCTCCCCTGAGGCGTAGGCCCCATAGATCTCCCACCACCACAGCACCGCAGTCCTTTAAGCTCTTCCCGCCCCTGTTTTGACCTCATTTCCTTCCCCTCCCTTATATTTCGATTTGGTGTTTATATGTCAGTAGTTATGAAGCCAGGAACTAGATTAATGGCAGCTATAAGAACAGCTAGCAGGAACGGGCCTGGGGACAGATGGAATCACCTGATCAGGCCGAGCTCTCCACCGTGTGCGCAGAGGCAGAGCCCGGCTTCCTACGTGGGCCCGCGTATGCTGTGGGCATCGGCCAGCACCCTTTCCTGTGAAGATGACTGGGCAGTGATGATTAATCCAGTGTGTCAACAACATGGGAGGGCAAGAGAGAGCTCTTAAAATGTATGATCTTTCATCTCAACTTAGTTGCCATTTGCCAAGCTCCACTCACGCCTACCTATGGTAGATGCTGCAAGAGCCAAAGAATAAAACACAGAATTGCAAGGTTCAGATCACAGACACCAAGAAAAATAAATCGTGCTGTGGGATTGAAAAGGAATGGGCAGGTGGAGGAGCTCCTGGGCGGCTTCATGGAGGAGGTGGCCTCGGAGAACATAAAGTATGAAAAGAATGTGGAAGAGCCAGGGTCCTCTGAGCAGCATCCTCTCAAAAACCTCAAGATGTTGTTCTCTGAAATGGACATGGAAGGTAGCAGTGGAAACTGGATCCCCATTTATTGTCATTACCATCCATCCTGCTTCTCCCCTGCATCAAATGGAGTCTGGTGTATTTGTTAGAGCTACAGACAAGGCAGGAGAGTGGGGGTGACAGCACCTTTCTTCGAGAGCCCGGCCCTGCAAGAGTAAGGAAGTCAGGGAAGACAGCAAAGACAACGAAGCTCACCGGCAGACCCCGCTCCCAACCTTCCCAGCCTCACCTGCCAGGGCTTAAACTATAGACCTCGGTTTGTCTCCTGCCAGGAAGATGGAATGTTCTGTTTCAGCTGGAGGTGCGCACCCCAGTTACTGAAGAAATTACCACTTCCTGGGCCACCGATGTAATTAGATGATCAATCGCAGAGAGTCTAAAGCAAAGGCAACCGTTGGGGAGAGAGATTTGTTTGTACCATGTCACTTTGAATAGCAGCCAGGCAGAAAGCGTCCCAAGGGAGACCGTTCTTCTGAAACAGTAGGACAGGGCCCTCCAGAGAGCGGGCTGAAATCTCCAGGCAGGGCAGGGCAGGGCAGGGGAAGAGAACCTCACCTTTGCCCAAAGGCCCCAGGGTCCTGTCAAGCCTCCCCAGCCTCCAGAGCTCCCCATCTGCCTGCAGCCACCAGCTTGGAGACTCGATGCAGCCTCTGTCACTCAGCACCATATTAGCAGTTATGATGCAGGCAGATACTATTCCAAAGTGGAGAACTCAAATACGTTCTGGGACGTGTAAATTGAGTGAAACCCGCTGAGTGCAGGACTATTAGGATTGGTGGAGACTGTTGTAAAGTTGAGGGCATTGCCCTCCTTCCAGTTGGGCTTTGTTGTGGTGACAGGAGGAAGGGGCCTCGGCCAAACCCTTAGGGCCTTGTCCCTTTCCAGCGGAGTAACTGGGGGAATGTTGGCTGTAGGGAGACTAGAGTAGAGATGTAGCTCCTTTGCCTTCTGCTCCTCCATCATTAAATTGCACATATAGGCTCGTCTCCAAGATGGGGCTCTCCTCGAGTTGTGGGGGGTGGTTTCTGCATTCTCTAGTCAGTGCGTGTGAAGGGGCTGCCTCTCCCGGCCTCCGCTCATGGTTGCCTTGAAAGAAGGCTGACTCAGTATTTTCCCAATCCTGGGATTCTTAGAAGAGAAGCTGGAGATCATCTTTTCATGTGAAATCTCCAAGTTTTAAATATTGCAACAAAGTCCAATTTTCCAATACTTCTGCGTGAGCTCAGAAGGCAGATCTGCCAGCTAGATGTGGCGCTTAGGCCGCATCTGCAACCTCTGGTATAAAAGGGCCTCGCCTGGCCGAGCGGAGTGGCTGGGCCGTGGAGAAGATCACCGAGTAGTAAGTAACTGAGGAAGCCTCGCAAATCCGGATCCCACCTGCCCGACCTTGCCAGCCTCCACCTTCCCGGTGGATCAGAATGGATTGATTCTGTGCTCTGCTGTGCCCAGAGTGGTAACCGGTTGGTGGCAGGGGGCTCATTTCAGGGAGATAGTAAACTTCTCAGGTGCACAGTGGTGGAAGCTTCCCGGGTGGAGACTTGACATGTGAGAGCACGTGACTTCCATCCTTGGCACCAGCAGGTTATTTGCACAAACCTGGCAGCTCCAACTGATCCTTGAGAAGAGCTCCCCCCTCCCCCTCCTGCCATAGCCATCAAAGCTCTCGTCAGCCTGTGCCTTGGGGAGCTGTCACAGCCTCATTACTGCTAATTCATCTTCACTTAGTGCATCAAAAGACTGATTTATCAAATTGGGTGGGCGCACAGGAAATTTGATTAGCGACATTATGCTGTTTGCCATAACAGGCTCAGAAAACTTAGCTCATCCGTGTCCCAGGAGTCCCAGGATAAGCCCGAATGTTTTCATGCTCTGCCTCAGAAATCCTCAGCTTCGGAAACCGGTGTGGCAGCTTCAGCCAGAGATGTTTTCCCAGTGATATTACCGACAGGCGCCTTTTCTCCTTCCCTCTTTCCCCTCGGGAGAGCCAGAGGCAGCACTTCTCCAGGAGGGCCTGGCCTGGGCGGGGCCCCCGTCCCGCCTTCACCCACTTGGCTGAGCAGCTCTCCTGCCCGGGACTTCCCTCCCGCGTTACGTCTGATGACGTCCTCCGGGGCTGGGATTATTTGCCTCTGCGGTGCTCTCCATCACCGCCCCGATCACGCTGGCGAACAACAAATCCAGGGGTTTGGCCCTCGCCCCAGGCTTCTGGAGAATCATTGGATGAAAGCCTCCCAAAGAAGGTCTTCAGAAGCAGCACCCCACGAAGAGCCCCACAGCCCACGGGGCCCTTGGAGGAACTGGGTGTGCAGTGAAGGTAGAGGCGCCCTTCCATCCTGCAGGTACATCACAGACCTGGCCCCCAAGACTTGCTCCCTTGCACTCTGCACCCACACGCCACCCCTCTATAAGGAAAAGTGTCGGGCTCCCGAGGCTGACAGGCCCACGTCACTCGCCACTGCACTCGGGTGAACTTGGAGAGGTGACTTAGCCTCTGCGCGCCTGTTTCTTCATCTGTAACTCGGGCTGTTGCGAGGATCCAATGAAGTAACATCCGTCGGGGCAGCAATTCAGAGTGACTGGCCTAGAAGAGGGGCTCCGTCGCTGTGGCATTAGTCACCCCACCCGGTCCCTGCGAGCTGAGCCGCCTCCTCTTAGAGGAGGTGGTCCATGAGACCAAGGTGGCCAAGTCTTTGAGAAGAGGTCCCTCTTGCTCCCACCTTGCGAACAGGGCTGAGGGGGTGATGAGAGCAGGGGGAGGTTCTGCCAGGTGCCCCTGGGAGGAAGGGCGCCCGCGTGTGCGGGGAGGAACAGGCGCAGGGAGGCGGCGTGGAGCCTGGCGGGCGTCCACATGCGGGGCTGTGCTAAAGAGGAGATCAGGCTTTTAAATAGTTTGTTACAGAAAACCACAAACACTTACTAGAAAGGAGAATACAATGAACCTCCACCTCCGTGTATCTACCACCCGGCTTCGGCCTGGTGTCCTGAGGCCAATTTTGTTTCACCTGCATTTCCCCTACCGTTATTTTCAAATTCGTATCAGACATAGGAGGTCGGTATTTCAGGGCCAGTGAGGGCTCTGAGCATCTTAACCAGAAAGCCACCTCCGCACCCAGGAACCACGATCAGTGTCCGTAATTCCTTCGTCTCATCACACGTCGCTCAAGTTTTCAGGTGTCTCTTGAGTCTCCAGCTCATTTCTTGGAATCAGGATTCAAGCGCGGTCCATGCGTTGCCACAGGCGGAGGCAGGGTCTGCTCTGCGTGTATTGTCAGGTCGCCCCTTCCCTCGTTGGTTTCCTTGCCAGTTATTTCGGGAGGAAATCAAGTCATTTGTCCTACAGCGTTGCACAGTCTGGCGCGGGCTGCTTGTCCGTCTTCAGTTCATCCTTGAGGTTCCGCCACCGACTGGCTGTTAGAGTCGAAGCCGTAGAGCCAACTCCTGCCCCCCTCCCCTCCACGGGGAAAGAGCTCCGTCCTCCTCTGCGGGACGCAGCGCCCCGGGTGCTACCGTGCAGGGGTGCAGGGCAGGGAGCACAGGGGCGAGGGGCGCGGCAGCGTGGCGGGGGCTGTCATGGGGGCTGGACCTCGCCGTTTTTATGAGCAGGGATGTCCTTTCATCAGGCAGAGCAATTTTCTGCCAAATAGCAAGGATTATTTTCCCTCCTTCTAGAGCAATAAGGTTCAGGATTTCTCTCCCTCTTGACTCTCAAGAGCGTGTTTTCTCAATTCTTTCCTGAAATTAAAGTAAAGGTCAAGGAGGCTGGTCTGAGCCCCAGCCCTCCCTCTGCGCCCAACTCCTGCTGGCGAGGTTGGCAGCTCAGTGTGCCTGCTGCCTGGGTGCCCGTGACCCGGCGTGGCCTCCGGGGCACACCAGGCTCAGCTCCCCAAATCTTTTGTTTGTGGGGGGGACATTGAGGAGCGAGGGAAAGAGCGAGAACAAATCAAACAGTGCCAGGCTGTGGGCTCCTTTCTGAATTTAGATCTGAGCAGTTTCTAGAGGCTTCCTTCTCCCCACTGTGTTCCCTTTCTCGGGGAGGGGTTCTGGGCCCCACGCCCTCCATCCTGCTTCCCACCTGCCAGGTTCTGCTCCGCACGTGAGCTGCCCCGGGGCGCTGCCCTTCCCTCTCACGGGGCTGGAGCTGTGAGGCTGGTTAATCAAAAGGCAGCGCACGCACCCCGCTAGCTAGCTTTACTGGGGTGGCTCGCCCCACCCTCTCCCCACACTGAGTCACTCCAGCTAACAGTTAATTAATTTGTGACACTTTGACAGTTTGTGAGGAGACATTTTTACGGAGCCATCAAAATGCAGCGGGATGGGGCTGCCAGGCCGACTCCCCTTCTCCCTTTCACCGTCTCCAGACCTTGCCTCACCCACTAGAGACCCCAGGGCCCAGGCCCAGCCCTGGGGGAGACGTGGCCACCGTGGGAAGAAGCAGAAGCACGGAGGGAATGTCCAGGATGAGCGCATCGGAAGCACGGAGGCCCCGGCCCCCGCAGCTCTGCTCTCCCCTGTCCTAGACGAACCCTGCCTCGGGGCCCCTTTCATGACTGACAAGGAGCTGAGTGTGCTTGGGGCCCTCGGGATCCCCCAGACACTCTGCAGCCGCTCAGATGAGCCCTGAGGCCAGCAGCGCTCAGCGGCCCCTGTGCATGCACGGCCCGAGCTGGTCTGCACATCACTTCCCCAGAGGGTGCTGGTCCACGTCTCCCGGGAGCCTTCCCCACACAAGTCATAGCTGTTCCCTCACCACCCTGGAGTCCTGCCTGCCAAGTGATGGCCCATCTGGAGAATTCCCTGGATGGGTCCTACCTAGCTGGGCACCTACCGCCCCCTGCCTCCAGGACTGGGCCCTTGCAGGCCTCGCAGGAGGTCTTGGTATTAGAAGGATCCTGGGGAGACAGAACAGGCTAGACAAAGAGCCTGGGACTGGTTCCTTTGCACTTCAGTGAGGGGCTGGCCCCCAGGGAAGCCTCTCAAGCACTGACCGCCTACCAGGGCCAGGTGCTGGGCTGCAAAGTGAGGAGGCCATCGGACAAGACAGGTGTGGTCCTCACGCCGGCGTGGCCCAGCTTGGCAAGCGCAGCACCCAAACAAACCATGAGGCAAACAATGCCTTCCGCCTGAGACGCGGGCACCGAGGAGCTCGTGCTCTGAGAACACCGCGGGAAGGGCCGCGAGCTCCTGCGGCAGCAAGGCTTCCCCAGAGGAGAGGCTGCCTGAGGGGAGGAGCAGGTCAGCAGGCTGGGGTCCGGGGGGTGGGTAGGGGGTCGGTGCCGGCGAGGACTGGGGACCCTAGGGGAGGAAGTGGCTGGATGGCACCTGTGCCAGCAGGTGTGTGGACTTGGTGCCAGGAAGTCCCGTGAGCACCCAAGAATTGCGCCTCTTTGCTGGCAGGTAGGAGGCAAGGCTGGGCCTGCTTGGTCATGTTTGTCTCCAGGGCGCAGGTGACAGGGTTACAGGCCACAGGTTGGGCCTCTGAGGACACTCACGACTGCCTGCCCTCCTGGCTCCTGCTGGCTGGGGCCAGACACCACCAGAGAGAAAGAAGGGAGCGATTCTTCCAAACATTGCCACACCTGGTGGTCTTGCAGGTGGCAGCTAAGCTGCTGCTGCGCTGCTTCCCCTCCTGTGCTGTGCTCTCGCTGCCCTGCAGCCGCTGCCCTCCGGAGACTCCCCCTGCCTGGGGCCCGGGGCTGGCATGAAAGGAGCAGTGTCAGCATGTGGTCTTCATAGTAGCCCAGGTTCCTTTAATCGTCCCTGTCCATGGCCTTCTATGGGCTGCCCCCCAGCATGAGGGCCTGGGGGGGAGGGGAGGGGCAATGAGGGAGAGGCAAGGACTCCTGGAGCCTGGGGATATCTGGGAGCAGGGCCTTGCCTGAGTCCCGGAGAGGAGGGTGCCCCTCTCCCAGGGCTGGGGGACAGCAGTGTTTCAGGAGCCGGGAGAGGGTGAGCCATGGAGCGGTGTCCATACCCCGCCCTCCACCCCTCGGACTCCCCTATTCCCCTATTCGTCACCGTAGCAGCCCTCTCCAGTCTTCCCCACAGAACATAGCCCTCCCCCCAACACCCTCCAGTCCCAGGGCCAGGAGGCCTTTCCATTCAGATGTATCTGTGCCACCCCCCCACCCTACGTCTCCCTGCCCCCCGCCACCCACCCCCACCAGGTCCTGACCCAGGAGGCCTAGGCCCCAGTGTCCTCTCCTCCCCCTGACTGGCCCCTCCTGGGCCCAGAGAGAAAGGGCCCTATTCAGTGACTCCTGCTTTTCCTTTTGGAGTAGGAAGGGGGTGGGGGTCCTTCCTCCCCAGCCTCTTCAGTTCTCGCCCGGCCTTCCAGGAACTGCAGGAGGGGGGCTGGGGAGCACCCGCCCCCCAAGACAAGCAACCAATGCCTGCAGGAGAGGCAGGTGGTCTGAGTTTGGGGCCTGAGGTTGGGGCCTTTCCCCGCTCCCAATTCCCTGCCAACTCCAGTCATCACAAGCTGCTTTTGAAATGCAAATGCCAAACGCTTTCCCCTCTTCATTGAAATGTTTCAAGTCTCAGAAAAGAGGGGAAAATGATGTGTTTAAGACAGCAGCGTCTCACCCGCCATAGAGCCGGGGAAGGGATTGTTAAATTTTAATTAGACAATTTGATTCCTTCAAATGCCAAACTTCCAGGGGAGGCAGCTCCACAGGAACCGGGTTGCTGGAGTTTATACTGCGCCCAGGGCGCCTCGGTCCCCACCTCCTGCCCCAGCCCGGTCTTGCCAGGGGGTGGAATGGAAACCAGAGAGGAAATGAAACCCTCTTGTCCTTCTCCTGGGTACCAGCCGGGACTGCAGCGGCCCGGGCTAGCCTAACCAACTGGCCCTTTGGCTCCACCCCCCCAGCCTGGGAAGCTTCCAGGTTCTCCCCTGAGAAAACAATGTCAGTTTGGGGTGTCAGCTTCGAACTGTGGTGCTCTGAAGGAGCCTATTTACAGGCCGGGCGCCTGCCAGCCACTCCGCAGATGACTAGAGAGCAGGGGTTCCTCCTCGATTCCGCCCTTCTCCCTGGCAGTGCGTGGACGGCTGGGCTGCGTGGTGCCCTGGCGGGACAGCTTGATGGGCCCGCTCAGCCCCTGTGGTTTGGCTGTTGGCAACGCTCGGCTTGAGAGCTGGCTCCCTTTCAGATTAGGGCCCACACAGAAAACGCGAGTGTCTTACAGCAGGTAGAGCTTGAAGGAAGACCCAGCTCCACTTTCTTCCACTTGCCCCAATAACCCCACACACCTTGACTCCTTGCAGACACCACCTAGGGATGCCTCGTGTAGGCTCTGAGGCAGCTACTATCACAGCAGGCTGGAGGTAGGTGGATCTTTGGGAGAATTGGAGGGAGGAGGTACTGGCCATGGAATGGATGGTTCTGGAAGATCTTTCAGTTGACCTTTGCCCTCTGAGCCTGGCCAGGGGCTCCCGAATGGCACTTTGATGGCCTCAGGCTCTCAGGCCACCCCACAATGGCAGTTACCTTAGTCCCGTCTTCCTCCCGGAAAGGGCAATGGAGAGAGAAAGCCAAGAGGCTCCAGAGCTGGCTGGTGCCTCTTCTGCCTGTGTCTGCCAGCGCAGGGCCTGGCGGGGGAGCAGTTCTCTCTGGCTGTGTTGCACTGGGAGGTGATGGTGCCTGGGGGGAGAGGCAGCCACTCTCTCGTGAGGCCTGGCATCTGCAGGCTCAGGCTGCTAAAGCAAAATACTACAGGCTGGGTAGCTGGGAGGCACTGATGCTCTCACAGGTCTGAGGCTGGCAGTGCCAGCGTGGTGGGGTCTGGCAAAGGACCCCTCTGGCTGCTGGCTGTTTGAGTGCATGGAGGGGAAGAGAGACCAGTGATGTTTCTTCTAAGGACACTAATTGTCCTCAGGACTTCATTTAAACCTCACCCCCTCCCAAAGGCCCCACTGGAGCGTGCCATCTTGGGGGGCGGGGGTGAGGGTGGGCACAGTCCAGCCCGGGCAGCAGGGTTAGACCCTCCACCCCTCCCCCGGGACAGGTTGAAGTCACCGGTCATAAGAACTAAGAAATGGCAGTGAACGTGCGTGTGTTTGGGGCTCACTTACGTGCCCTGAGCGGGGACTGCGAGTTCGCACTTTCCAAGCCAGGCAGGAGCCACCCGGGAAGAAGCTGGAGGTGGGGGCTGGAGGCCGGTGAGCAAGTTCATCAAAATTGCAGAGCCCCCAATCAGAGTGCTTGTTCCGACGACAGAATTTTTAAAAATAATAGATGATCTTATTTATCTGAAAACTCCTCTCACTGTAAGAACACTTTGCCTTGGGCTGTACATTTAGCCAGTCTTCTTTTGAAAAAAAAGAAAAATTGCAGACTGTCCTGGCAAGTTTAGGGCGCTGGTGGCTGCTGCCCGGCTTAGCATTTCCTGCCTCCAGTCCCTGGGCGCGCGCTGGCCTCACCCGGCTTCTCTGCAGCAGGCCTAGGCCCGCATCCAGAGCTCTGCTCTCCCCTCACAGGCATGAGCGTGGCCCTGGAATGGGGGCAGGGCAAAGGCAGGGATTTTGCGGGGTGGCCCCAGCTGCCCCTGGAATGAAGAGACCACAGACCAGCTCCTCCCTGTGCCCTCTCACTGGACCTCCTTGAAGTCCAACAACGTGACTAGCCCAGGGGCAGAAGCACAGGAGGAAGGGGCGGGTCTGGAGCAGGAGCAGGGGCGGCCTGGGGGCCTCCTGAGAAAATGCCAGCAGGCCTCTGTGTTTCATCCCTTTTAAGAAAAACCCTCCTAACCCCCCCCCCCATTTTAAGGTCTGAAGTCAGAATGCATTCTGCTGACCCCATCTTAGAGCTGTCTTGGGTTTGAGGGCATTTATTTCCTAGGGGCACATAAAACTGGTGCATCTTACAGTCAATTCTGCCTTAGAGCCTAGGAAATCTCACCGGGCACCCCTGCGCTGGCGACAGCAGGTGGGCTGGAGAGTTGGTTTCCGGCCAGCAGCTGCCCCTCCCAAGGTCCATGCAGAATTCTCCTGCTACCATGGACCAAAAAGACTTGGCCTTTTCTTTCCTTTGTCCCAAAGGGTGGATTGCTCTATCTTGCAATCCCCCCTGGAAGCCCCCCACTTTGTAAGGATGAGCCGTTGGGGGCACCACGGTGCAGCAGGAAGAGCCCAGGACTTCTGAGTCCACGGGCTGGAAGTGGACAGCACCAGCCACCCCCACGCTGAGCCTCAGGCTTGTGCTTTGACAGCGTGTTCATATTAATTCTTTCCTGGTTTGCTTTTAAAAACCGACATTCCTTGAGTGGGTCTGACACGTGTCGTATCGTCTCACTTAATCCCCGCGGCAGTGACCGCTTCCTCCTTGCAGATGGGAAGCCTGAGGCTCGGGAAAGGAAATAACCTGGCAGGGCCCCCAGCTAGTGAGGGGCGGAGTTGGACTCTGAACCGCGGTGTTTGGTCGTCAGTCCTGGGGACACTGGCAAGCTTCCTGGGACCATGCCAGCCCAGGTGCTGTCCTCGCTGACTCCTGAACAGCCGCTGCCGTGGAGGCTCTGACGTGCAGCCCCCCGTCCCGCAGGCCGAGCCGGCCTCCTTGGCCCACTGATGAGGAGAGATGCCTTTGAAGGCCTCAGGCTTCCCCGTGACAGCCCACACCTCAGGTGTCCGTGAACAGAGTCCTGATCCTGCTGTCCTGACTCAGGCACCTGCCCGGGGTCAGGCCCCAGCCTGGCCACGAAACAGTCCCGGCTGCCCGCCGCCCAGCCCGCTTCCTGCCCTTGTGCGCGTCTTCACCCTCCAGTTATCTCCCATCGCGACCCGCTTGCTGACTCCCCCTCAGGGGCTGCTTTCTGGGGACCCAGCCTGCGACACTCGACAATTTCTTGTTACGTGTTGGTCTGGTGGCCCGTGTTCATAGCTACCTGTCAAGCGCAGAGCAGTTTTCTTTCCACGTGGACTTACAGAGCCTTGAATTGGGTTCGGCCAACATCTGTTGAACACTTGCTGCCGCAAATCACAGCTAGGAGCCGGCAGCGGAGGAGACTGGATGCGCCTCTGTTATCCTGAGAAGAGGAGGCATGAGGCGGGCACCATGCAGCCCTTGAGATGCTCACACGCAGTGAGACCCACAAGCCGGGACATCGGGAGCAGACGCGGGCGGGAGGTGGGGAGCTTGAGCAGGAGGGAGTGAGGGGTGCAGCCCGGAGGGCAGGGGAGGGGTGCCAGGGCTGGAGGGTTCTCAGCAGTTTGCTTTGAAGGGCCTGGGCTGGAGGGGGAAGGGAATGGAAGTTTCCAGATACTTTCCTCATTTGTGAAGTGTGGGTAATACTAGGAAGCTTCATACCATTGTCTTGAGGGTACATGAGAGAGTTTGCAAGATGTTTTCTTTTTTAATCAACTATCAGATCCTTTACAACTGTTAAAGCTGTAGACAGGGCCTGGAATGTGGCCCAGAAAGGGAAGGCTGGTTGAGGGTAGACAATGGCTGGAGAGTGGGGAGACAGGGAGCTGAGTCCCCGGCAGATGCTTGCAGAGACTGTGGATGGGGGAGGGGCCCACAAGGAGCTCTGGGCCCCCCACAGTGCCAAGCACTGGGCTTTGTGCCTCGCAGACCCTGCAGGTGGCTCCGAGTCTATGACCAGCCGGAGCAGCCGGGGGCCGGTCAGCACGAGTGCACAGGTCTCCTGCCTGTGCCTCCAGAGGGCAGATGGAGCAGTGGGCTTCGGGAAGGCTTGTGTGGGCGCCTCTCCACTCCCCCCAAGTGCAATTAGGCAATTTGCTTTTCCTGGAGACGTGAGTGGCGGCGCCAAGTGGGACAGCGCCCAGGCTGACAGCGTGACGTGGGTCAGACCTGTCTGACAGGAGGGCACGAGGTGGGCAGAGCCTCCTGCATGTGCCCTCTGGCCTGCTTAGCTGCAACTTTCTCTGCCCTGCTTTGAACACGGCACCATGTTCCTCTGCGTCGGCTCCATCGGCGGATTTCAAATCCATGTGGTGCTTTGTGAGCAACACCTTGAAATCCTGGTAAATTTAACTGTGTGAAACAGGAACTCTTGGAAGAGGGAAGCCCGCCCTGTGTACTTTGTTTTTTTTTTTAAAGATTTATTTATTTATTTATTTTATTTATTTATTTTATTTTATTTATACAAGCACTGGGTACAGTCAGAAGCGCGGGAAGGTGAGAGAATTCACCAGAGCCAGAGCGGGGAGCAGAGCAGGCAGAAGGACCGAAGTACACTGCTGAGGGGAGCAGCGGGCGGCAGGAGAGGTCTGCGCGCCATGCGGGACCCTCCTCCGGTGGCCGGGGAGCAGCCGGGGATCGAACAGGCGCCGCGGAGGCTGCGGGCCGCTTCGCAACCCAGCGCTCAACCGCTGCGCCACCAGGGAGGCCCCCGCCCTGTGTACTTTGTATCACCACCTTATGGGAGGTACAGGCGCCAAAGCGCAGGCGGGTAAGCCATAGGGGTCGATGCCCCTCCAGGCCGATCTGCGCCCCTCCAGGCCCATGTGTGCCCCTCCAGGCCCATGTGCGCCCCTCCAGGCCCATCTGCGCCCCTCTGCTTCCTTTTCTCGGTCAGCGGCACCAGCAGCCCCCCAGAGCCCAAGGTAGGAACCCAGTTGTCTTCACTCCTCTCCCTGCTCAACCCCATGCCTGGTCTCCCCTGGCAGCATCTTTCCAATAACGGGGTTCCCGAAGTTGACTTCCCAGCGAGCCCCTGCTCTGAATGTTTCCCTCCGCCCTCATTCCCGCCACCTTCATGGGGCGACCACGATCTCTTACTTGACCTGCAGACACCAGCTCAGTCCTCTGGAGTCTCCTCCAGCTCTGTTCCCTCTGTCCCCAAACTTTCAGGGATCCCCCAGTTTCTAAGACCTGATCTGGCCCGTGAATGGCCCCCCAGTTTAATTTTCCTCCATTTCACCATCACGCCCTACATTTTTTGCACCTATATGCTGCTCAGGACCTCATTATTTTCTCTAGCTAGAACATCGCTCCTATCCGGTTGCCTAAACTCTCTCTCCTGCCTCACTGCTGGTGATGCCTCCTCCAGGGAGTCTCTGGGAGGAGAAGCCATTCTCCAGGGGCCTCCGGGCGAGCGCGCAGAGAGCCTTGTCATCTCTCACTTGGGTTCCTACAGCCTCCCAGCTGGTGTCCCGCCCCCTGCTTGGCCCAGCCTTCCCATCCGCTCCCCAGTCAGATTCTTCTCTCTGGAAGCCACAGCAGAGGGTGTGACTCCCCTTCCTCGAGGGTCCACTCTGAACTCCTGCCAAGTCTCACAGGTCTCACCTGTGGCAACCTGCCCGTTCAGCCCACGCCCAGCCCTCTGTGTCCAGCCACCCGGCGTCCTTCTAGCCCCCCTCCGTGGCACATATACTAGTGCGCGCCTGGCCAGGTCTAGACTATTCCACCACCGCCCCTGCCAGCTCCCAGCTCCCAACTCTCTTCCTGGCTCACTCTTACCTGTCTTTCAGGGTCTGTCAAACTCGACTCCCTCTGGAAGCCTTGGCACCCCTAAACTAGGCTATGTACCCCTCATAGATTCCACAGCTTGATGAGCTGGCTACTGCTGCTTCTACGCTGTGGGCCGGAGACACGCGTGCACTGAGCTCCGGGCCGTGCGCTGAGCCCTGTATAAACCGATGCTCCAGACATGTCCGGACTCAGCAGAGGAAGACGGTCTCCGCTGCTGCCGCCGGCAACTACTGGGGCTCTTCGCTGACTTGTCTTCAGCGTGTGGTGCAGAGGCGAGACTGCTAAGTGTCTGTTGAATAAATGGACGGATGGATGGATGAATGATCAGCTCTTTTCCAGCGCGTTTATCTCATTATACTCAAAAACAACGCACACCTTCTCGCTTGTTTCGCCATCTGCGGGGAGTGGCGGGCAGCAGGCTCCAGCGCTGCAAGAAAATTACTGGCTGCAAACCTTAAAATCCCGCAGCTAGAGAATGTTCTCTCTTGACTGGCAGTGGCTGGTTTTCGTTCTGGAGCCCTCCGTGGAGCGAGCCTGCTCAGGGGGGGGGGGGGGGGGGGGGCTCCTGCTTACTCCCGTGTCCATTTTCCCCGACCAGGGCCCGGTCGCCCAGTGGCCACGCCGCCCCGATGGAGCCGCTGAACATGTCCTCGTACGAAGACGACCTGGAGAGCCAGAACTGGACCCGGCCCTTCAACGGGTCCGAGGGCAAGGCTGACAGGCCCCACTACAACTACTACGCCATGCTGCTCACCCTGCTCATCTTCGTCATCGTCTTCGGCAACGTGCTGGTGTGCATGGCCGTGTCCCGCGAGAAGGCGCTGCAGACCACCACCAACTACCTGATCGTCAGCCTGGCCGTGGCCGACCTCCTCGTCGCCACGCTGGTCATGCCCTGGGTCGTCTACCTGGAGGTGAGTCTGAGCCAGGATCCCCCTGGTTTCTGCCAGCAAGTCAGCTGGTGTTTCTCCAGTGGCTTCCTCCTCCTCTGTGGGATCAGCATCCCCCCACCCCCCACCTCATGAGATGGGTAGATGGTCTCCGTAACAATCCGGCGGCCAGCGCAGAGAGCCGACGCAGGGTCAGGACGCTGTCAGGGCCTTTACAACCAGCGCGTCCCGGGCAGTCGGCCCGGGGGCCGAGCGAGGCCGGCGTGACCATCCCCGCTTTACAGACGGTGAGCCAGGCCGGCAGGCGACCGCACCAGGGCACCCGCTGGCAGGTCCAAGCTGGAGCTCCCTCTGGCCCCCGAGTTGGCTTGTCAGGTCACCTCTGGGAATGGGAATAACTGATGAGGACCCCCAAGGGAGGGAAATGTTTATACACCCAGGCCTGAGGTCTTCATTCCTGTCTCCCCACCTTCAAAAATGGGGGCTGCAGCTATGCTCACCGCCTTCCTTCCTGCTCCCAGTTTGCTCTATTGCTGCTGTCTGGGAACCCCAGGGAGAGGCCCCTGAGAACCGTGCTGCCCCGCCTTCCCTTAGGAAGGGCTGAAGAGTGGCCCATTGCTGGGCGCAGGACAGCTCTGGCCCTTGAGTTGGTGAGCAGGTAGCCCCTGCGGGGGTCTGGCTCCATGCCGGACCTTGGCCAAGAGACTCAGCAAATCTTCATATTAATCCCGGGCGCCCATGCTGTTCCCCTCATCTTACAGAAGAGGAAACAGAAACTGGGAGAAGCTGCCTGTCTCCAGCTGGGCCACACAGCCACAGCCACGGGGAGACTGCTGGGTGGGAAGGTGCGAAGTGTGGACCCTCCTCCAGGCAGAGGCTTTCAGAGCTGGGGGCAGATGGAAGGGTCTGGATCTGCCCCCTTCTCTGCTCAAGTTTCAGGAGTAGAATCTGGGAGCTTTCATCGTTCAGGATGAAGCAGCACTGAGGTCGCTCAGATCCCCGAGCTGGCGTCTTCCTGCCCAGCAGGACAGCCTGTGCAGAAAGGCTTCCACTTTTAGAAGGGAAATTGAAAGCTTTGCAGGTGTGAGTGGAGAAGACATGTGGGCACTGAGCTGGGGAGCGAGGCTGGTCAGAGTAGAGCCTCCCTGCAGCCACGCCTCATCCCCCACCCGCCGGGTTTCCGTTAGCACAGCAGAAAAAGCGGCACTTTGAAGGTGACCTTAGTGGATGGCAAGGAAAACCAAAAGGCAACAGACCAGAGACCTAACAGCAAAAACACGTGGGTGCCTCAGGAGGGCCTGCCCTCCACGACAAGCTCTCACAAGGTCCCTGGACTCTGCCCATCCCTCTCCGGTGTGAGGGCCTCTCCCGGAGCTGCTGCTGCTCAAGTCTAAGGCCTCCTGCCTTCCTCCAGGCAAGGGGCCCTGGCCTCAGACCTGTGGCGAAAGGGACAGCTGGCAACCACCTGTCTGTGCCTCAGTTTCTTTATGCAGTGGAGATCATGCTACCACGTAGGTGCCGTTATTGTTTGAGACTCACAGTGAGCGCGAGGCGAGCGTAGAGTGTTCCCACGCGCTGGAAGCTCCATGGAAGCCAGCCGTGACCTCGGTGACTAAGTGACAGTGGGTGCCCAGCAGCTCCCCATGAAGACCCCCCTGGTGCCGAGGCAGAGAGGCGCCCTCTCCCAGAGTGAGGTGAGCTCTGCCCAGGACTCGGGGGCCCTGCCATGGGGCAGTGTCTCAGCTACTTTTTGTCCCACCTTAGAGTCTCACCTGCTCCCAAGCCTGTGGCAATCTCCCTGCAAGCGCATCTGTGCCGTCCCCGAGAGCTGCTCTTGTACCGAATTTTCCATCCAGTCCTGTCTCTGGCCATGGTAGATGCCCCCACCTGGTGCGCCCGCTCCTGGGGAGCACGGGGGGCTGCTGTGCGCGAGTCCCCTGCCGGTCCCTCCGCCACGCGCGTGTTCATGGCTTGGAAGTGAGGCGTCGGGTCCAGTTTGCACCTCCACCCCTTTCCATCTGGAGAAGCTCCTGAGGGCGAGAACCGGGGGCCCGAACGTCATACGTCATGCCCTTTGGGCCTCACCGACCCTGGGGGTAGGTTACTGGGTGCGTGCGCCAGCTGGGAACGCGAGATGACGAGTGAACCAGCGAGGGTGGCAGCTGTCCGCTCGTTGGGTGGGAGCGAGCACTGCCCGGCGCTGCCCCATCTGCGGGGCTGGTCCACGAGGATGGCGTTTCCTCTCGGTGGCGGCCGCACCCGGGGCGCCCGTCGCTGCGCTTAGATGCCAATGTCTGCTTTTACGCTGAGCCCCCGAAAGAGAGAAGTGCGGTGATTGAGGCCCCCTGCCATGCCAGCCACACTGAGGGGCCCTGCCCGGTCTCTCCTGGCGAGGGGCCCCGCCCTGCCCCGGGAGGGCCTTTCTGGCTGTTTCCTCCAGCGGGAGCAGCCCCGGGTGCGCCTCCCTGCCTGGAACCTGCTCAGGGTAGGGGCTTCCGGGGCCATCCGGGTGGCCTGCCGTGTGGGCGTGCTCGTGGGCCGCGGGGCGCGGACGTGCACGGGTGCGGGAGAGCGGGCGTAGGGCTGTGTGTGTGAGGAGAGGGATGGGGGTGTGCGAATGGATGCGCGTCAGTGTGTGCGTGTGAGGGGGTATGAGTGTCGGGTGGAGTGGGGAGAGGTACACGAAATGCTCTATTCAGGGCCTCTTTACTTCCCTTCATGCCACCTAGCAGCACTGCACCCCGCTCCCCGGCCCCCCCAGTTCTCCTAAGCCACTACCCCCGAGTGTGTCTTTCCTTCTCGAGGTGTACAAGGAGTACAAAGGCCTTCCCTGTTCCACAGACGCGTCGTCTTCACCATTGTGCGTAACACAGCCTTACGGGCCCCCGTCCCCCGCCCCCCGCCGTGCTGAGCATGGAAAGGGCTGTGTGGCTCCCCAGAAACCTGGGCCAGGCCTGGGAGCTGGGCAGAAAGGCCTTGGGCAGCCCACAGTGCTGAGCTCCGTTTCCTCACTGGTGAGATGAGGTCGCGAGGTGCACACACGAAGGGTTTGCAGGGGAAGGTTCAAGGCTGAGGCACTCGGCACGAGCTGGTCGCTTTCCTTGGGCGCGGTGCTTGGCAGAGAGGCCTTGTGTGTCTAGAAGGGGCTGGGAGCAAGGCTCTCACAGGCAGGCCTCTCCCTCGCGGCCCTCTGCTCCCCAGACCCCAGCTGGGGACCCACACGACCCACAGCTGCCCCCCGAGCCCGGGCCCGGTCTGCCCCACGAGGGTCGAGCCGCGGGCCTCCGCTGGCCTGCTCCGCGCCGCCCATCAGGCTGCTTTGTCTCCAGGTGGTGGGCGAGTGGAAGTTCACCAGGGTTCACTGTGACATCTTTGTCACCCTGGACGTCATGATGTGCACGGCCAGCATCCTCAACCTGTGTGCCATCAGCATCGACAGGTGAGCCTGGCCGGGTCGGGGCTGACCAGGCCGCTCTCCTCTTGGATTGTCCCACCCACCCTGCGGGGTCTGGCTCTTCTGTGATGTGGTTGCCGCCCTGTGCATGTGCATGTGCATGGCTGGGAGGGCACAAGCGCCTCTGAAGAGAGGCCATCGTGCCAACAGTGACACGGCCAGGAGGATCCAGCCAGTGCTGGGTGTAGTGGAGACGGGCTTGATCCTGACTGAGCCCGAGCTCCATCGCTTCCCACTTAGGTGACTCTGGGGAGGAGGTGGAAGTTCTCGGGGGCCCGGTCTCACTGCCGAGGCATCAAGGACGGCAACACCTGCCCCCACGCAGCCGCCATGTCTAGTGACACGCTGTACATCCCACATCCTACGCAAGCACAGGGGGCCTGTGTCGTGCTCACTTGCCAAGCTGTATCCTCATAGCCACTTGCTCATTTGCACAGATGGGCCTTGCGGGCTCCCAGAGGTCCCAGCCTCCTCCCCTGGCAGAATTCTCGGAAGATGAACCGAGCTCATGAGTGAGAAGTGCTGGGCAGAGCGGCGTGAGGATCATACATGGTCACTGTGTCCTCATGTTCTGCTGCAAGGCTTAGTCCTTCCTCTGAGGGGCCTGGCTACCCGCCCTTCAGCTCACCCTCCCACGTTCTGCAGGCCCAGCACAGGCGCTCAGGGTCATTTTCAAAGGCGAGTCCAGGGCAGTTAAAAGCCAAATGCCCAGAGGGGAGACAGGAGTAACAGGCCTAAGGTGCAGGGCGGCCGGTCAGTCACCCTGATCGTCCTGGCTCTGAGGTAGGGCAAGCAGATTCAGAGCAGGTGGCTGTCACAGAAGTGGACCCACTGTCCATCCCCAAGAAGTGGGGTGCTCTGATGTATGCTGGAGAGTGAGGGGCTCCTGGGCCCACGCATACCCCAGGCTCAGGCCCTGGCCCTACAGGTACACGGCAGTGGCCATGCCCATGCTCTACAACACGCGCTACAGCTCCAAGCGCCGGGTCACCGTCATGATCGCCATCGTCTGGGTCCTGTCCTTCACCATCTCCTGCCCGCTGCTCTTCGGACTGAACAACACAGGTGAGTCTGGCCCTTGTCCACTGGGGTTCAGCGGGCCCCGAGGCCTCGCTCCGGTGTGTGGCGCAGAGGGAGCGCCACCGCTGGCAGACATGGGTGAGGCCATGCGGGGCCCCTTCATCACCCTGGCCAGAGACCAGGCTGGCCAGGTTGGGCCAGAGTGGGCCAGTGGGCTGGGGCGCCTGTCGGGTGAGGACTCAGGGTAGCGAGGGGGATATCCGGCCCTTCCAGCGTTGTCTGTGAACCCGAGCAGGCCGGACAGCTGCACGACCTCGTGTGTGTGCAGCAGTGTGTGGGCACGCAGCGGGGGAGACGCCGCAGTCGAGGGCCTCTGAAGCCCGGTCTGAGCTCTCTGCCCCAGGAGGGTGAGAAGGCGCCTGGCCCGGCCCAGCACTGGCTGCCTGGAGCTTATGCGGTCAGGGAGGCAGGGGCCAGGCGGGGGGCGTCCTGGACATCATGACAGAACAGCACCAGGGAGACCTCAAAAGTGTGCCCTGCCAAGTCTCGCTCTCGTGGGCGTTCCGACAACTGGGAGTAGGGCTAGGCAGGCTTGGTTCATCGGGGTAGGCCCTGAGCTCGAGGACAGACAGCGGGGCGACCCGGAAGGAACTTGGGGACACGGGTGAGTGAGCACGCAGGCCCCAGCCGCCTCTGCAAACTGGACGGCGGCGGACCGCCCCGCCGGGAGCAGTAATGCTTCACCCTTTCAAAGCAGTTTTCTTCTGTCCCTTTTCTCCCAACGCCGAAGCCCCGCTCGGGAGCCCTGGGTGAGCAAGCCCATGGTGGAGGGGGCCCGTGAGCAGAGACTTAGACGCCGCCACAGCTTAGCTTTGTGCTCACGGTTGTGTTTTTAATCCTCAAGTTTCAACCGCGCGTTTATTTACCTGTGATGTTTCAGGCAGACTTAGGCTTCCAGCCTCCTCTCTGTACAGTCGCTCCTTGCTCTGGGAAGGAGAGCGAGGTCTCTGGGGGCCCCGGGGGCCGCTGACTCCCGCCCGCCGGGGCTCTCCCTCCCCCAGCCCAGAACGAGTGCATCATCGCCAACCCGGCCTTCGTGGTCTACTCCTCCATCGTCTCCTTCTACGTGCCCTTCATCGTCACCCTGCTGGTCTACATCAAGATCTACATGGTCCTGCGCAAGCGCCGCAAGCGGGTCAACACCAAGCGCAGCAGCCGTGCGTTCAGGGCCAACCTGAAGGCTCCACTCAAGGTCCTGACCATCCCCCCATCAGCCCCCACCCCCGTGACCCCCTCTGACCTAATTGAGGGCCTGTTCCCTTGCTCAGGAGGGGGTGCAGGCTGCAGGAGCCCCGAGGAGCAGGGCGAGGGCAGGTTTTACAGGCTTGGACCTCAGTGGAGTACCTTGAGCCTCCGGGAGTGGGGCGGGGGGTGCAGAGCGATGAGACTTGGCTTGGACCCCTTTCCTGGGCTCAGCAGCTCCGGCACCCGCCCTCACCCTGGCCCCTTCCTCTCCGTCTGACACACCCCACCCTCCCCGCTCCTTTGCCTGCCTTGGTCCTGGTCCTCCCCCTCGCCAGCGCCTCCTCTCTCCCCTGCGCCTTCCTACTTCTCCACTCTGCCCTCCTGATTCCACCCGCCTGCTTATGTCTTGTGAGTTCTCCTTTCTGCTCAGCCCTCCCTGAGGAAGGCAGCATGTGGGCATGGCAGGAACAAGAGCTTTGGGGTTAAACACATCAGATGCAAAGCCTGGCACCGCCACTTTTTCTGCTGAGTGACCTTGGGCAAGTTGCTTAACTTCTCTGAGTCTCAGTTTCCTCCTCTGTTACGTGGGAATCATGATGCCGGCCTCACAGGGAGCCCCTGAGGCCTCCATGTGGAAGGATGTGCGTAGGCGCGCACAGGGCCTGCTCCGTAGCAGGTGCTCCAGGAGGGCCAGGTCCCTCTGGCCTTGAAGGCTGCCTCAGACTCCACCACCTACTCTGCCCTTTTCTGGGCCCATGTCCAGTCTGACGACCCTGATGGGGTGTCTGTCCCTATCATGACCGGTGTGCTGGCTCCCTCCACAGGGCAACTGCACCCACCCTGAGGACATGAAACTCTGCGCCGTTATCATGAAGTCTAATGGGAGTTTCCCAGTGAACAGGCGGAGAGCGGTAAGTGTCCAGGTCAGGGGCCCAGAGACAGGCTCCCCGGCTAGGGACGCGCACTGGCCATGATCCTCAGAGACCTCACCAGTGGTCCAGGAGAGAAGCAACTCATGGGGATCCCCTACTTTACCTCACCACACACGCCTCCTAAGCGGGTGTGGAGCAGGAGTCCACAGAGGTGAACTCAGCACAAGGAAACAGTGGGTAGGCAGGACTCAGCCACCATAACAGACAATAATAGTCGTGGCTAGTACCATTGACTGGACACCTCCCACGATCCTATTATCTCATCACATACCCCCAGTGACCCCGAGAGGTAAGTCATATTGATCTTACCATCTTTACCGCACAGAAGAGGAAACAGAGGCTCAGAGAGGCCAGGTAACTCACCTGTGGTGTAACAGGTAATGGGTGACAGGGCATCTGAGCCCAGACCTGTGTGACCCTAACTCTGTGCTGCGTTATTCCCACTCGCTGCCTTGTGGCAGGCAGGGTCTGAGGCAGGGGGTGGGGTGCAGCATCACAGCAGACCCCATGCCTGCCAGAAAGCAGGAATCCCATCCCGAGGACAGGCTGGGGGACCCACCGAGGCCACACACAAAGTTCAGGAAGCAGAACTCCCACACTCACCTGCACGGCCGGGGCGGGACTCCTAGGGGCTGTTGATGAGACTGTGCCTCCTCAGGGACTCAGGAGGAGGCCCAGCTACCCGACCTGGCACACGGCGAGGCTGTCAGCTCAGGCTGGGGGTCCTAGTCCTGGAGCAAGGAAGAACAAGGAGCCCATGAGTGGATTCACGCTGGGGCCCTCCAGGGATGATGTGGCCCTGTGGCCCCTGGCTCAGTGTGGCAGGAGCAGGGCCCATCTCTGCCGTTAGAACACGAGCTCCTGGCGGCAAATGCGGAAGCCAGTCAGGAATTTATCCCGGCAGCCAGCTTGGTGCCTGGCACTCCATGTGGCTCGGTTAATAAGAGGGCACCTGGCAGTAAGTCACGGGACGGTTGCAGGGGCATGAAGCTGAATACAGATTGCTCTGGGAAGGAAGCCGGGGGCCTCCTGAGGCAGGGACCGTCCCTACCGCCCGTGACCGTCCTTGTCGGCAGTGATGCGTGGTGGTCGCGAGTCTCCAGAGGGGGCCAGGGAAGGGCAGGTGGGGCTGCGGACTCGTGGCTGAGAACCTGCCTGGCTTTACCCGGCACTCTCTGTCTGCAGGAGGCTGCCCGCCGAGCCCAGGAGCTGGAGCTGGAGATGTTGTCCAGCACCAGCCCGCCCGAGAGGACCCGGTACAGCCCCATCCCGCCCAGCCACCACCAGCTGACCCTCCCCGACCCGTCCCACCACGGCCTCCACAGCACTCCCGACAGCCCCGCCAAGCCAGAGAAGAATGGGCATGCCAGAGACCACGCCAGGATTGCCAAGTTCTTTGAGATCCAGACCCTGCCCAATGGTAAAACCCGGACCTCGCTGAAGTCCCTGAGCCGCAGGAAGCTCTCCCAGCAGAAGGAGAAGAAAGCCACCCAGATGCTCGCCATTGTCCTTGGTGAGTCAGCCGGCTGCTGGGCACAGCCCAGCTCTGCCGCCCCTGGCCGAGGAAAGGACAGTCGCTGTAGGTGCTATCACTGCCCCACAGGTCCCCTCCCAGCCATCACCGGTGGGTCAAGGGACTGGCCAGCTCGGGCACACAGGTGTTGCTCTCCTGGGTTTGAGGGCGAGCGTGTGGTGACGGCAGGCTAAAGGACTGACCCGTGACCATGCGGCGGGGGGCGATGGCACAGGCCAAGCCAGCTCTCTGCACGGCGGTCTGTCCTTTCCAGGTGCCCCTGTGGCTCTGGGAATTCCCCACGGGCCTCTAGGCTGCTATGAACACACCGAGGGCCCCCCTTGTGCAGGAGGCCCCGAGTTCGACTGGCAGTTCAGGCAGGAGGTCAGTCGGGGCAGGAAGGAGTGTCCAAGGCTGACGGAAGCTGAGAGGAGGCACAGCCAGAGCCCGGCCCTTTGGGGACCTCGGCTTTGCCTTCCAGAGCTGTCCCAGCCTCAGTTTCCCCTCTACCTCCTGGGGGCGACGGGAGGACGGAGCCGGGTGCTCCTCCCTCGGACGCAAACCCAGGCTGTGGCGCACAGGTCCCCACTCCCAGCTTTTGAGGAAGGCATCGTCCTCCGGGATGACGAGACTTCCATTCCCACTAGCTGGCGCCCGCCAGGCCCTCCCTCCATCCCTGCGAGGGGGTGTCATGTCCACCGGACAGATGACGAAAACGAGGCCGCGGGAGGTGAAGTGGCCGCTCCCCGCAGATGGGTGCGAGACCAGGCTCGGGAGCGCCGTCCCCGCGCACACAGCCTGACCGCCGCCCTCTCCCCAGGCGTGTTCATCATCTGCTGGCTGCCCTTCTTCATCACCCACATCCTGAACATACACTGTGACTGCAACATCCCGCCCGTCCTGTACAGCGCCTTCACGTGGCTGGGCTACGTCAACAGCGCTGTGAACCCCATCATCTACACCACCTTCAACATCGAGTTCCGCAAGGCCTTCCTGAAGATCCTCCACTGCTGACCCTGCTGCCCACCTGCACAGCAGCCTGCTCCCACCTCCCTGCCCAGGCAGGCCTGGCCACGACCCCTGGAAGCCACGGGCAGGAGGGTATGGGGTAGACTCAGTCTTCTCCTCGGCCCCGCAGGCCCTGCAGTGTTAGCTTGGCGCCATGCCCCTCACTGCCTGCACAGCCCCTCTTGGCCAGGGGCGTGCGAGAGAGCTGGGCACCGTGCCAGCCCTCGGGCTGTATCCCCTGGTTTGAGGGAAGCTCACAGGGCCCCCTCTCACCCTCCAGACTCCCTCTCCTTGGCACCAAAGATGCAGCGGCCTTCCTTGAGCTGGCTCTGGGGTGGCGGGGGTCAAGTCGGCGCTCAGAGGTCAGGCTCTCTGTTGGACTTGGGCTGATCTTCACAGTGTTGTGCTGGAAGGTGGCGGGGGAGAGGATGAGGGGGGCGGGAACGGACAATTCTTGCCCCACAAAACCCACACCAGGGAAGCCAGAGCTCTTGCCGAGGCCCATGTACATACCAGCCCGCGGGAGAAACCGGAGAAGGCCAAGCCAAAAATCTTCGCTCCATCTCCTATCCGACAGGAGCCTCTGCTTCCCGCTGCGGTGGGTCTTGACTCCGAACCAGCTCCCAGTAAGGTTTCCACACCCCCCGAGGGGAGCAGGCCCGGTCTCGGAGGGCCCCGGAGGGGCTGTGGGGAAAGGGACTCCTCCCCGACGTCCACGCCACCTGCTGCCTCCGGAAAGACTCGGGTGCGTCCCTTCTTGTAGCAAATGTTGGGCCTGCCGGGGGGAAGGGGGCAGGCAGGGAAGGTGGGCTTGTGACCGTGTCTGGGGCCTGGGCTGGGGGTGCCTGAGGTGTAGCGGCTGCCTCCCGCCACATTCTGCCACAAAACCACTTTCCTTTTCTACGCCTTTGCCTCTTCTCTCTCCCGTGTCCCTCCCCCCCCCACTGCCTCCGCCTTAGAGGAGCCGGTGCCCAAGCGGCTGCTCGCCACCATTTGGCCTGGCCCTGCCCCGAGGGAGGAGGGGAGGGCAGCCCGGGCCCCAGACTCTGTAACATCACTACACATGCTCCGAACTAATAAAACTTCCACAAGACTCACATCCCCGGCCCCTCGGGTGGACATGCAGCACCACGGTCCTCTGCATCCAGCGGCCGGCCGAGCCCTCATGTCCGCGCCGGGCAGCTGGCGTGGGAGGCACTCTGCAGGAGAGGGCGGCCCTGCACGGCCCGCAGGATGGCAGGGCGCAGCTGCGGGAGGACAGGGAAGATGCCTGTGCCTGCGGGTTTCTCCCTCGCCCCCATCTTTCCTGCCCAAGCGGACGGGAGCGCTCGGCCCCGGTGCTGGTGGCCCTACCCCCAACTGTCAACCAAGAGTGGGGGGAGGCACTGTCTCCGGGAAGCTCATGAAGACCCAGGGCTCCTCTAGGCACCAGAGCAGCAGCACCCAACCTCCCCACTGCCACCTTTCGGGGCCGCAGACTCGCCCTTCCCATCCACTGGAGCGGAGGAGCTCCACGGAAAAGGCGGCCTCCTGGGTGCCAGCACTGCCCACGTCTGCCCGGGCCCTGGCCGCTCTCAGCAGGGCACCCTTCCTCTGGGGCAGGCTGGGGAGGCAGGTGACCCAGGGACGTGGTCTGCCCTCCTCTTGGCCTCCGGGCCAATCACAGCTCCAAGTCTGGGCCACAACTTGTCACTGACCTGACAACAAAGTTGACTTATTATAAAAAACAGAAACCAACCTGGAGAAGAAGGCATATTCGTGCCACCTGGAGAATAACAGCGGTGATGACAAACAAGGTGCTGGCACCCACGGGCTCAGGCTCTGGGAGCTGTCAGGGCATAATTTGCATGCTAAATACAATATTTTTAGCACCAAAGTTTGGAGCACTTAACTTGCCCTGAACACTTAATTATGGACTCTGATCTTCTCCCTGAACCGGAATGTAGTGCGGAGTCCCAGAGCGGTTCCTGTCCCCAGGAGCCCCCCGGGGCCAGAAGGTGAGCAAGCCTGCCCGAGTCTAGCTCAGGGCGGGGGCAGCCCCGACCCGGTGACCACCGGCTGGGGGGCTGTAAGACCTCCAAGGGGGTGAGAGACGCAGGACGCCTCTCAGCACACCACGCGCAGCCTGGATGGGCGCTTAGAAGCCCATCCGGTGGATGAAATCTTGAGAGACCCAACGGATTTACCAACTGTGGGAACCGGGAGACATGACAAAGGGAACAAGACGAGAGCAGAAGCAGGGAGGGAAGCGGGAAAACTGCCGACCCCTGCGCAGCTCGCAGCTCGAGCAGCGCTGACAGGGAGACGAGGGGAAGAGGGCAGGCAGGGGCGGGAGGCGGGGCAGGGGAAAGTTGCCCACAGTTGTCATGAGGCTTCAAGTCTTTCTGCCAGACAGCAGATTGACAGCTAGAGTGGGCAGGGGGAGGGCTGGGCTCCACCCCCACCCCCCTCAGTACTTGGGGGCAAACGAATGGGAGGTGTGGGACCCAGGAATGAGAGGCAGAAGGGGGTGGCCCCGGCTCTGGCTTGCTCCCCAAGGGCCCTGACTGGGGCCCTTTCGCCTTGAAAGGCCAAGCCGGCTGCAGCCCTCTGACTTCCTGACCTTTCTCCAGAGAATGTCTTTTAATCAAGGGATCACTCCTCTGCCTCTCCAGCAGGAGGAGTTGGCAGCTCAGCCCTCCCCAGCACGCGGCAGGGAAGCTCCGGCCTGGAGGGAGCCTTCCAGGTCAGGCACCGAGCAGCACTTGGCATGTCACCTCAGATGCCCCATTTGACTGCAAGTTTCAAAGTGTCAGGCCCTTATTCTTCCCCTAATGGGCTCTAGAGGATTCCCGGGTGACCTGGGCTAGGGAGAGGAGCTGGGAATTGAGAAACTGAGGAGGGGAGGCACAATGGCTTCATTCCTCCAGCCGACCACCCAGCTCAGTGAATACTGACTGGGCACGCTTGTGCTCCAGGCCCTGAGTAAGGGGCTGGGAATAAAAGAAGGCGGACATGATTCTTCTTTCTCAGCATTAATCCAACTATCACATGGTAGCGGCAAAAGCTCCATGACCCCATGACCCCAGCCCAGGGCACCAGGTGACGGTGGTGATGGATGCAGAGCCTCAACAAGTCCCTCAAGTCAGCAGGAATCAGTGAGGGCAACCCTGATGGCCGGGAGGGCTGGCGTGACTGCCCTCTCTGCCTCCCTGGTAGGCTCAGAACAGGCACATTCAATTGCCATCAACCAGGACACGGAGCGGTGGCTGGCCCAGGGGGTGTATTTTTTTCCTTCCCATCTATCTGGGATCACTGCGCACACTGCCTGGCCCGGCCCTGTACCTACTGCCTCCCTGCCTGGACCCCAGGACCAGGCAGCGTCTGTGGCATTAGTTCCCGTCCATGTACCTTGTGATCTTGTGCTCTCATAATCCTTGAGGGTCTGCGATCCCCGTCATGGAGACTTGTCCAGGGAGGGTGGGTGGCAGGGCTGCTCCCCGCACCTGGGTCTTCTAACTACATCTATAGCGTCCACTCCACCAGCTTCCCAACCAGCCCTGAGTGAAGCGGAAGGAGGGCAGGAGATGAGCAACAGGAGAGAAAGGAAAACCACTGGGAACAGACTGTCAGGATACTGCCGTGGGGGCTGTGGCCTCCAATAGCCAGAGATGAGTGGCAGGACTCAGCAGGGGCATGGGCATTCATGGGGTAACGTAACAGTGCTGGGAGGCCAGAGCCTTGGCATCCATGTCCCTGAGTGTCCCCTCCTGCCAATCAGGTGCCCTGACTCTCAGGTGCTGGTGGGGAGAGAGCAGACCATCTCTGGAGGGAGAGACCCACTTGGCTTAGTGGGGAGACTAGGGCACCTGGAAAGAACAGCTTTCCCATCCCAGCTCTACTTGGCAAATCCAGCAGGGTGGGCACTGAAGGGCAGAATCCCACCCTGGAGGCTTCTGGAGAGGTCTTATACCACTAGGCAAAGCTGCAGCCGTTCCAGGTCCATAGGACGCCTTTACCTGTCTGAGGCAGGGCAGGGTTCAGTGCCAGCAGGTCCAACCCTCTCCTGGTGAAGACGTAGCCAACTGGCCATTGCTGGCACTGAACCCTCTGCTCTTGGGTGACCAGGTAATACAGTCTGGACAGTCCTCTCGGCACAACCCACTAGCGGGGCTGCCCTAGAGCTGAGCTGACAGTAGTTTAGGTCAAGTCACAAGAGGTCACAGCTCACACCAAGGCCACTAAGGGATTCACTTCTCCCATCCAAGGGCAGCAAAGGAAAATAGGCAGCTGCTCCATAAAGCAGCCTTGTCAAAAGGCCCTGAGCACAAAAGGGGGTTGTCTGGGCCCCATTCCAAGAGACCATTCCTCTTATTTAGGAGAAACTGCAGGAATTGCATGTGCTGAGAACTTACTGCTTTGCCCTTTGACCCAGGGTCATCTGATTTAGTAATTACAAGGCAGTAAGAGAAGCAAGATCGGTGTTAGCTGATGCAACCAAGGCTGAGTTTTGGCAACCCAAGGCCACACAAGGGTAGACGCACAGCCAGGGTTTGCAGCGAGGTGGGCCTGGCTTCAAAGTCCGTGGTCTTCTCCACCTGGCCTCCTGTACCCCCAGCAGTTTCCACTGGATGGCCCTGTTCTAATGACCCCACAGCCCCAGAGGGCGCTTCAACTACAACAGGGGGAAATGGGTGCGAAGTGGACTTGCAGAAGGGGAAGAGAGGTTCGACTTGGACCTCTGGAGTTTCAGGGTTCCACATGACCTTCCCGGGGAGATGCCAGTAGGAAGTTGGGGAATGCTTAGCCTCTTTCACCCCACTTGCCTCCAAACAGGCTTTGAAAGTGAAGTAGCGACTCTCCCCTTGGGAACTTTAGGGATTTCACTAAAATCCAAGTCGAAACATCCCAGGGCATCTCTTGTAGGGTTCTAAAGTAGATGTGTGGGTTTGTGTCTATACCTGGCAAGGGGTGTTTGAAAAAGGAAGATGGTACTGGAAGGCACTGAAGGGGCCATGTTGGCCAGAGCTTGCCTGTGATTGGGCCATGAGTGAGGTGAGGAAGGATGGAGGAAGCTCTCAGGCTCCCAGCCTTGATGCTGGCGTCATCTGAGTGGAAGTGATTCCTAGGGGGACTCCTGTCCACATCTCCATGGGACCCGACCTTTGATAGGAAAATGTGTCCTTCCTTTGAGTCTTCCTCAAACCAGACCCTGTGGTTGACACCTGGCTCACCTCCTGACTGAGCTGCACCCACCTGGCTGGGAACACGTAGCCCCACATCCTGCTCTCTGGATCTGGAAGAATCCTAGAGTCGGAGACTTGGACTTCAGGGCACAAGGAGAAGCAAACGGCACTGTGCCCCTGCCCCTTCACTCTTCTGGTTCTGGCACCTTCAGGAAAGACGGAACTCTCAGGGGTGTTTTTAACTGCAAGTCTTGCCTAAGGCCTAGCCTCACAGCGAACAGCAACACAGAGCCAGGCAGCTGGCCGGGGTGGGAGGATGGCCCAGTCTGCTGGGTGGCCTCCAGGCACTCAGGTGTCCCACACTTCCTAACTGGAGAGGGAAAGACCCTCCCCCTGGGCTGCCACTCAATGACTCTTCAGGGCCTTACTGAAGATGGACACAGAGTGAAACCATGGGACGCCCCCTGGTGGCTGTTCTCAGCCCTGCTCCCCGCCCAACACCAGGTGCTACCTGGAGTCAAGGGTAGGACCAGATAGTTAAAGCCCCCCACCCCCACCTTTACCCAGGTTCTAGCTTACAGGCTTGATCATCGCTGTTCTAGCCCAGTGCTGCTCCGGGGCGCTTCGTGGTGGCTGTAGGCTGTGGCTTGGTGGGGTCAAGTGTCCAAGGCCCTAGACACTGGCCCGACAATCCAGAGGCCACAGGATGGGACACGCACTGCTGCCAGCTCTGCCAGAACGGACTCAAGCCCTTGTATTTTACCTGGGGCAGCAGGTTTCCCCTGCCCTGCCCTCACCCCACACTGATTTGAGGGTGCAGACTGGGGTGTCTGCCCAGCCCAGGAGGACTATGCCAAAGGATGGCTGGGGGTGGGAACCAGTGAGTAGTTGGAGCAAAGTTCCTTCTCTCAGACAACTGCAAAATGTCCTTGAGTGGAGGGGCTGCTCCAGTGTGGAGAGGGGTGCTCCCATCCTGCCCCTCCCCCCCAGGAAATGGCCCCTTGGCTAGAAGGGAAGGAAAAGCAGGAGTTGCTGAGCCAGGGCCCCATCATGCAAAGTCACTGTGAGCAGGCCCAGCCCTGCCCCAACCTGCTCCACAACCAGCAGGACAGGCCAGCGGATGGGCAGCTGGGGTGCGGCCACAGGAGAGCACTTCCGAGGTGCTGCTGAGGAGGAAAGACCTTGCTCTGTGAGCTCCCACCCCTCCAGCCGCCTACCCCCACCCATCTGCCTCTGCCTCCTCCCAGCCAGTGAACTATCTCACACGTATTACACCCAGCCACACCCCACACTCTGCCCCAATATTCAACTTGGCCCCACAGTCACTCCATCTCTGAAGGGGTGACTCAGATCCACGATTTATTGACTCTGAGGTCTGAACCTGGCCATTCAAGGAGACACAAGGAGGGTGGGCAGGGGAGACCGGAATGGAGCATCCCATACAGACTCACCTGAGGGCAATGGAGTGTTCCCTGCCTTCACCCCCCGCAGACCGTTGGGGAGACCCAGGTTATCAGGGCCAGGGCCACCAGGAAGGAGCAATCTGTGGCACCAGGAGCTATAAAGAGGGGGGAGGAATTTCTTCCAAACTTTTAGCCTTTAAACAAAGTCCATGTGGCGGCTCTCAGGCCCAGTCCAGGTAAGGGGCCGAGTAGCACAGACCAGAGCTGGGAGGGCGCATTCAACCAGGCCTCCCTTCACCTCTAGAGGGGATTCCTAGGATGGAAGGCCACTTGGGCAAGTGGCAGAAGTCTTGGGGAGAAGGGGAATTCCCCTGAGTCCAGGTACAGGGGAGGCAGCCAGGGGCTGCCGGAGATTCCCTCGGAGGCGGCGCTGAATGCGGTCGACCAGTGGCGGTCGGAGCTCCCCAGCTCCAGCCTCGGAAGTGTCTCTGCCCCACTGTCCCCCTAGAGCCCAGGCTCCTGTTCCTCTGAAGGTCAAAGGGACAGGTGGGAAGTACAGGTGGGAAAAGTACCTTCCCAGAAGCCTGGCTTCGCTGCCACCAAGCCCTCCCTTGTCCTCCAGGAAGGCGACCCCTGGCGTCTACACTTCTGTCTGGGCTCCAGACTCAGCACCGTCCAAAATGGCCACTGAAGTTTCCTTGCCCTCAAGGAAAGCGACAATGCTCTGCCTGTGGCTCCGGAGGGCCAGCTGCAGGGGGGTGCAGCCCACCCCATCCTGGGTATCCAGCTGGGCACCAGCTCTGACCAGCACTTTGAGGATGGCCATGTTGCCCTTGAGGGCAGCCAGGTGGGCAGGCGTCCAGCCCACCTTGTTGCGGGCACGGACATCCGCATGGTGCTCCAGGAGGTGGATGACGCTCAGGAAGGCACCCCTCTGGACTGCCAGGTGGAGGGGGGTCCAGCCCGACTGCTCGGCCACATTGGGGTCTGCACCGCACCGCAGCAGTGCTGACACTACCACCTCCTCCCCGTGGCGGGCGGCCAGGTGTAGCGGGGTCCAGTCCATGCTTCCGGGGGCCCCCAGGGCTGCGTGGCTCTCCGCCAGCAGGTGGATGACCTCCAGGTGGCCCTTGTAAACCGCGAGGTGCAGGGGCGTCCAGCCCTGCTGGGTGGGCAGCTCCAGGCCGGCGCCGTGCCTAAGCAGCATCTTGCAGATGAGGAACTTGCCCCTGGCGGCGGCGGTGTGCAGGGGGCTGTAGCCGCTCTGGTCGAGGGCGTTGGGCGCCGCCCCGCTCTTGAGCAGGTGCTGAATGGCTCTTACTTTCCCCCGCTCCACCGCCAGGTGCAGAGGGGTCCTCAGGTTCCGCTGCTGAGCATCCAACTCCGCCCCCTGGCTCGTCAGCAGCTTGACCAGGCTGACGTGGCCAAAGTAGGCGGCCACGTGGAGGGGGGTTTTGCCCTCCGCCTCCTGCAGGTTGGGGTCAGCCTGCCGAGAGACCAGAAGCCTTGCCACATTCTCGAAGTTGTTCTGTGCGGCCAGGTGGAGGGGGGTCCAGCCCTCATGCTCCTGGGCATCTACGTGGGCCCCGTGGTCCAGGAGCAGGCGGGCCGTCCGGTCATCCCCGTTCTGGGCGGCAAAGTGCAGCGGGGCCCAGCCGTCCTCATCCGCCAGGTTGGGGTCAGCCCCGTGCTCCAGGAGCAGGGCGCAGAGGTCGGGCTGCTGGTCCTGGGCCGCGATGAGTAGAGGCGTGTAGCCACAGGCCGTTTGGCAGTCCACGTCCACCTCGTGGGCCAGCAGCAGCCTCACCTGCTCCACGCTGCCCTGTGCCACCAGGAAGTGCAGGGGCAAGACCTTGTTCTCGTAGAGGCACAGCTCCTCCTCGCTTGGCACCGGGCTCGCGGTGTCGGACAGCTGCAGGAGCCGCTTCCAGCATTCTCCCGAGTCTGCTGGGAGGAAGAAGGGGTTGGGAAGAGACCTCTGACTTGGCCAGCAGTGCCCTGACCATCTCTCTGCCTCCTGAACTTGTCATGCAGAAACTTCCTGCCACCTAGATCTCCTCGCAGCCTGAGTCCCAGGGGACTGGCTGGCACGCCTTCCCGAGAGGACAGGGAAGATCCTGGCTCTACTCCTTAGCCTAGGGTGACCTCAGCCAATTCACTGCCCCTGAGCCTCTGTAGAGGGCAAAGCTCTCAGAGCAGTGCCTGGCACCCAGGAAGTAAATGCAAGTTGACAGAGAACTGGTGGTGGAGCTGTGATCAGAACAAGCGCCCACTGCCCTTGCTCTACCCAGTGTGGTAATAGAATTAGAAGCTCCAAAGATTAAATATATTAATCACCACTCAGGTCCCCCTGCAGAGATTCTGATTTAATTAGTCTGGGGTGTGGTTCAGGCCTGGGTATTTTTTCATACCTTCCTCAAGTAATCCCAACCTACAGCTGGGCTGAAAGCCCAGCTCCCTTCCCACCAGGCAGGGCGGGGTCCCACCTGGCTAGAGCACAGACTTGAAAGAAAAGCAGAGTCAGGACGTCCGGGAGTAGAGGCAGGAAGGACACCCACTCCTCATGTGACAGGCCTAGGGAGGCAAGTGGGCCTGGGGCCAGGGTCAGGGAGGACAGGTGGCAGGAAAGGGGGTGGTGTGCATTTGCTGCAAGCTCTCTGGTTCCAGCTGTGCTCTCTGGACTCACCACTGTCTGTTAGCTCCTGGCTGACTTCTTCGTTGACCTGGGGTGAGAGGACCAGAAGACACAGGGGTGGGAGAGTCAGCTGGGTAGTGGGGATCTGTGCCATCCTCCACTCCCTCCCTCTCTCGAGTGCCCCTTTAACCTCCCAGACTCACATTCTGGCCTAGGAGACACCCCGCCCCACCATGGCATTCCTGCCACCAGCGATGTCAAGGGGAAAACCCTGGCTCAGGTCTTGACCTCCCCTTGGGCTGTGTGGCCCTGTGGATTCTTCTGGGAGCCCACCCTAGCCCAAACTGCTTCCTACATGAGGGGATGGACAGGATGGCAGAGTCGGGCTGGGGGGAGTGATGACGCTGAAGCCCACAGCCAGGTCTGCTCTGTAGGGCAGGGCCCACCCGTGTGAGAGATGATCCTACTCGAAGACGTGGGGCCACAGCCACTCCCAGCCCTTAGAGTAACTGTGCCAGAGGCAAAGCAGCCCCCCAGGAGGGCTGCCTGGCTTGGGGAGCATTGTGGGCTGGCTCTCAATCCCCATTTGCCCTCTCCGGGGGACACGTGCAGGGCCCCCCAGTGCAGCATCCTCAGTGCCTCCCCAAGGTCATGTCGAGCCCTGCACTCACCTCCCGGGGTTGGTGCAGAGACGGCTTGCAGGACACCTTCCTGGCCAGCGCCTCGCTTTCGGGGTCTGCCACAGGACTCTGCAGCAGGGACAGCAGCATGTCCGTCTCCACGGTGATATCTGCTCCATGAGGGAGAGGAAACTGCGGCAGGCCGGCAGCAGTTCCCCGAGTTACCCACCCTAAAACTTCCTGTGTGCCCGCCTGTGCTGACAGATGCCTGTTGCTGCACACCAAGACTTGGGGCCCATCGTATTTGGCCGGGAAGCCTGTCCCAGCCTTGGCGCAGGGGCCACACGCAGCATGTCACTGTTGCTGCGAGGGTCGGTCCTTTCCATACAGGCGGCGGCAGGCCTGGGTCATCCGCACCATCTCACACGTGTTTTCATGGTCCCTAAAGGGCTGTCTGACCTCCAGTTCCAAGTGAGCCGGCGCTGTCCAGGCTCGTGACAATGTGAGTGAGGACGTCGGAGGTGTCCTGAGAGGACCTGGTGAGCCACAGCAGCCAGGGGCCCCCTCCTGCGAGTGACACAGGCGACCAGCCGGCTTTCCTTAGCCGCCCTGCTGCCAGGGCCTTCCTCCCAGTGCCGTGACGCAGATCCTGCCCCAGCCCCACGCATGGCAGGTCTCTGTGCAGAGTCCTCGGGAGTGGCCTGGCCAAAATCATCTCCTCTCTGCACCCTAGTGCTGCCCAACTTCCCAATCTCCCAGCAGTTCAGGTCGCATGAGAACCTGAAAAGCATGGTCTCTTCTTGGGGTCCTGATCCCAGCAGCGCCTCATCAGATCCACCATCTGCTGGGTCTCGTCGGGCCACTCACTGGACACAGACTGCAGAGGGGGGCGTACGCCTGAGGCCACGCGGATAATGATGGTCATCATGCTGACACCTGCGAGAGGAGGCCCAGCCATGTTGGCGCTGGGAGGGGGGCTCTGAGGATCCCCAGAGGGTGGTGGACACTGCCGGGCCCAACAGATCAGAGTGAGCAAATGGCTAGACTGCAGGCCAGCCTGAGGCGCTGATTTGAGCAGCGGAGTCTCCGGTCCAGCTCAGCTGCCTCCCAGGCCAAGACCCGACATGGCCCCACACTGCAGGTCTGTGATGCACAAAGGCAGCCTAGCCATGGCTCTGCCCTTCAACTTGGTGGGGGCATCTGGGTTTCCTGAGTCTATTTACATCTAGATAGGACCTGGCATCTGGGGGGGGGGGGAGAGGAAGGGGCAGTAAAGAGCACTTTAGCAGCAAAGGAGCCAGAAAAGAGGCCCAGTTTGGCTTTGCCCTTCCCTCCTATTATGTGGGTGCTAAAAAGTGGGGGAAAGGCAGGAGAGGAAAGGATGGGAACCCCTGAAGAGAAGATGGCTCCCCAACAAACCTGCCACTTACTCTGACCCCAGGAACATTCAGCCCCCCACCACAGCCCCTTCCAGGTCCCCATCTGAGGATGCCACTGCTGCCTGCTACCTGAATATGGTTTCTTCTGAGTCAGCAGCTCCCAGATGACAATCCCGAAGCTGCAGACAGGGGAGAGTACTCACAGTGACTTTCTTCAACAGTCACCCCAGCAAGGGGGCTCTACAATTCCAAGCAAAACCCTCTCCCAAGCCCTCCCCACTGTCAGGGAGGTACCAGACCTCATCTCCTTCCTGCTTTGCCTGGGCCGGTGGTGACAGTAAGCTGCCTCGTGGGTGTGTGGCCTGGAGTCCAGCTTCTCTCACCTGTACACATCGTATTTGGGCCCGGGGGCCTTGTTGCTCTCCAGGAACATCTCAGGGGGGATGTAGCTGAGGGTGCCCCGCAGAGCGGACCTCTCGATATACTGCCTCCGGGTAGACTGTTCCATCCACTTGGACAGACCAAAGTCAGAAATCTGAGAGGAGGGAGAGGGTAACCATCAAGTTCTGTCCCCAGACAGCTGCCTTGGTGGCACACCTGTCTTGGCTCTTCCAGTGCGGTGTGGCAGAGGAGAGCTCCCAGCTCCAGCATGCACTGCTGGGACATCCTGGATAAGTTACTTATCCTCGCAGAGCCTCTATGTCCTCATCTATACAATGGAAATAATGAGCACTTGCCTCATAGTGCTATTATGGGGGTACAGTGCTATTATGCATTAAATGGGGGTAACATGCAAAAAAGCACAGGGAACAGCACCCGACACCTGGTAGCCACAGGTGCAGCCATCAGCTGGAGAGACCATGGGTAGAGCTGCTGTCTCCTGAGCTTCTGTTGATTCCACCTCCGTGGGCCTCCAGGAATGGAACCATGTTTACTGCTCTCCCTGTTTCCACCCATCGATTCATTCACACACCAACCACCTATTTACTAAGCGCTAAGGCCAGGTACTGAGGTTCAGGCACCAGATCAGCAAGATGAGACTTCTCTCCCAATTACCTTTATAAGCACTTATTCAAGTGGGGGATAGTCATTAATGAAATCATTTCACAAGTGACTAAGGGTTAACAATATCAAGAGACAGAGGTACCATGAGGGTATCTAACATAGCCTTATTGGAATGGATCAAGGAAGACCTGTGGTGCTCTGGTCAGGGCTTGAAGAGGACCAGGCCTTTGCTAGAGAAAGAGGAGCGTGGGGAACACTGTTTCTGGGAACACACTGTGCAAGGGTCCTGTGGCATAGTTTAGGAACTGAAACAAGTGACAGTCACGACCCTTCTTGGAGATTACCTCATTTACACACGTCTGCCCACAGCAAAGAATGGGAGGGATGGGGCTTACGCTGCCAACGGAAGCTGATACCCAGCTTCATGGACTCGCTGCTCTGTTTTAGGTATGGTCCCTGCCTGTAGTAGGTGTCCATAAAGGGAGCTGGTTAACTCTTGCTAGGCCAGTCAGGCAGGCAGATATCCACCTCACCTGGAAGGAAAGAGAGCACGGGGTGACCAGGGCCCTTACCTTGATGTGCATATTGCTGTCCAGGAGAATGTTGCCGGGCTTGAGGTCCAGGTGGAGCAGAGGTGGCTTAATGCTGTGGAGGAAGTTCATGGCCAAACTGGTCTCATGGATGATGCGGAACTTGAGCTGCCAGCAGAGGCTATGGGTAGGCAGCATCTTCTCCAGGGAGCCATTGGCCATGAACTCCATCACAATGCCCAAGGGCTGCTTGCATACCCCATAGATGGACACGATGTGCTGAAACTTGACCTTCTCCATTTTGGCTGCTTCTTCAATGAGGCAATTCACATCGGAGCTAAGCAAAGGGAGGGGACCTATTAAGAACTAGCACAGCTGGAAGCACACACAAACAAGACTTGGTGCTAGGTGGGTGGGGGTCGGGAGTGGGGTGCCCAGGGAGGCCTCATGAAGAAGGGAAGACTTGAAAGGATGCCCAGATTAGGGTCCAGATGGCCAGCAGCCACAGACAAGTCTTGAGATTAGAAACAAATCCATTCTACAGAGGTGGTGACAGAAAGCCGGTCACGTGACTTTACCGCCCCCAGTAAATCGCAAAACCCTCTGGGACAAATATTATGCCTTATGCTAGCACCACTGACTGCTGTTTGGATCATGAAAGTAATACAGGTATCTTACAGGGGATGCAGAGAATTATAAAGAAGAAAATCAATCATTAGTAATCCAACCTTTCAGAGTTGGCCTCTGTTAATATTTTAGTATCGTTTTTTATGGTATGTTTTCAAGGTGTTGTTCTTTCCTTCCCTTCCTGCTTCCCTTCCTCTCTTTCTATCCCACAGTGAGGAAATGCAGCACGAGCACTTCCCCACACTTACTCTGCAACAGCTGCATGGTATTCCATTTTATGGATGAAATGTAATTATTCCTCTTTGCACTCCCCGCAGCATGCTGCCATGCGCAACACAGCCCATCTTTGTTGAATTGAACAGGAGACACCAGGGAACGCCTCACAAAGCAAGCATTTCCACCCCCTTGCACTGTTCACTGCATGTGTCCACAGAAGAGTAAATATGCAAAACTGGTATAGATTGTGTGGGGACTGCTAGGAGGACATTTTTAAAAGTGCGGTATTTGCAAAGCTGTGTTTGCAGCAGGAGGGTGCAGCACATGTGCTCGCGGGGCCTCCCCAGGACATCAGCAGACTGCCTGCCTCCCTCGCATCAAGGATTCTCCACTTCTCGCCTTGACTTCTCCAGTCTCCCCGCCCCTCTGCACGTCTTTTTGAATTCATAGGTGCGGAGAAGAGAACTGTCAGGAAGTGGAAGCTGGGGGTGTATTGACCAGTTTCATCAAATCACAGTTTTACCACTTATTCTTCTTTGCATAACTTTGAGTAAATTCTCTGGGCCTCAGTTTTCTAACCGCAAAGCGGGAACAAGTGTACTTGCACAGTGCCCGCTGTCTCTCCCCTTTCCTCACCTCCCGCCATCCCCTTCTACCCGGTTTCTGATCTCAATACTTGGTGGGACACCTACTGCTAAGGTCTCTAATGACCCCCATGCTGCTACAGCCTACAAGCAATTTTCAGTTCTGGCTTTGTGATTCAAATCCCTCATTCCTTTTGTCCCAAAACATCCCCTTACATCAGCTGTGTCATAATGTTCTCCTCATTTCTCCGTCTTTCCGGGCAGTTCCCGTCTGCTTCCTTTATAGATTCCTAGTCTGCCGCCTGATCACTAATCCTGGTCCCATGCCCGCTTTCCTCCAGTTCAGTGCCTACAGCGTGACTCCTAAAGGCTCCCTGGCGCCAGCACTTCCGCCCTTAGCCATCCTCGTCTCAGGGAACGGGGCCTCCCACCTTCTAGTCCTCAAATATATTGACACCAGACTTCACTCTTCTCTTCCTCTCCCACACCAGGTCCTTGGCACCTCCTGTCAGCTCTACCTTCAAAATGCAGTAAGAAACCAAGCGTTCTCACCGTCTCCACTCACTAGTGGCTTGGCCCGGGCCTCCTAACTTGCCTCTGTGCTGCTTCTCCTTTCCACCCTCTATTCTCTACCGAAAACTCAGGGCTACTCAAAAAATATCAGGGAGCATATCACTGCTTAGTCTTTGCTGACTCTCGGTCATAGTTCAAGACAACATTCCTAGAATGGCCTTCGGAGTCCTAGATGCGTTGCCTGTGAGAACAACTTCTGGACTTGTCTAACTGTCACTCCCTTCCCTCATTCAGCTCCAGCCTCTTGCTGTTCCTCCATCAAGTCAAGAATGTTCCACCTCAGGACCTCTGCACCTGCTGCCTTCTCCACTTAGAAACACTCCTCCTTAAGAGAGCCATGTGGCTTGCTCCTTCTTGGCTTCAAATCCCGACTCAAATGGCACTTCATTAGTAAGGCTTTTAGGTCTCTATAAAATAGAAACCCTACCACAACTCTGGCAATCCTCGCCCTATCACACAGATGATTCACAGATTCATATTCTGAGATGAAACATTTTCCTGGAAGATCATATCACTCATCTCTTCTTTTAAGGAAAAAAAAGGTCAGGTCATTGTAAACCCTATAGATAAAAATATGGATATATATGTAAATGTATTGTCTGTCTTCCTCCATTAGATTCTAAATTCCACGAGGGCAGGGCCTTTCTTTTGTTCACTTAGTGCTTAGAGTGACTGAATGTCATCTGTGTCAATTACCTTCAATTACCGCTTAGGACAAAAACTCACAAGTTTAAACTTTGTTAGCTCACATCTTCATTCTGAGATCTACTTGATAGTTCTTCATGGCTATTTAAAGTCACCTTAAAATATGTACAAACTGAACTCATGATTGTACTCTCCAAACCTGGGTCTCTTTTCAAAATGTGCCATTTATTAATTTGCAACATCATCACTCAACAAATATTTATTAAACAACCACTATGTGCCAGGCACTGGGGATAGAGCAGTGAGCAAAAGAGATTTCACTCACATGGATTATACAGTCTAATGGATCCTCTGTTCCTTTGGGCAAGTCAGACATCAAATTAACCTTGACATTCCTCTTCCTCACTGTGTCTTCCACAGCCAATTTACCCCCTAATTACTGCCTCATCTATCCCTTTCCCTCTGTTACCAACACACCATTTTAGGCTCTGATCATCTGATTTGGATGATGACAAGTTTCCTAACTGGGCCGGTAGCTACTCTTTCCTTCCAATCCATCTTCCAACTACAAATCTGATGAATTCCTGTCACTACTACCCAAGCCTGGCTGCAAACCCTTTCATGGTTTTCCACGGCTTCTTCACTCCCTCAATAGCCCTTTCCCCAACCCTTTACTTACTATGCCCCTCCTACCACAGGACCTTTGCACATTCTGTTGTCTCTTCCTGGAAAACTCTCCTTTTTACTTCAGTGCATACTTATCCTTCACATTTCAGGTCAAGGTAACTTCCTCAAGGAAGCCTTTTCTGGTCTTGGTTAAATTCTCTATTGACAAGCTCTTACAGAACCATAAATCTTTCCTTTCCTGCACCTGTCACAGTAACACTTTTACATTTAAATGTAGGCTTATCTTATGACTGTCTGTGTCTCTCCAGGCTGTGAGTCCAGGAGAACACCCTCCACTGCACTCGTCACTATCTCTCAGGCTCTGACATGGTGCCTGGCACATACAGAAGGGGCGATAAACATTTGTGAAGCGGATGAATAAATGAGATGGAAGGAGGATCTAGTCAAGTGATGCATGCAAAGCTCCTATTCTAGAACTCCACACATAGTAGGCATTCATTACCATTAAATCCCTTTGCCCTTCCCACCCAGGGAGTTCCCAGAACTTGGGGAAGGAAAGTGACGGGAGTTATTGTTAACTAACAGTGTCGTCTTGGCCATGCCATCTGTTTCCTTTTACTCTTCAAAGATGGAAAATAATTTGGGCAATTCTGAGAATAGTCTGACTCTACTCTAAAGCCAACAGGCAGAAGTTGGAGGAGGAAGGTGGGTGAGTCAGGGCTGTCCCACCTCGTCCCTTTTCATGAAATGAACTGGGTGGGGGATGTGGAAATTAAAGAACTGGCTTGACTTGTGGGACTTGTAGCTGGGTCTTGGGGGACTTGCATGCTGACCACAGAGAACAGGACAAACAGCATCCAAACAAGAGGCCAACAGGAGATGTGCCTCTACAAGTCCTTGCCCCAGGAGCCTTGGAAGGAGGATACGGTTTTGTGAGCAGACTTCACATTCCAAGTGTCTCTTTCAGGGATGCCAGGGGGGCAAGTGCATGGCCAGTACAAGCAAGTCAGGTGGGATGAGCCCAGAGCGCATCGCAGTAGGAAGCAGAGAGGAATGCCAATGGGGGAAGGAGGAAGAATAAAAAGGAGGCATGTTAAGGGTGGCACAGTGGCTACGAAGAGAGTTGGGGATGACCCAGAGACCAAAACAAGGCTAGAGATTGCAGTGTTTCAGGCTGGGCCTTCCTGTGGGAGCTGTGTGACAGCTGGATTGGCTCTCGGGCTGAGAGGCTGGGCAGCCTCTGTGCCCCGCACCTATACTGGGCCAGGGGCCAGCTGGCCATGGCAGGGGAGGATGAGGCACCTCACAGGTCACTGGGCATCTCTAAGCCATGTGCTACAGCCCCTCAGGAAGCAGGGATTTGGGGATGGCTGGGAGGGTGGGAGAGAGCCCTCAAGAGCAGTCATCCTAAGCCTGACACACAGAAACAAGAAGGTGGGACCAGTCTGGGAGGTCAGATGAACAAAGCTGGCTTTGGAAAGTAATTTCTGCCCTCCTGACCTCCACAGATTCCACAAACGGGCCTGATGTGCCAATTGCATTTCAGCTAAGGGCACAAACAGGCGCTCAGGTCATGGAAACAAACTCAGGAAACAAACCTCTGCCTCCACCTAGCCTCCCCTCCCTCGGGAGTCCCTAGGTCTCAGTTTCTCCTCTGACAGGAGAGGGGCAGGGCTTCAGGTACCTGGTAGAGTCAGGAAGGAGGCAGGGGGAGCATTTGATGGCATAATCAGTCCTCCAGCGCTTGTGCCGCGCCTGGAACACCTGGCCAAAGCCACCACTGGCCACGCGGCGCCAATCACCCTCGAAGTCATCGCGGGTGAAGACTGTAAGGCTGCCCAGCCTCTGCTCCACGCCCGTGGCCACGGCCATGAGGTCGGTGCAGTCCCGGATCCGCCAGCCCCAAGCACTCTGAGCAGGCTGCACCCAGGAGGCTGGCAGCCAACCCGCCCCTTCCTGCTCTCAGTCCCAGGAGGGTGGGGATGGGGAGGAAGCATCCTGTCCTCCCTCCTCCTGTGAGGAGGAGCTGATCCTGCCCTAAGAGGCAGAGGTGGGGAAAACCCAACCTGAGCTCCCAGGTCCCATGCAGCAGTGAGGACCTGACCTGGGGAGAGGACATGTTCCTTCTGGTGCACCCTGCAGGACACCACATGCACAGCATGCAACCTCTGCAGTCCCACCCTGGGCTCCCCCAGCTCTCATGCCAGAACCTAGGCAGGTGCTGGGAGAGAAAGGTATACAGAAGTTAGAAGCAGGAGTCTGATCAGTCTCGTTCAGACCCAGCTCCCAGTGCAAGTTGATTTCTTTACTCACACAACTCATATGTACCAGGGATGATGAAAGGTCAGTGACTGTACCAGGGCGTCTCAGGTTGAATGTGGGGCCTGGAACCCACCACCCCCACAGCAAGAATGGAGTTGAACACCTTGAGGTACAATTTTCTGATCTAGATCTACTGGCCTGGTTGGCTTAAAGCTTCCTTTGTTGTTGCTGGGTTTGTCAGCTGGTTCTTGGGGCCTTGGTAAAGTCAAGTCCCCAGGAGGAATCAGCAGGAACAGGGGGTGAGAGGCTGGACACTTGCCTGCAGGTAGTTCCACTTCTTGCAGCTGCTCTCTGTCCCAACCTCAGCGGGACTGGCACCTGGTTTGGAGTTGACCATGGGGGAGGTAGACTCTTTGGCCCAGTTCCTGGGAGTGGTTTTTTTGCTGGGTACCAGAGACAAGATTTCAGGGAACAGCTGAGCATGCCTAGGGCCCTACCTGCTGAGGAGGGGTGGCCTGGGACAGGGTAATGGGGATCAGTGGGACAGTGCAGAGCAGCATCATTGGTACAGTCAAGAAATATGGCCTGAGGGCTCTTTGCAGAGACTGAGCCAGCAGAGGAGATAATGTACCTGGCAAAGGCAAACATGATGCTGGACAGAGAGAAGCAGTTAGTCACTGACAGAGGCAGGGGTGTGCCCCAGAAGAGCAAGGGGAGCGATCAGAATAACACCCCTTCCTCTCTGAACTTCCTGCTTCCTTCCTCTTTCCTGGCATCCCGTGTATGGTCCCTTTTCTCATGTCTGAGGATGCAAGGCAGGAGGAAGGAAAGCCTCCTAGTGTTCAGCATAGGGGTGCTCTGGGTACTTCACACTGGGACTTGTCCCATCACCTCAGAGATGCAGGGACATTGTAAGCGCTTGATCAGCTGGGTCCCCCGGGGCATTCCAGGGCAGGTGCTGGGGAGGAGCTGTCACAAGGCAGGTTGCTGCTCACTTGCAGTCAGGCAGGTGGGCTGAAGTCTTCAGGCACCCCCTCAGTGGCCATCCTCAAGAGGCCACTGACCAGAGGAGGAAATGCCTGGCCTTTGAACTAAACCTGTAGAGCCCAGCACCCAAGCTCCTAGCAGACTCCCAGGGAACAGCGTGGGCACCAGACCTGAGCAGATGTCAGGGGAAACTAGGAAACTTATTCTTTCCATAACAATTGACATGCAGTCCCAGGATGAATCGTGGCAAACATGGCTGAACTGCTGAGAGTTGTCAAAGGAAGCAATGACAGCCACCATTAATGCAGCACTGACTTTCAGAATCTGTAGCTACTTTACCTACTGTACTTACTTTGCAGACATAATCTTGCTTAGATCCAAGACAATGGTGAGGTCAGCACTTCTCTCTTTGCAGATGAGGGAACTGGGCAGGAAGACAAAAAGTAGCAAAGACTAGTAAGTGCTAGTTAAGAGTCACACCTAGGTCTCTGGTTCCTGTAGAGAAGGACTGGACACAGGAGAAGAAAGGGGTAGTCTTTTAGGAATTTGGGTGTGGTCATTGGAATAGAGTCATGTTTCCTGGAAGAAACTGGGCTGATGGCACCTTCATCTGGAGCAGGAGACGTATCCCAAGAACTCAGTGGAAAGGTAAACAGCCCTCTGGTTTTGTGAAAAGTTCATTCAAGCCCAGATCGCAAACCATCAACATGATCTGCCTAGGCTGCTGCAGGAAATACCAGGCTTGAGTGGCCTAAACCATTGAGAAGGGGAACAAGAAACCAGAAGCTGCCACTGGCCAGGTGCAGAGACCACGGCAGGAATGCTGAGGCACCCTCCCTGTGGGAGGGAACACCCAGGGAGCAAGGCAGGCTGCCAGGGTCTCAAATAAAACTCCTTTGTGAGTTTCTCTACAGAGGTGGAGGGAGAAGGACATGTAGCACTCAGGATGTGTTACTGTTGACCTACCTGTTGCAATAGCCAAGCTGTAGTTTCAAGCACCCACGAGGCTTCTGGAAGAATCTGGCAAAAGAGATTTATGCAAATAATTACAGTGGCTGCAGTCATTTGATAGAGTTCCTACTGCTCCTTCTTTCGCTAAAATAAGCCAGGACAAAAATAGTAGCCGTTGGGTAAGCTGTGGGAGAAGTTACAAAGCGAAGGGACCTTCCTGAGTGCCTCACAGAGGTAAAGGGCTTTTCTATCTGTCATTGTAAGTGGGGAATCTGGGCAAAAGCAAGGTCAGCAACACAGGAGCTATTGATTTCTTCCCAATGGCCTGACTGCAGAAGTCCTAGCCCTACTTGGCTGGGAAGTTTACAGCCAGGGAGTAGAAAGTAGAGAGCTGGAAAGGAAGAGTCTACCTTCAGTGCACGCTCCTACCAGGAATGGGAATGGACAGGAATGAATGGGACCAATTATGAATGCATAGGAATGGGTAGGAATGAATGAGGTATAGTTTGTTCACAACCCAAACTCACCAGAAGGGTTAAGAAATGTGTTCTAGCCATAGGAATTCTGCCCCAAATTGCTCTGACCCTATCCTATTGACTCCTCTAATAATTTGTTTTGGTAGATTGGGGAAGGAAATTTTCTGGACTTGGAATTATCAAATGATTTTGTGTGCGACTGTTTTGGGGGAGCCTACAAATTTTCAGTTGCCACCCTCAGACTAGTGAGCAGTTCTGTAATACTCTGGAAGATGCTGAAATTCAATGTGAGTCTTTCCTCAAACCAGAATGACAAGCTTTTTGCATACAGGGAAGTTCCCCAATCTGTATCCATTCTCCACCCTGCAAACATGTCACAGGAGGACCTGGACAAGTCCTGGCAGCTTGCAACCTCTGGTCGCCAGTGCACTGAGGCGAGGGCAAGGCTGGTGAAGATGAAGGAATGTGAGCAGGAAAATGGGAAGGGAACACCTGCCCAAGGATCAAAGCTCTTCCAGAGAGAAAGGGAATGAACGAGGCAGCAGGAGCAGGGATTAAATGCAAGAGCATGCAAATCAGTTAAATCTGCATTCAAACTTTAGCTTTTTCCCTCCATTTAGCAGCTCCTGGGCCTTGGCCACATTACGAAATCTCTCTGGATTTCTCTATCTGTTAATGGGATGATAATATAGTTCCCATTTTTAAAGAGCATGAAGAAATCCCAAGGAGGGAGAGAAAAGGGCACTGGGTTAGAATAACTGATGCAGAAGATGATGGGAGGAAGCTAACTAGCTTCCTCTCGGGCTCAACAATCTCCCAGGTGATTTGACCAGATAAACTGGTCTCGAGTGATATAACTATATAGAATTATATCCAATTAGCCAAATTCAAAATAGTCATACAGAGAAAGCCTGAAAAAAAAATCAACTTGCCATTCTTGGAATCATTTCAGGGGCTCTATCTGCTCAGCACACCCCTTTGTGGGAGTGTGTTCCAGCTGTTGAGATGAGCTGCAGACTCATGTGGGTGGGTGGGCTCAAAAAAGCTCGGGAAGGGGGCCCGGCATAGCTCTGCTGGTTTGTTTCTACCTGGGCACATGGATGGCTCCTGAGTACTTCAGAAACCTTACCCTGCACAAGGCCAAGGTAGAATGTAGAAGCATGGGGCCTCCCCGGTGGCGCAGCGGTTGAGCGCTGGGTTGCGAAGCTGCCCGCGGCCTCTGTGGCGCCGGTTCGATCCCCGGCTGCTCCCTGGCCACCGGAGGAGGGTCCCACATGGCGCGCAGACCTCTCCTGCCGCCCGCTGCTCCCCTCAGCAGTGTACTTCGTCATTCTGCCTGCTCTGCTCCCTGCTCTGGCTCTGGTGAATTCTCTCATCCTCCCACGCTTCTGACTGTACCCAGTGCTTGTATAAATAAATAAAATAAAATAAAAATTAAAAAAAAAAAGAACGTAGAAGCACGATGGAGAATGAAGTAAACCTAGAATGGAGTTAAGAAGTGTTTCTGCATTTGGCATCCCCTGTGTATGGTCCCTTTTCTCATGTCTAAGGATGCAAGGCAGGAGGAAGGAAAACCTCCTAGTGTTCAGCCTAGGGGTGCTCTGGATACTTCTTTCCCCCTAACATGGGGAGCCCCTTGAGGGGCTTTTAATAAAAACTATCTTAAGTGTTAAGAGGTCAGAAGTTGAAGCCCCATGTTTTAGGAAGCACAGTTCCCAATGTCAGAATGTGGCCTCAAATTCATGGGCCTTGGGTTGGGAATAAGAAGCGAATGTCCCAGGAATCCTGTCACCTCAGAAGAAATACCAAGACTTCACCAGGACTTGACCTTGTGAGGTGTGGAGCACAGCACTGAATCCAAGAGGTCAAGGTCATTATCTTCTCTAGCAGTTAAGGAGTTACACAGGCAGTGAGAATTTAACTACACAGTGGTCAGCGGAGAGATGTGAAGAAATTACCTGTGACTCCCTTCAGTGGGGACCTGGAGGGAAAATACTCCGCAGATGCCAACTGTGAGAAAGGTCAGGGTTCAGTGTTTGTCTGGGGACATGCCAGCCGCCTCTGTCCTCTGAGCCGGTGCAGGATGGGCGTGAGGCAGGAAGAGCTGGGCTAGGGAAGTACCTGAGCATGAAAAGCAGTTTCTCAGGTTGTGTGACAGAAAGCTCAGCGAGCCTGCGAACTCTGTAGGAAAAGAAGGTGACTTGTAAGCTATGACTGATTTCATGTTTTTTATAATTAGTTTGTATCTATTTTCTATTGTCCTTACTATTCTTTGGGGGTAGGAAATTGTCAGACTACCTTGGACACAGTCAAAGAAACCAGGGGAAAAGCCTGCTTTTTAAAAAATCAGCTTGTTTAGGTGGTTGTCAAGAATACAACTCTTAGAAGTCTAGACTAGAATCCTATGTGGTGGGACAGGAGTCTTAGTCTCACTGGTTCACAGCTGTGTCTTCAGCACTTGGCACAGAAGAGGGAGCTTGTGTAGTATCTGATGTCTAATGGCTGAATGAATGAATGAATGAATGAAAGGGAAGGAGAAACTCAGGGGCTATAACTTGGCAGTCCCTCCCACCTTTCTCCAGGGTCTTCCCTAGTTGGAGGGAGCCCTCCCTTCCCTCACAATGAGCACTTTTTGCCCCACCCAGGGGGCCAAACAGCTGAGACCTGCAGCATCTAAGCTTCCCCGAAGTTCAGCACCTGTGACACCATGGACTCCTTTCCCCAGGAAAGAGCACTCCCAGAGTCTTCACCATTTCCTCCTCTATTCAGATTCCTTATGATCGTTTAACATGCTTTGTACATATTTTTACAAATACAGCATTGCAAGCCAAGGGCTTTTCTGATGGAGGGAAAAAAAAATGCATTGAGAAGCTTTAGGGACCAAAGCATTAAAACCTGTTATTAGTGAGTCTTTGCTTTATGCCTCCATCTGGAGTGATCAACCTGCCTTATCTCACTTAATCCAATCCTCTGAGGTACATAGTGTAACTATTTCCATTTTCACAGACTTAAAGGAGCTAAGTAACTTGCCTGTGGTCATGCAGTCGGTAATTAGATGCTCCGGGATTTGAACCTGGCCTGCCTCTTGCCAAGGCATGCTCTTAATACTAAAATATGGCCAGAAGAGACTGGCTCAAATCAAATGTGAGGTACTCAGCTTGGGGCTGAGGTGTGGTGGTGGGGTCATGGCTGGAGAGATGGGACCCCTTGAGCACTGATCAACTCTAGGCGTTTGTGACATTCCCATCCTCTGCTGATCCTTCAGGCAAGTGTAAGGGTGGCTGAGCTGGTACTGAAAGCCCAGCTTTGACTAATATTCCACACACCAGCTGTGCCCAAGGCTAAAAGATATCTTTGGAAGCTGCGCCTATAGAAAGGTCCGTATTAGCTCCATCAAATTTGGCTTCTGGAGAAACTTCAGGATGACTTAGTCACTGTGGAAATGTTTCTTTGTCTCTCTTTTCTTGTTTGGAAAGAAAGCAGTGTGTCCTTGGGACTGTCAAAACCCTTTACCACCACCGTAGGAGCAAAGTCATAAATATGCAAGCTGTCATTTAAATGACCTTGGCTGGGAAGTGGCTGGATGTAATGACAGGCCCTGGGCTCCCTGCACCAGCAGGATCTGGAAATCAGAGTGCCTATTTTCGCAGAGTGTGACCAGCCCTCCTCAGGCGCACCAAACCTCCTCCAAAGTGTCCCCCAGATCAGGTAGGAAGGTAATCCTGAGCAATGGGGAGAGCTGCATTGTTATCTAACAGACTACTGATGGATTAGCAGGGCTTTCAGATAAAACCTTCTAGGGGTTAGAATTTCATTTCCCCTTCACACTCAGAGAGCAGAGATGAACTGGCTACTTTACTATGCTGCAGTTTGGACCAGAAAATTAACGCGAGAGACAGGGCTGGGCAGTGAAGTTCAAGGGCATGGTTGGGTTCCAGTCCTGGCTCATTCATGATTTCCTTGGGAAAGTCTGGACAAGACATTGAGTCTCTAGGCCTCTTTCCTTGGCTTCAAATGGGAAATAATAGCATCTCTCTGACAGGGGTGTCACTCACCTGAAATGAGAGCAGGGATGTGACTGTCCTTTGAAGAAGTTAAAAGTACTCGTCTGTAGAGCCTGTTACCATCACCCCGCAGGTTCTGCCTGCAACCCCAGGATCATCTGGTGGGACCTTTGAAGGAAGGCATTTGGACTGCATTTGCTCAGAGGCAGCATAAAGGAGGGAAGTCTTCCCTTCCACACTGTGGATATTATGAGAATCATGGTAGTGGCCACATACTTCTCTGAGGTCTGGAGGTCCCAGGGGCTTGGAAGCCAGCTGAGATGTCTAATACCACTGAAGTGCTTCTTACTCCATCATGTTGCCCCTCTACCCCCCCAAACCACCATGATTCCCACCCACTATCCTCCAGCCAGCCCTCCACTTCTGTAGGTCAGCCTGCATGCCTGAAGATGATGAACTTGGAAGTCCACTACCTTCAGGTAGATGCTGATCCTTCCAGTCATAATAAAAATCCTCATATCCAAAAACTTCTAGACAGAGAACATCTGGACGGCCAGGCAGGGGCATCTATGGGAGCAGCCAACTCAAGTGTAACATCAACAGTAGCCACCATTTCCTGAAGGCCTACAGTGTGCCCCAAATGGTACTGAGAGCTTTACAGAAATCCTCTCATTTCATCCTGTGACAAAACCATGAAGTAGGGACCAGACCTCACCCCACTCTTTGTCGACAAGGCAATTGAGGGGCTCAGACATGCACTGAGTTGTCAAAATTACTAAAGTTGGAGCTGGGTCCTGATCCCTGGCATGAGGGTGCTCCCACCAGCACTGTGGTCCCTACTTTCACTGCTTTCCAGAGTCATTCTCAAGTCCCTGCACTTCTCTGGATTCTCGTTTCAGAGTTCCCTCTCTAGAGGACAGCTTATCTGGCCTTTCAGAGTCTTGATTTCCTTGTTGGTAAGATAGGGTTGAGGGTGGGCTACACACTTTTAAGCAGTGAATTGTATTTAGCAATAAACGAATTCCAATAAAGCAGATACCGGATTAGCTGGCAACCTGAGTATTCCAGCTTGGACATTCTAAGAGCATTTGTTCTAACATTTCTGTCTTGCTGTGCCTTTGATCTAACCTAAATACCCACTGCATATGAACTCACCCATTTTTACGTGGAAACTTATCTCCCCACTGCAGAGATGAACTTGGAGTGTACAAGTGGACTTGCTGCTTGAGGGAAAATGAGCAGATGGAGCTGCAAAGATTAAAGTCACAAATGTGAAGCTGGGGACGGGCATGTGACAAGGGAGGAGGTCCTCAGGTTGCGCTGAACTGGCACATGTCACGCTCACACTGAACAAATCCCTTCAACTCACTGGTGACGAGGGCAGAGTTGAGGTTGGGGGGTACAGAAGATGGCAAATGAGGGAGCTGGAAAAGCAGATCAGCGGTCTGATTCCTGGCTCTGAGGGCACCCAAGAGCCCCCACCCCACTCCCTGCCAGATGGACACCCAGAGCAGCTGGCAAAATCCGATCCTGGCCTGAGATAATATCAGACCAAGGGGCAGAATGCTTCTAGGTAGAATTTACTTTCATTTTGCAGGTTTGAAATTGAGATCAAATTCAAGGTCTTGCTTAAAAATGTCATCCAGCAGGCTTCAGATCACAGCTCAGGCCTCCCTGACACCCAGCAGCAGTAGGCCTGGGACCTATGGGAGATGCCAGTCAACCTGTCTGTCCTGCTGTTCCTGAGGCCTATTTTCTGGTGTACTAGGGAGGGTGCAGCTGGCTGATAAAGGACTGACAATATCCTGCTGAATGTACTTGGAGTTGCACTCCTGGGAATCAAGACTTTCCTAATTCTAAACAATCAATTAATAAAAAGAAACAGGGCACTTTTGTTTGGGAGGGGACTCTGGGGCACCCATCTTAGCACCCAGGGCCCTTCCTGGTCAGGGTTTCTAACTCACTGCTCATGGGTTCTGCCCATGTACCTGCAGCTGGGCCTCAGCCCCACACTGAGGAACCTTGGTGTGCTCAGACACCCGCCCTGCAGGCCTGGCATCTGCAGGCTTGCTGTCTGGAAGGGGGAATGAGAAGCAGGCCACCGGCCAACAGCTGGGTCTTCAGAGAGCCTCATGGCTGCCGCTGGGTGCAAGAGAGGGGGAGAGGCAAATATTACAGCAAACAACTGCTTGCCTTCATGGAGATAGAGTATGTAGGAGACGAGCATGTGGGTGAGGATGGGAGCAGCAGGTAATGAGTTCATGGTCATTTCTGACCTGGAAAAAAAAAAAAAATCACCGTTAGGTAAATGCATTTTGTCAGTTACCTATGCCAGGTACTTCATAGAAATTATATCGAAACCTCAGAGTAGAGACAATGTTTCTGTTTTTTAGGGAGAAAACTGAGGCTCGGAGAAATTAGATGACTTTCCCTGGTGCCACAGGAATTAAAACCCAAGCTGGGGTCAGATTTTGACTTTTACTTACTGGCTGTGTGTACCTGGGTAAGATGTACTTACTGTCTTTATGTCTTTGTTTCTTTTCCCATAAAGTGGAGATAATACCTACCTCTCTGGGTCCTTGTGAGACATGTATGGGCAGGACCTTTAGGCATTTAATACAGTGCCCAGTATGGGAAGACACTGATGGGCAGATGAGTTCTCTGCACGCTGTTCCTCCAGCCCACAAGGAACAAGAGTGAATTCTAAGTGTTTTCTTCACTAATTATTTTCTCCTCTTACTGAGTCTTTAACTTCAAGACACATAAGAAAATAAGACTTTTGAAAAAGTCAGGGAGGACTGTCACCTAGCCTCAGGAGTCTTCCAGGTAATTCACTCAGTTCTCCACACTGCCAGGTTCCTGTTTTAGCTGCTTATAACAATACATCTGACCTGCTGCATGTCTCAAATTTAACCTCAATCCTGTCTGCTTCCTCTAGAAATGTCACTGTCACACGGTCCAGGAAGGCACATGGTCACAAGGCCTAGACACCTGTTTACCACCTGTTACCTAACAGCTGCTGTGGTTTGGATGGTGACAAAGCTCCACCTTGGCCATATCCTGTTCAGGATGGTCAGTCTTAACTCGTTTGTCAGTGAAAGCAGCAGACTGCTTTTCCGGAATCACCTGTGTCCTGAGGGTGAGGAGGATGGTGCCAGTCGCTCTGGGCACATGGAAACCCTTCCTCAACAGGTACAGGAAGTCCTCAAGTGACATCCTCTGTTAAGTTCTTAAAAAATGCGATTTTAAGTGAAATAAACCAATTTTACTTGAAGATAGTTGATACAAACAAGAGCTAAGTTTCTAAAGCATATTTCTTGTCACAAAGATATTACCAAACTTTTGAATGAAGACCCCAAGCAGTTTTAATATGGAACATTCATTTATATTCATTCATTCATTCTTCCAACTCACTTATTCCATTTCAGGCTTGTGGGAGGCCAGAGTCTTACTGGCAGCTCTGGGCTAAAGGCGGGACAACTGAGACATGCCCATGAACCTGACATGCACATCTTTGGGGTGGGGGAAGAAATTGGAGTCTTCAGAGAAAACCCAGGCAGACATGGAAGAACGTGACTGCTTCAGACAAAGACTCTGACCCTGGCCCTGGAGAGACCTTTTTTTCTCTCACCAACCTTGTAAAGAAATGACACTGAATGAAACCACCTACCACTTTATCCGAGGAACGGCTGTTGCTTTTCCCCACGCTGCCAGGAAGCGCTGCATGTTAGCCTGTGTTAGAGGGAGCAAGGTTAAGAAGGCAGGCTGCCCGGGGAGATGGAGAACACCAGTACATAAAATCTCTCTCCACCAGTGAGACGGGGGAGCCGCAGTGCAGCCACAGCCTCCTGCAAAGCAGAGATTACCACCTCACATACCTTGAAACAATGATACTATCAAGTTGACATTCCCGACTCTTTGGGGGAAGAGATTACATGCATAATAACCATTTTCCAGCGCCAGGGAAGAGGAGTACAGACAGTCAGTGGGAGGAGGGGCCTGAGTCTCAAATCAGAGGCAACAGACCTGTGCGTTATGTACACAGGTAGACGTTTCCATTTTTATAGCTCCACTGAATTCCCTCCCAAAACAGCAAATTCTGCAGCCTCTAATTTTCCTCTTTGTGCAGTTCCGCGTCAGGCCATCTCCCTTTTCAATTCAGCAGCCTCTTGAGGGGTGTGTGTGCGCACAGCAGGACTGAGGGGGCAGATGGCAGCCTCTCCACTGCAGCCACAGAGGGCTTGGCCCCAGGGACAGTGCTCTGGCACCAGCAGAGAGTCTTCCCAGCTACTCCAGCCCCTCTCAGTACACTCAAAAGTGAGGGTCCATTTCTTACTTTCTTCCCAGTCTCCAAAGTTAGTGTGGCTTCAGGAGCAAAGTTCTTAATTTGAGGACCACCTCACCACAAGAACAGTTTCTTTGGGTGTGATGAGTAAAATCTCCCAGAAGATGATTTCTTATCCTCTGCTCCAGAAAATGTCCAGCTCTGATTCCGTAAAGGACACATGCTGTGCTTTTTCAGTCCCTCAAATTTAACCCAACTGACATCATTGACAACCCCTCCACCTCAAGATAGAAAGTGGTTATCACTTATATTTGTTTAATACTTCATAATTCCCAAAGTGTTTTCACCAAAAAAAACTTTTAAAAGTCAAACTAAAATCTTCATAGCAACGTAGGAGACAGACTGGACAGGTATTATTGTAGCTTTACCAGAAGCAGCAATAAAAGCTCAGAATGGTTGACAGACTTGCTCAAAGTCACACCGCTGCCAGGGTGCAGAGAAGGAACACCAGTCTTTGGGACTTTGGTCCCAAAAGTCCTAGCAGCTGGCTAGGCCTCAGGAAGCTGCCGCCCCTGCTGGTGCCACTGAATTTGGCTCTGGGCACTCCAGGACTGGACAATGGACACCAAGATACCCCAGTTGGAAAACCTGATGTTTCTAGAGTATTGCTGGAAGAAAACAGTAAAAGGGCAGGATGGCGTTAGTTTTACCGAATCTGGTTCCCATCTAGAGGTGTTGCTTACAAATGAGTCTGGGAAATGTAGTTTTGTTTGTTGGTTGCCTGCCTCTGTGGAACAGCAAGGGCCTTAGGAGGCTGGGATGGGCATTGAGCAGGCCAGTGCAGTGCTACCCCAGCAGCTGGTCTGCTGCCCATCTCCTCTCTCATCACCAGTGGAAACCAACAGGGCAGACTCACTGGGAAATCAATGCAATTCGAGTGGACATTTTTAAAGTCTTTATTAATATAGGAAAAACCCATGGCATACAGTGGTGTGTTGTAAAAATGCACACAGATCCCACGCCTCTCAGGAATCACTGATGTACTTCGTGGTCGAGTGGAGGATTTCTAACCCATGAAGCTGTCTCAGTTGATCAGCAAACCTGTCATAATCAGAACACAAACCCCAGGACATAAATGCCAGGGCCCAGCCTTTGATGCACAGAGTAAACCCCCTCAGATGGAAGCTGGAATGGGCAGGGCTGTAGAAAGAGGGCCCAAAAGATCCCAATGACAAGGCCCTCAGGAGGGCACAGAAAACACTGCAAACGCTCTCGCTATAAGTAGAAGACATGACAGGCTGAGTGACATGACCTGCTCTCAGGAACTCCCTAGCAGGTTGCCCCTTTGAACCTGTCCTAGCTAATGTGCCTCATTCCTTCTGCTGGAACAATCAGACACAACATGAAAGGGCCCAGGCCAATCCTCACTCCACAGAGGAAGATCAGGTGTGCAGCTAGCCCCTGCCCACAAAGGACCCTCACCCACGCCAGGGTTCCACCACTCCAACACAGGCAGGCCCTGCACAGGAGCACAGGAGGCAGATGCCCATACACAGGGCATAGGACCAGAGCAAATGGGAATCTGAGCTCAAAGAGATGAGCCGCAGTTACAGCAAAGCTCTCTAGCCCTGTTGAGTGGCTGATACACTTCACATTTCTCTTCAGTTTTTTTCCAGCCAGCCAGAGTCCCCTCGCTGGGTATTCTCTCATATGCTTATTACGCCACGGACAAATAATGGAGAGGGAGGTCTGTTTCTGGAAAAGCAGAGAAGACAGAAAGGGAGAGGAGGCGAGAAGTGTGAGAGGGTGAGTAAGGGAAGGGCAGAGGAAAATGAGGGCATGGGAAGGAGAGATGGTCCTGGTAGTAAATGCTCAGAAGAAATCCTTGTCACATCAACGGATTGACTCTAAGGTCAGAGCAAGACAGACGCCCAGTTTCCCCAAAGCAGGCTTCCTCCAAACAAGCAGCTACTGGGACCCAAACCTGTCTGCACACAGGCACTAGGGCTCCGCTCGTGGAATTCTGTCAGCGCAATGTCCCAGCCACAGCCCAGCTGGTCCTGCCACCCTCATACCTGGGCTCCACGGTGCATAGCTTCCCCAGGGCGATGCCTGCATTCAGCTGCACATCCGTCTTCTGTGAGTCATTGCCTGCCTGCTTCAACAAGACCTGCACGATGTCCGTCTTTAGCAGAGTGGCCGAGGCTTGCGGCACCTCCATGCAGTTCCCCAGACACAGGGCGGCATTGCCCACCAGGATCTCATCCTCTGAGCTGAGCAGCTTCATCAAGATGCTGAACTCTACAAGATAGGAGGATAGGCATGGCCTCTGCCAGTTCCTTATAGGAGGTCACAGGAAGGTGTCACTGGCTGTCAGGCTTCTCCAGAAACTCTGAGGAAGGACGTGTCCTGCACTCATTCAACAGATCTTGAGTGCTAAGAACCTCCTCAGGGCCTCCCTGATGGCACAGCAGTTGAGAGTTGGGCTGAGAAGCTGCCCACAGCCTCTGCAGCACCGGTTCGATCCCCGGCCTCAGGGCGAGGGTCCCGCGTGGCGTGCAGACCTCTCCTGCCGCCCACTACTCCCCTCAGCAGTGTACTTCATCAGTCTGCCTGTTCTGTTCCCTGCTCTGGCTCTAGTGAATTCTCTCACCCTCCCGTGCCTCTGACTGTACCCAGTGCTTATATAAATAAATAAATAAATCTTAAAACAAAACAAAACAAAACAAAAAATAACCTCCTCAGCCCTTGGCTATGCCTTAGCTCTCTCAGGAGCAGTGCCTGGCATGGCATAAAGGTGGTGTGGACGAAGGCCATGCACAGACAGGTCTCTCTTGTCTGAAGACCTCTCTGTTCTGACCTCTATGCTCCATCTGCCAACCTCTGTTGGGAGACCCAGCTGTAACCTGGACAGAGGACAAGTAATAGGGTCCAAAATGTTCCTACTTCTGCCGTGGGGTCCTGCTCAGGGCACATCCTGTGTGTCCCAGATGAGGAGTTCAAGAGAACACTTGCAGGCTGCCTTGGCTGGAAACCCTGCTACCATGACTGAAATGAAGCTCAGACTCAGATTTTCCTTGTTCACAAAAGGATGAAGCAATTTTCCCCTCATGAAGAAAGAGGACTAGGGTTAGGTCACTCTAAGTATGCTTTAGAAACAATTTCAATTTATTTGGTGAGAGGAGAGAGTTCCTGTCTCCGACCCTGCTCTACCTGAGCTGTTCCAAGGTCAAGTCTCCAGTGTAGGCATCCACCTGTGTGCAGCTCAACACTAAATTTTATGCTTTCAGAACCAGAAATAAGCTGACATCTTATTCTGCTGATGCCTAGGGTGGGGTTAACAGCATTATGCTAACTCTACCCTATCTTCTCACCCAGAGTGCCCTGTGCATCTTCAAGGATATAAGTAACTTCTGGGAGGTGGGCTCCACTTAGTGAAACTGTCACTTACTTTTATCCAGTCTTATCACTTCTTCTCGTGCTTCGTGAAAACTATTAGTGCAGATAGCTAGCGTCTTCACAGCATAACGTGACGCGGTCTGGCCTCCTGTCTAGATTTGAGAATGAATTAGAAAAATAAAGTCAATCTTGTGATTGTTCTTGGTCAGAAACCACAGTAAGCAGCTCTGACTGTGCTAGGGGCTCCCTGAATTTCTAAAGAACAAGTGTGTGCTTTCAGGCCTTGTTCCCACCAGGAGGGCATTACTCAGTCTCCAATATAGCCCACAATCTGCCAGAAATGCTGGCCTGTCACGTACACCTGAGTAATTACCTGTGCAAGGCTCTATGCGTGAGTGGTAAGAGAACAACTGGCAAATCTACCAAAAAGGGAGGAAAGGGCCCTCTCGTGTCTACCATTTGAGAATGATGGGTGACTCGCTAAGGCTGACAGGCCTGCATGGAAAACATCACGAACCCAGATCATTTTAAGAGGTGACAACTATCAAATCTTAACACTTAAAAAGTACCCAACACGGGTCTTTAAGCTGCACGTGTGCATGCTAACGCATCTGTGTACACACAACACGTGTGCGTGCATGCAAGGGACAGGCTCTGGTGTGTATGGCGAGAATCCTTACCCACGTGGCAACCTAAATTCAGACGCCCTGTCCTGCCCCTCATTGCCCTAGCCCAGCAGCAGCTCCTAGTGGAGCCAGCTTCCTAGCCCACTCAGCCTGGGGTTTTATGAGTAAGCCTCCTGTGGAGCTGCCGTGCTGTCATGGTGAGTGTGTCTCGCTAGGCATGTACAGCACAGGCAGGATGGAGAGATGCAACCTAAATTATTCGCCTTGCTGGCTCAGGGGAATGGAGTGAGCTGGTGTGCTGCCTCACTTACATTCACTGCACTTGGGTCCTGGGGAAAGCTCCCAAACACCCCTTGTTCTGCAACCTACATCTCTCGTATAGAGTTACTTCCAAGATTCTCCAGATAACCGGGCAGAGCACTGTGAGTGGGAAACCTGAGCAAAAGAATGGCCTCAGAAACCTTGCTGAGGGTCACTTGGACCATCATTTTCAAGGACAGCGGCCACATATTTTTAAGTGAGGCTTGAGTGGGAAGTGGGTCATCTAGATTTATCTGACCAACATCTAGATTTATCAAGAGAGACTCCTCAGTCAAGTTTAAAATCTAGCAGGGCTGAAACAGCAGCACATTGACTAAACAAAACTCCCTTAATTCTGTTCTCCCGATAACACATGACACTCCTGAAAATTCCAGTTCTTGTAACTAGTAAGAGGTTACCTTCAGGAACTTCATCATTTTCTTTACCACTCCTGCCCTCACAGCCTCCTCAACAATTTTCAGAGAGGAAGGAAGGGTGCGGCTCAGCACACCAGCAGCTCTCTGAGTGAAGCAGAATATAAAGAATGATTATATGCTCTTTTCAGAAATGCTGACGACCCTTCAAAGTATTAGGCAAACAATCATAAGTACTGAAAGCAAAAGATGCACCTTGATTTTAAAATTACCTAATGGTCAAGGAAAAGAGGGCAAACACCGCTTTTCAATAAAGGTGCTGGGTAAGGGATTAAAGCACGGGGTCTTGGTGGGCAGAGGCCCAGCTGACATCAACTTACACAGGACCAACCAGCTCAACCCTGGGAAAGTCCTGCCCTAGATCTCCTGTGGTGCTGTTTTCAGCTGGCCCAACAGATGTTTCACTCCCTAGGGTGATCCTCTGGGTCTTCGAGCTTCTCTATCTTTTCTGCATCTCTGTCTTTTGTTCTAATCCTAGGAGACTTCAATTACTTTATTTTGCAGTTCTGACTTTTTTTTTTTTTTAATATTCTGAATTGTTACTGTTATGGATATAACACAATGCTGGAATCTTTCTGAAACAAATGACAGTTATTTTTCTTCTGTTTTCTGTGTCATCTTTGTTTCTTCTGGGTCAAATTTTCTCTTTATCTTAGCTTTTCCATTTTTGTGTACAGCTTTTCTGAAAAGTCTGGTGACCCTTAGGTGCCCATCAACATTTCAGAACAAAGCAATCAGAGTATGTTTGGGTGTGCTATGTCAACTGGCAGGTGGAGAGGGGACACCCCCAAATACCACAAAGCTAAATGGTCTTGTTAGGGCTTTTACCTCCTTTAGAGAAAACAAAGTCATGGGAGGAACGCCTGGCAATCAGGTGCAGGCCCCCATTTCTTCCTTCCGCCCCCTGTTGCACCTGGTGTTCTGAAGTCTCCATTTTTTCCAGGGCACTGTAAGTCAAATCTGCACCTACGCTAAGGGTCCCACAGTCCTGCTGCATTACTCACCATTCTTCCAGTTATTCCCCATCTTCCAGAAACTGGTTAAAATTACTTGCCCACTAGTGGCCTCCTGCCTGTCCACTTTGTCAATGTTGGCTTTCATTCTCCTCGCCCCCCTCCCCATGCCTTTAGTCTCATATTAATGAGATCTCCTGAGGGGGAAGGGACAAACTTGTATATTATCAAATTGCTGATCTGCTTCCCACAGGTGCTAAGACGTTGCTCAGATGACACAGATCCCTTTTCAGGCCAGACAGAGGCGAGAGGGCGCTATCGAAGAAAGGACACCCCCAGCCAAACTGCTGCTTCATTAGCACCCAGATAGGATACATGCAGAGCCTTGGGAAAATCAGAATCTGGCTGAGAGAGTCCTTGATGGGTCAGCTTGAGTAGCGTAGGCCTAGCTTTAGGTCCAGCCCATGCAGAGAAGCCCAAGTTTTGAGAACAGTGGTGCTTATCACTTTTGGGGTCATTTTTCCTGAGGATCTGGTGAGAGCTATAAATCTCCTATCCCCAATGAAAAGAGACACACACTTAGAACTTCCTACACAACTGCAGGATTTCAGGAAACTCAAAGACCCATCCCACATTCCTGGAATCCTGCCCAAAAACCTTTACCCTGTGACAGCTGAACTGATTGTAGGGAAGCTGCAGGTATGCTAACTGCTAACAGGATATGCTACATCTGCTCAAAATTCTTGTTACATCCCTGGTACCAGGGCCCTGTCTGTGATCTTTAGGAGTTGATTTCCCAGACCTGCCCTGGATGTGACAAGCACTGTTTCTCTAGGTTTTAGGGTCTTGATCTAATAGGTAGAAAAGTTGAGGTGATCAAGAATGTGAGTGAAGGACACATCTTAGAATGATAGGCCATAGCCTCCTGAATCGTATTAATATTCTTCCTGGTGCACTGTTTTAAGTATAGGCCTTTCTCAGATTTCTTATCCAAATGTCACCAACAGGAGTAAGAATGCCATCCCAACGTGATTCTCTACCAGGGCTAAAATCATTATGTGTAAACAACCGCTAGGATAATTGGCTTCAAAATATGAGCCTGATTTTTTTTTGACTCTGGAAAAAAGATTCTAACTCAAATCACTTGGCCTGTACAATTTGCACAAGGGTATCTCAAGATAGGACAGATCTGAGAGATTCCATTGTATAAACTGCTAAGGTTCAGACAGTACAGAAAAGGGATTCTTAATTCTGGTTTCTTGTACTCTAGGAGGTCCACAGGTGGGCACTGTGTAGGGGTTACCAAACCTAGGCAAATCTGGTATTCATTTGCCAATAGGCAATGTTCTGTGGAGGATGTGCACCCTGCATCTTGGAGTCAGCAGATTCCAAAGGTCTGGTGACTTTGAAAGAGTACGATTCAATGCAGTGAAACAAAAGGCAAAACAGAACAAAGGAAGTTGCTTCTGGAATTCCCTGTGAGACACTTACTGTCAGGATTCCTCCATCCTGGCTGTTCAGTAGTGACATACACCTTCTGCTCACCTCCGCAGCCCACACCTACAACAGGAGGAGGAGGGGATTTGGGTGTCTTGGAATTCTCAGTGAAGCTTCTTCTGGGCACTCAAACACAATGCACCAAGGCTTCCTTCTCACACTGCCACTGCGTTTACATTTCCTTCACTACACCTTCTTCTATCACTCTTATTTCTTCTGCCTGCCTTCCCTTACTGTAGAACAACACCCTGAGAGTGGGGACCACTTTTGACATTGTAAGTCAGAACCCAGCACCATGCTCAGCAGTTTTCTGGATGAACGCCTGAGTAATGCATCTATCCCTCAGCAGAACAAAATGACAGAGTGCTTGTCTAGCTGTCCCCAGGCTTATGGCCTGTTCGAGTGCTTCTATTCTTTAGTGGCAGTGAGAAGAGCCCTATACAGCATAATGTGCTGCTGATGCTGTTCCTGGTGGGGTGACATGAATGCCCTACCTCAGAGACAAAGGTGGACTGAAGACACAAGTTCATCATGAGTCCCAGGAGCGCATATATGACCTCTCTGAACAAGTCCACATCCTCCTCACACCTGACCTTGGGAGACAAAACAAGGGAATCAATAAACTTTTTGGCTTGAAGCTTTCACTGTCATCTCCTCCCACTGGTAATGGTTTCAACATTACCCACACTTCCTAAATTGTCAATGTTGTGAACCTAAGTGGTGTCACAGGATCAGAGGCCAGATCCATGAGGTAATGTCAGTACAGGAGACTTGCAAGGAGTCCCCAATGCCTATGCCATGTGGTTGGCATGACTGGTCCTATGTTTAAACTGGAGAGAAAGCTGCTGAAATGGATGGTCAAGCCACCACCACCAGCATGTGCTTCTAGCTTCTCCAGGGTGAATGAGACTAATCTGCAGGAATCTTTAAGGGCAGTCACCAGTCATTAAATCTATGGTTATAGGAGGGGATCAGCCAGCCAGTGGCTCCAGCACCCTCAGAAATAGAAATTTTTTGAAAATCCAGATTATTAAGAAGCCAGTGCCCCCAAAATTGATAAAAGGTCAACTTTGACTACAAAAGCTAAAATACCATGAGGCCCAAACAGGCGTTTCCAAATTCTTCAGAGGTTGCCATCTGCTGTCTGGCAGCAGCCTCAGCACTGAGGTTTCCTATGATGGCAAGACACTGGCAAAAAGCTGAGGACTTGGTCACCTTGGGGTCTCTCTTCTAAAAGTGAATCAAGAGGAAGCAAATCAGCAGAGAGCAGGTAAATGAGGCAAAAGTAACCCTCACTCAACAAAATGCCTGGGAACCAAAGAGTATAATGTCACCTGGGGGTCCTGTGAGGGTTATCATGCTGGCTACAGAATGGAGGCACCCAGTGGGGTAGACCCCAGAGAGTCCCACCCTGGAATAGAGTGGCCTAGGGCTCAAACTCAGCAATGACACCAATCAGCTGGGAGAACCCAGGCAATCCCATCCCTTCTCAGAGCTCTGTTTGCATATCTGTGAAGTCCTGGTGTGAGGATGTGCTCTCTTGAGCCCCTGAAACTTCTGACTCACTGGGACCAGGGTCTAGTCACAACATGTTTCCCCAGGAGTACCCCAACTCTTGTTATTTTCTGTCTTATAAGCTCAAACCACCACCTGCCCACCACTTAGGGGAAGAGCTGCCCACAGTACTTTTAATGGGACTCAGAGTCAGTAGGGGGCTGATGGAGACCAACAATCTCTCTCCTGCAGCCCTGGATGCAGGACACATCCAGCTTTGTCTCCCCTGCCACCAGCCCCGTCCATATGCCATCGCCACCTGTCCCCACTGAGGCTGTTTAATAACGCAAATTGTGTAAATTCCAGCTGTGAATAAATGATTAATCAACCCAAGAGACAATAGGAGTTCTGGAGTATAAATCATGTCTAAACAGCTCCTGACAGTGTCTGCCCAGATGATAAGAATGAGGGTTTGCCCACCAGAATGCCTGTGAACACAGGGAGAACATCTGGAAGGTTGGCCTGGAACCAGACTTGGAACCTAGTGAGAAAACATGAGCCATGATTTATTCTACATTGCATAAACTGTAACATAAACACAGTGTCTTGGGAGCAGTCCTAAACTCTGGGTCATGTGATCTGCAGCATGTGTGGATGAGTCATTCTCAGAGCTCCCCTCCACTGCACCCAATGTCACTCACTGGGTTTGTAATGTGGCTTTAATTTTTCTAAGTCCGGAGAATTACTTTTGATATTAAACAAAACAGATCTCAGACGGCAGTTCTCTTATGCTAAAGTTGCTGGAATCCCTTAGCTTCTGCCAAAGTGACTCAGCACTACCTTGGCCATTGCTGAGTGTACATGCTGTGTGCTAAGGGCAAGCACATTGCCTCATCCGCCAGGAGGAGCACCTGATGCAGATCCATCTCCGTGACAGCTGGAACAGCTATCAAAATTTCTGGCCTGTGCAAGGGTCTAAGAACATGCATGGCTTTCTCTCATTTTATCATTTCTAAGCAATATACCCAGGAATTTATGAGGAAACTAAAAACCAACCAACTAACCCACTAAGATGTATTTTTTGAAAGGCAGAACTTAAGAATTAGACTATCTAAGACCTTTACTGTCTTCCTCAGTAGCTAAGCACTGCTCCCATCAGTGGGGGTGGTGACTACTGAGAATGCTACTGGCCACACTTTACTGAGCACTGTCCTTACTCAGGTCCATTCAACACACATTTGCTGGGGAGTTCCTATTAGCCACCTTTCCTGACCAGAGAGGTCATGTTTGAAAGATATTAAAGCTTCCACATCCATTGAGGACTGCCCCACACTGCACCCTCAGAGAGACTGGAAAGGCCAACCACAGCATCAAGGGAGGCATTCACCCTTCTGCACCATGAATCCTATGATGCTTAATTGGTCTGGCCTCCCGTATACTGCACGTTTTTTATTTATTTATTTATTTTTAGTATTTTTTTTTCTCAAGTGGGATACAGGCCAGAGTTGCGGGGGGTGGGGTGGGGGGGTGTGAGAAGATTCACCAGAGACAGGCAGATGTACCGAAATACACTGCTGAGGGGAGCAGCAGGCGAGACAGGAGAGGTCTGCTATGCCATGTGGATTGCTCCCCAGCCAGCCGGGGATGGAACTTGTGCTGCAAAGGCTGTGGAAAGCCTCAGAGCAATGCGTTTAACCCCCTGCATCACCAGGGAGGCCCTACTGCACATTTTTAAAGATCAGACAATTCAACAAAGATTGAATAGGAAACAACAATTTCTCACAATAAAAGTTACCTTTCTTCCAGAGTCAAGTCTGTGAGTAGTCCCATGGCTGAGTTGGCCTTCTTATCTGAGAAATCAAGAAATGATACCAGGGCTTCCAACAATCTGCAAAAATCCATAACAACCTCAGAGTGGGCTGTCCTCCAACTGACAGCATCCTAACAGGAGACCTTGTAAGGACACCAGGAAGGAGAAAAACTAACAGGGTGGTCTTGCCATACCCTCCTAGGAAGTCCAGAGCCTTGCCCACCTCACGAGACAGACCCTCTCCTAGGGGAATAGCTCACCGCTTAATGCCAATTCCCAGGGTTTTGGAAGTTTTAACCGAAGTTCATTTAGTGTACAGGTCAACTTGGACAGAGCTGGGCTGAGGAGGGCCTGCTATGCCCTGCTGCAGTGGGGTTGAGGAGACACTTGCCCCTTGTGTGTGTGCAGGCAGACTGTCGGGTCCCTCTGTCTCTGGACGAGGTCGCATTTTAATACAAGCTCCCAGGCAGTGCATTCTCAAGAGGAAAGCCCCCTGAGTCTCACAGGGAGTGGAGAGGCATTTCAGTGTTTTATCTAGGAAATAGCAGCACAGATGTGTGTGTTATACAAATCACTTTGGCAGCATGGTGGAGACTGGTTGGGAGCAGGTAGTAGAGGAGGCAGGGAATCTGATAAGGAAAAAGTAGGATTGTACAGACAAGGACCAAAGGATTGAGCTGAGGTAGGGACAGAAGTGTCATGAAGAAAGCGGCGCTCATAGAGACCTAGGAGATGACTAATGACACTGAAAAGCTCCAGAAGGAAAGGAATCCGGAAATGCTGAGGAAACAGAACGCACAATAATCGTATTATAGATGTGCAGAGGGGCTGTCAAGGGGAACTCTCAGCATCTGCCTCAGGTGATATGGTGGATGGAAATACTATCTTTGGAAACAGGTAATTCAGAGGGTCAGCTGGAAGAACCCCTCCTGGATTTATTAAGTTAGTGATACTCATGATGTTGAGATGGAGCTGTGGAGTGGCAGAACAAAGATTTCTTCCAGCACTTGAGAGACTTATACATGAGAATGAAGCCATGCATGAGAAGGACAATGGTAGGGTTCCAGGGTCTGTGACTTAGGAGGGTGACAACATAAGGGGGTTCACAAGGAAATCAGGGAAGGATGGTACCCTAGACAGCCATGGTTGTGGAGTTTGAGGAAGAGCACAGTTATCAATAGGCCCAAATGCCATCAGTAGTGAAGGAAGACAAAGACAGAGCCCACTGGGTCAGGTATGGATTCCAGTCACCTCTATCTACAGTGCTGGTTTTATTTAGCAGCTTGTTTAAGGAGGGACCAGAGGAATGGTCGAGGAAACTAGGAGGCCTAACCTGGAAATGGTCAGTCAGTACAGGTTAGTGCAAACACAGAAAGTGGGAGTCGATGAGTTATATTTGTAGACCTTCAACAGACTGAACTGAAGCCCCAGAGAAAGGAGGCAGAACTGTCCTAGAATGGAATGGGGCTAGCAGCTTGTATTCAGTGTAAAAAGATTTTATATTAATTAGAACTGTTCCCAAGAAGGATATTCTTGAGAGGAAACAGCTGCTCCTCTCATTAGCTGGAAAAAGACCCTCAGTCTATTAGCTGTTAGAGTACCACCCCAATCAAATGGAGAATGATATAACGAAAATGCTGGGATCCTCCTTGGAGGGCATCTGAGACACCACAGAGGGAAGCGGGATGCTGGATGGGGCTGGACTGTTGCAAAGGTACCAGGTAAACACCTGCTTCTTCTACAAATCCCCAGCCTTCTAAAGAGTGGATTCCAGGGCTCCTGCTGTCAGAAATCATTTATTTACAGTTAATTCAGATGCCTTCCTCACCAGTTTAAATGCTTTCTTCAGTCTTGAAGATGAATGCTAATGAATCTAAAGGGTTCAAAAGAGTCAGCAGTCTGAGATCATCTTAGTTTCTGCCCTGGGAGATATAACTTGACTCCCTCTCCATGTGATAAAATGCACATCCTAACTGGCTCACACCTGAAGAGGACAGGGTGTCACTTCCTACTCCCTCTCTTCTCTTTCGGTGGTATATCTTCTGCCTTGCTGACAAGCAGCTGCCCCTGTAGGCAGACCACAGGCTGGAAAATAGTCTAGTGTAACAAAAAATGTACTTCTGCCTCAGTTCAGGACCCTGAGCAACAGACCCAAAAGAGGGAAAATAACTGCAGACGTTATTAATGGGCCCATGCTAAGTGTCAGACATGAGAGCAGAGTTTCCTGTGGCGGATGTTGCTTGCAGGCTAACCCCATAGGCATCTGCTTTTCCCCTTCTGCCCTGCTCAACTCTGACAAAAGTTGGAACCACCTTCCCACCAGGGGGTGACACAACACCAACTAAAGAGAAATGAGTAATTTTGATAACAGGGACAGAGCCAATGAGTACTGACCTGTCTTTGAGGGGGACGTGATGCTTGCAATGGCAACAGCCTCCAGTGGCCAGGAGGGAAAGGTCAAGAGGTCGGAGATATTGACCCTGAATCTTTAAGCCACTGAATTGGCTGTTGCCATCTTTAGCCGTTTTCATTGTAAGAGAAAAACAAGACCACTTTCTCTTGGTCTTTTGTAAGCAGTAGCAGAAAGAATTTAACAGGCACGTACATACACCACCTCTCTAGGTTTCACTCTAAGTCTGTGATACAGAGAAGGCACTGGGGCTCATTGAGGTTTATTTTCCTGGGTCGCATAATCAGAAACCAGCAGAGATTGGGCTCAGGACTGCTTGAATTTAAAAAGCCAGCAGTTCCCACAAAGTGACACTGACCCTTGCCTGGTTCCTGTCAGTACATATTGGCCTCTTGAAACTTTTCATATAGGGAGAATTTTGAGAGGAGATGGTATGTGTGCTGCTCTGTGCAGATTGGGGCCCTGTGCAGCCAGTCCTGCTTCAAATCATCTTACTTCAGAGAATACACTCCATCTCTTTTCGGTTTATAGAGAGAAACAAGAATAGTAGGCCTGAAGGTACTAAGCAGAGGTAGTTTGACTGTCTAAAGAGAGTAGGTGGGACTGCATGAAATGATCATGAATGCCACTCTCCAAGACACTGGAAAAATTCAAACTGAAACTGAAGCAATTCAAAGAGAGCTGGGGGGGAAAGCTTATGATAATTATAGTTACATTTACTAAAAAAAAGCCCAAACCAATTGAAAAAACTATGATGAAGGAATTGAGAAAGCAACTGCAGAATCATTTGAAATGTGAAGTGTGCTTCTGAGGACTGAAAGCTGCGAACCATCAATCTGCCTGTGTGAGCTGAACTCAGGGGCTTGCCAAGACCTTTCCTGTGAGCCACCAGGGTTGTGAGTGGGCACAGAGCAGGGTGTAACCACAGCCAAGGTTTAATAATCACCCTGTCCTTAGCACACAATGGGCCTTCTTGTCTACACAGGACAGGTGCTAGAAGTCTCAGCTTGGTCCAACAAATACCTGAAAAATTTCACATTTGTTCCTTTTCTTATTGGGAAGAGTGAATAAGAAGGAGCCGGCTCCAAGACCTGGGAGACAGCTGGGTGGGATTCCCTTGGCTATTTGCTATAGTTTATCTTGCTCCAACTGTGGAATGGGATAATTAACATTTATCTTGCCTACCTTGTGGCAAAGGAGAGGTAAAATGTGATCATAATCAAAAGAATCAGAAGTGAACTTCTGTTTTTATATTATGTGTGAAGCATTTACAAAGCAAGCTATAATCACTGCCACTATCTCCATTAGGCTGAATCACATGAACTGCCAATATTTGATGTAAAAAATGGCAATTTCACATGTTCAAAATGAATAATCTTTAAACTGCAAGCATGGGCACAATCACCATGGTCTGGAAATTTTTAATAAACTCTACTGGAAGAGACGCACATTCTTTACCTACTGCCTTAAGCCTTGTGCAGATCGACATGCAATATTTGATATGTGCTTTACTTAGTCATGCTCTGCCATGTTCCAGAAGCAATATAAGGATATGCAAGTAAGAGAGTAATATCTGAAACAGGAATGAAAGAAGAAAAGTAAGCACAGAAACAGGGTAGAGCCAGGACTGAGGCTAAAGGGCAGAAGCACATGACCTGTTTTAAGGGTGGGTTCCCAAACTGGCTTAGGAAGAACTGCCATTTAAACTGTCTACTATACATGGAGATGAAATTTAAGTTCAGAATGTGAACTAAGGAGTTGGTCTTGGAGCTCCTCAGGAGGGAAAGTAACTTTCAAAGGTTCTTCCGATTAATAATTCTCTGTAAAGTCTGCTGGTGCCAATCTTACATCTGGGATGTGATGGGAGTTTAACTTGGTAGTTGATAACGAAGATGGCCAGGGAAGGTCACAAGGCACAGGCTTACTGGGTGAGGTCCAGGTGGCTGATGATCAGGCCCCGTCCGTTCTCTGTCTGCGCGAACTGCAGCAGCAGGGCCAGGCTCTGCTGCTGGATGGTCAGGACCCCGCAGGCCAAGAGGGAGGGCAGCAACCTGCCCATGTCAGGGTGCATCACAAGCAGGCGCTGGTTTTCTTCTGTAAAAGACAGGTGCCCCAGGACAGCAGTTAAAGCAGGCAGTTTCCAGCAAGCCTGAGTGGCAACATGACCCTTCACCACACACGTGAGGGCCAGGATAATGAAGTGTGAGCACACAGACTCTAGAAGCAGACTGCTAGATCTGACTGACCTGGTGAACCACCTTAACTAGTTACAAGATTCTGTGAGCCTCAGTCTCCTCCTCAGTGAAGAGAGAAAAATGATCAAACTATCAGAGCAATTATGAGGGTGAAATGAGTTAACACGTGATCATGCTTGGAACAGAGACTGACACCTATACATTAGCCACTACCATTATTATGGTCAAAGGGCCTTTTGATATCTGTGTGTGAAAATGGGAAATGTGAGGAAAGGGAACGAAATCAGCCCAACTATTGACTATCTAGACTATCACTTTTCATATAATGGCCAGAGCAAGCACTTGCGTTCTTTCTAGAAAAATGGAGTATTTCATGAAAACATTAGTTAATAAAATACGCCCCTTGCCCCCTTTATAGAATATGCACTTATTTTCAGGGTAGTGGGATTGGACTGCCCCTTCACCTGGTTCACTCTTCCTAACCAGGTATGTGATTTTGAGGTTAGGCAAAGATACAGGCTGGAGGATGAGACAAAGCCATGAAACAGCAGAATTTGTTTAGAGTTTGTCTAGGTTTTTTTTTTTTTGTTTTCTGGAAACAGTCACCGTAATCAATTCAACTAACACTGAAGTAGAATAATACTGACAAAAAGAGTCCCATTCTTTCATACCCCCTCCTCCAGGTAAGCCATTCTCTAAAGGAGTTCACATGATTAATGTTAAATATAGCATACATTCTTCCCTGTGATTGGCTTCTCTCCCCCACTCAACAATATATCACAGACATATTTCAATGTCCTTAATTTTAAACATTCCCTATCCTTTTTAAAAGCTTCTTTGTATCTGCTGAGTTGGAAACAGGAAAATTTTGTTGATTTGAGGAAGAACATTTACATCACAGACTGTTTAACATCCAGAAACATGTGATCCCCCTAGCCCCACCAATGCAGGTTCACAGAAACCGGAGCAGAATGTAGACTAAAGAAGTGAGGGCTGCAGAGAGGACTCTGTCCAGAGTCACAGTCAGTAATACAAGGTCACCAAGCCCTGCCTCTTCGCTCTCCAGCAAGGGGACTTACAAGATCATCGCAGGAGCCAGTACAGCACCCCACAGAGCAGCAGGGTACCTTGACATTAGTCTGAGCCTAATTTCTTTCACAAACGAGGCCTTCTGTTTCCCTAGCCTTCTAATACTTCAGATGATTCTACTATTACTAAGGGAAAAAATTGCATTATCTCATACTCAGCATTTTATAGTTCTCAAACTGCATCTGTCACTGACTCCTGAGGAGCCTTGTAAAAAGAAGACAGAGCTATCATTATTCACATTTTCTGTGTTTTGTGTCCAAGGACAGAACTTTTCCTCTGAAAAAAATTTTTTTAAAATGAGGGAAATGCTTAAAATTTTTACTTACTGTGAGACCACAAAAGTAGTAAGAAAGATTGCACAAAAATTTAAACCCCAGATGTTAATATTCAAGAAGGTAAGCATTAACAAGGTACATCAAATCCCTATAATTTACTGTACCAATACTATACACTAATAAGTGTCACAAGAAGTCAGCAAGGATGACTGTTAATCTTGATGCTGAAATGGGTACAGCGCTCATCAAAAAAGAAAAATATTTTTATCCAGACCAGAAAGGAGAAACTCTACTTTAACACATGAGCAGAAGCTGTGAGTCTGCTAAGTGCCTGGGCAATGAGACAACTCTTTGTGCTGACACTGATCTTGCCACCGGGCAAGGCTGCAGGTCATGCTTCTGACCCATACACCTTCTCTGGAGGGGACAGTGGCATGTCTAAACATTAATGCCCCAGGGGAGGGAACAGTCATGCTACCTGGGAGGTAATGCACTAACAGTGCATTAAGGATGTTATGGCAAGGAGCCCAGCTTACCGTTCTCTTTGCACACCGCCTGCCAGAGCCGGAGGACTGACACACACACAGTCTCCTCCACTGCATCTTTTCCTCCTGTGGAAAAGCACCTAGAATGGACCACAGAAAGCAATGTGATCTAGAAATCAGTCTGGATCTTCTCAGTTGGTTTTATTTTACCCCTAGATTCCTCAAATGAAGGTTTAAGGAAGTAATTCTATGGAGCCACAGTGAGCAGGGCAAATAGACCAAGAGCTAAGCATTGAGTAAGTAAGCATTCCAGAACAGGGATGCAACTGGAAAAAGCTGGGACCGCATGGAGGAAGGCAGTGAGCTAGGGCCATGGAAAATGACCCTTGGTGGGCCAGAGCCCATGAGTGTCAGGGACCTCCTCATGCTGGCAATCATGTGCTGGTGATTCCTAAGACTCAGAAACTTCACTGGAACAACTGAATAGAAAATAAAACCAAATTCAGCAAACTTCCTTCTACTATCTGGGTCTTTCCTTAGCTGGAATTATAAATGGGACCAGCCAGACCTGGTTGATCTCCTTTTCCAATGTGATCAATAAATTTCAAAAGAAGGAAAAAAATAGCTATCTTGCAAAAAATGGTATGAAACCAGAAGAATGGTCATTTCCTCTGAATCTGACATGCTTGGAGGACCCTAGAAAGTTTGGCTGACCTATGCTCTCTCCAGTTAACTGTGTTAACAACTGAAACTCCCTGAAGATCAACGTTCAAGGGTTGTGCATGTGACAGCTCTCAAGGGCCACCTCAAGGGCCACCATCATTGCCTGAAGGATGGCTCCACCAGTCTGCCTTCATGACACGCATTTGATTTCACAAGAAAGGGCTGTTCTTCTTCGTGTTGCTGTAGGGCTGTCTCACAAACATCCCTACCTTCTTATGACCTCATTCTCAGTGATGATACTAAACCCGCTGTGTGTTCTGAATAAAGTCCGTTCTGTGCCTGGAAAAAAATTCATAGAAAATCATATCAGACTCCTGAACTGTTTTCTTTGGCTGACCTCCAACTGTAACACAGAGAGCTGATAATGAGAAATCCAATGTGGAACTTTAAGGTCACCAAATGAGCATTTTGGAGAGAAACAGATACCTTTACATAGTGAAATACACGGTTGCTACCAGTCACTCAGTGGCATGTGTGGGACATCCTGTTCAGAGGAGGAGAGCCGAGTCTGGCACCCCCCGCCCCCCGTTATCTGACACCCATCACTGTGGAATCTTAGTGGCCAAGAGACGCTTAACTGAACTGGCATATTCATCTGTTCTTAAGTATTGATTGAGAGGATGTTTCCAGGCCCCAAAGAGGACTTTATACTCTCCAACAAACTACTGAAGTGGTATTGAGCATCCTTCATTGTATACTAAAGGGAAGGCAGAGACTGTCCAATTGTACACACATCCTGCCACTGAGTAACAAACATGGTTTAAGCTCTGGCATCAATGTTTACAAGAAGTGGTGAAATGGGTCTGGTTAGCAGGAGAGGTGATGTCTGCTCTGAAACTATTTAATATCCTGAGCAGCCATTCAGTGTGGCTGAGGTGAAGCTTACAGTTTATCCTATAAAATTCTATCTTCTGTTCCTACGGTGGAGGGGAGGCTTGGAGAGGTGGGACAGGATATTTTGAAAGGATATGGAGTATGTGTGGGGTACAGAAGGTGTGTGGGTATGTGCAGGATGTGGGGAGCATATATGAGCGGTGGGAGTGTGATGTGTACATAAGTGATGCAAGTGTGTGCTGTGTAAGTGTGGGGCAGTACATGTGATATAAGTACGTGAATGCATGCTTTGTGCATGTGTGCACGTGTGATATAAGGATATATAGACTAGTTCATGCCATGTGGATGCGTTAAGGCATGAGTGTCGAGTGTATGAATGCTTTGAGGAGAAGACACAGTTGGAGATAGTGCGTATTTCTACCTATTCACTTTAGCACCTCCACTATAGTAGATCTTCAATCAATATTTGTGGAAGGGAGAAAGGGATTCCTTGCCTCCTAAGGACAGACCTCTAAACTCCGTCCCTTCACACCAACAATATTTATGAGCGCACACACATCTCTGGCTTACAATCCTCCAACATTTCAGTCAGGATTTCAATGCCCCCTGCATAGAATAAGGGGTTCTGATCAGGTTTGGAAAGACTCTCCAGGAGATTCTTGGTCGTCACAGCTGTGTTCTTTCCTGATTCCAGCAACTCATGTGCTTTCTTCTCTTGAAGGTCTGCTTTCTCCCGAAGATCCACTTGATTCAGGTAATCTAGCACAACAAGGAAAAGCAAAGCAAAACAAAACCCTAACAATCAACATTATCACACAAGGAGCAACCTTTCTTGAGGATGGGAGGCTGAGAAGTAAAAAGCATTAAAAAAATTCAAAACTCTTCATCAGCAAGGAAAATTTTACAGTGTACAGTCTATACCCAGAGTCTTTCACCATCATGGGGATTCAGGGATATTCTTCCTGGTCTAGAAGGCTTTAAGGGAGAGTGATGGAGAAAGGAGGAAGACGAAGGTTTGAGTGGGAGGACAGAGGGAGAGAAGCAGGGCAGCTGTTAACAGGAAGGATTTGACTGTACAGGCAAGGGTGCTGCTTTGGGGCGAGTGCAGAGAAAGTATGGAAAGCACCCTAGGTGGAGAGCAAAGGGTGAGAAAAATGCAAATGAAGAACACCAGCAGGAACATTCTCACCTTTCACCTGTGTCTGCAGCTTGGGGTTTATTTCTAAGATCTTCTGAAAACACTCTCTAGACTGGAAAAAAGAAACAAGACCTTGATGAATAGTTGGAGGCAAAGGTGATTACAAGAAAGCCACTGTGCATCACAGGGCTTGGCTTCTTCATTATTTCCTCCAAGCCTTCTGCTCTCAGCATAGGAGGTAAACACAGTATGCATCTGTATTTTTGCTTAGGTTTCTCTGGTTCTGTGCGACAAGAAGTTTGTATCACGCTTTATTTTAAAAAAGTGTGCACCTCACCAAAAAAAAAAAAAAAAAAAAAAAAAATCGGAGAGGAAAAAAATGGTGTGGTCAGATACAGCCTGTGATGGAAAATATCCAGTTCTAAATTCTTGTGGATCATGTCTAGCTGGGAGAGGACTAATCTAAAGTAAATGCAAAATTTAGATATGATATTTGCACTGCGAGAGAGCAGGAGGCTACTTGTCAAATATGCCCATGGGGAGTAAGGAATAAATGAGGCTAGAGATGTTGTTGACAGAGGCTTGGGAACAGGAAGAGAACTGCCTATTTAAATGTACAAAGTTACAGAGAGTCAGTATGGAGTCCATTCAGCGGTTGTATAAAAGTCAGTTGGGAAACTTGAGAGTGAGGGGCGCTTACTGAGGAAATGTTAGGTAAAAGTTTCTGGGGAAAGGAAAACACTAGCACATGGTACAGGTGCTGGGTTTTAGGAAGTACTATCCTTAGATATACCAGGGACAGCCCAGACTATAAAACTACCAGTTATTGAGATACAAAGTGTAGGAAAAAAATGGTTCTGAGATATCTTGAAGGCTCAAGACTCACCTACAAGACTAGGCTTAAAAAAGATGTGGTACATATATACCATGGAATATTACTCAGCATTCAAAAAAGATAAACTCATGCCATTTGCAGCAACATGGATGGAGCTGGAAGGGATCATGCTCAGCGAAATAAGCCAGAAAGAAAAAGAAAAATACCGGATGGTCTCACTCATAGCAGGAATCTAGAAAACTTAAATAAGGGACCAGGAAAAAGAATAACTATAAGAAAGAAAATATCAAAATCAACAAACAACTATGAACCAGAGACACTCTATGGAGGGTTGGGGGGGGCGGGGAAAGGAGGGATTGGGGTCAAAATAAGGGGGTTGTAATTGTATGGGGAATATAAAAATAAAAATTTAAATAAAAAAGAAATGAGGAAAAAACATCAGAATAGTGACACACAGTAGAAGTATACACATCAATCATGATTTCTACAGACTGAATGTGTCCCCCAACACTCATAGGTTAAAACCTAATCCCCAATGCGAGGGTATCTGGAGATGATTAGGTCACAAGCAGAGACCCTCATAAATGGGGTCAGTGACCTTATAAAAGAGATCTCAGAGCTTCCTCACTCCTTGTGGCTATCTTGATGTTGGACTTCCTAGCCTCTTAAACTGTGAGAAATAAATGTTTGTTTTTTTGCCACCAGCCTATGGTATTTTGTTACAGCAGCCCCAAAAGACTAAGACAATGACCCTGTATCCAGCTTATTTTCAACCCTGCATCTTATCTATCAGCAATTCCTGTTATCTTCACCATCACTGTATATCCAGAATCCCATTATTCTCATAGCTCCATCACCACCAACCTGGTACAAGTTATCATCACCTCTGACTTGGACGATTCACTGCAGTAGCCTTCTCACTGGTTCTCTGTTCAATTTTTCCTATGCCAGGATATTTTTAATAGAGCAATCAGAGTGATCCTCTAAAACACCAGTGAGATCATTTCACCCCTTTGCTCAAAACCTTCCAATGCTTCCAGCTTACTCAAAGTAAAAGCCAAGGTCCTTCCAAAAGCCTGTAAGGCCCTAGGGGGTCACTTCCCCATCAATTACCTGACCTCATCTCCTATTACTCTCCTCATTTGCTCCATTCCAGCTATCCTACATGGACCACTCCTCCATTATCTATCTACAAGGCCTGCTTACTTGACTACCACCCTTCCTTCAGAGTGCCCTTTCCTCATCACTCTATATAAAACTAATGTCACCTTCACTTCCTGATTGTTTTCTAAATGATGCTTATCACTACTCAACGTACTACACATCTACTTATTTTATTTAGCTTCTGTCTCTTAGCCACCAATCTCTCAGGAATGTGAGTTCCATTAAGTCAAAGATTTTGTCTTGTTCACTGGTCAATTCCTACTGTCTAAGACAGTATCTGGGAAAGCATACAAAGAATATTTGCTAAATGAATTAAATGAATAGAATTTGGTGGAAAAAAGGAGATATTTTCTTAATTCACTTCTCTAATATTTAACCTGATTACGAGTCAATAAAGAAGTGAATTTAAATGTAGAGACATTTTGTTTTAAAAAACAAGCTTTTTAAATGGAAAGACATCCCATGTTCATAAACTGGGAGGCTTTATATTATTAACATGGTAATGTTCTCCAAATTGATCTACAAATTCAAGGTAATCCCCATCAAGATTCTATCTGGCTTCTTTGCAGAAGTTGACAAGCTGATTCTTACTTTTGTGTTGTAATCCAAAGGACCCAGAATAGCTAAAACAATAATGAAAAGGTAGAGAAAAGCTGGAAGTCGCATAATCCCCAATTTCAAAATTTACTACAAAGCTATGGAATCCAGACATAAAAAAAGATATACAGATCAATGGAATAAAATTATTGATATTCAAAAATAATCCATGCACTTATGATTAGTTGATATTTTTTCCTAAAATACTTTATTTTTGTGTAGAAGAGCTGAGGTGTAGGCCAGAGGGGTGGGCGGTGGGGGGGATGACGGTGAGATGATTCACCAGAGACAGAGTGGGGAGCAGGGCAGGCAGACTTTACTGAAATATACTGCTAAGGGGAGCAGCGGGCAAGACAGGAGAGGTCTGCTGTGCCAAATGTTGAGTTAGTTCCCTGGCTGGGGATTGAACTCAGGCCATAGCAGTGATAGTGCTGAGACTTAACCCCTAGGCCACCAGGGAGGCCCTATGAAGAACTGATTTTTGACAAGGGCATCAAAAAAATAATTCAACAGGAGGAAGAACAGTTTTTTCAACAAATGGTGCTGGGACAACTAGATACCCACATACGAAAGAATGAAGCTGAATTCTTTCCTCATACCATACACTGAAATTAACCCAAAGTGGATTAGAGACCTAAATAGCGTTAAAGCCATAAACTCTTAGGAAAAAAAATCTTGAATTAGGCAATGGTTTCTTAAATATGATATCAAAAACAGAAACAACCAAAGAGAAAAGTGGGTAATTCAGACTTCTTCAAATTTGAAAATTTTTGTGCTACAAAGGACTTCATCAAGAAGATATAAAGGTACCACAGAGAATGGGAGAAAAGTATCTACAGATCACTTGTTTGATAAGGAACTTGTATCCAGAATATACAAAAGTACTTTTACTCAAATAAAGTAACAAATAACCAAATGATATGAAAAGGTATTTTTCAAAAGACGCATAAATGGCCAGTAACACAGAAAAAGATGTCCAACATCTTGTGCTGCCATCAGGGCAGCACAATCCAAAACTAGGATATACCACTCATTCCACTGGAAACACTATAATCAAAAAGATAACAACAAATACTGTCTAGAATGTGGAAAAAGTGAAACTCTCAAACACTGCTGGTGGGAATGTAAAATCGTGCAGCCACTTTGTAAGACACTCTGGCAGGTCCTCCAAAGATTAAATAGCTATCCTGACTCAGCAGTTGTGCTTCTATATACTCAAGAGGATTAGAAACATGTCCATATAAAAACTTGTACATGAACATTCACAGTAGTCAAAAAGTACAAACAACCCAAGTATTCAAATGATAAACAGATGAGTAAAATTTGGTAAATCCATACAAAGTAATGTTATTCAGTAATACAAAGAATGAAGTATTGACATACAGAACACGGGTTAGCCTCACAAACATCATGCTATGTGAAAGAAGCCAGACACAGAAGACCACGTAATGCATGACTCCCTGTATACGGACAGCCCAGAACAGGTAGACAGAAGTAGATCAGAGGTTGCTGAGGGTTGAGATGGGAGTGACTGGGAATGTGCGCAAGGTTTTTTGAAATGTGACAAAATGTCCTAAAATTGGTAGTGGTGATGACTGCACAACTCTGCATAGATTAAAAATCACTGAAGTGTGTACTTTCGCAGGTGAACTGTTTGGTATGTGAACTGTGTCTCAATAAAGCTGCTATTAACGTGATATATCTTAGTGAATATGTATATCTGCATGGTTTATTCTAAGTGATGAGATAAGAAGTGAATTTCGTTTTCATTTTGCTTTTCTCTCTTGAGATACGCTGCTCTCAAGGCTGGGTGAACACTGGTAAAGGACGCTGCACAAGGGATTCCTATAGCAGGTGAGGCTTGATGATGTTCAATATCCTTTTTCACGCAAAGATCTTCAGCTTTGCCCTCGCGACAACTAAAAGCTGGGCAAATAGCCATGAACGTGGAGGACCAGGGTTCACCCGAGACAGTAAGAAGCATGGTTCAATGATCAAATGTGCCACTTACGTTCTCCAAGAACTCACCGTACTGTAGTTCTTCAGGGCGAGGTGGGCTTTTCCCATGTGGAAATATGCTTTTGTGCATTTCTCATCACACTGCATAAAAGAGAATGACTGATTAGATGGTTCACATTTGAAGTCATTAGCAACTTCCCTAACTGCCAAGCTAAGGTTAGGGCAGAGCTTTGGTTCTCAGGGCAGCGACCAGATTGGACAGTTAAAACTTCTCTGTGCATCTGTGACCAAACTAATCTATTCCAGCAAGGAGCCTGGATGTACAAGTAAGCTCTCCATCAAATTAATGAATGAGGCTTACCAGTTTTTATTCCATTTTAATGAGACTCAAACAAGAAACAAACCAGAAACCATTACTTTAGAAGAGCTCTTAACCTTGACTGAATTTTAGAATATCTGGGATGTTCACAAAACTCCCGAAAGTCAGGATGAAACCCACGCCAGTAGATTATACTCTGGGGTAGGGTCCAGGCATCATAATTTTTTAAACTCCTCAGATGATATATATGTACAGCCAAAACTTGAGAACCACTGGTTTATCTGAAGAGAAGAAAACAAGCTCCAGATGAACAGTTGAGCTTACTATTATTATTGAGTCCTGAAAGTTCCTGCCTGGAAATAAAGCACAAAACTTAAATACTTATCACTTCAGATCAGGGGGATGCTTCCCTCAAGGACTGAAACTTTAGGCTGAGACTTTATCATTAGCACAGGGTGTTTATACCTGCTGCCCCCAATTACTGTAACCCTAGAGGGAATGATGTGTCACAGACTATAATTTAAACCACTCAGTTAATAACTGAACCCCTTTAATTGGTAAGGTACTGTGCAGGTCAGATGCCCTTTGGAGATTTAAAATTTATACAAGTTAGGAATACACATGCAGGTATCTAAATGGTCCTGGATGAATCCCTAGTCTACCACTCCCAGGAGGGGGATGTTGTGACCAGGCCACCTCAGTTTTCTGTTGCTAATTTCCTTATCTTGAAAGTGAAGAGAGTAACAGTATCTCTCTCAGGCTGATGTGAGGAGGAAATGCATGTAGAGCAGTGCAGCACCAGGTGATGTTGTATTGGCTGCTGCAGTTACAACAGCAATCCACTCAGAGCACAGAGAAAATTTAAAGAAAAGCTAAATAGAAGAGGTGACAATAACTGTTACATTTGAAGAGGCATTTATAGATGGATTTTCATGAATATCATTTCCTATTTGTTGCTAAATGGCAGTATTAATGACAATAAGCTGTAATGCCACTGGAGCATTATCATCCAGTTCTTACCACAGGCACTGAGCTTTATGGTTCACTGAATTATAGGAGTCTTATAACAACTCTAGGAAGTACATATAATTATAATCTTCAATTTACAGATGAGGAAACTAGGGTCAGAGAGGTTTACAATCACACAGACAGTAAAAAAACAACAGGGAATTAAAATCTGGCCAGTTGACTCCAGACCCCAAAAGCTTAAAAATTATGTATCTCTTTCAGAAAAGTGCTATAGCTGTAGGAAAAAATTTACTAATTAAAAAAGGACATGCAAAGGCAGGACTGAGCTGAATCTTGAGTGATACCAAGAGGTGAAGAGAGGGTGATGGGAGAGGATGAGGTGAGCAAGGTCCAGAGGTGGGGAGCAAGAGGTGCGTTCAGTGGACAGTCAGTACCAGGGACAGGGGCTGTGCAGAGAGAAGGTGGGCTGGCCCCTAACAGTGACTCCACAGGGAGACAAGGGTGTCAGGCTGGAGGAGAGAGCACCACCTATGATGGTGTAGGAAAGCTGGCCTGGAGGCAGTGTGCAAATCTGACTAGAGGAGGGAAAGGCAGCGAGTAAGTGAAGAGACCAAAATGACTGCTTAGACAAAGGGCTAATAGCTGACACCCCCAGGGTTGTGGACATGCAGGGGAGTGCTGGTACCAGAACTTTGTCAAAGAAATGGCTGATCAGCCAGTGTCAACAAACAAGTAATGATAAGGGTGAAGGAGGATAAGTCAAAAGTTTAGATGTCTGAGAGACATCTGCTAACAAAAGGGTTGGTAAGGCAGGGTGGGCAGTGGGGAACACTGAGGTGGAAGATGAAGACTTTGTTTCTAGACTTACAGAATTTCAAATGCTGCCAAGACAATCAAATTGAAACCTGTAGGAGGCAGCTGAGCAGCAGCCCTGGAGCCCAAGGGTTGGTGACTGGGGAAGTAGGTCCGAGAGCCATTTGCAGAGATGAGAGCTGAACTGGTGAGGGGCTCTGATGGTGAAACTGCAGCAAAAGCAGAGCAGGGGGCTGGAGAATTCACAAAGGATAAGACTGCGTCACAGGAAAGGATTGGTCAAAGGCAAAAGAGTTAACTTCTGTTCTGAAGCTCCTGAGAACCAAATGTTCACAGAATCTTAAGGGCAGTGGGGTTATAATTGGGGGCAGCAAGGCCCCAACATCAGAGCCTTGTCCATGGCCTACAGCATGTCACTGGGAAGGGGGTGCTGCTGTGACCAGCCTTCCTCAGACACTGATGCAAAGGGCTGCTAGTAGATTTCCTCACTAATAGGCTCATTCTCCTTTGATCCTATGTCAGCCCTCACCAGGATTTTCTCAGATGAGCCCCAGTTCTCCTTAAAAGGAATCCTGCCTTCAGAGGAAGCTCTATTTTATTGTGCAGGAAAAATTCCACCAAGATAGAAACAATTCTGATCTTTATTGAAACCAGCTCACTGTCTTATCTTTCCTGACAAGGAACATCAGCCTTGAAATATTGCATGGGCTTGTCTGCCAATTCTAAAGAGTCAAGAAATATTAAATTGGCATGAAAGCACTAATACTATTAATAATGGAGAGCCACCGACATTCACAATTGATATATTACTTTTAAAGAGTGCAACTTTTAATTCACAGCTTCAATGTAAAGTCAAGTATTGTGAGTTTTTAGAACTCTCTGTACACCTTTTTTCCCCTATCCCTCCAATTACCCAAATCTCAACTAGGAGCCTCATGGGCACTTAACAAGACTGGCTGCTGAGTGTCAGAGATTTTTTTTCAATGTTGGCTCTTTTGTACCCAGTTTGCTTCAGTTTCACTGTTAATTACATTAATATTTGGGACCAGGCCAGGGTGTTACCCTGTTAGCATGATGTGATAACTACTCTTTGGTCCTTTTCAGGTATTTCTGGAAGCCCCACGAAGTAATGCTATCCACACCCGGGGGTTATAGGGGAGAGGCTATTCATAGTAGATGGTTAAGAGCACTGGTTTACAGTTCAACCAACATTAGCTGTGGGATCTTGCACAGGTTACTTCATCTCTATGGCTTCTTTTCTCTGTCAGAAAAATAGGGATAAAAGTGGTAATGAATGGAACAGAACAGAAAATTGTGAGGTTCATGAGAGAGAGCTCCTGGACCATGAGCAGCAAGTGGTGGCCTTTGCTGTTTTGTTGGAACAATCGAGGAAAAGGTTCTTGCCTCTCTTTTCTTAAAGAATGATGGTAGGACAAGAAAAGAAAGCAAGTTAGTGGATCTATGCTGGAGCTGTGAGGAATCTAAGAGGAATAGCTTTAGGCAGTTGTTAAATCTTAAAAGTTATAATAATGCAATGGGACAAGATTTGGCACTCACCCTCTTATTTAAGGAATGAAGAAATCACTACTCCAGGCACTGGTTTCAGAGGATCCCCAGTATTTTACAAATGATAATTAGTAAAGGCCAGCTCCTAGTTCATCCCTGTATCCCTTGCATCCCCATTGTCAAAAAATGAGGAAGTAGGTTGGGTCAAGATGGTGCTGTCAAATGTGTTCCTTTTTGGAGCCACAGTCACTAAGCTGGGGCCAGGCACTGACCCAGGGAATCTAAGCCACGAGACAAGCCTGGCACATTCTCCCAATGCCTCAATTTTACTTGGTCAAATTAATTTAATGTTGTATTAAAATCAACAGATGCATTTTATGGTATACAACACAAACTCTGCAAGGAATTTTAAGATAAAACATATCTAAAAAGAAATTTCATGCTTTCTGCTTATAGACCCTCCAGGGGGTCATGTTCATCTTCCTCTGCTGTTAGAGATCTTCAGTAAAGCAGTCTGAGAAACACTGGTTTTGGGGATTTAAAGCTCCCTATGACAGAGTAACAGGCAATGTGGACTAAGCATTACTTCAGTGTTTCTTCACCTGAAATAATATCCCGAAGAAGTGATTGAGATAGTTCTCTTTTAAAAACTCTAATTTTTCCATCACCAGTCCTTACTCCTTCCCACCTTTGATTATCTGCTGTGGCAGATCTTGGAGGAAGCACCACACACAGAGTAATGCTACCTGACTGAGGCCTGATGAGCATCCAGGCTGAACAATAGTAATCCTCTCTTCTGATTATTCCTCTACAAAGAGAGGATGCTGTAATAACTTTCCAAATTATTGGTGCTGGAGGGAAAAAGCACAAACTGAAGAGGAGAAGTGATGACATTTAGAAATAGGCTCCCGAGGATGGGGCGGAGCAACATGGCGGCGAGGAGACGCTGCGAGTAAGATCTCCCATTAAAAAAAGTTAATAGGCAGGAAAAGCAGCAGGTCCCAGTGAGAAGTGGGACACGGAAGATAAACGGACGACTCCAGTAAACTAGAAAGTTGAAAGTTGAAGAAATAAGTTGCCATAAAAGAGGACCAGAAGGGAGGAAAGCACAGAACCCTGCTCCCCTCCCCCACCCACAGAGGCGGCACTCTCCGACCAGCAGAGAGGAGGAAAACAACACACTAAAACGACCAACAAGAACAAACTACGCAGCAAGCGGGACTGTGAGTGGAAAGGAACTATTGCAGCCACCACACCCCGTGAACGGGAGCTGCGGAGAACCCTGCAGGATTCGCCGAGGCGGTGACCTCCAGGCGCCATTAAATAGAGACCCCGCCCCCCAGGAGGAGGCCAGGACCAGCACACAGCCCTGGGCCGCCCGGTAAGCTTGCGCGGAAAAGCGGCACGCTGGAAAAGCAAACGCGGATCGGGATCGAGCGGAAAAGCAGCGCGGTTGAAAAGCAAACGCAGATTGGGATCACGGCTGCCCAGGTCCCCGCGCCTGCGACCTAGGCTTGCAGGGAGACGCGTGCGAAGACCCTCACTGAGGTGAAAGTCCCTCACTGAGTATCCAGGAACCAGGCACCCAGGCACGGGAACGGGGTGCAAAAGACGCCATTCTGTGGACACTGAACAGGGCTACAGCCCGCGTCCTGGACCTGAGGGCTTTGGAACTGAGATCCGGGGCACAAAATTCAGGGCGTGGGTTCTCCACGACTGTGGGGCACAAGGCAAACACAGCACCCCAAAGCCGTTGAGGTTTACCCTACCATTCCCGCTCTGTTTCCTGTCCCACGGGGTGAAAAAAAAAAAAAAACACAGCTCCCCAAGGGCTCTAGGAGAGATCTCTGGCGCCACCTAGCAACTTGAAACCAGCAGAGGCTCCTGGAGGAGCCAGTGGCCAGCTGGGAAGTTAGCCCACGCCGGGCCCCTGCCGACCAGTAGTCTGAGCCCACGGGGGAGCGAGTACCCAAAGCCGGGGCAGACCAGGCGCGCAGAAGAGTGTGCCTGAGACTGGACACACAGGGAGTGTGTCCCACATCGCCATTTTAGAACAGGGACATTTCTTCAGTAAAGACTGCCTGCAGAAGGCTCTCTCAGGAGCCAGATGTGAGCCGGGGAAGTTCGCCCACACCAGAACACCTCTGGCCTGCAGTCCAAGCCCAGAGGGGGAGAGGGAACCCACCGCCGGGGCAGACCAGGAGCACAGGGGAGTGTGTCCCCACATCGGCATTTTAGAACAGGGACCTTTCTTCAGTAAAGACTGCTTGAAACTGACAGATGGCTCCTGGAGGAGCCAGAGGGGAGCAGAGAAGCTCACCGAAGATGCCGGCCAGTCCCAGCAACACAGTGTCCCAACGCATACGGCAAATTAGAAAACAGACAGTAGGGAGTAGAAGAACCACACGCAACATAGCAACTCCTCAGGGAAGAAGCACACCACAAAAAGAAAACCAGCCCCCAGATTGCAACGACAGTAACTTGGAAGAACTTCTGAGCCTTCCAGAAAGAGAATTTACAATTGCCATGATTAAAAAAATGACAGAACTCATAAAGGAAAATAATGATAAGGGAAAAATAATCAACGATCAGAAGAATGAAATTGAGTCCCTAAAGAGGGAAGTAAAAGAAATGCAGGAGATCAAAGAATTAATGGAAGAACTAAAGAATTCTGGGAAAAGCAATGAAAGCAGAATAGATGAAATGGAAGAACGAATAAGTTCTCTTGAAGACACAGAAATAACAAGAACCAAAACAGAAAAGGAAAGAGAAGTACGAAGGAAAAAGAACGAAGAAAGACTTCGGGAACTATCTGACACCATGAGGAAAGGAAATATAAGAGTTATAGGAATACCAGAAGGAGAGGAGAGAGATGTAGGAACAGAGAAAATATTCCAGGAGATAATTGAAGAGAACTTCCCAAATGTGAAGAAGCAGCTGAAAATTGATATACAAGAAGCAAGAAGAACACCAAACTTCCATGACGAAAGGAAAAATACAGCAAGACACATAATAGTGAAGCTCCCAAGAATCCAGGACAAGGAAAAAATAATGAAGCTGACAAGAGGGAAGAAACAAATAACATTCAAAGGAAAACCAATCAGGCTGACATCAGACTTCTCTGAAGAAACACTACGGGCAAGGAGAGAGTGGAAGGACATAGTCAACAGACTCCAAGAAAACAGATGTCAACCAAGAATACTCTATCCCGCAAAGCTTTCCTTCCTCTATGAAGAAAGAATAAGGACCTTCCCAGACAAACAGAAACTATGGAACTTCATTACCAATAAACCCCCACTCCAAAAAATACAAGGAATCCTAAAGCCAGAACCTCAGAGGGACGAATAAGAACGAAAGAAGGCAAGGAAAAAAAAAGATATTAAAAGAATAAATAAAATCAAAGGAAAGACAAACACAATGGCAAATATAAATGCTAACATATCAATATTAACCCTAAATGTAAATGGACTAAACTCTTCAATAAAAAGATACAGAGTTGCAGCCTGGATTAAGAAACGAAACCCAACCTTTTGCTGTCTCCAGGAAACACATTTAGCTACAAAAGATAAAAATAGGCTCAAAGTTAAAGGATGGAAAACAATCCTACAAGCAAATGGACCAAAAAAGAAAGCAGGAACAGCTATACTTTTATCAGATAAAACAGATTTCAAACTCAAAAAAATAAAAAGGGATCCCAATGGTCACTACATTATGATCAAAGGGACAATACTTCAAGAAAATAACACTAATTAACATATACTCACCAAACGAAGGAGCACCAAAATATATCAGACAACTGTTGTCCTCTCTGAAAACAGACATCAGAGAAAACACATATGTAGTGGGAGACTTCAACACACCACTATCAACAATGGATAGATCAACAAGACAAAAAATAAGTAAAGAAACTAAAGCTCTAAATAAGGACCTAGAGCATTTGGGCTTAACAGACATCTATAGAACACTAAACCCCCCAAAAATGGAGTACACATTTTTCTCAAGCGCACACGGATCATTCTCCAGGATCGATCACATACTGGGGCACAAGACAAACATCAACAGATACACCAAGATTGAAATCATACCAACCATCTTTTCTGACCATGAAGGCATCAAGCTAGAAATAAACCATAAAAAGAAGGCAAGGAACTTTCCTACCTCATGGAGACTAAAAACCACACTACTGGAAGACCACTGGACTAATGAGGAGATCAAAGAGGAAATTAAAAAATTCTTTGAATTGAATGACAAGGAGGACACCAATATCCTAAATGTATGGGACGCAGCAAAAACAGTAATAAGAGGAAAATATATAGCAATAGAAGCTCACATCAAGAAACAAGAAAGAACTGAAAGAAACAACCTAATCTCGAAGCTCAAAGATCTAGAAAAAGAACAACAAAAAAACCCCAAAACCAGTAGGAGAAAATAAATAATAAAAACCAAAGCAGAAATAAATGAAATTGAAACTAAAAAAACAATCCAAAAGATTAATGAAACCAAGAGCTGGTTCTTCGAAAAAATCAATAAAATAGACAAACCCCTAGCCAGGCTCACAAAGGAAAAAAGGGAGAAAGCACAAATAAACAGGATCAGAAATGAAAGAGGAGAAATCACAACGGACACAGCAGAAATAAAAAGAATAATCAGTAACTACTATGAAGAGTTGTATGGAAACAAGTTCAACAATCTAGAGGAGATGGACAAATTCCTACAACTCTACAATCACCCAAAGCTAGATAAAGAAGAAATAGAACACCTAAACAGACCAATTACAAGCAGCGAAATTGAAATGGTAATCAAAAACCTCCCCAAAAACAAAAGCCCAGGACCTGATGGATTTACAAACGAATTCTACCAAACATTCAGAGATGAATTGGTGCCTATCCTTCACAAACTCTTCCAAAAAATTGAGAAGGAAGAGACAATACCAAACACGTTCTATGAAGCCAACATTACACTAATACCAAAACCGAATAAGGACAACACAAAAAAGGAAAACTACAGGCCAATCTCCCTAATGAACGCTGATGCAAAAATCCTCAACAAAATTTTAGCTATCAGATTCCAACAATGTATCCATAAGATAATTCACCACGACCAAGTAGGATTCATTCCAGGGACACAAGGATGGTTTAACATCCGAAAATCAATCAACGTTATCCAACACATCAACAAAAAGAAATATAAAAACCATATGATAATATCAATAGATGCTGAGAAAGCTTTCGACAAAGTGCAACACCCATTCATGATAAAAGCCCTTGAAATTCTTGGGATACAAGGAACATACCTCAACATCATAAAGGCCATCTATGAGAAGCCAACAGCCAGTATCATTCTCAATGGTGAAAAGCTGAAAGCAATTCCATTAAGATCTGGAACAAGACAAGGATGCCCACTCTCACCACTGCTTTTCAATATAATACTGGAAGTCCTAGCCAGAGCAATAAGACAAGAGAAAGACATCCAAGGAATCCAAATAGGAAAAGAAGAAGTCAAACTATCACTATTTGCAGATGATATGATAATATACATAGAGAACCCCAAAAACTCCACAGAAAAACTAATTCAACTCCTCAATCAGTTCAGTAAAGTGGCAGGATACAAAATCAACACACAAAAGTCAGTAGCCTTCCTATACACAAACAATAAATCTGAAGAAGAAGAAATCAAAAAAACCATCCCTTTTATTATTGAAACAAAAAAAAAATCAAATATTTGGGAATAAATCTAACAAAAGAGGTAAAGGACCTATGCAAAGAAAACTATAAAACACTGTTAAAAGAAATAGAAGAAGACACAAAGAAATGGAAAGACATCCCCTGCTCATGGATTGGAAGAATAAACATTATTAAAATGGCCATCCTACTAAAACCAATATACAGATTCAATGCTATTCCAATCAAAATTTCAATGTCATTCTTCAAAGAAATAGAACAATTATTGATGAAATTCATATGGAATCACAAAAAACCCCGAACTGCCAAAACTCTCCTGAAAAAGAAAGAAGGGAATGGAGGCATCACACTCCCAGATTTCAGGCTATACTACAAAGCCATAATCATCAAAAGAGCATGGTATTGGAACAAGAACAGACATACAGACCAATGGAATCGAATAGAAAATCCAGAAATAAACCCACAGATTTATGGTCAACTAATCTTTGACAAAGAAGCAAAGACTATGCATTGGAGCAAAGAAAGTCTGTTCAATAAATGGTGCTGGGAAAACTGGGTTGCTACATGCAAAAGAATGAAGCTTGACCACTACCTCACACCATACACAAAAATCAACTCAAAATGGATTAAAGAACTAGACATAAGACCTGAAACCATAAAATATATAGAAGGAAATATAGGCAAAACACTACGTGATTTGCACATCAAAGACATCTTTACAGACACATCACCCAAAGCAGTGATAGTGAAGGCAAAGATCAACAGCTGGGACTACATCAAATTAAAGAGCTTCTGCACAGCAAAAGAGACAATAACAAAAACAAAGAGAAACCCCACCAACTGGGAGAACATTTTTGCACCCAACACTAATGATAAAGGACTGATCACAAAAATCTGCAAAGAGCTGATGAGAACAACAACAAAGAAAATAACCCAGTCAAAAAATGGGCAGAAGAGCTAAAAAGAAACTTCTCTGAAGAGGAAATGCAAATGGCCAACAGGCATATGAAAAAATGTTCAACATCACTTGTAATCAGGGAAATGCAAATCAAAACTACCATGAGATACCATCTCACACCAGTGAGAATGGCACATATTAAAAAAACTAGCAACAACAAATGTTGGCGAGGTTGTAGAGAAAAAGGAACTCTCCTGCACTGTTGGTGGGAGTGCAAACTGGTCCAACCACTATGGAGAGATGTGTGGAGACTTCTGGACCTACTAAACATAGAGCTTCCATATGATCCAGCAATTCCACTCCTAGGTATTTACCCAAAGGACACAGAAACATCAATTCCAAAGAGCACCTGCACCCCTATGTTTATAGCAGCACTGTTTACAATAGCTAAGCTTTGGAAACAGCCCAAATGCCCAAAAATAGATGACTGGATCAAGAAGATGTGGTACATATATACCATGGAATATTACTCAGCATTCAAAAAAAGATAAACACATGCAATTTGCAGCAACATGGATGGCACTGGAAGGGATCATGCTCAGTGAAATAAGCCAAAAAGAAAAAGAAAAATACCGGATGGTCTCACTCATAGCAGGAATCTAGAAAACTTAAATAAGGGACCAGGAAAATGAATAACTATAAGAAAGTGAAAATCAAAATAAACAAAAATCTATGAACCAGAGACACTTTTTGGGGGTGGGGGGTGGGAGGGGAGGGATTGGGGTCAGAATGGGGGGGTTGCAATTGTATGGGGAATATAAAAATAAAATTTATTATAAATAAAAAAAATAAAGAAAAAATAAAATGGAAAAAAAAAATAGAAATAGGCTCCCATGGTTGACTCTAGAAAGAGGAGGCATTACGACTCTCACATGAAGCAAAGCATAGAACACAAGGAGAAGAGTAACATAAGAACAAAGGATGAGATATTGCAAAAAATAAAAAACAAAACAAACATTAAAAATCAAAATTAACAGCAGCTTCTCTGGAGTATTTAATAGAAGCTTGGTACCTTATGTGCATTTTCTAAGCCCTCACAATTCTCTTACATTTTATAGATGAGGAAAATGGAGGGAGGTTCAGCAAAGCCTGGTCCTTTCCTACCAGGATACACTGGGTTCTCTTCTGGTCACCTCACATTCAGACATCTGGTCCAACAAACAAACATAACTCCGTCAAGTGGAATGGGAAATACCTGCTTACCTTCAAAGCCCAGTCGCAATCCACCAGTGCCTTCTGGTAGTCCCCAACTTTTATGTAAGCCTGTAATGACAGAGAGCTGATAGTCACAACTCTGCAGCCAGCAGTCTTTACACAGAAAAGAGCAGCAGAAAAGCTGAATGGTGGCTGATCCCCACTGGTCCCCACCTAGATCAGCCAGCAGAAAACAGACTGAGGAGATTTTATGATGGGACTACTTACAAGGTAAGGAGAGCAGAGCTGAGGGAAACCAGTAAGAGATATTACAGAACCCCAGGGCGAGCAACAGAGGGTAGCTATTATCACTGTTGGAACCTAAGGTGCATGGGAGGCGATGAACAAAATGGGAGAGGACAGCTTCACAAAAATCACTGTATAATGGGAGCTATGGTCTTTAGTAGAACCAAGTCTGGGAAAATAAATAAACTAATCTTACTTTCTTCCTTCTGATTCCATTGGTTAAATCCAAATGGAAGCTAGAAAGTGGGGAAGTGAAATGAGGAACCCACAGAAGACATAGGGCAGAAAAGGACCTGGAGGGGAAAAGAAAATACCCCTACAACACTCACCCCTCTTCAAGGGTTCTAGAGTTTACCCTGCTATTATTGTTCCAGAGTTAAACCAAATGCTAAAGGGACTCAAAGAGACAAACAGTAACAAGTGTTGGTGAACATGTACAACAACTAGAACCCTCATACATTGATCGTGGGAATGATGCCAACTTGGAAAACATTCTGGCAGATTCCTCGAAAGGTTAAACAGAGTCACCATATGACCCAGCAATTCAAACCTTGCACAAATGCTCATAGCAGCATTAGTCACTGTGATAAAAAAGTGGAAACAATTTAAATGTCTTCAACCAATGAAAAGACAAATAAACCATAACAAGGAATGAAGTGCTAATACATGGATGAACTTTGAAAACACTGTGTTAAATGAGTCAATCACAAAAGGACAACTTTGTATGGTCTTATTCATTTGGAATGTCCAGAAAAAGCAGATGTATAAAGGCATAAGGTACATCAGTGGTTGCTAGGGCTGGGGGTGAGAGAGGATGGAAGGGTTAGGGGTGACTGCTTAAAGGGCATGGGGTTTCTGATGGGCTGGTGAAAGTTCTAAAATTGGTTATGGGCCTCCCTGGTGGCACAGCAGGTTGAGCATCATGCTGTGAAGCTGTCCGCAGCCTCCGCAGTGCTGGTTTGATTCCCGGCCAGCCAGGGAGAGTCCCACATAGTGAGGCAGACCTCTCCTGTGTTGCCCGCTGCTCCCCTCAGCAGTGCCTTTGGTCCGTCTGCCTGCTCTGCTCCCCACTCTGTCTCTGGTGAATCCTCTCACCCTCCTGCGACTCTGGCCTGTACCCCAGCTCTTGTATAAATAAAAATAAATCTTTAAAAAAAATTGGTTATGGTGACAATTGCACAACTCTGTGAAAGTGCTAAAACCATGAACTGTACACTCTAAATGGGTGAGTTGTGTATTATCTCCATTTTCTCAATAAGCTGTGACCAAAAAATGATAAATAAAAACTCCGGCTTCTTTTCTCATAAGTGCAGTCAGGAGGAAACAACACAGCAAATGGCTGATATTTAAGAACCAGACCCACCATGAAGCCTCAGTGTCACATGCCTTGGGGCACTCTTTGGAATCTCCTAGAATTGGAGTAAATCTTAAAGATCAAGAACTGATTCAGAGTTCTGTGATCCACTCAAAATAAACTGACTAAAAAATTTAGTTCATTTATAGTTTCAAAGAACTGTAACGAGGCATTTAAACAAATGAAAAACAATGTAATAGCAAATACAAAGGCTACTGTGTCCTCTGTGTTAATTATTGGTCACAAAAAGTGGTCAATAAATTCTTCTCAATTTGTATAAATACAAATAGACTTTAAGCACTCTTCTTCTGGAAAATTCCCCAAAAAGCTACAATGCTCAATCTGTTGTGAGACAACAAAGTCAGGGTCCCATCAGACACCAAGACTAGAGCCAATAATCACAATAACCACAAGGAGGTCTGCCCCCAATCAAAACTGTGCAAAGCACTGTGACATTTTTTTTAAGGTTTTCATTTATTTATTTATTTTTATAGGTTTATTTTTTATTTATACAATAGCTGGGGTACAGGCCAGAGGCACGGGAAGGTGAGAGGATTCGCCAGAGTGGGGACCAGGACAGGCAGACTGACAGAAGTACACTGCTGAGGGGAGCAGCAGGCATGACAGGAGAGGTCTGCTGCACCATGTGGGTTGCTCCCTGGCCGGCCGGGAATTGAACCCATGCTGCAGAGGCTGCGGACAGCTTCACAGCACGGCGCTCAACCCACTGTGCCACCCAACCCACTGCACCACCGGGGAGGCCCCCACTGTGACATTCTTAACAACAAATCTGATGAGATTTTTACATAGACAAGCCAATGATGGGGTATTATAATTCACAGGGAATCTAAGCATTTAACCAAAGTAAGGAGGGAGAAGCAACAGTTGGTTAGTGACTTTCTACAGTGTGCCTCATATGCCTTTCATTAAATAGGGCTCTGTACTAATTGAAGACTACGACTCTTTGATCTGTCTGTTCTATAAAGTACCATCCTTTCCTTCAGGGTTTGGGGTTTCACTGCAAAGTCAGAGGATGTGAGGAAGAACCAAGCCCCTCCTAGGTAACACGATTTCAAGACACTGTTATTCAGAATACACAGAAACTCTAATAGAGTCTGTCTGGGTCCCAAGAAGGTCCCTACATAACCTTTTACCTTTTCTTTAAGCCTTAGATTCAATATCCTATAACTTCCTGGTTCCCTTCTGCTTTTCCACATTTTAAAAAAGAACTACTTTTTTCCAAATGGCAATTAAACTGCTGATTTATCTAAATTACACCAGCAATCTATTGATCATAACATTAGCTCCAGGAGAAAAACAAAGCGATGAAAGGGTAGGTTTTCTTTCTAGCAAGCAGCAACACTCAATTCACAGGGTCCTTATTAAGTGTTTTGTAACACTGCATGCAAACAGGGGAGGCATTTTAAACATAAGTTAGTGGTTCAAATGATTCGTAACACCAGGCAGCACATTTTGTATTTATTTGTCTCTGTAAGCTTTCTCTTTGGGAAAGCTGGGAGAAATGCTTCCTCAAAGTATTTCATTGTATGTACTTATATTTATTCATAGTCATTCTTAATGTAATTTTCCTGAAGTAGTCGAAGTGCTGCTTAAACTTTGCTATGGTAAAAATGTAACTAACTGAGAGGAATCAGGGTACAGACTGTCTACATTGAATATAAGTCTGAATTACATAACATTTTAAAGGCAATTCAATTTCATGGCTTTCAAACAATTTCAGAGTAACCAAACTGAAAAAAAAAAAAAAAAAAACCAGGAGGTAGATGTTTTTGAAGACTATATTTGGTGACAAATAAAAAGTATAGTTACTACACTGTTTGCATTAATGTTTCTTTTGAAGTAGCAACAGAAACTTAAGTCCCTTAAACAGACTTATGGCGTCTCCAGTGTTGCTTAGAGGCGAACATTTGATAGAAATGAAGCATTAAAGCAAAAGGTACATGGCAGTTTCTGCCCTCAAAAAGTTAGGGTGATCAAATGTACACTGCTAAATGCACCTCTGACCATTTTATTGATCAATTCTCTTCTGCATAATGATTTTTCTCCACAAATGGGGCTAGGTAAATGACACTGCAACTCCAGTCTTGACTGATCCCAACAACTGAACTAATGAGGTTAGACTGTGCTTGCCGTTATTTATCATTATATCACCATCACTCCCCAGAATTTTCAGTCTCCTAATGTCCTGGTTCTGGCTTTCAGCACTCGTGCTCAGCAGTCCACAGCAGGACATTCTTAATCGTGAGTTACAGAAATTGGAGCTGATGAGGGTTTTGCTGCATCCTCTCCCTCCTGCAGATGACACCACATCAAGTTCATCTCACACAGGTCCTGCTGACATATTCATACCATCAGATAATCATGTCCATGAATCTATCAGGTTTTCAAGCCTAAGCAAAGGTACTTTTCAAGGATAAGGTCACAGGTGACATTTTTGTTTCATCTGGGAACCATCAACATTCTCCCTTCATTAACGAGTAGTTAACACACACTGGGCCATGGTTTTACCTGGCATTCCAGGAAAACGAACTGATCTGTGACATAAAATTATAGTATAAGGGATTTTAGGGACTCAATGTCTGAGAAATTGGCTCTTGGCCCACCCATAGTCCATCCACAGTCTATCCCAGTCACATAATTTTAATAAACGAGGAATTGAGAGAAGGAGTAGGAAATTCACAGGAGAGGAACATTTAGAAGTTTAGACCACCATCAACAAAGGAGGTTGGAAAAATCCAGTGGTGGCAGAATTCCATGCCCTCATAGGTCCTTTCATTCCATTAATTTCTTTCTAAAACACACAGAATAGTGCCTGGTCACTATGACTGATGTGCTGGAGCTGATTTACATTATGGAGAAAACTGATTCAGTGTAGCTCTTCCCAAGTCCTCCTCCAGCAGTTTCAAGTTAGTAGCTTGAAGCTGGACCACAGTTTTTAAACCATGGAAACTGGCAGATACTCTGTACAAACAACTACCCCTGCATCCTGAACACAGCCAGCTGCTAAACATTTACCAGCACAACACTGGTACCATGTAGTCTCATCTTTCTATGATTTCACAAGTTTATTTATTTTAAAAGATTTATTTATTTATACAAGAACCGGGGTACAGGCCAGATGTGTGGGAGGGTGAGAGGATTCACCAGACAAAGTGGGGAACAGAACAGGTAGACTGACTGAAATACACTGCTGAGGGGAGCAGCGGGCGAGACAGGAGAGGTCTGCTCACCATGTGGGACCCTCGCCGGCAGACCAGGATCAAACCAGTGCTACAGAGGCTGTGGACAGCTTCACAGTGCTGCGCTCAACCACCTGCGCCACCAGGGGAGGCCCTGATTTCACAAGTTTAGTGGCCACTATTCTCTGAGAGAATTCCAGGGACACATTTTGGGATCACTGACCTGGGCTCGGTTGGTATATAGCACTTTCATGTCCTTCAGCTTCTCCAATCCTTCACTGTAGCACCGGATAGCTGCTTCATAATCACCTTTGACAAATGCGTCATTCCCCTTTTCCTTTAGAGCTACGATAATAAAAGTCATACAGGTGAGTTCTCCCTACACAGTGAAAGACTCTTTTAGACACTATTCTCTGATTTTTCTAACTCTACTTTGAAGGTCCTAGCTTCCTTTGACCCAAAATTTGTTTGATTCTGTCATTTGTTTTCCTCTGCAGAAATTTCAGGATTGGCTTAAGGGCTTTTTTCCCCCACCAAATCCATCCAAAGTCTTCTAAGTAGCTTCTCAGAAACAGTAAATGTTTCTGCCTCAAGATCTAGAACCACTGTAAGATTGCCACAAAGACCAAGTCTACACATTCAATGTCTCATAAAGAGGGTCAAACAACTCAATTTGTAGCAAACATGAAACCAACTAGCTCTGCACTATACACCCATGGAAAGCTGGAAGGCTTCTGTCATGTGTATCTCCCATCACACACACAACCCTGCTGCATTTATTTCCCTCCTCCTTTCTCACATTTTTTTTTCCTGCACCCCTTCACTTATGCCTCAGGCCAGCCACTGGTACCTCTCATCTTTCCCTACTTTCCAAGCTTTAATACTGCTCAATCCGATCTGCTCAATCCACCCATGTGCTTTACAAAGCAACCTAACTGGAGGCTGACTGCAGACCATGTCCTACTCTCTGCAGGGGTGCATAGAACAGTAGATAGATCACCTTGGTTTCACCCTGGCCAGGTCCCATCGCTAGAGACCCATCACGAGCCCGCTGATTATGATCATCTCAGACTTCAACATAAAGACACAAGTGTTCTTTCTACCACAAATCATCCCATTATTATGGAAAAGTGAAGACTGACAATTACCATCTGCTAAGATTTTGTTTTCCCTTCTTCTCTTGGCACGTTCCTTTGCATCCTTCTCCACAGATGCCAAGAAGGTCTCTGACAGCAGAGTAATTTCAAATATGAAAAAGAAAAATCCAAAACACTATAATCAGTTCTTTAGCTCAAGTTCAGAAGAAAGCTACTTTAAAGCCATACTTCTCATGTATGCACATGCAAGCATGTACACACACAGACACACGAAAGCAACTGCACTACAATGACATTTTCTTAATTTGATGTTAAATGGTAATCCGTGTGATTTATCATTATATGTGATGGCTATGTCTCTGTGCTTCAAATCTGAATTATGCCTTTCAAAAAGAGTTTTTCTTTAAAGACAGATTTTTTTTGTTCCATTTAGTATAATGAGCTTCTGAGCTGAGCAACAGAGAAACTATCTGACTACCTTGAGAGTAAATTGGATGATACAGAATAAGTGAACTGAGTTAACAGAAGTTTGGCCAGAAGAAAACAGAGAAAAACCCCTGAATGCTATCTCCTTTGAATACTGGGAAGAGAATGGGTGGTCAGCATGTTTTTTGTTCATAGATTGTTTGTAATCCATAGACTATAAGGGTCTGGCAGTTGCAATCAATAAACACTGATTTTAAATAAATAATACACATTGGGAAGAGAGATGCTCTCCTTACCTGAATTTATTTCATCTGCATTCTTCTGGGCACAGGTTACATAAAAACAACAAAAAATTTATTTCAAAAATTACTCTCTGATTCATGTCTATAAACCAACAAGGTGGATCAACTATAAATGGGGAACAGAGTCATTTCCTTAACACTGGAGGGCCCCAAATTCAGGGGACTTACTTTAAATCAGGAGATCTGAGTATGAGTACCAGTTATGGGGCTAAGTCTGCAGTGACAGAGCAGCTCAGGAGACCCCACTGCGGCAGGAGTTGGAAATGAGTAAATATATTTCATTAGCAGTAGAGCTTAAATATGGTCACAAGCTGAGGGAATGGAGAGGCCAAATTTTCATCAAAACAAATCTAAAGATTGGTTTAAAGATGACCCAGAAAGACCAAGAAAAGTATCACTTCATAATTCCTTACAGAAAATAAACCTAGTGAATTTCAGAAACCAATGTCAATTTCACCCTCATCAGCCAATCTGAGATTAAACTACTACTCCCCCTGCTTTAACACAGACCTCCTCACTGTAGCGACTCATGTAACTTCAACATAAGAAAAGGGAAACCTTCACAGAAGCTTGTGGAGGACTGATCATGGTCTTGTTCAAAGTGGTCCTGCAGCCGTCTTCCTCTTGGACATCCTCTGCAAATTGCAATCTCTTTTCTGTCTCAAAGATAGCTTTCTGCTGGACAACTGGGTCATCAGAATTCATCTCCTGGATCAAACTGGCTAGAGGAGAAATCAGATGTCAATCATTCCAGCAAGGTCTTCAAAGGAAACACTCCTCCACTCACGTGAAAAGATGGTGTTGAAAACCCACGGTGAAGAACTTTTATTTTTCCAGCTTTGTTGAGACACAATCAGCATTGTGTAAACTTAGAGTGTACTACGGGATGATCTCATGTATGTATAAACTGCCACGTGACCCTCACAATACACTAGGCAACACATCTATTTCCTTTTACCTTTTGTGACAAGAAAATTTAAGACCTATTCCCTCAGCAACTTTTAAGTATATAAGGTAGCATTAACTGCAGCCAACATCTAGCACATGAGTTCCCCCAAATATATTCATGTTCTAACTGGGAGTTCGCAGCTTTTGACCAACATCTTCCCATTTTTAGAATGTAAAGCAATGAGAATCAATGAGAACAAATTAAGAACAGAATTTGTTTTGTAAATGCTTCACCTAAAATTTTACTGATGTGCTTCAAGGAAGAGAATTTTAGACCATTATTTAACAACAAATTATGGAAAGCTTACTATAAGTAATTACATGGAATTCAAGAGATAACAATACTGAATAAAAAATAACCTTGTGAGGAGCTTACAATCTTTCGAGAGAGACAAACTGGTAATGGGTCAATCTGAGATCACAAAACAGCCCTTAACCCTGTCCTGGTCTTCACTTTATTGCCCAGTTGAGACCTCACAGCCCATTACTTGGCCACCATCCCACTCCCATGCTGAATGAACTCCCTTCCCCTTCTAACTTTCACACAAAAACCCAACACTGCTCTTTTCTAGGCCTTGAATAAGGAGGTTGAGTACTGATAAAGACAAATGATGCTTGGGGGACCTGGTTCTGACTCAACTTCACCATCAATGATGCTCAGTAACCCTGTATGTTGTCCCAGTATGATTCTGACACCAACTCCAATATGCGTTGCTTTCCCACGCCACCAAACAAGTGTCTGATACGAGCTGAGTGTCCTGCATTTAACTCTATTCTTTTTCTTCTTTTTTTTAGAAGTGTACTTCACCTTGAGTTTCTGTTTTTCTCATATCTAGTTATAGGATTTGGGGAGGAAGACCACAATACATCCTGTCAAGGGTACATGCTACGTAGATGGTTTAGTATCTTAACCATAATCATTGTCAGGTTTTTTCACTGGAAAAGTCACTTCCTATACTGTACTCTTTGGAAGCAAGATCCTAAATGTATTTCACACTTATGGGGTGGAGAGCTATGGTCCCCCTTCTAGAGAGGGAGTATCTACATAAATCAATTAGAAATCTTCCGTGTGGGAGATCTCCCCTAAGTATGCATGTATGTGTGTATGCCTGTAAGTATTTAATCATCATTATTTATGTCCGTATGGATATTTTATATTTTGGATTATGATCCAATACTATGCTGTTTATTTTATTGTTCAAAATGTTTCATCTTTGATCACTGGGTTTTTTTTCAATTAAATTTTAGAATTTTCTCCATTAAGAGCTTGCATATATTTTGATGGATTTATTTTGGTATTGTAAATGAAGTCTTTCTTAAAATTACCTCTTTTAATTGTTGAAGGTATATACTATACATACAAGAATGCAACCGAATGTTATATATTAATCTTGTATCCCAACCTTACTGAATTTCCTTTTTTTACTTTAATAATTAATTTTTAGGTTTTCTCTGTCGATTCTCACATTGTCAATGAATGAGTTTCAACCTCTCAATTCTTTTTACTTTTTATTTTCCTGTCTTATTTCTAGTACATCCACTAAAATGTTAAATAAAAGCAATGATAATATCTTTGATAATATAATATTGGGAATGATAATACTCCCAACTTTTAATAGAATGCTTCTGGCTCACCTCAAGTGAGATGTTTGCAAAGGAAGCTTAGTCAGTACTCTGTAAGTTAAATTTACAGTACTCTGTAAATTTCCATTCCTAGATAAGTTAAGAACTTTATCATGAAAGGGCTTCAATTTTATCAAACATTCTATTGTTAATACTCATATCTGTTGTTACTTATCTGGCTTTTCTCTTTTAAAATAAAAATTATAGTTATAAATTTTCTAGTGTTAACTTTGCATTCTTCAGGCAGACTAACTTGGCCATGATAAATTGTGTTTTAATTCATCACTAGATTTAGTTTTCTGACCTGATATTTAAAATTCTTAACTATATTCATAAATATTGCCCTGCATTTTTTTATTTTTCAGTGTTAAGGTACCTAGCTTTATAAAATGATTGGGAAGTATTCTGTTTTATACTCTTTGGAAAAGTTTGTGTAATATGGAAATTATCTGTTTTCTGACTATTCAGAGGGACTCAACTATAAAACAGTATGGGTCTAGAGAGTCTTTGTTTTTTATAACTTCAAATTTACAGAAAAGTTTAATGTATAAATCAGATGATCTTTTGTCCCTGAATTATTTGAGGGTAAGATGCCAATACCACCTAATATTTTTGTGAGCATTTCCTACTAATAAGGACATCCTTGTTTTCCTCTGTTACATCCTTGTTTTTCCTCTAAGTCAGGGAGTTCCATGCTAATACCTAACTCATCCTCGGTGCTCATTCAAGTTTCATCACCTGTCCTAAAAACTCCATGATAGTGCAGGCATACAAGTAAACAATACCAGAAAAAAACTGTAGGACACTCAGCTGATATTGTATAGAGTTACCTTGTATGGGGAAAATCTCTACACCTGTGGCAATCAGAATTGTGTCAGAAGTGTTCTGTGTGAGTGTAGTTAAGAGATACACAGCATAAGGAAGAACTGGTGGTTTTTTTTTTTTCCCCTAGAAGAACTGTAAATTTTATTCTGATAATGCTTACTAGAGAGGAAAGTGGCTTATCTTTTTCTAACTGCTAAATTATTTCATGGTCAGAGAATACAGTCTCCAAGATACAGGATTTTTGGTTTGTGTTGTTTTATGGCTAAGTTCACACATTTTGTGAATGCTCCATGGTTCCTGAAAGGGGAAATTGTTGGATGGAGGGCTATTTATCCAATAATAGTATTTGTTACTGTGTGGTTTCAATCTCCTAAAATTTGATTGTCCTTTGGTTGCTTAGTATTTTAATCTTGCTATGATGGTAAATTTATACTTTCCTTCTTCTAATTCTGTCAAGTTTTGCTCTTAGATTTTATTTTTTATACGTTATGGATTTTAAAAGTTATATATTAGAAGTTTGCCAATTTAAAAATTGGGTCGTTCTGATGAATTTTTCCTTTTAAATTAAAGTCTTTGGAGAGTCCAACAAGATGGCTGCAAGTGTAGACACTGGGCTCACTTCAAGACACAACAAAATAAAGCCAAAACCTTGGAGGGGTTGGGTGGGGAACTGATTATCAGCACACACAACAGGAGCATCAACTTGATAGTTTTTTCCACTTAAAGTAGGAAAAACTTTAAGTGACCTTTGTTTGTCATGATAATGGGACAATATAACCCACAAGAGGGAGGAGCCAGCTAATTGAAGTGTATAGCTCTCTACGGCTACTGACTCTGGTACACTCCAACATGGGGGTTCCTACAACCAGGCACCGCACTGGATAAGTGGGTGCTCCGGAAGGCCCAGGACAGAGCTGTGCATTGCAGGTGAATTGCAGAGGTGGGGAGACAGGATTGCTGGTTTGAAGCCAAGGCTCACAACACAGAACAGCTGTACCCAGAATCTGGTCAGTTTCCTTATTAAGGAGATTACTACTGAAGTCCAAGCTGAGAAACACCTGTCACTCCCGCCCCCCCACCCCAGGACAAGCTTCACAACAGGAAGTTCAAATTTCTGAGTCAACTGGAGGAGATCCTTTGATGCTTATTGCCCTGCCCTCTTTGATACCTACTACCCCTCCCTGTACCAGTCACCAGTACCCCCAGGACACCACAGCTGCGAAAACAACACTTGAAAATCTATTCTTACTAAAACCCACACAAAATTGAAAATAAGGACACAGAAAAACACAGTAAAAATGTCAGAACAAAAGCCTGAAAGGAGCCTGGACTCTGGAGTGACAAAAAGGGAACTGAGGGCAAGAGTTCTGGTAATGCTGATGGAATTTTAAAAAAAACAACGAAGGATATAAAACAAAAGAATAAAATGAAAATATAAGGCAGCTACATTCAGAAATAATGGAGTTAAGAAACACTAGAGCTGGGCCTCCCCGGTGGCGCAGCAGTTGAGTGCTGGGTTGCGAAGCTGCCCTTAGCCTCTGCAGCGCTGGTTAGATCCCCTGTTGCAGGGGAGGGTCCCACACGGAGCGCAGACCTCTCCTGCCGCCCGCTGCCCCCCTCAGCATTGTACTTCTTGTCAGTCTGCCTGCTCTGCTCTCCCCTCTGGCTCTGATGAATTCTCTTACCCTCCCGCGCTTCTGACTGTACCCAGTGCTTGTATAAATAAATAAATAAATAAATCCTTAAAAAAAAAAAAAGAAATTTAAAAAAACACTAGAGCTGATTAAAAAAAATGTAAACAAGAGCCTCAATAGCAGACACACAGAAGCAATGGAGAAAATCTGTTAGCTTGCAACTGAGGGACACCCAGGGACTCCAAACTTGCATGGTCTACAAAGGGGTTCTGCCATCCGCTGCAGAAAGACAAAGGCAGCATCCTTATCTTTAACAGAATTAGCGTGCAGAGAGAATAAAGCTCCTAGTAAGGTTTTCACAATAAAACACCACAAATTACCCATCCCCACGTGGGAAATACCCAGCCAAACAGGATCGGCCAGAAGAAAGGACATGAGGTCTGAAGGTTTGCCACAAGTCCAAGGTACCTCCTTGGGGGGAACTAGAGGAAAGCGGTTCTAAAGCAAGTCTCCAGAGATCCACATCAAGATAATGGCTGCCATCATCAGCCTACCTGTTTGTCTTTCACTTGTCTCCTTCCATGTCGTCTTCCCAGCAGTACCAGGTGCAAGTCATGTCGCAGGGAAGCTCTCCCTTAGCCCACCTGCCTTCTGTGTTATATTCCTATCAACTCCGCCCATAGCACCCATAATCTAAGGCTATTTCACATAAGTGGGGGCAGAGAACATGGTACCTCCTCTAATACTGAGTAAGCCCTTCAAAGGGTTCTCTTCATTCTTATCATTGCTATGAGGGCCTCCTTGAGCAGATATTTTTATATTCAGATGGGAACTTTCCTTAATCTACCTCCCTAGCCATAAGGGGCTTTTTATCCCGAGTCTCTCAAAGGCACCTCACTCTCTCTTCATTACCTCTTCTTCCAACTGCAAACACTGCCCTGCCCTCTCCTCAACAGCCAACTCCTACTCACACTGCGGAATTTTGTTTAAATCTCGCTTTTTCAGGGAAGGCTCATTTGGCTTGTTACAGGCTTCATATGTTGAAGCCGTCACTCCAATGTGACAGTATTTGGATGTAAGGCACTGAAAGCGATAATCAAAGAGAAATGAGGTAATAGGGTGATGCCTTGTCCAAAACAACTGGGTACCTTATAAGAGGAGGAAGTGACATTAGGAATATGACCAGCTGAGGACACTCAGAGAAAGTGGTTGTCCACAAATTCAGGAGCAAGGACTCAGAGAGCCCAAACCTGCCGATAGGCAGGTTATGGCAGCCCAAAGAGATGAATTCAACTCTCTAAACTGGGTTAGATTCTCTTACATTTTGCAAGTCTCTCTTTAAATCAAGCATCACACTTGAAATTACTTGTTCAGTATCTATTTTTTCCATGGGACTCCAACTATCATGAAGAAGGTAATTCTTGTTTGTTGTTACGTATTCTCCAGTGCCTAACAATACTTAAAACATAGCAAGAGTTAAGGAATGTGTAGAATCTATACATATGTGGCCATATATAATTATAAATGAATAAATTTAGATTCAGTTCCTCAGGATCACTAACCACATTTCAAATGCTCAATAGCCACATGTGACTACTGGTGACTACAGTGGTTAGTGCAGATTACAGAACATTTCCATCATCACAGAAGGTTCTATTGGACAGTACTGGTATAAATAATACGTGCATCAATTTTGAGTATGAGTGAAAGTTAGTCAGGTAAAGAAAGACAGGGAAGCAGAGGGGATGGGAAGGCAACATACAGACTGGGAACTGTCAGGGTATGTGTGGGGAATTAGAAGCAGTTTGTTGCTGCTCCTTGCGAGAGGCAGGGAGAGGCCAGAGGTAAGACAAGGTCGTGGGAGGACTTAAGTCCTGATGAGAGCTTGAAATTTATTGTGACTACAGAGAGAATCCAAGCAGAGAAGTGTCTGGGTCAGATTTGCATTTTAGATACATTACTCTGTGGGGAGTATAAGCTTAGAGGCAGGAAAAACAATCAGGGGTTGTTGAAATAGTCTGGGTAAGAAGACACAGAACAAAGGGGAGGGTCAGAGAGGCTAGAGCTGGACAAAGAAGTCAAACTGAATGGCTGATTCAACACAGGGCTGAGAGACTGCAGGTGTCCAATGTGACTTATAAATTCTGGATGTTTGTGCCACCAACTGACACTATGATGAAGGGAAGGTAAGAGAAGCAGGTTTCATTTGAGAGGAGGAAGACAGAGGAAGAAAGAGATGGCTAACTCAATTTTGGATGCATTAAGTTTGTGGTGTTCGTGGGATACAGTGGTCTAGAGACTGGGTGGCAATTTAGACCTGGAGTTAGCAGCAAACAGGTGGTAGTTAAAATCACGTGCTTGCAATAGGTCACCAGAAGAGAAAGGTGAGCAGTGGGCCAAGGTGAGCAATTAGAAGTGGGCAGCAGAGAGCTCCATGACAAACACAAAGAACACACTATGGAGGTATCATTTATGAAGTTACCCAAACTATTATTTAAACCATCGTATTCTTTGGAACCACAGTCAGCTGGAAGCTGCAATTTCAACACATTTGTTTGCTATGTAAGGTTTGTTTATTGGTTTGCTTTTTTCTATGCTCAAATAAGCTCCCCGAAGTCTGAGTAGGGACTGACTCCTTTGGAATCTCCTTATATGATCTGTGGGATCAGAGTATGTTCTCTAAGCTCCAGCCTATCTGAGCTGAGAAGGGATCTTCTTATTTAGAGGAAGAGAGAGGGGTATGGCAACATGAGGCATCCATGTAAGCTGGTGGATCCTGAGGGAAAGCCATTTGATTTTCCCTCTGCAATTTTAAACCAAAAATGGCTGTACCCAAAAACAAGGGAGTCCAGATGGACCCAGGGAGTGATCACTTCAAAAGGAACAGTAAAGCTCACTGGCAATAGGGAAATAATAGCTGTTTTGACTTGATTTGACATGGAAAGGAAGAAAATACAGAGAGCAGTCAGTATGGATGTTAACTGCTTCTGGTACCAATTAACAGGCAGAAAATACTACCCCAGGCACTAATATTATTGCTTCTCAATACCTTTCTGTTAAATTTCACTTACATTTTTTTCTTATGAGTTATAAACCTGTCAGGCAACCTAGGAACTTAGCTTAATAATTTCTCTTTAGTCACTACACCTCTCCATAGAATTTAATTTGTTTAAAATGGTACTTACTGATTTCATCCACATTTTTAAGAAATTTCTGCAAGTCTTTCTCTTGATCATTGGCCATTGTGAGCCAGAATCCCTGAGGGAGGCAGTACAAATGAGGAAAATTAATAAGAATAAAACAAACAGAAATTGTCAGTCTTATTAGCCTTCTAAAACGAAGAGCCAAGTCATTATTTTTAAGACAGATTTGTGTTTATAAATGTCATGAATAACAGCAGGGTGATCTATTTCACTCCAACTGCTGTGAAGGCCAAGGGACACTCATTATTTGCTGGGATACTTCTGGAAAGCTGCCAGCCTTCTCTCCACTGGGGAAACCACTCTGCAAAATGTTCCTCAAAAGCCAACATTAAGTGCTGTGGTTCAGGGATCTGGGTTGAAGGAGACCAGGAGGCTGCAGCCAGGGAAAGAGAATGCTAACACTTGACTTTGATCATGACAGGCAGGCCCAGGCAGAAGGCTGTGACAGGTAACCAGGACACTTTGCATTGAATTGCTCAAACTTATTTAAAATACAAGCCTGTGGTTATTTCTGAGTGAAGAGAAGCTAAAAACTGGCTGAAGGATTACAACCTGACGGCAGACGCACCAGTCTCTTTTTTCCAGATTTCTTTTATTACCTTAGTTGACTGCGAGTGAAAATGACAAACGGTGTATCCAGTGGTTCCCAAAACTTCACCCACAGACGGTAAAACTGATCCAAAAACTTGCTGAAAACCGTACACACATTCCTTGGCCTCGTGCAAACTTCCTGTTCAGCAAGCTGAGTACCCAGGAAGGCCTAGTTGTAAGCACTCTCCAGGTGATTCTGATCTGCACCTAATTTAATGGTAGTCTGGTAACACCTGTAACTGGGAGTTTGGAATCTGTGAGCTACCTGATCTCTCTGAGATGCCTCAATTTCAAGCTGTGTGAACTTTTTTTTAATTTTTAAATTTTATATATTTTTACATCACTTTTCATTTTTGCACAATGTATGCATTTTCACCTTGCTTATATTCCCCACACAATTCCCACCCTCCTTATTTTGACCCTAATCCCTCCTCCCCTCCCCGGTATTTTTTTTTTCTTTCTGGCTAATTTCGCTGAGCATGATCCCTTCCATCTGTATCCATGTTGCTGCAAATTGCATGAATTTATCTTTTTTGACTGCTGAGTAATATTCCACCGTGACTTGCAATCAGAGAAATGCAAATCAAAACTACAATGAGATACCACCTTACACCAGTGAAAATGGCACATATTAAAAAAAAAAACTAGCTACCACAAATGTTGGTGAGGATGTGGAGAAAAAGGAACTCTCCTGCACTGTTGGTGGGAGTGCAAACTGGTCCCACCACTATGGAGAGCTGTGTGGAGATTCTTCAACCTGCTAAAGATGGAGCTTCCATATGATCCAGCAATTCCACGCCTAAGTATTTACCCAAAGGACACAGAATCATTAATTCAAAGGGTACCTGCACCCCTATTTACAATAGCTCAGCTATGGAAACAACCCAAATACCCCCAAATAGGTAACTGCATCAAGAAGATCTGGTACATATACACAAAGTTACACACGTGTTGAGCCTCAGAATCCCACTCACTCAAAGGAACGGGATACAAACCGGTAGCACCAGAGGTGAGGGCGATCCCGGGGCTCCAGGACGCCTGGGGTAGTGGAAGAGGCAGTGGAAGAGGCACCTTGACCTACACCGGGGTGGGGGAGGGGCAGAGAATGTGGGGCTCACTTAACTATTCACCCGCGTTCTGAGCCCCAGGGAAGTGAGTTGACTTGCCCACGCAGAAAGAAGGCTCCAACCCCTCTACTTCCAGGGCAGGGGTGGGTCTAAAGGACCAGGAGGCCAGGGCAGGGCGCAGACGGGGGCGTCCGGCCTCCGCTTCCAGCCAACAAGCGCCCGCGGCGCGACGGGACCTGCGCCCCAGCCCAGCGGCGCGCCCGCTGCCGACGCTCCGCCTGCGAGGGGGCGGGTCGACGGCCCGTTGCCCGGCGACGGCCCGTTGCCCGGCAACCGCGCCACAGCGCCGAGTGGCCTCCGCGCCGCTACCGAGCTCGCAGCTTGAGACACTCCATCTGCTGCGGCTAAATCGTCGCACTCCGCTCGGCTATGACGGCCAGATAAGGCCCGAGCCCAGGGCCGACCGCGGGCCACCCCGCCGCACTGACCTGACGCGCCTGGGGATGGACAGGAAATGGCGGAGGGGCGGGGCGGGGCCAGGGGTCACGGGACGCAGAGGGGCGTGGCCCTAAGAGGGGCGTGACCAGCGCGCAGGGGCTCCGCCCCCACGTTCCACCCGCGGAGCGTGCCCCGCCTAGTTGTGGGCGGGGCTTGGGCGGGGCTGGAGACTGGGAACCCTGCGCGGGAAGCTTGGAGGGTCGAGCTGATTCTTAATCGCCGCCAGTTTTTTTCTGCTAATGTGGGAAGGGAGTGTCTCACCCCCGTTAGTTTACTGCTTCTGACCCCAAAGGGGGAAATGTGTTTGGGGGAGACAGGCTTGTATGTGACTCCGTTTTGCTTATTGGTAAATAAAGTAAAATAAAATAAATTAAAATATTGAGACAGCATAATGCTTTCATAACAACTGATATAAACTTTAGTTTCATTTATTGTGTCTGTGTAAAGGACCGAACTGGGCACAGTACAGGTTTTCTGATCCCATGCAGACCGGGTAAAGGAGGAGTCAGAGTCCTCAGTGGTTTTTTGCAGGTCTTTTATTGGGGTTCACCAGGCATATGGCAGGCTGGGGTGCTGGCTGGGGGGCTGGGAGGCTGGCAGGCCTCCCAGCCCCCAGCAAGTCTTTACTCTATCTGGGCTCTCTCTGGCGTTCGTTCTGCTGCTTCTGGGCTTCTCTTTCGGCTTCTGCTTCGGCTTCGGCTTCTGCTGCTGCTCCTGGCGTCCCCGAGACGCCGCCCTTAAAAGCAGTCTTAGCTCAGCTGAATCCCATCTACCTATGCCCACACCCTATTCCAGGTGCCCGCCATCAGGCATGCATTCAGGACAAGGATCCATCATCTATCCTGATGGTGGAAGGGCAGAAAAGCCTGATATTTTCTTTACCCTACAGTCTGCAAGTTCTTTGAATTTATAGTGTAACCATTTTTTCATCCTTAAAAATCTATGAAATACACCACTGTGCCAAACATAATAAACATTAATAACAATGAAAAAAAAGACCTTTGGAGAATTATGTACCCTCCCTCATCCTCAGTTATCTCATCTGTAACATGGAGAAATGGCACTTTCTTATAGTTTTATGGTTAAGATATTCTAATACATTAATCACTAGTGAAAAAGGTTATTATCAAGGAATTATTGTAGGATTTAGTAGCAGAATGAGGCAAAGAACACATTCACCCCTGAACAGATTCCAATCTCTTCTTTATAACAAAGTTCTGTGTATTTTGTGCTGGGAAAAAAGTGAGTAAAGCAGTTTGGAGGAAAGACCCTTCCTGGGCGTAAGCTGATGATCAGAAATACTTGGCACCTGTTGAACTTTGTAGGTGCTTCAGGGAAACCTGTTTGGTAGGAACTGAGGAGCCCCTGAGGATAGAGGGGTGGTGGGGGAGACTTGGGGGTGGCAGATTGTAAAGGGCAGGACTGAATACAGTGCAGGTTTTCTGATCCCATGCAGACCGGGTAAAGGGGGAGTCAGAGTCCTTAGTGGGTTTTTGCAGGTCTTTTATTGGGGTTCACCAGGCATATGGCAGGCAGGGGTGCTGGCTGGGGGGCTGGGAGGCTGGCAGGCCTCCCAGCCCCCAACAAGTCTTCACTCTATCTGGGCTCTCTAGTGTTCGTTCTGCTGCTTCTCGGCTTCTCTTTCGGCTTCTGCTTCGGCTTCTACTGCTGCTGCTGCTGCTTCTACTGCTCCTGGCGTCCCCGTGACGCCGCCCTTAAAAGCACAGTCTTAGCGCAGGCGAATCCCATCTACCCATGCCCACACCCTATTCCAGGTGCCCACCATCAGGCATGCATTCAGGACAAGGATCCATCATTTATCCTGATGGCGGAAGGGCAGAAAAGCCTGATATTTTCTTTACCCTACACAGATGATCCAGCAGTCTCAGTGCCTGTAGCCTAGGCCCAGTAGGTAGCTCTTGTGAGCCCCACAGAGAACTGAAGGGCTGTTGGACTGAAATCCCAGGGAGAAGTTGGTACATACGCAGCCCTGCTCTGACACCCTCCTGAGGTCTAGGCACCAAGGGGCAGAGGGTGTCTCCTCTCAGCAGGCCAGGGATAGCTCCAGCAGAATGACTCCTTCAGCATGCTGGCTGCCTCAGGAGGTGGTGGTACCTGGGGCACATGGGACAGCCATATGGGCTGTCCCCAGGGACTGCGGTGCCCCATAAGAAGTGGTAGAGAGTGCAGGTGCCAGGCAGGAGCAGAATTGTTAGTGCCGAGCATATGCTAGGGATTTTCAGAAAGACAGGGTAAACCAGCCTCAAGGACCTTATCACCTAAGGGGGTGAAAGGTCAATAAAATAATCATTTAAATTCTGACTGTGATGTGTGTTTTAAGAAGCAGAGGGCATAAAGCAAAAGTAGTGCAGGGTGCTGTGAACGCCTGGTCTCAAGCCTTGAAGGTCTTCACTGAAAACTTGATATGAAAGATTTAGCTGGGCAGGAAGCTAAAGAAATTCAGCAGTCTCTTCCCTCTGTATAGAGATTTTAAAATGATCTTTGATTCCCCCCTCAAACGTATGTCCTTTTATTAAAAAAAAAAAAAAACAACCTAAAATGTAGCTCAAATTCTTACCTCTTAAACCCACCCTTTGCTCTTTCTATTCCATAAGTCCATGATCTAGTCATAGATTTAGCCTGTCCATAGCAGGCAAGAGTCTTCCCCAGGATTTCTAGGTGTAATTAACGACACTACAGGGATTACAGCAGCAACAACAGCAGTAATGATAGTAACCAACACCTCCCCAGGGACTCTGCTAGGCATTGAGCTCAATTCTTCATGTACATTATCAAACCTAAATCCCTCAAAACTCCTCCAAGTTTCTATTTCCATCTCACAGGCAAGAAAAGGAAGCAGGGAAGTTATGTGACTTGCCAGAGGCTCAGCCAAGATGTGATCCTGGTCTGGGTGCCCCCCTTGATCACACTATCCCATCTCCCCACACCGCTTCCATGAATTACCCTGGAGAGCTCTGTTTCAAACCCCTATGGGCAGTGCCCATCCTGGGAGCCTCTGGTCTAGCCTAGCCTCCTGGATGTATAATCCTCCCTTGGTACACCTTGCTCCCGTTTGCTTCCTCCAAAGGGGAGGGCTGCATCTTTCCTGTGGCCAAAGTACATTTCCCCCACTCCATCAGGGAAAATAAGGTGACTCTAGCTATCTCTTTTAAAGCCTTTCTGTGGATCCTGGATTTCTCTGCCTGAAAAGAAAAGGGGAATTGGGCATTTAGTGCCACAGAAACGTTCTCTGCCCAGCTCTGCTTAGCATGGAGCAGCACTGCCCCTGGGTGGTCATTCTGGGAATAACATAGCAGCAGGGACAGGCAGGAGACAAGACCAGCAATCAGCCAGCCATTCATGTGTTTAATGTTTGTTGAGCACCTATTGTGTGTCATATACTTAAGTATCTCCTATTGCTGCTGTTGTTGAGGTTGCTTCTCTGGGAAGTGTTTTAAATGATGTGAATGGTTTAAGCCCTGGTGAATATTTCACATCTATATGGGGGGTACTGGCACCACTAGGGGTGACTGACACCACTCAGAAATGTTAAAGATGCATCAGCTTTGTGCAGTGGAACTTTTGTTAGCCTCCATGGCTTTGTGGACAAGAGGACACATGGACTTCTAGGACTGCAGAACTAATAACCTAGAGTGGGCTCCATCCCAATTGTCACGAAAGAATGGGTACATGTATTTCTACCAAGTATGTACCTCTTTTTGTGTTCACATTCTAATCGTACATTAAGAGCAGATCATTGAAACCTAGAAAACAGAAGAAAACTCACACATGCTCTCCTTTCCCCAGCACTGTCACTGTTAACATTTTGATACATATCTTTTGTGCCCTTTCTGCCCATTTTTGGAAGATGTGAACATGCTGACATAGCATTGCATGTTTTACTTTACAGGTAGATCATCATCATGATAATAACTGATATGTCCTAAACACCCATAATGCTTCAGGCCCTTTAAATATCATCTCTTGCAGTTATGTAACAGTCTGAGGAGATGGTATTACCAGCCCCTTTTAAATAGATGAGCAAGACTCAGGGGGGTCCATACATCTCTTGCCCACATAAGTCCAATCTGTCCCTGCTTTGTTTTAGTAACAGTCATGGAGTGCCTGCATTGCCTTCCATGCACCGCCCTGCACCTGACAGCTGGTCATAGTCTTAGATCATCAGTTGCTGCTGATATCTTTTACTACGGTAAACAATACCGCAACAAGCATCTATAAATATAACTTTTGATGTACATAGGGTTGAAATATATTCATTTCCCTTGGTCATCCCATAAAATATTTTTAAATGAATACCTTACATTTTAAATGCTATTTTTAAAAGAGGTCCATCGGCTGCGCTTCCTGTCTGTTGGTTGGCTCTGCTTCCTCTGTGTTGGTTTCAGCCTCAGCCAGTCTTTTCTCTCAGGGTGGCACCTGGAAGCCCAAAACTTCCATGAATTCAGTAAGAATAGAACCTCTTTTTGCTAGCAGTTTCCATGAAAGTCCCAGGAGTAGAAAGGGAATCCTCTCACCCTGCCCCCAAGCTGAGGTTCTGCCTAGAAAACAAAGAAAATGAACACCGGCTGGGAAAATACATTTGTTCACATTGGACATGTGATGATCAAGAAATAATATTTTAAAGTTTCTGCCACATAGTAAGCCCTTAATTAACGATCATTACTACAGTAATAGTGTCAGGTAATGATTATTCTTGCATGAAAAGCATATTGTATACTGCAAGGCAGCAAATCAATGATACTATCTCCTTCAGAACTCAACAGATGAGACAAGTCAATTCAGCTGAGGTGAGATCATTCCCCCACCCCTGGATGCTGTGGCTTCCTCTGTGGTTAGCTGCATTGGAAGGAAAGCCTGGTCCTCTTGCTGTTCTCAGGACAACCGCTTGATGGAAGCATTAACTCACTCTGCACTTTTCCGGAACCAGGTCCTAGAAGACTCCTGGCTCATCTGGGTTTTTCCAGGAGCTTGTGTGTGTGTGTGTGTGTGTGTGTGTGTGTGTGTGTGTGTGTGTGTGTGAGGTGGGGCTCCTTCCTCAAACCTCCTACCTGAGACTCTCTCTAGTGCTGAAAATGGGGGTCCACATACATAGTAGCTGCATACAAAGGACTTTAGTGGGGTGTCAGGATTGCACAGCAAGGGCTAGGAGGCTTTGATGAGTCTGGGCATCTCCACCAGGAGTTGGCAGAACTGGCAAGAGGCTGGGTGTGTTATCTGCAGACAGCCTGCTCGAGGAACTCCAGTGGGCACTTGTCCTGTTCTGGCTGCCCAGAACTTTTTGAATATTCTTGCTCTCTGGAGGGAGCCCCATTCTCCAGGCTCCTTTGCAGCTCACTACCAGGCTCCTCGGACCAAACTCACGGATGTGAGACCTCAGTGTGGGGATGAGAGCAGCTTGAGGAGGGAGGCTCTGCTCAGAGCCCCTATTTTTTCCTGACAAAGATAGTAGCAGAAGCACTGACTCTCTCTTGAAGAGAGACACAGAGGCAGAGACACAGAGACAGACAGAGATTATGAATGGAAGCAGTTGGAGAGTTAAGGGTCTGACCCAGTGATGGCCTTGCAGGGGGCTGGGGGCTGTGGCGCTTTCTCTACGTTTCGGTTCTGCAGTGTTGTTCTGGATATTGCTTTCAGAAGCTTGACCTGCAGCCTCATTCTGGAAGATGCCCACAATTGTGTGAACTACCCAGTATTCTAGTCAAACCCTATTTTGGTTTAGTCAACCAAATGAGCTTCAGTTGCTTGCAGTAAAGAACCCTGACTAATACAACTGCATGGATTTGTCACATGCCAGGTACAAGGCAGCCTTTACATTTCAAGCCATCTGTGAGGTAGGAATTCTCATTTTGTAGTTGAGACAAGCATACTCAGGGGTTAAGTAGTTTGCCGCTGGCCACACAGCTTGGATATACCAGACCTAGCGTCCAGTGCAAGACATGTCAATCTCTGTAGTCTGTAATCTTTCCAATGTGCTGGGCTCCATTCCATTCGAGGAAGGACTTTTGTACCTCGTGACTCAACTCAGTGCCTGGAACATAGTAGGTGCTCAATAAATATTTGACCTTAATAAATACTGAATTAGCAAGTAAAGGAAAATGTTGCATTGTTTTAAGCAAATTGTTTTGGGGGTGTCTCTGGGGTGGGGCAAGCCCTGGTAAGATGGCAGGTGATATTAGTCTTTGGCAATTCTCAACGCTCTCTTTAGAGACCCTTCTGCTCCTAGCACCCCATGTTGTGCTTGCTGCCAGGCTCCAGCCCCTCTGTGCCTTTTGGAACCTGCTTGACTGCCTGAACCTGAAAGGGGAATTTGAACAATGGCTGGGTCATGTTGACAATTTACTTTCTCTGAATTCAGTGCTCCAGACTGTAATGGGAGCTCAGTCATTGCTACTGAATGAATCTGGAGTCTAAACAGAATCATCTGTGCAGCTGATACATCAGCCCTCTCTCCTGTGCCCAAGGAGTGGCTGCCCAGCCTCTGCTTTGAGACTCGACTGGTCACGTGAGACAGTGGTCTTTGTTGTGTGTTAAGTCAGCTTCCCTGTAAACTTGCTTTGACTTGAGCCTTCGGGAGTGGTACAAATTAAGTCTTCTCCCTTTTCTACTTGATAACCCTTCCAGCGGGTGAAGGCAGCTGTCTGAAGTCTCCTGTTTTCTGCACTCCCTTGCACTCTGCTTTTTTTTTATTATAAATTTTATTTTTATATTCCCCATACAATTGCAACCCCCTTATTTTGACCCCAATCCCTCCTTTCCCCGCCCCCCCACCCCCCATAGAGTGTCTCTGGTTCATAGTTGTTTGTTGATTTTGATATTTTCTTTCTTATAGTTATACTTTTTCCTGGTCCCTTATTTAAGTTTTCTAGATTCCTGCTATGAGTGAGACCATCCGGTATTTTTCTTTTTCTTTCTGGCTTATTTTGCTGAGCATGATCCCTTCCAGCTGCATCCATGTTGCTGCAAGTTGCATGTGTTTATCTTTTTTGAATGCTGAGTAATATTCCATGGTGTATATGTACCACATCTTCTTGATCCAGTCATCTATTTTTGGGCATTTGGGTTGTTTCCAAAGCTTAGCTATTGTAAACAGTCCTTGCACTCTGCTTTTGGGGCATCTTCCCCATATGAACATAGTACCTGGTTCCGATGCTCCTCAGAGAGGAGGGCTTTGAGTTCCTTTTACCCAGTGCTTCTGCCCTGCATGTGCCCTGCTGGCCAGTGCATTTCCTTGGGTGTGAGGCAACACCTGAAAGCCGGGGTAGGGCAGCCTGTCAGCTCACATGTTCCTCGCCAAGGATGCCTTTGCCAGGGTACAAATCCTAGCTGTGCCTGTGTGACTTTGGGCAAGACACCAAACCTCTCTGCCTCAGTTTCTTCACCTGTTAAATGGGGTCAATAATAGTATCTACCTCATAGAATTATTTCAGGGACTATGAGAGTAAATATTTATAAATGCTTAGCACCGTGCCTATCCTAGTGTTAAGTAAAATTAAGTGAAAAGATCAATGTCCACACATCACAAATCTTTTTGAATGTCTGCATCACCTCACACGCTGAATTTTATGGCCAGCTTAAGACCCATAGTCTTTTCTTTTCTGTCTTTCTTTTTAAATATGCTCGCTGCACAGCCCCAGCGCCGCTTGCACGTGCTGTGGTGGTTGGCCTTGCAGAGAGCAGACAGGACTTTACATCTGTCCCTCTGACATGACATCATCTCAGCTGCTCGTGGCCTCAAAGGCTGGGCTCATTTGGGATGCTGACTCTGCCTCCGGCATGAGTGGCGAAGCGTGCTAAGCCTTGGGCAGTGTCTTGCTGACATCCAGACACTCAGCTGCGTCTACAGCACTTCCTGTCTGTCTCTGTGGTGCCTCGGAGCCTCCTGCCTGTGTCTCCCCAGCTCTTGGCTGCACCTTTGAATCAGGCGCCCTGCAGGAAAGCAAGATGCTCCTCAGTCCCTCCCCCTGTTTCTGCACGTGTGGTCTCAAAGCCATTAAGGGAACCCTGGCACCCCCAAAACTGCTGTCTCAGTTTTGTGAGATCTGTGGCTGGAATCCAGGGATGTGCAGTTTCCATAAGTGTCTCAGGGGACTGCAGCCCGCATAGGGAGCACTCTGGAGCCTAAGTGCAGCTGACGACCAGGCTGCCATGGACGTCTTGGCCTGGGCTGTGCAAGGTGGTATGGCCAGAGAGCCTCTGTGCCTCCTACTCCTGTAACAGGACACAGTATGGCAGCACTTGCAGCCTGGATTCCTGCTGAGAACAGCCCAGCTCCTCAAGCTCACTACCACGTTCTGGTGGCTGTTGATGGCTGTCAAGGTGGAAGCACTCTGAACAGGCAGATCCCTGCATGCTTCTTGTTCCCCCCTGGGGTTCACAGCCAAGTACCTTAGCATCCCTGCTCAGGAAGAAGATAGGGCACAGAACTGTCCCCTTGAAGGCCAGACCACCAGCACTGAGACCTGGTGACGAGCAGACCTGTCAAGATCACACCGTCCTGCTCTCCAGCCTCCTATTTTTCTCACCGGCCTTCCAACCCACAAGTTTGCCCCTTAGGAAAGAGTCCAAGGAAGGACCCCTTAGATTTGCCCCCCTGGCCTTGTCCGTCATATAACATGGCTTTGAGTAACAGGCACAGTTAGACACAGGAGCCCCTAACCCACGTCTTCCCAGCCTGCCTCCATCACGGTTGCTACTCACCCTCTGGACAAAGTTACCAGACTGGGGGAAGGAGGAGCCAGGGGGACTCACGATCAGGGGCTGGGGCAGGCAGACCCTGTCTGTGTGTGCTGTGACCAGTCCCCTCCCGTCCCCTGTGGACTGCCTCCAGGTTACTGGGCAGTGGACACTGCAGTGTGGCTCAAGTGCAAAGGCATCTTCCCTGGCCAGGTGCAGACCCTGTTTGCACTTGCATGCACAGGTGAACACGGGCAGGTAACCACGGCTGGTTGCATGGGTGTTACCGCATCACTCATGCATACATCCACTCGGCCATTCATCACGGCAGACGCCTAGTTCCTGTGTTGATGGTTGCTGTAGGAGGTGGCTGGATCAACAGTGACTAAGTCAGACTGAGAATCTGCCTTGGAAGAGTTTAGGGTTCAATGGGAAGAAGAAACATTAAATCAGAGATTAAATGAAGTGAGCACCTTGGAGTATACGTTGAAGCTATTTTACTGGCTGCGTTCACAGACATCAGGGAATCACTGGAGTGGAAGTCCATCGAGGTCGTATGCTCACATCCCTCCCTCTGGGCGCAGGCCAGGGCGCTGCCACCCCTGCAGCACAGCTGAGTGCGGGAGAAGAGGGCCCGGGTGACACACTGGCTCTTGAAGGCTCTGTCTAGTAGTGCTATTCTGCTCCCGGTCGGCTGACTGAGCGAGTGGCATGGCCAGGCCCACCTGAAGTGGTCAGAAAGTGCAGTCCTCTCGTGGGCCTGCCCAGAGGAAAGGAGCCAAGACATCGGTGCACAGCCCTAATGACCACAGGACTTTGGGCTCTTGGATGTTACTGTCCTCCCCGGCCCCTTGCTTGAGTGTGACAGTGTTTAGTTCACTGCTGTATCCAAGGCAACTTGGTGACACTCGGTAAACACTGAACAAATGTGCCAGGCTTGCCCGAGGAGGGTGCTCCAGGAGCAGGCCCCCATGGGCCAAGGAGAGGGTCCTTTCATGGTTCCTCCCAATTTTGATAAGCATCGTGTTTTTGTCTAGTGCCCTCCCACTCTGCTATGCAAAACTGCGGCACCAGGTAGGAAACCGGGTGGGCACGTGTGGTGCTGTCCTTTGAACAGGCACAAGGGCCGGTGCAGGGACAAGTGGAGGGAATGGATGTGGGTCCCACCCCAGCGGAAGGCTTCACCCACCCAGGCAGGGGCTGGCGAGAGTGTGCAAGAGGCAAAGAGTAGGCACCTCAGATTCAGGCGGAGCAAGGGTGGCCCTGAGAGGGGGACTTTTATGTTTTGTTCCCGAGGAGCCTCACTTGCTTCAACCTAGTTCTGGGCCTGTTGCCAGGTCTCCTCCAGGAACTCCTGATGCCACAGCTTAATAGGTCACTCCAGCTCTATCAGTTGTCTCCTCCCAACATAGCAACAGCAGCACATTCAAAAGAATTCTGAGCAGAGGCAAAGTTTTCTTTACTTTTGATTTGCTCGGAGACTTTAATAAACTCCAGGTTCTGAACTACAGCTGAGGAGTTTGGCAAAATATAAGGCAGCCCATGCTCGAGGAAGCCTCGGATGTCCACCTCAGCACTGGCGCTCAGGTGCTATTATCCCAATTGGCTGATGCTGTCACACACGTGGTGGTTTGACACCACTAATGCCCACTTGTTAAGCACCTGTTATGTCCAAGAAAGTGCAAACCTAGGTTTCCTGTACACTGGTCCATTCATTAACTGGTACCTCACAACTCTGTCAGCTTGGAGTTTCCTGTTTATCTAAAGAGGAAATTGAGTCTTGGGGAGATTAAGCGGCTCTTCCAAGATGGACATGGAAGTGGCAGACCCAGGATTTGAATGAAATGTTTTCAAATCTGATGTCTGGCCTTTCCACCTTCCTCTATCAACCTGAGGGGGGGAAAAACAAAACAAAACAACAACAACTAGAAATCATCATTCAGGCAACCATGACCTCAACATACTGAGTTTACTGACCCTGTTTATAAAGTCAAAGAAATGCCACCGCCAGGTGTACATCTGATTCACGTGACAGACTCTCATTGAACGGAAATAAATCCCAGTTTGACCATAACAGCTTTTTTCTTCTTCAATTTTTATTGAACACAAGTATTCTGACAGAATGCAAAGTCAAAATTCTCAGTTAGTACTCAGTATTTACACCAGTGAGAATGGAAACAAAGGTGGTACTGATGTTTCACTTGGTAAAAAGTTTATAACAAGAGAGAAGGCCCCCGAAGTAGGGAATGCTGGGGAGGGATGCTAATGGAGGTCTGACAACCACCATCCAGACAGACAGCCTAGAGTGAAAACCCGGGACTTGGAAGGCTCCATAGAAAAGTGTGAAAATAGAGTTCCACTGCAAAAGCTGCACTATGTACACCACGGCCCTTGGGGATCTGGAGTCCCCGTGCACGGCACTCGCCTGCCCTCCAGAGCGCGGCCGTGCGGGATGTATGTGGATACACATACACGCATAGACACATAGACGCTGGAAACTGGTGGAATTGATCCCTCCTTCCAAAAATTAAAAAAAGGAAAACTATAAGCTTTTATCTCTTAACATAAAAGATAGAACGTTTTGAAAATAAAGTGACTCCCTCTTTGATCTGCAAGGAAGCGTTGCTCTGTTGTTCTGGTTTTTGAAAGAAAGGAAAGCTCACATACATGGAGACGAAGCTCTGTGTCATGGGAGAGAGGCAGACCAAAAGGTGGATAGTCTTGGGTTCCAGCTAACAACGGCGGAGCCAGGGGTCTGGTGGGGGAGGTCAGCTGCCCTGGGCCAGGCTATCGGAGGGTCTAGACCTCTTCCTCTTCCTAAGGAAACCAAAATCAGGTTGCCTAACCACAACCACATGGCGCGAAGGGCACCGTCTCCATGAGGCATGGCTCGGCCGTGACCCTGGTCTTCACAGCCAGTAACATCCCAAGACTGGGAATCAATTCCACTGGTGACTTGGTGGCAGGCGGAGCCCACTGCTTTCCCCAGGGTCCACCCTGTCTCAGACACCTCGAGGCACCCATCCTGCTGTGTGCTGCCAGACTGTCTTCCCGTTGCTGGTTCTTGGGGCCTGTGCATTTGAAGCACAGATGTGTGAGAGCCCTAGATTCAAAGGGGCTGGAGCTGGGTAAACTGGGATCCTCCATTTCCATCCCCAGGAGCTGAGAAAATGCAAAATAACCCCACATTTAGCAAATGACAAGACCATTTTTCACAGTTTGAAATGATAATCTAGCGTATCGCCACTGATCAGATTGCAGAAGTGTCAGAAGATCGGGGAGCGCAGCCCGCAGAATGGGCTTGGGGGAGGTCTTGCCACTCTAACCTCTTGCTTAGGAAAGGAACGCATGCCCAGAGTACTGATTTCTTTTACTTAGCGGCATCTTCAGTGCCATCATCGTTTCAATTTCATTTTCATGGTTTAAAGGCTTCGATTCCTTTTACGAGTTATTTTTGTTTCCTGAATATTCTTTTTTTCTGAACTATCTGCTATACCTTCCACAACCAAACTATGTTGAAGTTTTATTTCAATACTATGACAAAAACACGTTTCACACTAAAATATTCACGCATCCACAGTGCACAAGCTTGCAGTTCTAAAGTAGAATGAGGAAAAAAAAGCAAAATTTCTATACAAAGGGCTGGCTTTTCCCTTCTCCCCCCCTCCCATCCCCCTTAAAGTTTCTGTATTTTTTTTTTCCCCACTTGATTTCCAATCCAGGAAAGTCGTGTTGTGACTCCAGACAGCAGGTCGTTTTTTTTTTTTTTTTTCTCTTTTGTTTCTACCAATGCTGCCTAAGTGAACAGAAGGCCGATGTTACTTTACTTCAACAGATTTCCAAAAAAAGACACTAATTCCCTGAAGCACACGTGCTCTTCCGCTCAAATCTAGATTCTGGGCTCAAAAGGAAATGGTATGTATATCTTTTATTTGGCTTTCTACAAAAAGGGGATGTTTGGGGTAAAAATGTGTGTTCACCAAGACCAGCCCCAACTATACAATCTTCTCTGCTTCATTCAACAAAGCCTAAGGAGTCCTTCTAAGGAAGGACAGGACGCCCTGGGAGCAGATCCTGTTTCACAGATACAGGCAGGTGGTGGCTAATAAGAAAGTGGTCCGACCCCCAAGGAAACACAAAAAGAACCAAAAACCGAGAAGCAAAACCCTTCCAAAACTAGATGGATTTCCACCTGAGTTGCACACAGGCAAACATTTCCAATCAGAATGGGGGAAAGAGCCACTGTAAACAGCCATGCTTTGTAAAGTCTTCCTGCGCTAGGGGCCTGTGATCAACCTACCCACCTCAAGGCAGTATTTGTAACTTAAAAAAAAAGGCAGCTATTTTACATGGACATTTAAATACAACCGAAGTCAAACATTGGTCAGCTTGTAAACACTGGAAAACAAAGTTGGCAGAAAGGAACAAAAAAAAAAAAAAAAAAAGAAAAAGAAAAAGAGAGAAAAAAGAAAAGGAAAAAAAAGCAATCCGAATACTGCAAATTGAGATCTACCCCCACAAGCTGCAATTTGGCATTCTTCCTACAAAACAAGAGTCTAGGTGGGAATTGAATTCAGCTAGAAAGGGTGACACACTTTGCATACTGAACAAATACAAAGTGAACAGAAATGATAACTTATTTATGAGGTTTTACAGAGTTCAAACTCGACTGAAAGTATAAAAATAAACTTGGACTTTGTTCATTCGGTTAGTCTTAGTGCCTGGAAGTATTTCTCTTACACTGGTCTGTGCCAAATGGGCAACACCAAGTTCGGTCTTCCTGAACCTAGATTTTTTTTTTCTTCTGAGCTTCCTAGATTCTTAATTTAGGGTCCTTTTGTTTGATTTTTAAATGGTTTCAGGGAACGGAGTGTCCTAGTTTGGCTGTGGGTTTAACCTTTTTGTCTCATTTTCTTACAACTGAGTGTGCAACAAAGGAACCCTTTCTATAAACCTACAAAAAGGAGATCCCATGTTTATCTGTTTAGGTATTTTTTTTTTTAAAGGCAAAAGACACTAGAGGAATGAGATGTGTGTGTGTGTGTGTGTGTGTGTGTGCGCGCGCGCACGCATGTGTGAGAGAGAGAGAGAGATATTGGAAATGCTCTGGTGAAGCTGTTGTGTCACTTTGTATTTTTATCTTTGCTGGTTTCTCGTCACCCATCATGCTTTGCTCTCATTCTCCTTTGTCTGTGTGGCATCATTGGGGACCGCCTTGACTTCGGCTGGCGCTGGCTTCGTTTCTGTCTCCGGGCATTCCGACTTTGCTTCTACCGGGCCTTTCCTGCAGAGAATTGGAAGACAGCACTGAGACCACAGTCCCTGAGAAGTGGCTCCATTCAGAGCTGGGCTCCCCACCTTGGCTTCATGTTGGGAACATGGGGGAGCTTTAAAAGTCACTGGTGCCTGGGCTGTGCACCCAGAAATCCTGAGTTAATTGGCCCGGACAGGGTGACTTTTAAAAGCACTCATGTAATTCTAACAGGAAGCTAAAGTTGAGAGCCATTGAGTCAGAGGCACGAGGGCTTTCCTGTCCCCATCCTGATGCCATGCCAGCCACTCTGGCATCACCTGGGGTAGTGGTGGGTGGGGAGTCTTCTCCTCACCCTGACCCTGCTGACTTCTATAATAACAGCAGGTTCTTGGTTTGGTATAAATGAGGTGCGCTGGGTTTCCCAGTACTGATGCCAGCGGGCTCTCTCCAAACAACCAGCTCTTGCTTGTCCTACTTCCCCCACAAACCTTCCCCCAGTAGCCCTTCCCACCCCCAACAAGCTGTGTTTTGTGGTGATGCCTCTAGGGCTTGCCTGGCAGCCTGAGAAAATGGCGGGAGGCTACAGTGGGCTATCATGCTACGGGGGGCTGGGGCAGCGAGGGTGTTACAGCTCTCAGAGGAATCCTTTTGCTTCCTGAGATTCAGAGATCCCGGTGAGGGTCCCTTTGCCGCTCTTGGTAGTACCATGACAGCTTCGCTGGGGTGAGGGGAGGCACAGGAGCCTCTGTAAGCCATGGGTCTGGCCCTGTCTCAATCAGTCCCAGGAGTGAGTCTGGTCTGAGGACACAGTGGGGCAGGCGCAGACCCCAGCCCCAGCTAGTGCTATCGCATTTCAGCATCACATTTAGGAAACCTATAAGCTTACTAAGGATTTCCCCTTGAACTTGAAATCCCAACAGTCATTTGGGGCTTGGGAGCCCTGAGCCTTTCAGATCAGTCAAGGGCAGGCAAGGTAAACGAGAGTAGGTGGGGTGGGGGCATCTGGATGTGGAAGGTGACAGGGCACCTGGACCAGACTCCCTCTCCCCATGAACCTTGGGGGCTGCCCTTTTTCTTCCTGCGTAACAGTCCCATCTGGTGGGAACTCAGGCTGGCACTGGTAACACCGATTGTCTGTGGATCCCTGGGTGGCATCTTGGCCCCCTTAGCTCGCTTCCCAAGCTATGCTCATCAGTGGCCCCACTGCAAGGTCTCTCTCAGGGAAAACAGATGCCACTGCTGGGACAATACAGCTACAACATAATTAACATGACCTAATTAGTGCAAGAGGCTGCTTCTGGGCCCCTGCCTCCCCTGTGCTCTCTGCCTTATCCCAGCCCCTAGGTTGACAGTTGCCTCAGAGAAGACCTGAATTAGGCTGAAGACACATCTAACAAGGAGAACGCAGCACAGCACAAACACACACCACCACGGACACAACCCAGTGACAGCAGACAGAGAGAGGCCGTACTCGGTCTTTGCTGGTGCAGGCGAAACAGAGCTGTCTGCAGTGGAAGAAGCAAGCTCAGGGGCTTGTCCACTGGCCCCAGCGGCGGGAGCAGGAGAGCCCAGGGCTGCAAAAACATCCTTTGCAAGGTCAATATCTGGGGTCTTGAAGTTCCCTTCGTCCATTTTAAAGTCCTCGCCCTGGGCAGGGTTTGTGGCGCTGATGGAGGCAGCCTTGCTCTTCGGGCTAGTGAGGGCCGTGGCTGCCTCGGCCGGGCTCTTCACAGCGCCGGGCTGGGTGGGCTCAGGGTCCGGGCCTTTGGTGCTGGGAGCCTCCTGCTTGGCCTGGGGGGCTTCTGTGGCAGGGGCAGCTGCTGCTGCTAGGGAACTGGCTGCCTCAGCCGTGGCGGGGCCTGGCGCCGGGGCAGGCTTGCTGGCTGGCGCGGCCTTGGAGGCCTCCCCGACAGTGGCAGGGGCACTTGGGCTGAGCACAGCTCCCTGGTTAGCCAGGACATTAGAAGACAAATTGCTAGCGGCCGGGGCAGAGGTTGGGGTGTCGCTCAGGTCAACAAGGGGGGCGACCTTGGGGGCTGAAGCTGGGGGTGGGGAGGAGGTGGCAACGCTGGGCCCCTTGGAAGGGGTGGTTTGGCCGGGGGGCACAGAATTTGAGTCAGGTGTGGCATTGGCTGGGGGGGCAATACTGGAAGTCAGGGTGGTGGTCTCACTGGTGGGGCTGTTCTGAGCAGTGGCAAAGGTTTCGGTGATAGTGTCAGAGTTAGCGGTGACGGTGGTGACAGAAGGCAGCATGTCCTCGACAGTGGCTGTGGTGTCAGCAGGCAGCCTGTGGGGAGGACAGGAAGTAGAAGAGAATAGACAATGAAGCTGAGACGAGACAGAGAAGCAGGGGGAAGGGCTGAAGCCAGGAGGGGCCGTGGGCAGGGCATGCAGCTATGCACAGGCACCGACACAGGCCCACAGAGAAATGAGGAAGCACATGCCCAGGTGGGCAGAAGAGGAGACAGGAGACAACAAAGAACGTGGCAGCCTCAAAAGGGACCTGCTAGCCTTCCTCCCTGATCACTTCCCACCAGTTCTCTGCACAGGGCTCCCTTTCCCTACAACCTGCCTGAGTCTTCTGGCCCCTGCCTGAATCTCTGCCCAGGCTCACGGGCAGCGACGGGGGAAGCTAGGAACAAGCAGATGAGTGCGCCGAATGGTTCCTAAGAGCTGGGGGTTCTCCAGTAACTCCTGCCCCTTCAAACCCAGAGTAGCTATGGCAGTCACTGGTCGGTACAACCACATCTGCACATGGCTGCTAACAGAGGGTCCCCAAGTCTTCCATGAACACCAATGCCAGGGAGATTTACCAGATCTCCAAGTCCCCTCACCCTCTTGGGAAGAATGCAGAAAACCCTAGAAGTTTTAGAAATCCTAATAAGAATCTGCTTGAAAGCTTGGCTTGTCTCAATGGAGTTTAGTCCCCTTAGGCCATTGCCAGGGAGTGTAACTTGGGAACAGGGACTAGGGATCCCACTTAAGCAAGGAGGTAACCCACAATCACCCCAGATAGAACAAGAATGCCCTTTCTCTAGGGACTTCTCAGCCAAGTGCCTCTTCTGGCCACGAGCTCCAGAATTCCGGCCCGCAATGTTAGGCAGGGAGTTGCAGGTGGGCAGCATGGAGGTGGGTGATGAGGTGGGTGTGGGGATTTGTTGAGGAGACACAGTCCCTCCCCGCCACATACTCGGGTTCTGTCAGCGGTGTGGTTTCGTTGGGCTCTGTGTGTTTCCCGCCATCGTGGTTTGGGGTCCGCTCCTCTTCAGTTCTCACCTCCACGATGGGCTCCTTGGACTCATCTTTCCTGTGGAAAAAGTTCTGGTTTGATCACGGGATGCTGGTGGGGGAAGGGCATTCCCAGAGAAGCCAGCTTCAGCTCTGGGGACCTAAGGCTGGCAGGGTGGCCTTCTAGAGCCAGACCCAAGAGCCTGTGTCTCAGCACCCCTCTTGCTAGCTCTGTTGCCTTGAATGTTTGATTTGCCTCCACTTCCTCATGGCTAAAATGGGCCTGTAATGGTCTGTGCCTCACCTAGCTGTGATGAACATGAAATGAGGTCATGAATGTAAAGACTAAGCATGGTGCCGGCCCAGATAAGTGCACAAACAATCTGCATATATGTGTGCAAGTGTGTACATACATGTACACGTGCACATATATGCACTGCACAGTGCCTACGTGTGGCAGTGCTAAACAACTTATCTCCTTGCTCTAGCTCAGCCTCACCAGTAAGAATCTGAGAAGTTTCCTGATAACTGGCTCAGCATCTCCTGAGCCATCTCCTGTTCCTCTGGGGTTGCTGAGGGCATAGCATCCAGACTGTCTGCTCCATGAGGACAGGGATTTTTATCTGTTTTGGTCACTGCTGCACCCCAGTGTCTGGAACAGTGCATTGCTCATAGTAGCTGCTCAATAAGTATTTGTGGATGTATGAAAGAAAGGATGAATGAATGACTGAAAGCAAGGTCAGTATGCTCTTCAAATGCTGATCCCCATGGCAGTTCCCTCCAGGCTTAGCTCTAACCATTCCCCTCATTTTGACCTACCCAGGTATTTTCGAACTTTGGAGAGATGTGGGGTTGGTCCCACGGTTTGTTATTTAAACAGGTCCCCCCAAAGACCATGCTTTGAGGAACATTTCTCAAGTGCCTTTTTCCCTTGGGGTTTCCCAATGGAGACACAGAGGTGGCTTGGTTGCTGGCCCCCTGGGCTGGGCTGGAGCCCAGACCTTGGCAGAGTGGGCAGGTTGGCACTCACGAGAAGGCAGCTTTGCCCTCCTCCATGTCCTTGCCCTTGGCTCCAGGCCCGGCTTTTCCACACAGGTTTACAGCGATGCACATAAGCAGGCCACACTTGTTCAGGAAGTAGCAGGTGATGTCCACAACCACCAGGAGCAGGACGAAGATGACAATGAGGATGCCCACGATGGCCCCGGTGCTCAGGCCTGCAGTGGGGCTGCCGTTGGCTTGGGTGGAGGGAGAGAGAGATGGCTGGAGGTTAGCACACTGAGATGCAGTCCTGGACCCTGTGGAAAAATGGCCCCTGGGGTGCAGTGGAGCAACAGCCCCACAGCACGAGTCATGGCACTTGTGACCAGAGTGGCACTTCTGGGGGGGCTTTTATGCCCAGATGTTGAGACAACAGGGTCTCTCTGTGTCTTTGCGAGAGACGCATGACAGCCTCATCTCAAACTGGGGGACATGAATATGAGGCCCCCACAACAATGTGGGTTGGGAGCAGTGTCCTCACCACTTCTTTTAACCTCCAATCCTCTCCCAGACCCACATTCGGTCTTCCTGGGATCCCTGGGAACAGATAGGCAAGCAGGGGTCACTGATTTCAGGCAGGGCTGTGGCTCATAAGAACCAACAGGGACAGGATCCCAAAGTGGGTGATGGGGTTTCCGTTGGGGTTGTGGTGATGTCAGATACAAAAGGATGTCTGGCCCATGACCCCCTGCCCTTCAGGAATGGCTCTAGAGAAGCCCAACATGGGACCAAATCAGCTTCAAGGTTTATTTTCATTGCACCCCAGGAAGATGGATGAAGCCCATTCATTGGGAGATATTGGGGCCTCCCCAGGCCTGGCGGGCAAGGAGAAAGTCTGGGAATACTCACCATCTGGGAGCTCAGGTTTGCTCGGATCAGACTGGAGGAAAGGCAGCAGACTCACCCAGAGATGCACACCACACAGCAGGCACGCTCACACTCAGGACAGATGCCCACTGCAGACGGACCCATTCTCACACCCGCCTGGTGCCAGCACCCCGTGTGGCTGGGGCCCCTTCGGATGACTCAGCCTCTGCCTCTTAGGCCCTTGCTGTCCATCTAAGTGTACCTAGGCTTGGGCTATCAATGGTATTGCAGAAAGATGCTGGGCCAGCTCTCTGGGCACCCTCAGGACTCATGTCAGTGGCCTGAGGTGGACCCCACTCACTGCTAGGTCAGCGCTCAGGAGATAAGTGCTCACACTCCGGGGAGCAAGAACACAGGTGGGCTCTTCCCATGAGCCAGAGTGGAAACAACGACCTCAGACTGAAATCCTGGCACTTTCTGAGTCATTTTTCTTCTTCTGGAAGGACTTAGTTCCAGAATTGTCAGTCCCATCCCCACTGGGACTTGTCTGATGCTTCCGGTCCCTCAGGATCCACTGGGACGTTTGCTGATGCCCAGGTGAGGCCCAGCAGCTGCCAGAGCCACATGTTGGGCTGGACAAAAGCAGCAGCATGTAGCTGAGGTGAGTGGTACCTAGATGAACCCCACGTTTCCTTTTTTCATGCAGTCGGTGTGCCTGGGGATCCCCGTGTGTGCGGCAGGGCTCCCTGCTCGGGGCTTTGTCAGCGGCAGTTCTGCTCCTCTGGCGCTCATTTCAAGCTTCATTTCAGGGTGTGGGTCAGAATCCCAGTGCACCAGAGACAGCCGGCCACAGCCTACTTTCTAGCACCCTGGGCTTAGCGGGGCCTGAGCTGGAGGAGACTCCTGGCTTGCAAACACAGTCTGGCCCGTTTGGGACCTTGGTCTTGCCTTCCAGCCTTTCCTCTTCATGTCCTTTGCCCTGGCCCTTCCACCATCAGCCCATCCCCCAGGAAAGCACTGAGACCAGCAAAGGCAGCTGAGCTCAGAGGACTCAGCTCTGGCCATGTGGTCTCTGAGCTTCGGCAGCAGGAAACTGGCCACTGGCCTCTGCAGTCAGCTAGAGGGTGTCATTTTCATAGCAGCTTTCTAAAGCAGAACAGAGCCCACCCGCTCTACTTCCCCAGGGTCCTCACTTACCCTCCAAAAAGCAAAGAGAGAAATGAAAATCTTCCTGGTCCTCTGAATCCCACAGTTGTTTTCCTGATTGGGGGAGACCTTTCAGCCTTAGCCTTCCTCTCTATTCCAAGCACCGGGCTGAAAACCACTGCCTGTGTCTGACACCAGCACCATCGGGTGTAAGTGCTGACTGACTCAACCAGGAGACTCAAGTAGTTCTGTGGGGGACTTAGGGGTAGGGAGAGGGTGACTGTTAGGTTTAAAAGCACCAACACTACATTCTGAGTTTATATGTAAATACAGTTTTATGGAACTTGTCATCTCTCTAAAGAGGAAAAATAAACTGCTGAGAAAAATAAACTGCTGCTCTGTGCATGCATGAGATAGCAGGAGCTGTCCCATTGTGCTCTGGGCCCAACAGAGCCAGCAGGGGGACAGCACTAATGCTGAAGGCCAGTGCCAAGGTCAAGTTCAGGAGGAGAGCAGGGGGGCAAAATGACTGAGCCATAAAACAAAAAACAGTCCCTTTCATTTGTGTACAATCAGATCTTCCTCCTGGCTCAAGGTCCCACAGGTGGCAGCCCCTACACATCTGAGGACCCTTCACATGCTGAGGACCCTCCACATGCTGAGGACCCTTCTGACCACACAACTGTGGCACGGATTCTCCCCTGCCCCATCTACCTGCTCACATACTCAGCCACTTTCTGCCTCAGAGCCTTGTTAATCTTCATCTGGAAGATTCCATCCCTGTTATCTCATGTCACCTCATGGCTTTCTGTTATCCTGCAGACCTCAGCTCAAATGTTACCTTCGCAGAGAGCCCCTGCCCTCCACCCAGCTCCCCTATCTGGTGAGGGACCTTTATGAATTTATCTACATTAGCTGTTCTATTCTCTTACCACTATCTGACACTTTCTGTTCACTTACATACTTTCTCACCAGTTCTCCCCTCTCCAGGATGTTCTAGAAGATACCATGTCTGCCTTAGGTCTCCTAGCATCCAGGACAACCTGACTTACGGGGGTTGTTGTACAAATGAATGAGTGCTTAGCCTGGAGATGAGTACATGGTCTCTAGATGTTTAAAGATGTGCAATGACAAGGAAGATGTGGCCTTATTTTGGAGGCACCAGTGGATGGAAACTATGGGGCTCATGGGAGCTGCTCAGCTGCAGATGAGTAGTGACTAAGAGTAGAGCTGTGCAGAACCCCAGTGGGTGAACTCCCTGCTGCTGGAGGCCTCAAGCATGGGCCAGACAAGTCCTTGGTGGGGATGTTGTGATGCTCTGGAAGAGGATCCCATACCAGGCAGGGCCTGGGACAGGGTGATGTCCTCAAGTTTCCTGCACCATTAGGAGTTGTCACTGCACAGCACCCAGCCAGTGGCATAGACACCCTAATGTCACGCTCCTCCATAGTGTCTACTGAGGACATTTTCCTGGAAGACTCAGGCCCTATCTTTTATTCATTAATTCTTGTGACTTTATTTTTACATGAAAAATAAACACAATGTTTTTCCACCTGCAGCAGAATTCTTGGGGTGTCTTGTTAAAAATTCAAATTCAGAGGCTCCTTACTTCTACTGAATCAGAGTTTCTAGGGGTGAATCGGGAGTCAGGATTTAAATGAAGGTCCCAGGGAACCTGAGGCCCACTGTTTCTGGGTCTCTTGTCTTGCATTACAATGAATAACAGTTGATCCCGTGACTAACACTCGACAGCCTTGACCTAACTGATGGACCGGACGGATGGAGACACAAGTATTGCTCTGGGAGTCTGGGAGAAGGGGACCACCCAGCTCATCACTAGGACTCTCGCCTTCTAGGGGAAGTGAGGGCTCCACAGACTGGAGAGAGAATGTGTAGCTTTTGCAGTAAGAAGCTATAAACAAGGGAAATGCTGGAACACAGATAAAAGGAGTCAAGTCAAGCCAACACACATTACTTCTTGGTGGATGTTATAGAATTGTTTTGTCCAGAGAAGCCAGAGGGACAGAGGTTTTCTCTGCACCTAATGTAACATCTTACGAAAGAAAAAAGAAAACACCTGGGGTCTATCTGCACCATTTTCTCCTGGACCTCCCTTGACTAACTCACCTGCACACCCTGCATGCAAAGAATGCTTTCAGGGAGCAGTTCCTCTCTAACCGCAGGGTCAGCGCTGTCCTGTGTAGTGAGGCCCCAAGGCTGGGGCTGCCCACATGCTGTGGCTCCTGCTATGGGAGAGACTGGCACTAGACAAGGAGCTGGCTTGCCCCAAGACTCAGGTCTGTATCTACCTGGTTTCTTGAATGCTTTAAAGTGGGACTATGGGTCTCACATCTTACAGACGCCCAGTGAGGTCTCTGTGCCACCGGACCTCAGGTGGCAGATCTGTTGAGCTGAGCTCTGGTTCACATAAACCCCTTCCACGTTTGCGCTCTTCTCCCCAGAATCTGTTAAACAGATGACTGACCTTGAGGGATTTCAGGAAGTGTCCAAATAAAGTGAGATTATAAACAGAATCCAGTTCACCAAAGAGAAACTTCTCTCAGATTCTCCCCACCCCAGGGTCACTATGTATGGCCGTGGCTATGGAGTTTTAAGGGGGAGCTGAGAAATGCAGAGATCTTACTACAGACCAGGGTATCCTGCGGCTCCTGTCCCCAAGATGACCACCTCTCTAGTCCTGAAAAAGCACTTTGCCCTCTCCTGGCTGGCTGGGGACCAGGGAAGCCCAAGGCGGCAACGACCCACAGCAGCTCTTAGGAGACACGAGAAAACCCTTGTTCCTCATTAGGGAAGAAAAAGCATTTCCTTTGCCTAAAATGCCACTCAGCAAGCTACAAGTTTGGGGCACTATTGAAATGGCTCTCTGGGGTGATCAAAGTCATCCTGGTACATGTGAGGTGGAGGGAAAGGACTTCTGATACTTTGTAGGACACACAACTATCAAAGAAAATGAGAACACGCCGGTGAGTTCACATGAACTGTTATTTCCTTTAATAATGCAAAGGTGTAAACTTCATAAAGGCCTCGCTGATTATCTACACAACAAAGTTAGCATTCTTATTAGTAGAAAAACGTGATCCAAACCTGCCGTATAAATATTCCAAAAATGAGCAGAGACACCCCCGTGGCACATGGAGGGGGCTGGGGCTGATACAGGGTGCAGCGGCAGGGGTGGCTGAGCTAGGCGGGGAGCGCTTGCTCCCACGGGGGGCTGCCAGGCCCACCTTCTGAGGGACTCCTGGTGGGGCTGTGGCTGGAGCCTTTATGGAGAACTGCTGTGTCCATGGGAGTAAGTGGGTGTGCCCTCCTGCTGCCTCCCGTGGTGTCTCCTTACACAGGCCTGCCACTGCCATGCTGAGGCTGCCCCGCCCAGGGTGTGCTGAGGGGACGGAGCTGCGTCAGGGATCCGCATACTTTAGGCCACTTCTCTGGAGTCCCTTCAGAAACACTGATGGTACCCCTCACCTATGCAGGGGTCTGAGGCCAGAGTGGGCACAACCACTGAGGGGGCTTTCCTGGGTGAAAACGTGTCTTCTGCCTGAGATGACCACCATGAGCATGTCGGGAGCCAGGTGGACAGCGACGGGTCACCTGCACGAGGACTCATCTCTCCCTCTTTTATGGTCCCCACAGCTCTCTCAAACTGACCAGGGATCCTGCTCCTTCTCCTTACCTCTCTGTCTTAGGGTCATGCCTGCTTCTGCTGGTGTGACAGGAGTCAGGGACCCCAGGGAGAGAGGTTCACGGTGGGGCTAAAAGTCTGGGGTGGGAGACACTACCCTGGGGTCTGCATGGGAACCTCTAAACTATGAGCTCTGGGGCTCCCAGCCTGTGCCCCCTGACACAGGCAGCACCCTGCAGACCACAGCTCAGAACCCTTTGGGTTGCCAAAGGGAAAGGCTAGGCTTTGAACATTAACAAATAACAACAGAACTAAAAAGTAAAGAAACCAAAAGAACAAAAATCAAACTTCCGTGGAGATGCTCAGAGATGAGATATGCAGAATGATATGTGACCACAATGAGGGAGGGAGCTTTTATTCAGTAGACGGTCCATCCCCAGGCTCACATACTGATGTGGCTGGCAGGCTTCACCCCGGGGTCTCCGTGGGCAACTTTATCAAGCACGCCCCACTTCCTCTCCTGGGTATGTGGGAGGCAAGCAGCTGGCTTTCATCAGAGTTTTAAAACTCTTACTAAAGCAATGCCACTGGCCAATTGGGGGGCTGGGGTATTGGGAAATACTGACAGGTTGAGTGAGTCCTAAGTGATGGACACTGTGGGCTCAGCCGTCTGCGAATGGCCTGTCCCTCCCCTTCCACTCTGCTGAGTGCATATGGGGAGGGTGAGGGACTAGCGTTTGGCTCACAGTGGATGGTTCCAGCCTGGGGCACTGATGTTTATGCTATAAGGGGGGGGGGTCACTTTGGACAACCCCCAAATCATGAGGTTCTGTGCTGTCTGCCTTGCACAGGTAGCACCCCACTGGGAGACGTGCACCTTACCAAGCCAGCAGGTGTTGGGCACATCACAGGGGGGCCCTGCTCCCAGAGCCAGCATGAGGAGCTGGTTATGTTATCAGGGCTGGTGTGCCTCCCAGAACATTTGAAGAGCCCCAGAAAATACCCAACAAATTCAATTTCTTCCACTGCACAGGCAATAGGGTGACTTAATTTGCCCATCAAGTCAGCAAAATGCTCAGGCGAATCTCAGGGATCTGCCCCCTTACCACGGGCACTTAAATGCAAGCAAAGCCAACTACTTATTGACGGGCAGAGGAGGAGCATGGAGTTAGAATGGGGTGGGGGCATGTGATGATTTTAACAATCTGATGCAAGAAATCTTCCTCTGCTACATCATTTTCAGGTAAGAACAACAAATGTGATAGGCAGCAGATATGCAGCAACTTCTCGGTAAACTCAGCATAATGCTTTTCTTATATATAGTGTTTAAAGAAAAGAGATCGCAAATATTTCTGTGCTGCCATTAAAAGGGGGTGCACTCCCTGTGGAGTGGCGCAAAAGTATCTATGAGTGGTGAAATGTCTGGAGGTCAAGCTTTTTCCAATTGCCAAAGCTTCCTCTTCCACATAGGGTGCTTGGTGGCCGTGGTTGTGGTGGTCCTGACAGGTTCTTCCAAATGGGGCACTGATCGTTCTCATAGGAACTGGGCTTTTAAGCAAATTTAATTTGTGTGTGTGCTCGAGTTCCTAACAGAGCAAAAGAAGAGTCACTACAGAGAAAAGCAATGAGACAAAGGTGTAGGACGCGGAGGAACCTCCCAAGGTCGCTGCAGGCGCCAAGCAATGGGTCCCCAGAGAGAATATGGTTGTTTGAAAACAAATGTGGCAGTGGGGATGTCCCAGTGAAGTCCAAGGTGAGATGTGTGACGACAGACACAGGAAGGGGAGGGGGAAGGAAAGAGAAGGTAGAGACAGAAACAGAGAAAAAAATAGATAAAAAGAAAAAAAATAGGTCAAATATAGAAAACGCAAGAATCAAAGGTTAATTCAACTTAGTAAATTAAACTGACAACGGTTAGAGAAGAGTTCAGTGCGGTTTTATTACCACAAGGCCAGTTCAGAAGCTCAGCAATGCCAGAAGCAGCACAGCGGGGTTAATTTGGGGGTTAGGGGTCAGCGAGCAGATGAAATTAAAGTGAGGGAACAGAAGCCTCCACAGTAAGGTACAAGAGTTTGATTAGGAGAGTTACCTTTGCTAAGGTGAGGCCTCCTAGTAGTCCACAAGCCTACCGGCAGCCTCTAGCCTCTACAGCCTCCCAGGCGTGTGGTAGAGATGCATTTGACCGCTGCGCCACGTGTGGCAAACTGTGCAGAGGCAGGGACGCGTTTCCGTGGGGAAGCAGACTTTTCTTCCTACGGCAGGGTCCCCCACCCAGGGAGCTCTTGGAAGGGCCTATCTGGTTCTGCCTCCCTCACCTTCTACCACGCTGCTGACCACAGGATTCCACCGGGAACATCCATCTTCTCATTCAGAGATTTTATTCTCGGGTCCCAACACAATGACCAGGAAAGTCCAATGAAGCCCAGAGGCCTCGTGGGTGAGGCGAGAAGCCCTATCTGGATTAACTGGGAAATTCAGGACTCTGCCCTCTCCAGCAGGCAGGACTCCAGAGGATGGGGTTGTCCCAGAATGTCTGTATCTGACACAGCATGACCCTACTTTCCCGACCCCAAAATCTGATGCTGCTGGCAGTATCCAGCAGGTCCAAAGTGACTGACTATGGGATCTCACCCCAGGAAACAAATGCCATCAGGAATCTGTCTCTCTCTCTCTGCAAAGGGTTACCAAGCTTCTCAAGTCCCAGCTCTTACATGTCCCATCAAGCAGAGCAGATCTGGACGCTCATACCAAACTCGACTTCAAGGAAAACATGACCAAAGTACACAGTGAAGAAGCGGCAGAGGGCAGGTGGGGCTTCCTCTAAGTGGACATCCTAATAAGCAGAAACAAGAACATTTCTCCCAGCTCCACCAGGCACCTTGCCTTCATCCCTGCCATGTGACCAGGACTGGCAGAGACATATCCACTGCAGCCGGTGCTAAGGGGTCTCTCTGATGATTCAAGGGAAGAACCAATAGATGCTTCTGACCTAGGGCTGACACCCCACTTGCCAACACTCCATGTCGCTCGGATGCACACACTCACACACAACCAGACATCCAGAACCGCACACTGCTGTTGCCGCTGTTCCACTAACCCACTTTTGCACGTGCGGCCCTCTGTCTGAAGCTGCCCCCATCCTTTCTGGCCTCTCCCTCGGGGAGGAGCAATGGTGACAACTGAGCCGAGGGCCCAGGTGAACTCAATAAACCAGGCAGGCTTGGGGGTGGGGGAGGCGAGGGGGGAGCAGACCAAGAAGCCACACCATCTTCCTACCACATCTGAACCTGGCAGAGAGTTTATGGGGTCCCTCCACAGGCTCTGCTCTCTGTCCTATGTCCACCTCTCCTGCCTGTGGCCAGCATGGCTGGTCTGGAAAAGCAGAGTGGTGTTGGATATCTCTTTCTGCTCTGAGGGCTTGGGCCAAGGAGGACACTGGCTACTTGTGACAGGGAGCTGGGCCCGACTGCAGCAGCCTCACTTCTTTCCCACCCTTGACTTGGTCCAGGACCCCTAGAGATGGATCTGCATCTCCCAGGAGGCCTCCTCCCATCACAGTCCCTAGCAGACCAGATTGCCTTCCATTGATGGTGTTGTCCAGTCACCATTTTCCCCACTTGTTTTGTTTCAAGTGGTTCCATTTAATCTTTGTTTCACTTGAGAGGCCCCTGGCAGGCAGGCTTTTTAACTAACTGGGAACCATCTCTTCCTTCTCTTGGGGTTCCCACAGAGAAGAGAATTGGACCATGGTTGTGCAGGTAAGCAAGCATCAATAAAAAGCGCTTCAGAACATTTACATGGTCCTGGTGCAAAATGGCAGATGGCAGATAAGGTCTCAGAAAGGATCCTTACTCAACCAGCTTCCAAGGCATGACTGGAGCTGGGGCTTTTCCCAATGGATGGGTCTGAACTGATTTAGCATCAGTCCTTAAGGTCGTATGACATGGGACCTCTGCCCCAGGATGCATGGCCAAGCCTTCCTGGGGGTCTGGTACATCTCAACCCACCACACAGATAGGTACAAAGCAAAACGAAGCTTTGCATGGGCAACCGATCATGAGGATGGCTGGAAGCAAGCAAGTTGTCAAGGGTGGTTCAGGCACATTAGGAGGTGCAGCACTTTGCATTAATTCAAAGCAGGTAACTCACAGAAAGCAGAGGCAGTCATACCTGGGATGGCTGTGGGCTGGGCTGAGGTCCTGAACACAAAATGAGCCGCCTTGGACTTCCCCTGCTGGTTTTCAGCCACCACGAAGACCTCATATTCGGCATTCCAGTCCAGGGACTTGAGCATGACGTGGTCACTGCCAGACGGGAGCCTGATCTCTGGTTTCCAATCAGAGGAGAGTTTCTGGGAGAAACCAGCAAGCAGGAGAGGAAACACCAGAAAACTTTAGAGGAAAACACTGGTAAGGCCAGCGGGCAGGAAGAACGGAGGGAAGGCAATAACTATGGTGAATGAAAATGCAAACCAATGATAGGACTTGGTCTTGACCGGCCTGATAAACCTTAAGGATCACACAGGTCAGGAGGTCAAACACTGAGGTATCTCAATACAAACAGTTGCCAATGTGGCACGGGTCCAGCCCTGCAATGTCCCATTGCCTCGGGGGCATGCGGGACTCACTCTGATATGCAGACACATATGCAACCTTGTTTCTTGTCCTGTCTCAGAATGTCACTCACATTCAGGTGTGCAATTCATCTCCCCGACACAACACTGCAGAATTCTATTAAAGGTGAAAACTATCATTTATGGAGCACCTGCAAGGTGTAAAGGCTTTCCACTCGTTTTCTCATTGTATCCCTCCAATATGCCTGTGTGTGTGTGTGTGTTTGTCAGTTCTGTACGAAACCTGGGGATAGGGAAGTGAAGGAGAGTTGGAGTGACTTCCCAAAGCTACACTGGAAGTTGCACTTAAGGCCAAGTGCTTCTGGACCCAGAGCTGTGATTGTCCCTTTTCATTGCAGGGAGCTTAACAAATATCTGTGGAGCTGAATTGCACCTTCTATTCCATGCCATGTAACCTGGTCTCTACAGTGGTAGTGCAGGGATCTCAGGCATAAGTTCTGTTGTGAGGGCCAATGTGTGGTGTCTTGTGGGGTGCTCAGGATGTCCAGGAGCATGTTTCTCAGCAAAGCACTGCCTGGGCATCGAAAATTCTTTCTAATTCTATCCTAAACATTAGCACAGCAGTTCGTTCTGGGAGGGAGTTTAGAAAGCCACAGTTAGATGACCACTTCCTTAACATACATTTGTGGAAGGAGGTTAAAAACTTCCTGAGAAGTTGTCACCTAATTGTTTTTAATAATATTTTTAAAAAAGATTTATTTATTTATGCATACAAGAGCTGGGGTACAGGCCAGAGGTGCGTGGGGGATGAGAGGATTCACTAAAGACAGAGTGGGGAACAGAAGAGGCAGATCGACTGAAATACACTGCTGAGGGGAGCAGCAGGTGAGACAGGAGAGGTCTGCCGAGCCATGTGCGTAGCTTCCTGGCTGGCTGAGAATCAAACTCGTGCTACAGTGGCTGCTGATAGCTTTACAGGTTGTTTCTTAACCCCCTGCGCCACCAGGGAGGCCCTAAGTTGTCACCTAGTTTCATGATTCCACCCTTCCTTCTCTCTGTCTGACCTATTCATAAATGATATATGTAGGATACACAGGAAGCCTTGACAAATGTTTACTGAAGGTTGAACTGCATCTCTGAATGCAGAACACGCCAGCAATGTCACCTGGAAGGGGGTTAACCTGTGGCTGAGGCTGGAGGTTGTGAGCTTATAGCACAGCCAGATACAATGACCTGTGTCAGGCAAAGACATGCCTTTGGGAAGGTGACAGTGCTCGTGTCCTGGACTGTGACTGTCTTGGGGACATCCAGGGAAGGGCAATGCTGATTTCCTTAGAGTCTGTCCAGGAAACTGGCTGGACTGGGCCATTCTGTGGCCTGTTTTGACTGAAAACTAAGAAATCCAGCCAACTTTTTCACTGATAGGCTTGTTTCCATGGCAAACATCATTATGAAAGAGACAACCAGAATATAAGCAAATATTTACTAAAGCAAACATTACGTTATTTAATATATGCTAATAATATTTAGCAAAGCTTGTGAAGTGGAAGGGAGAGGAAGGTTCAGGTTATTGAAATCGAACACAACTCAGAGTTTTGCTCCATTTCTTTTGGACGCAGACTTGCCTGTCACAGCCACAGTGGCCCCTTTGGGCCTGAAAACCCTGACTAGATCCCATGAGTCCCCAAAAGACAGAGAGCAATCAGACTCTGTCCTCCCTGGCAGGCTTCACATGTTGCAACAAAGTGGGTGTCAGCGGGGGTGAAAACTACTCACCGCTCTGTACTTGACCAGGTAGTGTCTGATGGGGGAGCCACCATCATCCTGCTTGATCAAGTTCACCTTTATCGAGTTTCCATCCTCTCCCATCTGTCCTTCGAGCTTAGGTGCGCTGGGTTCCCCTGAAACAGTCAGTTAATTTACATGACGTTTTTGTCCGCAAAACCAAGATCCAGTCCATCGGAATGGGAGACAGTGCTGGGGTGGGATTGGACTCTTGTTTTCTCAGAAATTCAAATGGTCAAAAAGCAAAAACCAGAAAACTCTGAATTCCAGTTAGATGTCTTAGACTTAGCCCAAACTGGCAGTGCTTTGGGGGAATGTTCTGGGAAATATGCTTCCTATTACAGCATGGTCTTTTTAACTATTTTAGAAATAAGTTCCTCCCCTCCCCCCAGCTCTCCGCAACATCTGCCCTTTCTTCTAGCTACTCTTACATCTACAGAGTTAACTTTTATGAAATCGATGCATTTTGAGGAGCAGTTTGAAATATGGGAAAATGTAAACATTTAAGGAGAAAACTTACACCCATGACATACAATTTCAAAGCAGCAGTTTCTTCCCTGTATGATTTGTCCCAGGGGTCTGATCCCTAAAGGGGGTGGAATGATGCTGCATTCTTGTGACCAGCTTTTCATGATTTAAAGGTTATTACTTAAATTCATTTAAGAAGCACGTTTCCAATTGTGATTAAATATAAGCAATTTTCCTCTAAGTATCCTGCATTTAGGGCTCAACTGCCTGCTTGACTGTCCCTGGCTCCTGGCAGGAAAGTGACACTCAGTAGTCTTTTTCTTAATTTACTTCAAGAGAAACTATTTCATTAGTATATGCTGAAAGCAATGAGGTGAGCGAACACCTGATAGGAAGAGTTACAATGAAGATGTAACACACTTGGGGATCTTGCACTTCCTCTGGGAACCATCTCTGTATCTATTTCTTGACCTCAGACAGAATATCTGGGGAGTCTATGAAACAGTTACCCTTTGGGTGGGTCACCCTGGCTTGTATCTGGAAGACAGAACCACATATGCTATGGCAGAGCTAGGAAAGGCTTGTCACCAGGTTTTGGTTCTAACCACCCAGCCAGCCTAGTCCACCCTCCTCATTTAGCTAGATGATTTGGTATTTTTTGGGAGGTCTGGGAACCCCTCAAAAATTTTTTATATCAATTAATAATGGTAATAAAGTTCCCGAATTCAAAGATAACCTACCAAACCATATCAAATAGGAATGTTCTACTTTTGAATAGTGGGGGAAACCTGTATTGTGGGAACCTACAACCTGTATTGTAGAAGCGACCTGCTCCTCCCTTTGTGGCAGGGAGGAACCAGAAAGAGAAAGTGAATGGAGAACCCTCTACTCAGCCTGAGCCTGCAGCACACACAACACTGGGGACTTGTTAGAAATGCAGGGTGATCTGGCTACACATTTAGGTTAGAGAAGTAACTGTAATCGGGACACATAAACATTGCAGCAGGGGGAAGGCATAACTACAATGTCTGAGAGATAAAGTATTTAGGAAAAATTGTGCTTCTTATTTATATTCTTCAACAGTAATCAAGGAAAAAGAAAAATAAGAATAAAAGATGAATGGGTTGCAGGCAAAGACTTGTCCTGTTTCTAAACCACTATCTAGCCACTGGTCTCAACTATTTAGTGGAAAATATTTAGAAATTTCTTTTAGAGAATGTCAGGTACACATGCTTTTACAATTCTTTTGGAAAAGAACTTGAATTGTTCTAAGGTTTAGACAATTATTCAGTTATGCCTTTTATTTTTGTGTCTTTATTGTGATCAATATCCCTGCTAAAAAGAAACTCAAAGTGGAGTTTCTATTTGAGAATAGCACAGGAGATCTCTGCAGATTCGCTCATGTTGAACAAATGAGGTAGGAGATGCAGAAATTTAAATTCTATTTTCTGACTAACTTAGGGCGACCAAACGCATCCTGATTAGCCTGGAACTTTCCAGGAGTTAGCCCTGCAACTAGTGCATTCTGGGAAATCCCTTGGTCCCAGGCCAGCCAGGATGCCTGGTGACCCGCGACTGAATGGAGATGGATATGAACATCACTGTAATGCTCCGTGTTCAGAATCACAAAGCTGACTCTGTGGGGAATAGTCTGTTTGCCTTAAGAAGGAGGGAATTTTCATCAGGGGTGCCAGCAGTCCTTCTAACACACCCGTGCAGCAAGAAGCCAGTCTTTCCCAAGGCCTCCTGGCAAGGAATAGAGATGGATCTGCTGGGGCTGCTCTCTGTACCCTCCTTAGGCGTCCTCCAGATTTGAGCAGCGTGGGATTCCAAAGCTGAATCAATAACCGCCAAACACTGAACTCTGCTCTGGGGGGAGTCCCTATGGAGAAGACCCTCTTGACATTTGTGACAATCCCTATAAAACTGAATGCTAAGGAGGACCTGTGGATCTGTAGCTTTGCCTGGGCCACAGGCTCAGCCTCCATGTTTGCTAACTCTCAGGGCTGAACCAGATGTTACTGTAGGAACAGATGTGCTCCAGGGCTCCTTAGTACGTGGCAGCACCAGAACACAGGACAACCGTGGTGCTAGGATGCACCATTAAGATCTTGATTATTTTCATGGTAATTCAAAGAAACACAAAATATAGGATGTTCAGCCAGTTTTACAGTTTTTTAAAAAATCATCTCAAACAAGTCCTATCTTTGAAAAGAGATGCCAAGTCTTTTCAAAGACCTGAGGACAAAAATCCCTCCAGTAGAGCCCTGCAGAAACCACAGCCCTGATGAAGTTCCTCTCCTACCTGTGGGTTTTTTCCTGAGAAAACTGTAATTGGACTGCACCACCGTCAGAACATAGTTCTAACATTCACCAAAGTTAGAACACTATAATTTACTACCACTTTATCTGACTGACTGCCATGTTACTCTGATATGTATCATTTTCTCATGGAATTTCGAACATTTTACATCATATAATACTCAGGTGTAACATTTAGACTGTCTTACGTCTGAGGTATTTAAAAAATAGATATTGAATACCTACTAGGGTTTGGGTTGTCTATTAGGTATTGAAGTTTCGAAGACGAAGATGAATGTTTGCTAAGTGGAAACATCCTAATGATCAATTCTTTAAAAAACAACAACAAAAAAATGGTAGGGTCCTTGTACAGAACATAACTCTTTCTAAGAGTGTATTTCCATTGAAAGGCCGAGGTCAGCCAACACAGACATTCTGACCCATTTCGGGGCCATCTATAATATATTACTTGCTGTAAATACATAAAGGTGTGGGAAAAGTACTGTTTGTTTAATCAATTGTCTTATTCGCTTTCAAATGTTTACTATTGGCCAATTTTTTTTAAAGCTTAAAATGGGTGAAGAAGCTATTTGTGCAAAGAATCTTCCAGCCATACCTGACAAGACAGGAGCTGATGCTGAAGAAATGGGTGGGCATTTAGGGGGCCGTCGCTTTATCGACCCTTTTAGGAGAGCAGATTATTTAGAGGGTCCCAAGGCGCACTGTGTCTGAAATGGCTGCTCTGATTGAAATCATTACAGGTAATTTCAGCAAAACCAATATTGTAATTATTTGTAAAGGTTGGTTTGCAATTCAGCTGCAATCTGCAGGTTGCTTCAAGAAAACCCTTGGGGTTAATTACTCCCTCTCAGTTTAGCTGCAGCCATGAGGCACATTTTTACCCCCAAATATTTTATGTAAAGACTAACACAGCTGTATCTTAAAAACAAACTTTGCTAATAACAAATATGAAATCTCAGACACTGCTGGTGTTTTCTAGAAAAATGTAAATCAAGTATGCAAGGAATAAAAATGTATCATAGAGACACATTACAGGCAGGTCCTAAGAATTTCCCTTAAAGATGGTAGCTGATCTCTCTCTCTCTCTCTATGTGTGTGTGTATATATATATATACAGATTTGATTTGGTGTGTGTGTGTGTGTGTATATATATATATATATATATATATATAGTATATATACTGTGTGCGTGTGTGTATGTGTGTGTGTGTATATATATATAAAAGCCTTGGATTCAGAAAACTACTGCGGGATATCTGAAATCCACAATAAGATTATACCAAATCCAGGGTGTTTGGATAGTATCTGTGAATCGTGGAAGGGAAACAATATTCTAATTCTCACTCAAAAAGATCGAACTAAGATCTGTACTTTCTGCAAAAAATGCTGAGGTGCCAACAGGCATCTCTGTGAAAAGCCTGACCTGGGTTCTAGCCCCATTCCATTGCTTTCTCTGCCACAGACATCTGCACAGTTTCAGGTGTCTGCAGATAAACCAGTGACAGATGTAGAGGCCGCACTAGAATCTTTTACTATCAAGTGGAATTGTCAGGCATTAAAAATACTGTTGCTTTGTTTATTCTAACTCCCATTCCCTTATGTTGATTATTTTTTACAAGCAATTTGAAACCTGTGTACCCCTTTTTGTTGTTTGCTTTTAAAGTTCCAACGTGTATGACTGAGCTGTTCAACTATGAAGCTTATTTGATTTTTCCAAATCAGGAATGTTCACAATTACAAGAAGCTAGAAATTTGACTGACCCATAGGGGATTTGCAAACTACCTAAGGGAATCAAGGTTTAGAGTTATTAGCCCATTGATTCTCCTTCCTGAAAACAGAGCTCTGTGCCCTAGGTGCAAACAAACATAGCAAATGTGACCTATGCTGCATGACGTCTCGACCTCACAATCTCCCCCATGCCTCCTTTGCAATTTACTGGTTATTCTAGGGGTTCAGAGGTAGCCTCCTGACTACCCAAAGGGCAGGCAATAGTGCACAATGGACATCGATTTGTCTCATACATTGCTCCCCTAATTCAAGTGTTGGGGTAGTGTTCATTTCCTTTTGAGCTCTTCTTTTAATTGCTAGTGCCACCCGATGCTTTGTCATTTTTTTTGCCATCTCTGGCTCCAGGGAATACTGGGGTACAGAACAAGCGGATATGGGCATGGCCAGTTCCCAGCTCTTACAGAGAAAGCCTATTAAGCTCTTTGTGGCCAAGCTCACAGAGCTATGTACTCCATAAATTCCTCCCAGCTTCATTTTTCTCCAGAATTATGGATGTGTGTGTTTGGGGGTGGGCTGGGAGGCAAATGCCAGCACAGAGTACAAATTAAACATCAACTAATGAATTCTGACAGACCGAACCACAGAAATACCAATTCCCTTCTCGTGGGTGTCATGAAAACACCAACAGATTAATTGATCAATTATCTGTGTTTCATCATCCTAAAAAGAAAATATGACCACAAAGGTATGGCTTGTGGTTATGGGGCTGATCCAGGCCGAGGAAGTTGGGACAGAAATAACTGCTATCACCAGCAATTAACTCGGCTCCTGCCTCCGAGGCCACAAGGGGTGTGTGTGCATATCTTGAACACTATTTCATGAGCGCTGGATTCATCAGAAAGAGGGATGAGGCTCCAAGGAAGTTCCAGACCTCATACTGCTAAGCCCTTGGAAAACGGGCACTTTGCAAAGACCCCGTCCCTGCCCACAGGATTCAGGCTGATACACGTCACTGTCTTTCTCTTCGGCCCCTTCAAACTAGCTCTCTGTCCTGGTGACCGCCAGGGCGGGGAATCCTTAGGAATAAAGGCAATTAGAGAGGAGCCCCGGGTGAAAAGTCTTATGTTGACCTGCCAGAGACCATGGCAATCCAGACACACAGCTGTAAAAAAATAAAGGAGGGAGTGGGGGGGGGGTGGTGGTTAGTGATGTTTTCAATCTAAGAAGGAAGAGTGGGTGTTAAAGAGTTTTAGTTCATCAGAAATCGGCATTTCCTAGCACCAGTGTCAGTAGCTAAAGAAAAAAAAGGTCATTATGGATTGGAGAGGGATGCATGCTCAGACATGCAGCACATTGACAGAGGGGGTGCAGGGGCCTTCTCATCACACATGTGCTGGAGGGGGAGTCCCATTTACACAGAGTCCTCAGAAGTGGATAGAGTCCTGGAGGGAACAGGCTCTGCAGTGTCCTGGTGCCATGCTATTAGCAATAAGCTTTGGCACTGGGGCATTTTATTGATTTATACTTTACATCATTGTTCATTTTTAAACAATGTTTGCTTGCCCCCTCCTCAGGTGTAGTCCCCATAGAATTTCCTTCCCCAATGCATCCGTGCACCATCACCCAGTCCCCTCTGCTCCTCCCTCCCTCCCTCTGATCCCTCTCCCACCTCCTCCTCTGCAGGATGTCTCTGGTTTATAATTGTCTGTTTTTGTTTTCTTGTGTTTTGTGTTTTTATTATTTTTTACACTGATGTCTTACTTGGTTCCCCTATATTCCTCCTATAAGTGAAACCATCTAATATTTTTCTCTTTCTTTCTGACTTATTTCACTGACCCTAATTCCTTCTAGCTCCATCCATGTTGCTGCGAATAGCATGAGTTTATCTTTTTTGATTGCTGAGTAATATTCCATTGTGTATATATACCACATCTTCCTGATCCAGTCATCTATTTTGGGGCATTCTAGCAAACCCGCTCTGGGCTTGAGCATTGGGACAGGGACAGGGACCTGAGCATTGCTGTCAGGAAGCACTATGGGAAAGCTCTGTAGGTTCAGGAGCCAAATGACCATGCGGCAAGGCATTCAAGGCCTGTTTTCAACATGCCCCCACCTCCTCTGATTCAGTTACCACTAACTGAATGGGAGGCAGGGAGCATTCAGGGGAGCTGACAATTTGGAGGAGGGCAGAGGTGCATAGGGCATGTTGGGTTTTATCTTTTGTGGAGCATACAGCCCATTGTCAGGAGAAGCACTACCCGCTCATTTAAATAAATCTTCCTCATTTAGATCCAGCTCCTCTTAAGTCCTACCAAGGCTTAGAGAAAAAACTTAGTAACTGTCCATAACCAAGCTTTATTTCTTTCCCCTAGAATTTTATTTATTCTAACCTCTCCATTCCCTTAGATTTCATTATTAAGGCCATTTCCTGCTGCTGGCTGCTTATCTAAATAACCTGCCCTCTGCCTGTCCCTTTGCAAATGGCAGGAGAGGACCGGTTGCAGACAGGACTTGGGTGATGAGGGGTAATCACGCTTTGGAATGTCATTGGGGTTGGTGAATTTTTACAACTGGCCACATTTTTTTTCACTGGTAGCCAAGACCACTGTTAAGGTCTGTTTCTAGGGCCATTGCAGGAAACACTTTCAAACATTTCTTGCCTGCTTACAATGCCTGGCATAGGTGTCTCTTCAGAGGTGTGAATTAGTTTCTACCTTGTTAACACTGTGCTTTGGTGCATTCTGAATTCCAGCATTGCATAGAAATGGACAAACTTGTTTTTAAAAAGAAATGAATGAGTTTCAATCCAACATCTGCTCACAGTTAAGACTTCAGGGACAAGGCCCAGGCCTTTCCCCAGAGCAGCAGTCTCTGAGCAATGACTTCTGGTCTGAAAAGAGCCTGGTCCCTTTAAGGAGATGATGAAACTGAATTTTGCAGGGACTTGGAAATTAGAAAATCTTAGCCCCTCCATCTTCTCTGCCCTGAGACAGATTAAGAACATATTTTTAAAAGGCAGGTCCCCTCCCTTGGGGCCATTCCTACTTTGTTCCACCTAGGTAAATACCAAACATCTCCTTTTGGGAAGTGAGGAGGGTCCCCATCCCTTCTCCAGGAGTCTGGTTGTAAATGGGACTACCTTGGGGCACGGTGATCATGCCCACAAAGCTTCCATGCTCAGAGGTGGCCAGTGTGGAGGGTGAGCAAGAGTGAATGGCACAGGCCCACACACGGGGAATACGAAACAAAAGGACAGACCAGGAACAAAGAACATGCGAGACAGCGGAGGACGGTTTTGTTCCTGTGGATGTCGCCCAGTCAGTTCTCAGAGAAGTGGGGTCAAATGGGGGACCTCTTGCATGCACGGGCACCCTGGGCAGTTACCGGTGTTAGTTTAGCTTTCGCGATCGATGCAGCCCGTCTGTGTCTCAGGCTGTGATTTGAAGTAAACATTTTCAGTTAGAGGAGAAAGGAAAGCACAGGACTCCCAGGGCAGGTTTTGAATTAGTGTTTGATTTTACTGGGGGAAGCTGTGAGCAGAGGCTTCCTTTTCTCTTTGTGTACGTGAGACCTGTTTTCACAAGGTTGTGACAGTCATAATATTAACTAATTATTTCATTACCGCTATGCACTTCATTAAGCTATATAATTTTATTTCTTTACTGTCAGGGTCAATCATGGGGTTCCTGATTGCATGGAGATTTGCAGTCATGGGGGTTGCAAAGGGACTTATGCTTTGATTTTTTTCCCCCTGTGCCTAGGGGGAGGGTCACTTTTGAAAAGTGACACTGCAGCAATTACAGCCAAACTGCTCTAATTCCAAATTCTTAAATCTGTGACTTCAGGAAGTCCTCAGGGTGCATGGATTTGATGGAGCACTCGCAATGGTTTTAGGCAAAGCCAACTTTTCCAATTGATACACTTCTCCTGGAGTGTCGCAATGGTGTAAACAGGCTTTCATAGAAATGTGACTCATTTTAGAGCAACTGTGGTTTTTAGACCTACTGGATAAAGTTAAACAACAATAACAATGCTATAAAGCTAATTTACAAAACTGCTTTCTGGAAATCATTTTTATGAACTAGCTGGTCAAAATCCAAGTTTGCAAAACTGTGCTGTGGCTAAAGTGGTCTGATTACAGATAGCAGTTAATGTGGCCACATTGCTTGAAGCAAAATATTAAACCAAAGGCTGCCATGGTATCAAATTGGTATGTCAAGGTGGCACAGAATGATGGATTTTGGAGGAGAATTTAGAACAAGAGGACCTCTCTCAAATGGCTTCACTTAGGAAATCTGAGACAGGAAGAGATGAGTGGGACCAGGCTGTGGTCCCAGATTTATTTCACTAATCAGAACAAAGAGTTTTACCTTCTGTTCACCAGCGCGGACGACATCACCAGCACCATGCAAGCCACATGACAAAGTCACATGATACGCACGCACATGATTGGTTGAAAGGAAAGTGGAGGAGGTCACATGGAAAATACAAAAAAATTAAAAACTGATGTAAACAATGGGCAGGGAGAAAAATCAACAACAAAATCACAGACTAAATAAAAGGAGAAATCAAATTAAATTAGCAGCATATATAGGAAACATTGGTGGGACAGTAAAACTGCCCAGGAATAGAAGAATAATAAATCATAAAGAGCATTTGGTTAACAACACCAATAAGCATTAGATACAGCTGCACACTGCACGTTAACACATCAAGGAGCGTGTAAACTCATTCGCAAATGGGGAAGTGTCTCTGTCAGGACCCGGATGTCAAAGTCAATCCAGGAGACTGTTGAAGGAAAATAAAACAGCAAGTTATTATTCACAGATATTCCAGAAATGTCATGGCATCCTTGGGAAACAAGAGCGGCGACACAGAATGTGGGTCATCAAGAAAAGCTCCCAAGGACCTTAAGACATACACTGTGTCCTGCAAGAACAAAATACTGTATTAAGAAAAGTCATTTCAAATTTCTTTTAGTGCAACCAAGAGAAGGCGCATTCCTCAATGAGGTGTGAGGATTCAGACCAGAGAAAGAGGCTCTGGAGATCTGGTCTCACTTCCCCAGCCCTATATCTCATACCTTATGCCCCCATTCTCCTAGAGGCCCCTCTGAGTTATACACATAAAGGAAGTGAGCAGTGCCAGAAAGGAATAGGTTTTCTTCCAGTGGTTTAGACAATGGTTCCAACAATATGAAACAGCAGAAATTGAACCCCTGGCCCGCTGAGCTGAGAGGTTAATAACACAACTGGCATTTGTGCACAGCTATTGTTTTTAGACTTGTGCCTGCACTGGTAAGTCACAAATTTGATTTTACAATGAAAAAAAAGTTTTCTTGGTTGGAGTTTTCACATTTCTTCTGGTCCCATGTTTTGTTTACATTGCAGTTGGTTATCAAATGACTTTGCCTTGTTGAAAGGCACGTAGGGTTTCCCACTTTAACTTCCACAGGCCAAGGGAAGTTTTGGGGAATTGCCAGTTAAGACAAAGAGAAAAGAAGGGCAACAATGGAGCTTGGGGGTATCTGTGTGCCTGAAGCATACCATTGTCTAAAAATAACTTGGAAGAAATGCTTTAGCTAAAGCATGAGTTCCCTTGCCACTGTGAACTGATAGCATGTCTGAAATTGTCTGAAATTACACAGGCTCTGGAACATTCCATCCAAGAGTGCCCTGTAAGCGTTGTATACAGCTGAAAAGTTTTTCCTTTGATGGTATTTATGGTACCTCATTCATCCATAATTATAAATAGATCAAAAAACACAAGCAAAAGTATGGGACATAATTTACTTTCAACTCTATTGAATGACTGACTGAGCATAGGTGGCTTTTGGATGCTTCCAGCCATTCAGCTATTAGTTCCACTGTGGTTCACATGTGCAGCATTTTGCCTTTCTGTTGAAGACTATGTCCTTGGTAAGTGCGGGCTGCCACCAACAGTGACTATCTTTTCTTAATCCCGTTATCCAACGGGACCTACAGTTTGGGCCATCAGTTAAGTGGCTCAAAATAAAAAAGACTCAAATTTTCTTCTTTTTGAATGTTCCTGAGCATTTTAGCTATGAGCAGTGATATCCGATGTTTAAAAACTAAACATTTGTTAGTGGAGAATACCTAATTCCTCCATAAGGAAAAATCCTGTGTTTTACTTCTAGAAGAGACCAGCCTAGAGTAAGACACCCGAGTATGATGGGAGGGGACCAAAAGCATTATGCAGTCGCCTCCTGCTGTGGCCAGCACCCAGCCACCCAGGCTGGGAAGCACAGGAGCACTGCTGTTAGAAAAAGAAAGTTAGTTGCATTCCTTTCCAAATGCAGAAAAAAAAAAAAATCCACCATCATCTGAATTAAATGCATGCAAGCACAGTTCACTGTCAACCATTCTGTGCTGCTGACAAAATGAAACCTCAGGAATTAAAATTCATCACACACACACACACACACACACACACACACACACCCACACGGAGAGAACACCAAGAAAGCATACCCTCAGCTGTGTTCTGCAGGAAAAGAACCGTTTCATGCAAGGTACACAAAGAGACAAAGAGGAAACTCTTTTCTTTTCTGTTCAATTATGCGTGAGGCACCTTGGCCCAGGGAGTGGGAGTGGGAGCTGCACTAGGCATACCCACCTTCTGCCCTTTTGCTTCATCTACCTCTCAGTGGGGTGCATGTCCCTTCTGTGTACTCGGAAATAGAATATCTAAAATTCCCACACAATTGTGGACACACACGTACACACACACCAGCTGACTTCCCAGGGGAGTTAAGACCTCTGCACACAAGCTCCATTTGCGTGGGCATTAGAAAGGCTGGCTGGGAACTTGTCATGGTGAAGCGTAATAGTTACCATGAGGGAAAAGGCCATACAGAGTGGCCCCTGACACTCTCTCCAGGATAATTCCAGAACTTTCCTGTGGATTCTCAGCACGTATACTTGAGAGAGCTGGTTAACCCTTTTGGACCATCATTTTTCTGGCACTGAGGAAGCCTGGGAGGAGAGGGAAGGGTGTTTCTCTCCCTCTGAGCTCTGTGTACCCACTCACTCTGGGAGACAAAGGGGGTACGCTGTCAGAAGCAGGACTGCATTCTCCTTTGCATCACCCTCCTCCTGTCCCCCTCACAGTCACTTTTTCTTTCTTTCCCTTGTTCTCGGTCTTTCAGCTACGTCCGTGTCAGGGTAGGTATGTACTTGCACTGCAGAGGGAAGGAACAGCAAAAACCTGTTCTTTTGTCTCCCCAGCATTTCCTTTGTCCTCTTCTATTTTTAACTTGAGGGTACCTGTGGAAGGGCCTCCTCATGCACAGAGCATTCTTCAAATCATCACCCTAGTTCTTTTGATGATGCGGGTCTGCTCTCTGGGCCAAGCAGCCAGCATGCTTGGGAAACCACACCAGTTTAGGAGCTTCCATGCAGTCACAACTGTTGCTTTTAATACCAGGGAAAACCACGGGCTGTGCGGTGCCCCAGAAGTCAGCTCCACACAAGCAGGATCTGACCGAGCGCAGCTCAGCTTGTACTCACTATCTGGCTCTGTGGTTGGAAGGGCAGGAGGAGGCCAGGTTGCTATGGAAACATGAGGGACAGAAAGGGCACAGAAGGTGAAGGAGAGAATGGAGATAAATTAAGCTCATGAATATGTGTATGTGTGCGTGTGTACAGAGACGTGTATCTTTTATATATGTGTGTTCATATAAATGCAAATATATATATATACAGTAAGGCGTTATGATAAGGAAGATACAGAGATGATGAGGGAGATATCCTCTCCCTTCTTTGATTTACCAATAGAAATACAGACATGATAAAGGGATTATGAGAGATTTTACTGGCAAATTGCTCTCACGCAGCAAGAAATAATCTAACCCGCATTTATTCTGATCCCCCAGCTTCTACATGCTGGGCACTGTGTTTTGTGTTTTTCATATTTAATCTTTAATTTCTAAAAACACATAAAATGTAGATGTAGAATTTATCATTCTGTTTCAAGAGGAGAAATCTGGGGTTTTGGGAGGCTGCTGATGCCTGCGGGCAGTGGGGCTGTGTGTATCAGTGGACACCCTGGGCCTCATTCAGCTGCTGTTTTAACTGCTCTTCCTCCCCACCCCCACAGTTAGGTTGGAAACCCCAAATAGTGGCAGGTCTGGGCCCTTTCTTCTCCCAAGGTCTCAGGAGCACAGAAAGACAGGGCAGTTCATGGAATAAGAAAGCAATTAAGCGAGGCTCAGTCAGGAGGAAAGTTCGAGACCCGCAGAAGCTGTCACTGCGAGGTTCAGAGGAGCTGCTTCCAGGCTCGATAAATACTGTAATGATGGCTAAGTGTTTTGGGAGGGAGGTAGGGGAAAGGGATCTTTCATCCTACTTTATAGAGGAGAAAAACAAGGCTTGCTTGAGAAGGGTTAATGATTTGCCTAAGCTCCTACTGCCAGGCACATTTGCACGCAGACACCATTTATTCTCCCACAAATATTTATAGTGCATGCACGCATTTATGGAAAGAGCAAATGTAGGCCTCATTATCTTAATTTCAATGACTGCATTGATCTATATCAATTAAAATGAAGGGTGAAAATAAAACACCCCAAAGCATGTTTTGGGACCCTGTAAAATAGATATTTTTCTTGGCAAATTCCTTTGGCTTTTTCAAATCTCAGCTTTGGTTCTGCTTACTAAGAATGCCAAGGACAGGGCTGTGGCAACCTGGGGGAGCCTGCTTGCAGGGTCTTCTGTCCAGAGCAAAGCTTTGCACTTGCTTCCGTTTTGAGGTAGTGCAGCCTCCCGGGAATCTGAGAGGCCCTGGCCTATCTCTCTTCTCATTTGCTTCTAAAACCCGATGCTGCTTTTCGCCAACAGAGTTGAATTATCACCTGGTAGAGGAGATAACATTAGGCAGCCCCACTGTGGCTGGTGAAAGCAACCTGCAGAGAGATGGATGAAGAAAATGATACTCACTGTCTGAATGAGACAATGGAACAGGGGTGGAAGAGCTAGCTGGAGCTGCTGAGGAAAGAAAAATGGAGGTGAAAAAAAAGGGGGAAAAAAGATTATGGAGTCATACAGATACTGAAGGAAAAAAATGGAAAAGCCAACCCTGGGGTGTCAGTAGGAGAAGTTACAGCAAGTTAAAGGGCAGAAGAACACCATGCATGTGAACAGGGCGGACACAGAGCAGGGCTCTCTGACTTCAAACCATAGGCCAGTGTGTCTGCCAACCCCTGTGGTTCAGGGGTTCAGGGCCCAGGAACAGCTGCAGAGGCCTCAAACCCTGCTTGATAACAAATAGCCAGTTCACCAGGACCAGCTGTCTCTATAGGATCTGACAGGAGCAAAGGGAACCCGTACCTCAGTTACAGGTGAACAAGGAGAAAAAGGACTTTTCATGTAACATATCTCTACAGGTATTTTATCATATATATTCACCCTCACGGCAATATTTGTAGCAGAACATATTTTTCACTGTCTGACCTCAATATCCAAATGACACAGAATTGACTTTCCTAGGTAATGTTTACTTCGGTCAGTTTAGGGTTACATGGCTTCTCGATCATATACAACCACCCCTGCCCTCCCAAGCCCTCTAGGATGTGATACTCTGGCTGCTGCTGTGTGTGCAGAGAGTAATGCAAATAATGTTGAATGTTATTCTCACTCCCCCAGAGAAAGGGAATGTTGAAGAGTCGAGCTAAACTAGGAATGCTAACCAACGTCTGCATGGAGAATGGTTAGGAACTGTGCGAGCAGGACATTTTGGACACTGAATGGATCTTTAGTTTCTTGTTGGCAAATATTTAGAAGTGCACCCCAAACAAAGTCCCCTTTGAGAGCTAGATGAAAATCTGGGAAAATCTCACTGTATCTCCAACATTGCCTGAACTCATGTTCTGGTCTTCCTTTATAACCTTCCAGATGAGGGGCCTTATTAAACCTGGACAGAGTGGGAAGGAGAGGCCACTACCTCATCACCACCTGTTGATCTGCTTAATTCAGGTCAAAGTCAGCCCCCCACCCCCACTTCTTTCCCTCTCTCTCTCTCTCTTTTTGGTTTGAACTGTTCACATAAATGCCCTTATTATTCTGGCAGAGGGAGAGAGCTTGAACCACAATATATTATAATGCATTTAACTTACACTTGGAATGTGCCATCTAGGGGGCAAAATGTGAAAGCAAAGATCTCACGATGCCTCTTTATACCCTGGAAGAAATCATCTATTTTTGCTTCGTTGTACAGACATAATTAAGAGGTAAACATTCAGACAATGAATTTCTAAAAGTGCGTGGTTCAATCATGGAGGAAAGAGTCATAAAAAATTGTCACATCATTTCTCCAGGCTCTCAGCAGCTCTGATGGGGAAACAGACCCTCCCAAGGCAAACAGGTCACCAGCTTTTCACCTGAGAGAGTCTTCACAACATGCAGACATTCGGCCTAAAAGTCCACGAAACAGGGACATTTCCCCAGCCTGGAGTTGTATTTGTTTGTCTGGAGTCACAGCCTCCTTGTCACTTTCATGCACATGTACAAACCACACACAAAGGGGCCCCCAAACAGGTGCACCATGCTTCCTAATTCTATGGTTCAGTGGTAGGTGTTGTTGCCATGTATGTGGCTTCAACTAGTTTCACCTGCTCACCCTGCTGTAACCCAGCCACACCCCTGACTGAGACCCAAGGAACCAGGACACAGCCCCATTCCTGAGGCTTCTCAATGAGCTCCAAGCGATGAGCTAATGTGAAATGTCCTGGCCTCACCTATGTTCTCCCTGACTCTCTGTCCAGAGTTCCAGCTCCTGCTGATCCTGTACCTGCCTTCCCCTGGGGTTCAGAGCCCACTCGGAGCCTTGTTCCAGTGTCATAGAATCAGGCTTTGCCCCGCACCCCAACATCACAGAAAGGGAATATGCTATTGGGCGAGATGAGGCTGCCAGAATCCAAATCCATCACCCTGGTTCTTGGGCTCTGTGTAAACTAAACTTATGGCTGATTTTGTTGACCTGTTTGGATAACCTTTATGCTTTTATGGAATGGGAATGACAACTCCAAGAAGGTCCTTCCTAAGACTTGTCCTTACTTCCTAGAAGCAGCAAATATGTCCTGTCATGGCAGTGGCCTTCATCCCACTGTCTCCTTTTTCAGGATGGGTCTAGGCCAGGCCCTCAGCTCAGCAAATCTAGGAAGGTTATGAGGGTGCAAGGGAAGACAGCAGTAACCTAGCTATGGTAAGAACAGGAAGTTCTCACATACTCCTGCTCGCGGCACTTCCCACTAGAGCTCTTGGAAAAGGTACAGTCAACTCTAAGTTTGGGCCACTGTCTCCTTATCTAAAAGAAGTTTGCTTTTTAGGACTTTTAACCATATTAGATAATCAAGAACGTGGACTTTCCATGGCACTAGCAATGCCTGTGGCTGTATAACTCATGATCTACTTGGAAGAGAGAGTGGATCCCACCATTTCCAAAGGACTTTTGGAACAAGGGTTCATTATCCATTCAAGTCCATTCTGTGACTTGGGACCAACAAGTACACAACAAGCAACAAGGGCTAGAGGGCTCCCTTTTTTTTTTTTTTAAAAAAAAAATTGAACGTTGACTTATAAAACATGGTATCGACTAGAGAATTTCTCACCTTTATAAGAGTGGAGTTGGCAATGAATATAAACCATCACGGCCTTTGAAGTCCAAGACCAGTTACTCTGATTCAGTCCTCAAACTTGTTACTCATTAGAAATTTAAAAGGAGACCCTGCCCCAGATTTCCTCTTTTTGATATAGCTAAGACAGAATTTTCTCACTGATAAATCCAGAAGAGAGGAAACCCAAAGACTCAGATCAAGGGCCAGGGTAATGACAGTTTAAAGATCCAGGAGGAAGTTGGTCTGAGGCCCAGGGCTGCCTCTTCTGAACTCGTTGGGTATGGCTGGCAGCCCAGAGCAGACATGTCAGTCCTACCTGACATCTCCATCCCCTTCTGACTCCTTCCAGAACTGATTCATTTGGGAACCAACTCTGCTGAGATCGTGGATTTAGCATTGCTCACAATCTCCCAACACCTACACCGAGCTACTTAGTTTCTGCTGTTGCTGCAATATTTCTGAATAAATTTAAAAAAGATAAGCTTCCTTGAGTGCTTTTCAGGAGCTGGGAGACTTTTTTTTTTTAAACAGTGTAAGGCTTTCTGAATACCTTTTCTTCTAAGTCTCTCTGGGTAACACTTCCCTCCACTGTTCCAAGCTCAGTCTAGGAAGAAAGAGCCAAGTCTCAGTGGAAGTGAAGCTTGGAGGCATCTCTGTAGGCCAAGGTCAGACCACAAGTCTGCTCTGCAGCAGCAAGCCAGCTTCTTGTTAGTGTTTTCTTTTTTTTTAATATATTTTTTTAAGATTTATTTATTATTTTTATACAAGAGCTGGGGTACAGGCCAGTGGCAGAGGAGGGTGAGAAGATTCACCAGAGACAGAGTGGGGAACAGAACAGGCAGATTGACTGAAATACACTGCTGAGGGGAGCAGCGGGTGAGACAGGAGAGGTCTGCTGCGCCATGTGGGAATCTCCCTGGCTGGCCGGGATCGAACCCGAGCTGCAGAGGCTGCGGACAGCTTCACAGCACTGCACTCAACCCGCTGCACCACCGGGGAGGCCCGCTTCTTGTTAGCTTTGCTCCTAAGGTCCTCTATTTGTAGCAAACACCTTTAAGGTGAGAATCACCCTGTCTCTGTGTTTGGCAGGTGAGTTTCTAAGCCAGTCTTTACCAAATGTGGAAATGTCCCTTGCAAATAATCTAGTGTGAACAAACAGAGTTGACCAGAACTGGAGATTTAACGCCCCTGCAGCTGCTGCGGGGTATATCTATGACTTGGAACCAAAGTTCACGCTGCTCTTTACAAATGGCAGCTGCTGCCCGGCCTTCCCTACCAGTCCCCCTAGGGCCCTCCAGCTGCCGCCCTGATAGGCAGAGAAGGAAGGGAGCGCTGAGCTCAGGTCTTTTTATCTCCTGAAAGCAAATGTGAAAATCCTTTTCACTCTGCCCCTTTTGCCCCCCAGGGATTCTGAATAGAAGCCTGGTGGGGCTGTGGTCATTTTTCAGGCGTCCTGCTAAGAATAAGGCGGTGCTAGAGCATGTTATTCCGAGATCCCCTGCAGGCTTCCACCAAGTTCCCCGAGTATCATCCATGCCGCAGGGGAATCGCACACACAGAAATTAATAAATAAACAATTTCAAAAGACACAAAAGCTGCATGCTCTAAAACAGGACGAGTGTTAGCCTCTTGGAGAAACCTACGGACATTAACAAGAGCACAACTAGACTAGGGTCAGTGTGGTTAGGGCCCAGACAGTCTCATCTACTTCAGTCTCTAGGGGACAAAAAAAGGACTGGAACTAAATTAAGAACTAGGACTAGCAGATGTTAACGCTCTAGAAACAGGTAATGAGGTATGAAGAGGCACTTACGTGGAAGAGGGCTATCTGCATTTCCCATGGATGGAACACAGACGAAAAAAGACAAGAGACAGAGCCAAGAAAAAAAATAAGATGTAAAGAAATGAATAGGATCCGCAGAGCACACAGAGCTGGAAACTCAAATTATCATATTACTTCAGATCCAGAAAGAAGCAATTCCTGTAGAAGGAAGATGAAACCGGCTTTCTATCTGGGAAGAGGTAAGGGGATCACTTTTCAGGCTCCTGGCTTCAAAGAGAAGGAAGCGAAGTCTCCCTCCATGTGCTTTTTAATTCCAGGAAGCAGAGTAGGTCCCAGGAGCCCTGACCACCCAAGAAGCCTGGTTCAACAGCATTTTCACCAGCTGCGTGGACTCAACATCCTCCCACGATGTTGCGAGTTAAAACACAGGGCTGTGGAGGGATATTAGTAGAGTGGGGCTCGCCCAGCGCCTGGCTGTGGGTGGCAAGAGGGAGACAGTGCAGCAGGCATAGTTTAAGGATGGAGGGAGTGATGGAGGAAAACACAGATACGCAGTCCTGCAAGGCCTGAGGGAGGGGGCACCGTGTTCTTGCAGTGGGAAGGGGAGGGGGAGCAGGAAAGGCCAGGCCACAGCCTTCCTTTTCCCTTTGCTCTTTGGGGTTTTGCTCCTGCTTATCTATCCTACAGCAGACTCCATATTTCTGGACCTGAATATCTCTGCTGCATCAAAAGTCCCCCAACTAATTATGTGAACTGTCACTGTCTTCACCCCTGCTTCATGTCACAAGGTGCTTAGGGCCTTCGTGACCTATATCAAACAGCAAACATCCCAAATCCCTCCACCACACACTGCTGTGTTTCCCCCCGTTCCCATTCATCACGTCCCCCTGCCTCCCTGCTGTTACCCTGACAAGCTGGCCCAGCGACTGTGATGGTGGCACCAAGGCCTTCAAGAAAAAGGCTGAAGGGCTTGGGTATCAGCCATCACTGAGGTCAGACAAGGGGCTCTGAGACAAAAAGCTGCTGTCTGAACGTGGACTGGGCCAGCTCAGGGTCCCCCACTGGCCCCAGGAGAAGAAGGTGGGCAGGGGAAGAGGCAGAGCGACTGGCTTTACTTACGGACTGGCTGCGTCTTGAACTCTGAGGCCGCGCTGATCTCGCCCAGACCCTTGCCGTTGAGGGCTGCCAGGCGCACCGCATACGTGGTCTCAGGCTTCAGGCCCACGATGGTGACGATGCCCTCCATGCTGGCTGTTGTGAGAACATGGGAAGGATGGCAAAAGATGAAAAGCCTACTGGTAAGTGGGATAGCCACGGCGGCAGGTCCCCCCCAATTAAACAGAACTGCCATGTGATGTAGCAACTCCACTTGTACACAAAACCAGTAGGAGCTGGGACCTGAGAGGCTGTATGTGTGTACCCCTGCTCACGCCAGACTGTTCCCAGTAGCCCCAGGCGAAACTAGTATTGATCAGTGAGTGGATAAACAGAATGGGGTATGTATGCACCATGGAAGATTACTAAGAGGGATCTGTCACATGCAACCTCAAAGGTGAACCTTGAGGACATGACACTAAGTGAAATAAACTGGACTTCCAGGACAAACACGGTGTAACTTCACTTATATGAAGTACTTAGAAGAGTCATTTGCAGAGAAAGAAAGTAGAATGGGGAACCTCCCTGGTGGTGCAAGGGGTTAAGTCTCAGCACTATGAAGCGATCCACAGCCACGGCAGCACAAGTTTGATCCCCGGCTAGGTTGCTGACCCACATGGTGCAGCAGACCTCTCCTTGTCCGCTACTGCCCTCAGCAGTGTATTTCGTCAGTCTGCCTGTTCTGTTCCCCACTCTGTCTCTGGGGAATCCTCTCACCCTCCACCCCCCACACCTCTGGCCTGTACTACCCCAGTTTTTGTATGCATAAATATATAAATCTCAAAAAAAAAAAAAAAGAAAATAGAATGGGGTTGCTAGGGGTGCAGGAAACGGGGGATTATCGCTTAGTAGGTACTGAGCTTAGGATGATGAAGCAGTTGTGAACATGGATGGTGTGGTGATGGTTGTATAACCTGTATGCCAACTATCTGGCCACTCAAAAATGATTAAAAAGATCAATTTTATGTGATGTATCTTTTACCAAAATTTAAAAAATAATGAGAAGTGATGTTAATAAAAAAAAAAAAAAAAGTCTGTGGATGGATTGTGACATGGGACCATCACAGAGTTGGCATGAGGATTCAGAGGGACACTAGGAAGCGTCATCAGCTCTAATCCTGATGACACAGAAATTTCACCTCCCACTACTCCATTCCCCCTCAAATGCCGAATGTGTGTGATGGACACATTCTGGGTGGAGGAACTCTCAGAAGCTGCTTTTGGGTGGTGTCTGAATGGAGGGGATGTGGTGCCCTAGTCCATTCCTCATTCTATTCTCGACTCCACAAATCAGGCCAGGATTAAACATGCCTATAGAAACAGAGCATACTTCACCGTGTTGTTCTAATTAAACCTAAAATGGAGAGCTAGACAAAAATATGCTCAGGCCTCTGGGCAAAGTGGTCTGGGCTCAGAATCTTCAAACTGTAGTCATCCAAGTGTCATTTTTAAAATCTTTAGTTTGGAAACATATCACAGGGTCAGCCTTGCCTTGCTGGCTCTGCTTATTTGGCTAACGGCATAATTACATGGGCCGACTGAGCAGGACTGGACAGCGACAATGGAGAGCCTGCAGCCTCACCCACACGTACGGGCATGGCGGGCTGGACCCGTCTGGCTGTGCTTGGCACTCAGCAGCGCTTCTGCCTGCAGTGTAGCTGAGATGACATCACCATCCTGGCAGGGTGATGAGAACCAGGTCTGCAAAAGACCCACCAACCTTCACGACATGGGTCCTGCCCTAATTCTAGAGGGGTAGGTTATGGGCAGCACAGGAACAGAGCAAGGATGGCAGGCAAGGGCATCTGGCACCCTCAGGAGGTGAGAGTGGTGCTCCCCCTATCTGAATGGACAGACAGGGTGCCAGGATCTGGTAAATTGGGGGGAGCATGCCCCCCTGACACTGAGTAACCCAAGGTTGTAAAGGAAACAATGGCTGTTGCTTACTTACCTTCTTTGGCATCGTACCACTTGGAATGCCACACCTCCTCACCCATAGCTCTCCACTCAGCCTTGTACTTGAGGATGGGCACCCCACCTGTGGCCTCTGGCTCATCAAACTGCACCTGTGCTGTGCTGGAGTATGGCTCCACCTGGTCGATGGATGGTGAGGATGGCGTGTCTGTGGGGAGGGCACATCCAGCAACCCAGGTGAGTCCATGACCCAAGTCCCAGTCACAAAGTCCACCTCTCTCATTCTTTGCTCATTCATGGACATCTTGTCACTGTATCCTGTCCTCCAGGCCCACCTCACCCCAATTCCCCTCCAACACACCCTGTGCCCAGATCCTCACATCTCCACTGACCCTCTGCTTTGCTAAGCCCGACCCTTTCTTCTTACTCTGCTGGCATTACCTTGGGACACAAAATAGGTCAGAAAGGTGTGGAAGCAGCTGTATGGGGTGCTCACCTGCTTGAACTAGGATGAATTCCAAAGATTCCTGTCCAATGCGGTTTACTGCAGTGCAATTATAGTTTCCAAAGTCATTTTCAGAGTCTGGGGTCACCTTTAGAAAAAGAGAGCATTTGGGTTAGTGTCCCTTGGATGCCCACAGATCCTGGATTGGCTACATTAGTGAAGAAGAGAATCAACAACCCAAGAGCCATTATCTCCAGCCCAGCCTTAAGCCAGAGAGAATAAGAAGGGGCCCGTGGGAGAGGCACCCTCTTCCAGCCACTGGGGGCTGGGCTGACATCCCCTGCTCAGGAATGCAAGAGAAGCAACAGTTATTTCAGCTGCCTCCAGGCACCTATCCACAATCAAACCTTGCATTTCCCACCCTGCCCCTGCCTCCACCCAACTCACCTCCAGATAGCTGGCGGAGGGTGTGTTGTAGATCTTGATATTGCTGTAGTTAGAGCTTGGCAGCAGCTGACCATCTCGGAACCACGAGATTGTGGCACTGGGGTAGGCAAAGACCTCGCAGGTGATGTTTACCTGGTTCCCCTCCCAGGTATAGACGGCCACGGGGCCCTGCAGCTTGGGGGCATCTGCAAGGAACGACACTGGCTGTCAGGAAGACTGTCACTGTTCTGTCTCCTAGCACTGGACAGTGTGGGTGTGTCCCAAAGTGGAGCTCGTATCTGGGTACAGTGAGGTCAGGGTGTAGCAGAGGCCAGGGGAGTGGAGGCTGGGGAGAGCCGAGGGTGGGATACAGTGGAGGAGGGATATAGAGGTGGGTAGGGTAGAAGCTGGATATTGTGGCAGGCCTGTGAGTTGCACAGGGGATGTAAGGGCATGTGGGCTTGTAAGAAGCCTGGGGATGGTATAAGGGTGTGACTTGAGATGCAGTTCAGGGGGGCCTAGAGCCAGTTGCCATGAGGGGTGTGCGCAGCACTCACAGGGTGCAGCTCAGGTCCCAGGTGCTGTTTTCCTGTTTCATCCCACCCTGCACAGTCCCTCCCTCCCTTATCTTTCCACAGGTGGTCCTCACATTGCACTTCCAGGTACATGGACTGGGAGTCCTGGCCGATGGTGTTGCTGGCGGTACAGATGTATTCTCCAGCGTCTGTGTACTGGATGCTCTTCAGGGTCAGGGACGACACGCGGGCATGGCTGCGGACCACCATGTGCCCATCCAGAGTCTGCCAGGAGGGAAGAGAGCGCATCAGAGCCTGAGGCAGAGCTGGGCCAGCAGACCAGGCCATTGCTGGTCTGGGACCTGTCTCACATCCTCTGTCCTCTCTGTGCCAATGTCTAAGTTTCACTTTAAGCACCTACTAATGTGGGGGATTCTGGAAAGCACCATGGAAAAGTGGGTGTATCCAAAACAGAAACTGGGACTCAGCTGGTGTCAAACAGCCTGGACTATGTGCCAAGACTGGTTTGGGGTGAGGACAACCAAGGCCCCCCAAGACGATTTTATTTTGCATGTCTAAAATGGAAGCAAAAGCCCTTGCCAGCGGGTATTCCAGCAGCAGCTGTCTTGCTGGTGAGGTTCCGGGAAACCTGCACTCCCCATGCTCGAGCCCTCGGCAGCTTGCCTATCTGCCAGTCCGCGGTGCATGCACATGTAAAGGGAGATCTACTCGTGCCAATTATAAGAAATTATACAAGAAACCCATATTTGTGCAGATGCCTCACTTTCCTGGATGCTTGAAAGCAAAATCATTTCATTAAAAAAAAAAAAAAATCAGACAACTCAGTGCTCGGGAGCTTTTGAGCTGGGAGGGAGGGTAAGTGAATCCCTCTCCAGGGACAGTGGCACAATGTCTCAGGCAGGTCTGGGATCTGTGATGCCACAGTCACCGCCGCTTGTAGCCCTCGATGCTATAATTGGCTTCCTGGGTCTCTGGAATTATGATAATTGGCCAAAAAGGGAATAAGTTTATGGTCCCTAGGCGGTGGATACTAGAATATTTCCAAGGTATTTCCTTTCACTCTAAGGAAAATGGTTACTGGTGTAAGGGAAGCCCGGGCAAAGGCTTAGTTCAGCCCCTCCAGCAAGCTAGTGATCAAGGAGTCTTGCTCCTCCCAAGATGGACCACACCCTTATCTCCAGAATAGGACATTCCGAGAACAGCCAGGTGAGGGCTCTGCACCAGGCACCTGTCATCTCAGGGCCTATAAAGAAGGAAAGAACACTTGGCTTCAGGTTCTTTCGACATGAGGTTCAGAAGCTGGAACCCCAGAGGTGCAAAGTTATCCAGTAGCCCATCTGGGAAGCTCAAAAGTGAGGTGCCACTGGCCACATGAGCAGTCTCGGGAGAACCATCAGAAGGATTCCCTTTTACCAACACAGACAGACTTAATCCACGTCAGCCGCTGAAGCCCCGTCACGTTTCCTATCTGAAGACTACAACACAGTGCTTGGTAGGGGACAGAAGAGCTGAGCAGGGCCACCCGCTTGCCTCTCTGGTCTGATGCCTCTCTTGGCTCCTGTCTGGACTATGAGTTTGGGAGAACTGGCTGAGAAGCTGCACTCAGGAGATGCTGCATGTCAAAGAGAGGTGACAACAGACAGGTGTAGAGCACTGGGCTAGAAATCCTAGAGACAGCCGGTTTGCTGGATACCTTGAAGGCTGACTGGGCCATGGCAACACACCCCGGTGCCAATCAAAATCTTTCCCCATCAGTCTAAGCTGATAGCAGAGAGTGTGAAGCCATTCATGCTGGGGTGACTGCCTTGTCACCCCTATTTGTTCCAAGACAGCAAGATGAAGGCAGAGGGGATTCTGTCTTTCTGGTCATCTCAGTGAGCACATAGGTTCAGTCACAGTGACCAACTATGACTCTGTCTTAGACAAAGATCAAATGTGTCCTGGAACTGCCTAGCACAAACATGAAAAACGGACCAGAATCTTTGGGAATTCAAGAGAACATTTCCAAAAGGAAGAGACAGTGCTGCAAAGGATGCTAAAAGTCAGGTAGGGTAAGAATAACAACAAAGCAGGGCCTGGGCAGTCTTTACTGAGAATAATCTAGAAAATGACTAGAGACATAGTCATATTGATGGTCATTCTTATTTTATTTCTCCTCTTATCTAAGTTTCTCTATGGGGAATTTTTTTTTTCATTGAGTGTCAACAGTGCTTTATAGAGAATTCTTGTTTTGGGGCAAATTTCAGGACAGGGTTGATGATGGATTATTTGCCAGGTGCCCAGTTCTCCCTCAGAGAGGAAGCGGAAAGGCGGCATCCAATGTGACTGGACAATCTCTCTCTGAAATGTTTTACTTGGGGATCAGGTCAAAGCCAGGGAGTACACCTACAAGCCATCCAGGTAAAAAACCACGCTGATAGTTCAGGCAGCAGAGAGGAAGTGCATGCATGAACTCTGGCTAAGAATGAAAAGATCATTATGGGGAAAAGACCTCGTTTCATAAAAAAAGCATGAAGGGCAATTATAATGATTCTCATCAAAACCTTTGTGTCTCCCTGCTTCCAGGTAAAAGTGCTAAGGCTTTCAGAGCTTACAGAATGAAACTGGGTGTCTTTTGAACTCATCTGGACTTAAGGTCTTCATCTCTGAATGAGATGAATAGGATGGAATGGAACTTTTGAGGCCCCAGGCCAGCACTCACTTGAAAGTCAATTATGTCCAGAGTAAGATACTCAAGATAAGGACACTTCTGGAAAACGAGTGAGGTGTCTGCTTTCCTGGAAGTAAACCTATAACTTCTACTTATAATAATTCTCTTAACATCTCCTTACTGCGCCTTAATAAATCTCCGCTCCTCCTCTCACCAGGTCTAATATCAGAATGACAGAGGAAGATGTACAAGGCCAAGCAGAATGAGATCTGTAGCTGCTCAGGAGTGGCTGATAATTAACTCTTCTTTTCTCCCGTCCCCAATCCCAATGGGTCTGTGACAATAAAACACCCAGCCTGTGACAGCAACAAGAGTTCCTGTGCCATAGGACGCAAGCATTTCAGCAAGGATATTCTCTCACCTACAGTTCCTAAGACACGGAGGGAGGGATGATGCAAAGAACGCTTATAATGAGCTAGCTCTGTCGATTGTGGTGTGTTCACGTGCGGAAACTAGGAAACTAAGATCAGTGCCTGGGGGCAGGCAGTCAAGTTTTAAATATTAAACAGCATTAAATATTTATAACCATGACCTGAACACATGAGTTATGTGTTCTGAATAATTATCATTTCTGAAAGACTAAGAGAATAGGTTGATCTAATTAAAATACAGTCTACAGGATTGCCAGAATCTGCATTCAGAGTATCACAATATCAGGGTTTCATTTGGAGAAGAGACAAAAGTTACTTTTTGAGAAAGTACTTGTAGATTATATTCTTGAGCCTCCTATCTAGAATATAGTGGATTTTATTTCACAATGTCACTTAATCACACAAAGTAGGTAAAAGACAATAGAAGTGATCATGAATAGGGTCTAGAGGGTATAGCAATTAAAATCTAAAGGGTAATCCTTAGCTTCAGTTTTCAAACTAAGTCCTACATAAGCCAAACTGAAGCAAGTAGTCAGAAAATTTCAAATGCAAAATGTTACTGATTAAAAAAAAACAGAATAAATTGTGACAAATCATTCTAGTCTCATAAATTTAATGCTTTATAAGAGTAACGCAGATATGTTTAGCAATTTGGGAAAAGTGAGAGATGTCATTTGCATTGCTTTGAGATGAAATGTCATGTGATAATTTACCAAGACCAATCATTATAAAATAATCGAGCAACAAGATGAGTTGAGCTGGAAAGCAGAGGACTAAGTGGGTTTTTACATCACTGACTCTGTGACTTTATGATGCAAAGCCACATCAACCAGGTGAAAGTCAAAAATTTCATCATTTCAGAATGCCTGGCCTGGGAATTGGGGCGATTCATTTCTATAAGTATAATGACCCAGAGGTGATTTTACCAGTACCAGTAAGAGAATAGGATCTAGTTTTAGGAAATAATAAGGATTTATTCATCCACTCCCAACACAGCTTGCTTGCTCATCCTAGAATGACACTATTGCTAAGTAACATCTACCTCTATTGACCTATTCTTTAATCAAACTAAATGACCAATTAGTTTAGCATGTCCAGTTATTAAACTGTAATGGTGAGTTAACTGTAATGCTTTCAAAACTAAAGACTGGCTAGTGGCCGGGTAAGCTATACCTCTTGCTTCTCTGGTCGAGTCCACGAAGCCTGGAGAGAACAAGATATAAAACACAACAAGAAAGCAGTAAAATTTTACAACATGTTGCTTTAGAGAATTGATGTATCACACTGCATTCCGTGCACATGCAGCATCTTTTTAATTCAGAACTCTTTCCAAGGCCCACTTTCAATGGTGTGTTTATCACCCAATTTAATTTAGGATTTAGCTTATGTTCAGCTTTTTCCCCCCCTTATGCACATTAAGATGCAGAATTCCAAGGTAAAGCCTTCCCTAATCTTTGGCAGACATATCTATGGATATCAGCAGACATGTTAGACTGCTTGTGCTCCACAACATCTTGAATATTCCTTATAATATCTGGTGACACTATTGCTTCTAATCATATAATCTAGAGCTATTTCTAGAGTAGGTTACCTCCTCTGGATTTTGCTTGACAGCTTATCACAAATATATGAATGCCATTTTGTACTCATGCATTTTATAAATCTTTGCATGCATCCTATTAAAAATAAAATTTTCATTTAAAAAAGGAACAAAGAAAGGGGTGAGAAGTATAAAGTCATTAAGACTAAGGGTCAGGAAGCTTTGAGGACACTAAGTTGTGTGCTGTGGCTGGGTGGCAGGCAGTTCTTATAGGAAGTGGTGTGCCCAGCTAGCACCTGCAGCAAGTGTGGCATTCATAAAGGAGTACGCCTGCTCAGCAATACAGAGTTTGGGTGTTTTCTTGCCCACATCTAGATTTCCTATATATCTGGCACTTAGGATTCTGCTCTGCTTACAGTTTTTCTTTCCTGTTTTTGTACTGGGAGTCAAAACCATCATACCTGCCCTACCTTCTTCTTTTTATTAAATGGCTTAATTGCCTGATTGTCCCTGATGTTCAAATGGAAAAGGATAGAAAAGATGCCAGAGACACAGTAATGAAATCCAAGGAATGCAAATGAGTTAGCAAACATTTAGTAAGAGTCCACTAAATGCAAAGAGCTATCGTGAGAAATGAGGATGGAAATGTTGGATTATGCCACACCGTGCTGGAAGGAAGAAGTGAGACAGAGGAACATGCATAGACCAAAGTAACAGTGGGCCAACATGTCAAATGTGGTTGCCAATTCCACATCACTTAGAAGCTTGTCTGTCACATGCCAGGGCTGCATGAATCAAGATTTTTTGGGAGAGGTTATATCAAAATTTGTTAGGGCTATATAAAATAAAATAAAGCTGCTCATTTTTCAAATCTGATTTTTCTTGCATCTCTCCCAAATCACTATGACTCTGGCTTTAAGAATAAGAGGTTGCTAGTAACATGATGCGGTACTCTGATCTCCTACCTGTTTGCCAGGGGGAGTGACTGGCTAAGCCTTGACCCTGATACCTTGGTGAGGGTGTGGTCCATTTTAAGACCAGCCAATATGTACATATACACACATAAAGGGAAATCAGTATATGATTAGCAACGCTCCCAAAATTGTTAATTCCAGAGACTTTAATATTCACGTTTAATTATCTAACACACGAGTCTGCAGGAATATATATATAAACCCAAGAGAAGCATCCCTACACTTATCCTGAAGTATTTGTTCCCTGTTACACATTTGTCCACATCCTGGATAAGGCAGACTCTGATGGCTCAATGCAAGCACCTCTTTCAATGTTTGAAAGTGAGCACCTGGTTTGTATTGCATGAGGTATTCTTGGTGATTAAAAGCTCCAGGTTTCCAGAGAATCCAGAATTTCAAAAGATCCCTCTTATTTGTGGGATACTCTCTCAGTTCAAGATTCAGTGAAATGCTTTTCATCTTTTCTATTCATCTCTTCTGATCTCAATTCTTGGTCCCTCTCCTTTTCCTCAGACATGAAGGCTTCATATATGCCTTTCTTTACCTGTCATTTCAAAGGCATGGAGATGTTCAAGAAAGTCAAGAAAGTACACAATGGATTTGTTCTGCCAGAGATAAACTATGCAAATTATCACCCAGAAGTTTTACTCAAAATGTAAATGGTACCTGGAATTTAGCACTACTCACTCAAATACCTGGCAATATTTAAGACGAGTCTGGTAGGATGAGCAATGAAATGATGAAATGCACACACTTCTTTTGTGTGCCTCCAATATCACAATGCCTTCCACACACATTGATCAAATGGACTCCTTATGGTGTTCAACTATTTTTACTTTTGGTCAACATAAGAATGACTACTAAGAAATGGATTAACTTGTAGACAGATGACTTACCCTAATGGTCTTAATGACCCAAACTCAGCCCAGCTATTGGCTGATGAGTGAGCCCAACTCAACTTGCTGAAGCTCAGCAGACTGACTATAATCAGCCTCAAACAAGAGATTGAACTAAAGCTAGCAACACAGTCAAAGGCAAGGCATCACCTTTGGGCTTACTGTACTGGTTTTCACTTGCCTTTTGTCTTTTTTTAATGCAAAAAAAAAAATCAGTATTCTACCTGAAAGCTACTAACTATATGTCTATGGTGAAAAGCCTTTTCTCCCATGTTAAAAATGGTAATACTAGGCTCCACAAAGCAGTGAAGCAAATGACTGAGCTGCTTCCATTAGCTTATATTGTTACATAGCTTATGTTATTATAGTGGTGCTAATTTTACTAAAGGAACCATCGAATCTTCCAGGAAAGTTCTCAAAATTGAGAGAGAGCACTGTGGCACAAAGTGCCTGGCCTTTTGAGGCAGTGACCTGAAAGGAAGCCCCTGTTGCATTTTCAGGACTCTGTGCTTGACTGTCCCAGCCAACCTCTCTATCAGTGACTCCGACAAAGATACTTCAAATAAGTGCTCATTCAAGGTTGGAAGCAATGAATGATATGCAGAAGGCTACTGAATTACCTGTGCCTGGTCCTTGTGCATAGGATAGGGGTCACCAATGACTGCTAGACCTCATTACCTTTAATATATGTAAGTAAAATAGGGGGGTCCATGTGGGTTGAAGTATCTTGAACACAGGATTGTTCTGATGAAAGCTAGAGCTGACCGGTTGGACGGATGGACTACAAAGGTCATGCTCAAGCCAGGGAGTATCTGTACAGATGGCATTTTTGGTCATTGTAATGATTAGAGGTGGTTACCGGTAATTTAGGGGGAAGGGACTAGTGGTGCTAAATACATTGCAATGTACAGGACCATCCAGTGAAGGAAGAGTCTTCCCAAATTGCCTCAATGTCCCCATTGAGAAACTTCAGGTGGCCACAAACAAAGCACAATTATTAACAGAAATAGTTATAAAATTCAGCATGACTGGTTATGCAATCAATGGCATAAGAACAGCATAAGGGATATATGGCTTAAATGCAGTTCATATAAAAAAAGACGTGGGCATTTTAGTTGGCCACAAGCTCAATATGAGGTCACAGAAGGAGGAAACTGCTAAAGGGCTAATGCAAATTTAACTGCACTGCTGCGTTCAGATCAAGGGAGCAATAACCCCACAGAAGTCTGTGTTAGTTACCCTGGGCACTGCAGATTTTGAGGGGAGCACTACTAAATTGAAGCTATTCAGTCCAGTACAAGTAGGAAGGTAAAAGACGTGGGCACCACGACCTATATGGGAAACAGTGACAATGACTGGGCGTGCTAAAGGGGAAAAGAGTAGACTGAGCAGAGGAAAATGGAATAGCTACTTTAATGGCTCACATAAAACAGTGAGTGGCAGAGGTGGGAAGATCAGAGGCCAAGGGGCAAGGAGGGAGAACTTTGTGGTCATCAGCATTGGCCAACGGCCTTGAAAAATACTGACAGTCACCCTGCAGGCAGGGGCTGAGTGACTTCCTGGCAGATATGCTAGAAAAGGGTCCCAGGGGAGACAAGATAACCTCAAAGGGTGCCCTCCTTTCAACCTTCTATGATCCTGGCGTTTTATGTGATCTAATTCTTGGGATCCTTCTTTACCTTACCAGTTAGATACAATTGTTTATTCTCATCTCTTTAGTATATCATCCCACCGTTGCAAGGAAATGTTTCCTTCTATGTCTGTTTCAGCAAATAACCCTGATACCTTACTGTAAATAATGCAACTACAGACAGAAGAGAACATGACGGGCGGTTGCCAAAGTAAAAGTGAAATTTATTATCTGGAGTCCAACCGGCTCACAAATAAGAATCTTTGTTTGCTTAATTATTGGCTTTCACAGTATAGGATGGACATCATGCCTCTTTGATGTCAACATATAATTAATAGAAATGGCAACTTTTCTTAAACAGGGCTTCACTTAGGCAAATATGTTAATCTGGTGTCACACATCTGCCTCTAGAAAACAGGATAACTGTTCTCACAATCCTTGCTGTGACACTGATTCACTTGTGTTCCAGAAACATCAATTCAGGTAAACTTGAAGGCCGTCCATAGTAAACGGAACCATAATACCACCTACATGGCTGGTTTAAAAAATGATCTCAGATCAAGGCAGATGATCTACACCAAGAGCTGAATCACACAAAATGCAAGTCAGTCCTACTTGGCTTGATACAAGATCTTCATTCTTAATACTTGCAAGCATGAGTGTATATTGGTGCCTGGTTATTTGTTCTCATTCTGTAAAAATGAATTCACAGTTCTAAGCCAGAAGTGCCAACCTATTAAAGAACTCAAGGTAGGCACAAATCTTAATAACCCTCTGGTCTAGCTTGGCTGTTGAACTATTCCTAGAAAAGATACAGAATTTAAAAGCATCATTCATCTGAAATAGCTATTATTTCTGTCCTTTGCTGTAGGTCAAAGATACGCACTGGGTCATTCTGAACAAATCTACTCTCTAGCCTGACATAGAAAAATCCAAGCGGCCTTGTGGTTTAAGCCCTGAAATGTACATTCAATCCATGTAACACATGATGGGAGCTGAAATTTGAGCTGAGGGTTTAATCCCAATGTTGTTAAAGAAAGTATCTAAGTAAACATCACATTTCTTAATCCAGTTGTTTTTTCACAACATCAAGCAGCATATACGAGCTTCAAAAATACTTAGCAGTTCCTCAGTTGAGTTTTTGTTAAGTTGAATTCAACTCTGACAATAAAACTTGCAAAAAAGAAATAATAGGGCTTTTAGAACAACCAGTTCAGTTTCCCTTGATTTAGTTTTATTTTCTATTAATGGGACAGATATCAGTGCCTCACATGCAAACCCCAAATTTGGCTCTAGTATTTCACACGGTGTACTTTTGGTTTTATTTGAGTTTAACCTCTCCAGGGATTTCCTCCAGGCAGGGAGAAGAGTGAAGATCTATCATTTTTGACATTTTGGTCAATAAGCAATCCATTATAAATGTTCTTTAAGGCTAAGGCCATCACTTCTGAATAGGTGACAAAGCTTTGGCCAAGGAAAATGAAGCCCATTACTCCAGGATATACGAGATGAAATTGGAGAAGAGCCATAAGAGGGTTTAAGTTGCTTTAAAAACAAGTTGCTTCCTCCTCCTGCTTTTGGTGTACTCAGTAGCAAAGGGCTACAAGATGTGGGGTCACCTCAATATTTATGTTGTCAATAATAAAGATAGCCTTCCAGTGGCCTATAAATCTATTCACTTTAAATCTAAATCTTCCCAGGCATTTTAATTACCAGGAAGTTTGCTACAAAGTTCTCACGTGCTCAGTGAATATCTTCTAGAACCCAGTGTGATCATCCTCATCTAGAAACTGCCAATTATTTTTGCCTTCAGACAAAATGATATCCAGATGTGACCAAGAATACAGGCAGACACAAAGGCAACCAAGCTTTTGTGTGTGTATAGCATGAATATACAAAACACAGAAAAAGAAGTAACAGGCTCATTCTGATCCCTATTATGCTGGGAGAAATTTCCTTGGGTGCTCCTGGGATGATAATAATATCACCTGGTGCACCAGGATCCTGTTCCTTGAAGCTCCACAGCCCTGGGTTTGAAAATCAATACCCCCTTGTTCCCCAGAACACCTAACCTATTCATGCCCTCTGGCATTATACCCCTGCAAATCTAAGCAAGGAATTGTGCCCCTTCCGTTGCAAGGGGATGCTAGGCAGGCTACATTTGGGCAAAGTGGCAGGGGCACAGGACCTGGCTGTGGCCTCTGTTGTCCACATCCCATCTTTTGGCTCACCAAGGAGAACTGGGCATGGGGCAGACTCAATCCACTTGAATCTGCGTTCCACAGCCCTGAAACTCTTGGACAACATTATACCTTTTCTTCGTTGCTGATGTTTCGGGTAGAAGTTCTCCAGGTAATAGAAGGGATAGGGTCTCCTGAGGCTTCACAGGTGAGAGTGACCTGTTCCTCCAATTCCATGGCAGTCTGGTTCTCCACGTAAGTGATTTTGGGTTTTGCTGAAAAGGGAAAATGTTTCTATGAGTTGATCTGATTTTTAGTTTTCTGGGCTTAAATTATAATAGGTACCCATTCAACAAGGTTATCTGCTTCCTACATAGAGGGCCCTATTCTAGATACTGTAAGAGATAAAGATTTCAGCCCCTAAGGAGCTTCCAATAAAGTATGTGACAAGCTAAGTCATAGTAACAAGACAGCATCCTGGACAGTAGGGGTGCTAACGGCATGGGTGCAGGTCATGGAGCAGAGAAAAGAGGTTTCCCTGGCTGGACCTGCATGAGGGGTCAGTTTTTGGGTTGAGACAGGAGATTTCCAGTAGGCAGAATTTTGGGGGGGCAGAGAAACACAGTCATTCCAAATATAAAAATTGCCTGAGTAAAGGCAAAGAAGGAGAAACCTGTGAAGAGAGAGGGTAGCACAGAGAATGGTGTGTCCTGAGTCACGCGTTTGTGTCTCTAAGGAGAAGGAGCCTGTGCTGGACCCAGGCAGAGAGACTTATCCCCTGGGCAAGGTGCTTGCTGGAATGGCATCCTGTGGCTGCTGGAGGCCCACGGACAGGGCCTGATGAGAGCAATGAAATGATCATTTGTACTTCAAGAAGGTTAATCAGAAAAAATTCAAGATGATTTAGAATGGAGAAAACCTTGAGGTGGAAATCCAATTTGGAAGCTCTGGCAGTGTCCCAGGCGCGATGGATTGCAGTCCTGGATGCCATTCTCTCTGGGGAGCAAAAAGCACAAGGCTGCTTTGGGGGAGATGCTGCAGGAAGGTCGGATGGGAAGTAGCAGATGAATGGAAAGCAGGTGGGGGTAGCGAGAATCAAAAGAAGGAATGAGAAGGAGACCAAATGATGCTGAGATTCCTAATGAGTAGGAGAGTTGTATTAGCATTAACTCAATGTGGCGAGTAAGTTGTGGGGGGCTATGCAGTGGGCTGGGGGTGGGAGGGAGATGAGTTGAGATGAGTTCATTTTCCAAATGTTTTGGGTAATGCAAGAAAACACGAGCATTCAAAAGCTGAGTTAAATGTTAAAACATTAGAGAAAATTGAATTTTCCCAATTTAAAACAATTATACTCTGAAATTGCTAAACCTTCCATAGAAGAGAAAAGATAACACTGCACAAATGTAACTTATTTCACTAATGGAGAAAAAGGCCAGGCTAGATAAACAAACAAAAAATAAATAAATCAGAATTATGGATAATTTTTGAAAGAACTGCATTTCCTTTTTATTCAAATTCATACAGTAACCCAAGTAGGCTAATAAAGTACTGCCTGTATACATTCTCCAAATTGAGGCCCTTGATTCTGTTTTAATAAACTGAAAACAAAGAGCGATGCATTATCTGTAGCAAAATCCGTTTCTGTATAAAATTACCCACAGAGTTCAAATATTCTCCTGAAGTTAATCTGCACTAACAGCCTGTTAGCAAACCCTAATTTTCTGTTTTGATGGCCAGCACATAGGCAAGCTCAATTCAAAGTGGCCGAATGATCCCAGGCTTGAATTGATGGAATCCACACGAGAAAGGCTTTCCCATAGGAAGGCTTTGTGTCTCTCTTATATGATAAATGGACTTTCCAGGGAGGTCACAACTCATATTGGATGGAATCAGAGTAAAGTGCTGTTGGATAGGAGGTTTTGGAGATGTAAAATAAAAATGGAATTTCTATAGTGTTAAAACTCACTGCCTAAAAATTAAAAAGCAAAAACAATTCAGCCAAACAAAAGAATTCACTCAACTGAGCCTTGTCTGGGGGTCTGGAGGCCGTCAAGGAAGGTGAATTTCTGGTCTATTGAAACCTAGGCAGACACTGTGACCTGGCTGTGCTGACCCTGTTGTGCCCCTCAGCACACTGTCCCAGCAGCAACAGGCTAACAGGACGCAAAGGGACATGGAAGACATATACATATTTGGTCTTGGTGGTTCCATTTCCAGATAGTCACAAAGGGCACACAGCATAATCAAATCTTTAGAAAAGTACCAACTATATTCTTAGTAAAGGCATCATTAACAATGGCTGGTCTCGTATGGCCTACAGAGGAATAAAATCTGCAAAGAGCACAGACCTCTTATGGCTTTCAGAAGGGACGATAATTAGTATATAAAGGACATCTCTAGATTAGGGGCTGACTAATTGTGCCTGACCGGTTTCACTTTTTCCTACGAAAGGGATACATTCTAGCAGGCATCATTCTAGTTACCAGCTAGAAGCTCTTTTTAACTAAGTACTTAAAACCAAGGAGGTGAACTTCTCACTGGTGACTTAACCATCTCCACTGTCCAGAAACAATGTGATTGTCAGAACTTGCTGAAGGCTCAGAATGCAACCTGGGTATAGGATAGTGCTATCATTTATTGTCCAAAGTTGGGGCACTCTTAAGCATGAAAGGGGTAAGGTGAAAAATCATAGTAGGACAGTGGGCCCAATAGGCAAACAGGACCAGACGCATGGTCATGTCCTGCATATAGCATCTAGCGGGATCTCTCCAGGTTTTCTCCTTGAATGGGACTTGTACCATCTTAATTAACCTCTGCTGTGTACCCTTAACTCTGGGTCCCTATTCTATTCCCCACCTGCCACCATGGAGTATAAAGCTCAGATGGTTCTAGTGCACCCCTCCCCAAGGACAGCCTGTGAGCACAGGACCTTGTGAGTTTTCCAGGCAGCCTCTTCTCCTCTTCTAGAAGGTCTTCAGCTCTCCACCCTCTCACTGAGGACCAGGCTTAGCCCCTCTCATTCACCCCAGCCCTGGTTTCTGCAACCCTGGCACACTAAGGGCTCTAGCGCCCCTGTGTCCCTGATTGAAGAGGTTGGCTGTAGCCAGGGTGCCTTCCTTCAGGCCCCTGCTTGTTCTCTGCTGCAGCTCACCAGGTTACAGCAGAGGGTTCATGCTGCTTTGGTCCTAAGGGGTCAGTTAAACAAAGGTGCTCATGGGTGAACTGGCCTCAGCCCACAGCAGCGTGAACCCTCCAGAGCATTTGATGAGCATGATAATAATCAGCAGAAACAAGGATACTTCTCAGAAGGGCCCACAGGAAAAGAAGGAATGGAAATTCATTGTCAAATTTAAAGGAAGGTAGGCAGCAACTACGTAGTTAAAAGGAGCTTCTAGCTGATGACTAGACTGATGCCTGCTAGAACGTACCCCTTTCGTAGGAAAAAGTGAAACCGGTCAGGTACAATTAGTCAGCCCCTAATTTAGAGATGTCCCTTATATACTAATTACCATCCCTTCTGGAAGCCATAAGAGGTCTGAGCTCTTCTTTGCAGATTTTTTTCCTTTTCTGTCTCAAGCTGGGGACTCTGCTACTGCTGGGGAACCAGCCCCATTTCCCCCCATAGTGCTGGGCTCCAATGGCAAACCAGAAGGGGAAAGAGATGGAAATAAAAGGGGGAAGACAGATGAGACTCTAAATAGCTAGCTCCTCTGTACCTGATTCCCTGGTCTTAGTACCAATCCTCTAAACCATGGAGGAGAGAAAGGTTAAGGTGAAGTGAACAGGGTGAGTACATATGTGTGAAAGGTTACTCCAGGGAGGTTATATGAACTCTCTTTAGGCTATGACGGAGGGGAATTCACTCTGCATGAGGGCTGGATTAGGTACACTCCTGATGAATTTATGATTTGCAAACCTGCCTCTGCAGGAGTGTGGCTACCTCTCCTTGGTTCTAATGTACTAACACACATTCTCCCAGCAGTTCTTTCTTGGGAAAGAAATGGGTATAGGACAGTTTGTGTGTGTGTGTGTGCACGTGTGTGGTGCAGGAGGGTTGCATGGAGAGGGAGGAAGGTGGATAGACAATCCCTGCATTCTCCCTTCCTCCCTTCCTTGCATTATACTTCCTTTTCTGGGTCTTCCCTACTTTCTTTACGTAGTATGGCCCCACAAGGCTCCTGACTCATAACCCATGGCCATCACCAGAGAGGCTTGGAAGAGAACCAGGATCTGTTCTTGACCAGCCAAGTTAGAATGAGCAGACTTCCACAGAAAAACCACGTTCTGCAGGTAGAAATGGAACATACGCTCATTTCATTATTATTAGCCATCCCACATGTAATTCACATAGACGATGTGTTAACTTTGGCTCCATGGAGTAGTAACGGTCATTGCTAGATCAGAGAATGAAATCAAAAGCCATCCACCAGGGTCTGCATCCTGGGTCCTTGTTCAGTTCCCTCATTTGCAAAAGGAAATAAAAATTAAATCTACTGCATATTTTTTACGCTAAGGATTGAAAGAGGTAATTGATGCATAGACCTCACACAGTGCTTGGCTCAGTATAAATGCCCACTTCTTGCTGGATGCCATCATCATTACTGTATGGGGCTGATAGCAAAAAGAATTTCCTAAAGACAAGTGATGATGACATGTTTTCAAGCTCATTTCCTGGGCACATACAAAATGCTTCTTTCACATAAAACAAATTGCTGTTCCTTCATCTCTTTAAACATTAGCACCTACTATATGCCAGGCACTGTTCTGGGCACAGAGATACACCTTCGAGTAGAACAGACACATGTCGCTGCACATGAGGAGCTTATGCTCAGTATAGCATGTGCTTTGTTGCCTCGGTGCCAGTGTATGTGGGGCCTGAATGCCTTCTTCACCTGGGAAACTCCTACTTGTGAAATAGCACATTGTTTTCAAAGACTTCTCTAACTTCTGTCACACAAGGCAGATATCTTCTTTTCCTATAAAGCAGTGTGCCTATTGCTATCATGAGTCATTATAATGGGCTGTCACTAAAAAGTTCAGCACTGGTCATTGACATCAGCTCATGAACCCACTGATGAGAGCAGAGTGCATATTATTCATCTGTGTGACCTTGGCATTGGCTGGGCCCCTGGCAGACCCTCAAATGTTTCTGGCAATACCGATTATAATTTATGTGCTTATGTGTTTATCTCTCTCCTCATGCTTCTCAAGGTCAAAGGACCATATCTTACTCCTCTTCGTAGCCCCTCTGCATGGCATTAAGGCATTTAATAAATATTTGCTAAATGAAATAACAAATTAACAAATGCATCTGTCTTCATAAGATGATAAAACTTAAAAAATATCAGAATGTCTGAGGAAGATCAGTCTGAATTAGAGAAGACTATAGAAAAATTTTCAAGGAGTTTGATTTTTACTCTCAAGTACATAGAGTTAACTTGATCCAAACTGAAAGCCAGTTGCCATTAATGAAGAAATAGAATTCATGTGTGATTAACAGGTCCATTTGCATATAAACAATTCGTTTTCTTTTTTTTTTTTTCCAGGACTTTTCTAGCAATATCAAAATCCAGTCAAGATATATTTCCTTTTGTTTTTATTTTAACATTTATCAATTTTTTTTTACATTTTTTAGACAATATTTGCTTCCCCCTCTTCTTCTTCTTTTTAAATGATTCAGCAAATATGTAATGGGTGCCAGTAATCTTAGGAGTCATTATTTACACCTCCCTATTTCTTATGTCTTATATTCAATCTATCAGTACCTCTGATTTTTTCTTCCCTTTAATTATTTTTCCACCTTTTTTTGTCACACAGTGCTTGGCTCAGTATAAACGCTCACATCTTGCTGGATGTGATCATCATCACTATCATCGCTTTACCACCACCTCTACTCAAGAATTCACAAATAGCTTACTAACTGGTCTCTTCTTTGATATCCGCTCCTGAAACCGTTCAGGCCATTTTCTTTTTTTACTTCTTTTTTTTTTTTTTTTAAATTCCCTCCACCAAACCACCTATACTCCTTTGGTTTTACAAGATCAATTCTCCCAATTTTGTTAAGCAAGCAGTTTCTCAGATGCACAGTTTAGCAACCTGGGAATGCATGCGCCAGGGCTGCCCTCCAGCATCATTTTTAGTAACATCACCTACAGTGCACCAGCTTGTCTGTGGTTTTTAAAAAATAGGCAGAGAAGAGTTTGCGAGTCACCAGGTTGACTGTTTCTCTGCCACAAGTTCTTTTTCCAAGGTCAGATCAAAATGCATTTCAGTTCTAAATGAATGGAAGTTAACCAAGTTTATAAAGTGGAAGTGAGTAGAGATGTGGGAGCTCTTCTTATGACTTTGATGACACTGTGTCACCTGGACCAGATAAGAAGCAAAGGGAGGCAGGGGCAGCTAGCCAGCTCATCACTCATATTTACCAACAGCCCATTATGTGCTGGAGCTGTTCTGAGTGCCAGTGATAAAGCAGGATATAAGGGAGTCACACTTCATATAAAGTTAAGATGCCCAGTCATACTTCCATGTGCATCTTTGATCCTTCTACCCACACTTCTGATCCTGTCCCAGGGTTGTAAACCACTCCCATAAATATTCCAAAGATCTCCAAATCCATGCCCTCGGCCATCTTGGAGCTAATGCACTTACTAGAGAGGGAGACAAACAATTCCCAAAACAAGTATGAGATCACTTCAGCTACTGATAAAGGCAATGAAGACACAGTAAGATTAATGGAAGAAATCAGTGGAGGTGGCTGGTGGTGGTGGTGGTAGGAGAGCTGCATTAGCCAGGGTGGGGAGGGAAGGTGAGTTCAGCAGAATGATGCATGAGAAGGCAGCAGGGGCAGATCTCAGGGAATGATGTTCCAAGTAGAACACCAAATACAATATTCCTGAGATAGGGAACAAGTTTGGCGAGTCTGAGGGCCAGAAAGAAGGCCTGAGGGTTTGAAGAGCTTTAACTACAGAACAAAGGAAGAAAAAGATGAGGTCAGGAGGGAAGGCAGACACTAGGTCTGGAGGTTCTTGCAGGGAGGCTGGATTTTATTCTGGTTGCAACAGAAGTCATGGGAGGACTTTAAACAGAAGAGAAAGAGTTGAGATCATTTTGACTGCTATAAGGGAGAGGGACTAAGGGGGCCAATTCAGGGAGGCCAGCTAGGAGGAGGCTGTCTCTCACTGATCAAGGCCGAGGTGGGAGAGTTGGGAAGAAGTCACTGCACGTAGGAGAGACTCCCATCTAGAGTGGACAGAGTTTTGCTGACAGATTGAGTGTGTAGGGTAAGAGGAATCTGGGGCAGGGAGGTGGTGACCTTGACCCCCACTGATCTTACCAAAGACTTTGAGGTGGATGGACGCGTCCTGCTCCCCGGCCTTGTTCTCGGCGATGCAGACATACTCAGCCTCGTCATTCTTATCCACCTTCCTGATGGTCAGCTCAGAACTATCATCGCTGAAGAAGTACTTCTCGTCTTCCTCATTTTCGATCTGTTCCCCATCCCTACAGGGTGCAGAAATGCAAAGTACAATGATTTTGACTGAAGAGTTAAGATGCTTTATTTTTGTTTATGTTGGTAACGTGCAGACTGAGTGCATGAGAAAGAATTGGAAGAAAGTAAAGATGCCAAGTTGTTTTTCCATGTGTACCTTTGATTACTCTACCCCACCTCTGGTTCTGTCCCAGGGCTATAAACTGCTTCCATAAAAATTCAAAGAGGTCCTCCAAGTCCATGTGCTCTGGTTGTGACCCCCCAAAACTGAAAATGAAGGACTCCAAGGCACAAGGCAAGAGAAGCTTATAGAAGAGTCCATTATGCCCTAGAGCTGATCTTCCCAAGCAGCCCATCCCTGCCACACGTGGCAGCCCCCAGCATGTTCCCTTCTCTGCTACTTGTGATAATAGGCACTGGCCAGTTTCTTACTTTGTCCAGCTCATGGTGGGCTCGGGGAAGCCTTCAGCATCGCAGACCAGGGTGACAGATTGGCCCAGGTTGGCGGTGGCATTCACTATGCTCTGCCTGGCTTGCACAGTGGGTGGCACTGAAGGAAAGAAGGACAGTCAGGGGGGCTATGAAGATCAGAAGAACCAGTGGCCTGGAGAAGAAGCACCCCCAGAGGGAACCCAGGTCAGAGGGTCCCAGCCTGGCATCAAGAGTCTGGGGGGCTGTGGTTAGTGTAAGGGCTCAAAATTCATGTGTGTGCTAAATAACTACTGTGAGCTGAATAAATAATTCACCCACAGACCTACATTCATGTTTTTCAACCATCTATAATAATATTGGTTTTCAGTGACACAGCTCTAGGAGCTATATTAATATTGAATATATTTTATTCATTTTAAAATGGCATTCAATATATAGCAGCCCTTTATCATCCTATATTTTATTAGTCAACAAATCCTAAACTTAAAAAACTACCAAAGTTGGCAGAACTTGAGATCAAAAGGGGTTTTTCATACTGGAAAATGTTCAAAATTTCTGCTCCTGGTGGTTACAGGGTTAATACCAATTTGACTCATCAAAGAGTGACATTTCTCTGGATTGTCCTCAATGTCCCTGGACACAAGCTGTTTTCACCAAAGGTATGAGAGGAGGAGACTATGGCAAAAAAATACATATCAAGAGCCAAAACAATTCAACCATGATTTATTTATTTTCTTAGTACTGACATTATAATTTCCTATAAACATCTTGTAAATGCCAGATCGATTCTGCGGGTGTGTTTATTTGACACTGCAAATTAAGATTAATAAACACATGAACCATGATTCTGACTATTCTGAGGCTGGAATTGATTATAATATTTTTGTTGAACATTGAACCAGGGGACTAACTTCACAATTACGGTAACATCAAGGACGATGAAGGATGAGTAAGAATTTACTATGAAGCACAGGGAAAGTGACTCAAGGCAATGGAGGACATTCAAGACTTGTACGATAAATCCCCATAGTCTAGGGAGACCCAATATGCAAGTGTATTTTAAAAAAAAAAGCCAGAGGCTACATGGTGTATGTGTATGTTTGTGTGTGCATGTGTGTGTGTGTACTTCATCTGAAGCAGGTGTCTAAGTCAGGACAAGATTTATTTTATAGACCAAAGAGGACAGTAGAGAAGGGCTATAGAGAGCCAACGTGGTAGCCGTGGAGAGAGTAGGAAGAACAGATTGCCTCACCGTTCACAATGACCTGAATGTCCTTGAAGTTGATCTCCCCCCGTGCCAGGATCCTGCCCTCACAGCGGTAAGTGCCCTCATCAGTTTTCTTGATGCCCCGGATCTGCAGGTAGTTGTTGGATAGCACTATGAATCGAACTAGGAGAGACAAGAGGCAGGTTCATCCACGATCAGTCTGAGAACTCTGCAGTGTGAAAGCAGGTAGCCAGGCCTTCTCTTTCCCTATGGGGTGGGGTTTTCAGCTGAAATAAGAAAATGTGTCCCTGGCTCTAACATATAGTCAACGGCAAAAATCTATTAGAACGTCATCTTTTGGGTGAGAAAGTGGTACCTAAATATGCAAGCTACAGACATCCATCATTCGGGATCTGGAAACCATATGTGCTTCTGGAATCTAATTTTGGGTCAGAATTCCTTAGGGGCTGGCAGAGGGGGACACTTAGGAGATTTGGGAGCCAGAGAATTCAGGTCTCACCATCTTTTTTCAGGATGACATCTCGGCCTTTGTGTTTCCAGATGATAGTTGGGGGCAGGGAGCTGACCACGTCACACACGATCACAGCGTCTTCCCCCTCCCTGAACTCCTGCGGGGTTGGTGCATTCTTGAACATGAGCTTCTCTGGAAAATAAGCAAGAGAAGAGTGAGGGAAACAGATGGGACTCCCATGAAGATTCCTTCTCACTGCAATATGCTACCTGGACTCGAGTCCTGGGCTACTCCTAATCTGTATATATCGTGATACAAGAGGGTTCCCACCCAGTTCTTGCACAAAGATGCCAGGGGCACAGGTATTGGGACAAGTCATCAATGTTTAGTAGTCAATGTCTAGTCACTGAGGGCTAATTTTTATGCAGAAAAATACCTATGGAGGGAAAGGAGTGTCTTTACCAAGGGTCCCTTCCCATGTGGAATGAAACACCATGTGCAGGTAGGATGAATTAGTACTTATTCTACAATGAATAGGAGGAGACATCAGTCCTTGCCTTTTTCACCCTGTCCGGTACCCTGCCTCAATTTTCCTACAGCAGAAAGGATTCTGAAGAACATCAGAAAAGAAAAGCCGGCTTCAAGGCAATAAAAAACAGTGGCGATCAATACTGTTCTAGTCGCTGTCACCCGCCATCACCCTGGCCGCTGCAAAAGATGCATAATCACAGCACCTCGGTGGCGGCAGGAGCTGCCTGTGCTGAGTGATCCAGAGGGTTTGGTCATTTTTCCCCCACTGGCCAAGCCTTCGGGCTTCAATACCCATGGGGGAGAGTGCACTAAGAAGGGAAAACCTGAACTGTACAAATCCCCATCAGGGAAGAGATGGGGGAATCCATAAGCGCCCTCTGATAACTGTATCATCTGGAGAATGGGGGTGAGAGGGAGGTAGCTGTGGCCAGCATGGGCTGGGGTTTTGAGTTCTGAGCGGTCAAGGATCATTTAAGAACATATACATAGCTTCACTCTGAAACGACTTTGGCAGAAGAAAAGGGGAGAAGGGAATTTGGAAGTGCTCAACCACTCGCTCTACTGCCACCCCTCTCTGTCTGCTGTCCAGGTGCCTGCCTGACCAAAGGAGAGGGCAGGGGATAAGGAGAAGGAAGAGGTCTTACGGAAGATCTTCACATTGACCGTGGCCTCCGACTCACTGCCGTCCTCGCCGGTAACCACACACTTGTAAATGCCCGCGTCGTCAATTTTGGCGTTGTAGATGGTGAGTGTAGAAGAGGAGTCGTCATTCCATACCACTGAGATCCGCTGCTGGTTTGGGGTGAGCTTTTCTCCATTGGGGGAGAACCAGGAGATGTCTTTATCTTTGGCATCGCCTGCCACTGAAGAGGAAGAGATCATTTTCAAACCACTGAAGTTGAAAAGAGAGAGTCCTCTCTAGAGTGATGGTGGGGGGCTCAGAACTACTGAGCAAGAGATCACTGAGCCTCGTGATCAGGGATAGATGACCTATTATGTTAGAAAGTTATGCAGCTGGTCTCTAGCTTCTGTGTTCAGGTGTTAGGTACAAAATATCACTTAGAGTGTTTAAAAAGAACACAAAAGAAAACTCAATCAAAAAAATGGGCAAAAGATCTAAGCAGATACTTCTCCAAAGAAGACAGTGATGGAGATGACCTCTAGGTGCATGAAAAAGTGTTCATCACTTATTTTTTTTTTAAAGATTTATTTATTTCTTTATACAAGAATGGGATGACAGGCCAGATTCGCGGGAGGGTGAGAGGATTCACCAGAGATAGAGTGGGGAACAGAACAGGCAGACTGATGAAATACACTGCTGAGGGGAGCAGTGGGCGTGACAGGAGGGGTCTGCCACACCCTGTGGGACCCTCGCCCGCTGGCCAGGATCGAATCGGTGCTGCAGAGGCTGTGGACAGCTTCACAGCGCTGCGCTCAACCGCCTGTGCCACCAGGGGAGGCCCTCATCACTTATTATTAAGGAAATGTGAATCAGAACCACAATGAGACATCAATTTACCCCCGTGAGAACAGCCCATATCAAAAAGAGTGGAAACAAAAAATGTAGGTGAGGATGTGGACAAAAAGGAATCCTTGTGTATGGTTGGTGGGAATGTAATTTGGTACAATCTCTATGGAAAATGGTATGGAAATACCTTAAAAAGCTGAAAATGGAAATACTAGATTGATCCAACAATCCCATTGCTAGGTATTTCTCCAAAGAATATGAAAACTTCATTATGAGAAGATTCATTCCACTCCTTGCTGTGTTCATAGCAGCGTTATGCACTACAGCCAAGACATGGAACCAACCTAAATGCCCATCGACAGGCAACTGGATAAAGAACTTGTGGAATATGTACTCCATGGAATACTACTCAGCTACTAAAAAAGATGAAATAGAGCCTGGGGCACAAAATGAATGGATCTTGAGATGACTATGCTAAGTGAAAAAAATCAGAAAGTGGAAGACAGATACTGATGGTTTAACTTATTTTTGGAATATAAATGACCAAAGAATATATTATTTAGGCAAAATACAGCAAAAACAATTCTTAGACTCTGTGAAAAATATACTGGTTTTTAGAGGAAACAGTGGGGGAGGAAGTAGGCAGAGGGAAAAGGGACAGGTCATTAGCATGAAAGTATTGGTGGAGGGTGGATGAAGCATGTGCACATAAGCAGGGGTGAAAATACCCCCCAAAGTTATATAGACATGCAAATGACTGACGAATTAATAAAAAATAGAATAAAAAGAGCTTGACAACCACTTGTGTTAGTAGGTCTCATAGTGGTCCTATCTTAAGTGAAGAACAAGAGGGGGTATTTGCTGAGGACCTACAGTTTGCCAACACTTAAGCTGGGAGTTTGCAGCCTCACAGAACAGGAGACTAAGGGAGTTAGCATACGTAGGATCTGAACATAAAGGCCTAGTTGATTAACTGCTTTTGAGGGCTTTGATGCCAGTCTCCCGAGTAGAAGAAGACACCCCAGCCATTTTTATTCTAACATCTGCCTGCACAAACCAATATGTCATTCCAGCACCCCTGCCTCAGACAGAAAATTCATCTGCTTAAGTGTGGCAAAGTAGGTGGCCAGTCATCCCCTCCTTATCTGGCACCTAGGAGGGGCAGGTGCCAGGTGCTGCTGCTAGCTGTCCAGACTCTGTGCTGAAATTGGGTAAAGGGCTGGATCCAGCGGACATGGCTTCGTCCTGCCTCTCTGCATGGTGCCCTTCCCCGGCCGGCGCCACCCAGCCCTACACAGATGCTTAGTATGGAAATGAAGCAGTCTTTCTTTCAGAGACCATCATGTTTTCAATAAATATCGCTATTTGCAAGATGTGCTGTGGGCTCCACGGCTGCATCTCCAGATCATTTAAATTGCGGTAATGAAGGCAAAGCTGGAGTGAACACATCCGGAGGCCACAGCCACCTCATCCAAAGCAAATCACGAGAGCTTTTAAAGGCCCCTCCCTGCCAAAAGCTGCTCGCGAAATGTCACAGCTTACACCTAGCTCAGCTCTTTCCTGGTTCTTCCCTGTTCCAAATCCCCCGCGTGTTACAGACAGAGAATCCAAGGCCTAATTGGAAGGCTTTTCCTCCACAGGACAGTTTTTGATAATTATCTGGGCTGTGGGAAGGGACCATCATTTCTAAACAAACCAAGGACACTGAGTCTGATGAATCCCAGCATTTGGGTGGGGGCCACGGGAGGGGATATTGGTTTTCACAACAGATCTAGAAAACCCAGGATCTGTGTCCTCACAACAAAAGCGATCATTTTCTTTCAGGCAAGGTTTAGACCTTCTTGGATTTCCCAGCTTTGGGGGATTCTAAGAAATAATCCTTACAGTGACCCACTGAAGCGTGCTTGCTGAACTCGCTCTGTGCTCCCCTGCTCTTTGCAGGCGCTGAGGGGACCAGGCCCTGTTCTGGGAGTCGTGCTGCATCTCCTAGGAAAATCCCTAACCACCTGGAAGACCCCACAAGGCATTACCCTGGGTAGGGACAGCTTTTAGGACAGGAGGGCGGAGGGTCTGTAAGCTTCCGTGGCTTTCAGGTCAACACCAAGGATTCTCAGCAGAGTGTGAGCCAGGTGCACACAGCCACTGCGTCTGCTCTGCCTGATGGTTTCAGGCCAATTTCCTGCCATGCGGTGGGGCATCGGGTACTTGCCTTGACACAAGAAGAATTTGGACTCTCCCACGCTGATTTCTCCTTGGCTGGGAACAATATCCACCTGCAGAGAAACTGAAAAACAAAACAGAAGTTTAAACACACATTTGGGCTACCGAGAAGGAAAAAACCCAGGGCTCTCACACCAAAATGGGGTCTCCAGGCTTATTTTAAGCAATAGTGAGGGGAGGAGGCTGTCGCCACCAGAGGTCCCTCATACTGATTGCAGGTGTGGACACAGTCTAGATCATTCTCTGTGGAACTGCTGCCTCCAATTAGCTTGTGCAAGGCCAGAGATCTTGGGTGACCTCTGTCTGAAATGCTTCCAACCCCTTGAGAAGGCTGTGGTATGCTCCAAATAGCCCCACTTCTGGGATTCACAGCAACAGCTGCACCGACTGGTTATGTCTGGCCATCAACTTCAGTGTCCCCATGCTGGGGTCCTGGGAGGGCTGCCCCTCCAGGACTCAAGGGGGTCTCCTGCCTGTTCGCCACAAGTGCTCAGAAACCATGGAGGAGTCCACACAAAGCCCCGATCTGATCTGGAGCAGAGGATGCTTCCACACACAAAGCAGCTCACTCAGGCCACAGGACCAATGAGCTTCTTTCCTTAAGAGAAACAGCCTCAAACACCATCACCCGGATCAGTCAGCCCCACCTCTGAGGCGGTGTGGGCTGTGCCCTGGGGAATTCCCTGCACTCCTTGGCAATGTGCACAGAATTTTTACTAGAATCTCCATATGCTCTAGCACTCCACTCCACCCATAAGACGAAATACCTCGCACCGGTCCTCAGGTGCCTGGACTCATGCAGTTCCTCATTTACCTGCCAGGAGCAGATAAGCAACCGATCCTGATGAAAATACAGTAATAAGCGAGGGGAAAAATGGTTTTATTCATTTGGATTCCACTCCCTTCTGCCTCTCCTCCTCATAGGTAGAGCACATCTGAAGGCCGAGGCTAATGGACATTTGGGTCAAAGCATGTAGCTTCCTAACACCGACACGAAGCAGGGGCCCAGACAAAAGAGTCGGGTAACAGAGACTCAGGGAGCCCTTCCTCAGAACAGCCATTTTCTCTTCACAGTAGATGGAGGGAGAGCGCGTTGCCATGGTGACTGACTTGCAGGCAGAGCTGCTGCAGGTCTCAGTGAAGGACCACAGTTGTGCTCAGCAGAACTGAGGGATCAAAGGGCTGCTGGGGGCCGGGAAGGGGGAGGTGGGGGCAAGCGAGCTCCTGGGGTGCAGCCTCCCAGCCATCGACCCATAGACAAAGCAGCAGACCAGGGAAGAACCCAGCCGAGGCTGCAGAGAGAGACTGGAATGAAAAGGGAAGGAGAGAGGATGGGGTGAGGAGTCAGGCACAGGACAGAGGCAGGAGAGGACACTGAACTCTGCACTATGAGAATAAGAGGCAGAGCTCAGAGATGCCCAAATGCAGGTCTGAAAGCAAAGTGATAGTAATGGTGGCCTCTGCCTCACTGGGTCTGCTGCTGGTTGTTCATTTGGGGCTCAGGATGGAATTCTTCCTGAGGGCAATGCAAGGCCTTCTCCTATATTTCCTGTTTCACTGGCCGAAAGCACGCAGAGCTGTGATAGAAGACAGTGGTGCCCTGGACAGGCCCCGGCATCCTGGACACAAATGTGACCAACTGTAGCTGCTTTCCTGTCACTCTCCTCCAGGTGGCACCGAGTTTGGGTACCACTCAGTCCTGACCTCAGGGTGCAGGAGGGGCCTCAGTCATCACCTGTCCTACCTCCTGGAGTGACTTTCCTGTGGTCACTTCTAGTTCAGGTCAGAGCCCAGGCCACCAGGCTCCCAGTAAATGTCCTTTCCATGATGCAAGGCTGCTGCCTCTGTGACTGAGAGATAAAACGTTTCCATTTGGTTTGGGAAATAACCTGGTGAGCCTGAGGACCACTTCTGGGAAGCAGCATCCCTCACAGAACAGCCTTGATACACCATGGTCTCTGGGGAGCAGGGCCTCACAGGGAGGGCTGCAGGCCGGTGCCCTCTGTTGTCCAGCCAGCCGGAACTATATGACTGCGGGTCACCTGCCACGGAACCACGCTGAGGCTGTGTGCGCCGTCGGTCACCCTAGCCACGGCCCTTCCACGAGGGGACTGTGCTTTCTTTAGAGAATTAGAGGCACATTTCTCCCTGGAAAGTTCCCTGACCATATGCTGAGCATTAGCAGCCCATTGGACATATGGATTCTGTTACCACCACAGAGCCCTGATGGCTTTGAGAAGGCTATTCTTACCCCAAGTGAAAGAACAGCCTTCACTTTTTCAGTTTTTTTCAAACACAACATGATTCTCAAGGGACAGGAGAGCCCGGCATGGCTGAAGAGTCTTTGTACCCAAATGTGGCCAGAATATCTCTCTGGGCCATGGAGAGAAAATGCAAAATGAGAAATTCAAAGGAGTTTCCAGCCTCACCAGACCCCACACGCACACTCATCATCACAGAGGTTTTTCAAGGAAGAGATATTCATTCCGACTCCTGACCTTTAGCACACACAGAAAAGATCGAGATTCTCCCTCAAAAGGCCAGAGTCAAAGCTGGGCCAGAGGAGACCCCAGACTCTGGAAATCAATGCTTGGATGAGCTCCACCTCAGCACAATGGCTGATTATTCTGCGCACACAAAACCTTGACTTACTAGCTTAAATAATGGCTAAGTGGAAATCTGCTCCAGACTCCTACACTCCACTCCTTGCTGCTCCTTCCTTTCTTACTCTGTCAGTACTTTTGTCATTTCCAAAAAAATTTCTGCCTCAGCTTTCTCCAGTTGTAGACACCCGAGAATTCCTAACCAGGCATCACTCAGACCTTTAGATAAACTGATGGAAACATTCTTCCCAGAGAAGGAGCTCATCTCCTGCTCTGCACAAATACTTTCTGCACAAAAACCGTGTTATCATCCTTCACGTCAGATGCATCCAGAGACTCAGGCTTATGAAAGCAGGCATTTGGCCTTGGGTGGGGGGACCTGTTCAGGGCTAACACCCTCTCCAACCGGTGTTCTCAATGTCCTCCAGGGAGAACTCACCCTCCACGGCTTGCTGCATCTAATTCACACCTTTTGGTTTGCAAAGCCACATGGCGCAGCAGACCTCTCCTGTCTCGCCCGCTGCTCCCCTCAGCAGTGTATTTCAGTCAGTCTGCCTGTTCTGCTCCCCACTCTGTCTCTGGTGAATCCTCTCACCCACCACACCTTTGGCCTATACCCCAGTTCTTGTATGCATAAATAAATCTTTTAAAAAATAAAATTACATATTATTTTAATCACACGGAGTCCTAGAAAGAATATATAAGTTCATACATTATGATACTTTTTAAATTAAACTTTATTTTCTTACATTGTTGTTCATTTTTGCATGACATCTGATTTCTCCCCTCAGGTCATCATAGTCCCCATAAATCTCCCACCACCACATCACCTGTGAATCATCACCACAGTTCCTTGTACTCTTCCCTTCCCTGCAAAACACACTTCTTATTTCACCTCATGCTCACAACAGTTCTGAGAGAGAAGAAGGCCAACATAATTGTCTTCATTCTCCTCAAGAGGAAATTAAAGCTCAGACAAATGAAATATCAATCCCAGGGTAACTCAGCCTATGTGTGGTTAAGTCAGGATTCAAGGTCATCTAATTCTGAAGAGCCAACTCTTCTGCCTGCGCACCACGACTACTACTGGCCTCTTGTTGGCCTTCCAATAAGCTCATTCTCACCTATTAGCTGCCATTCGCTCTTTCCAAATTAGGGACTGGAAAGAGCAGAGTATGCAAAAATCAAGTTGCTGTTGTCATTTCTACCCTGGCTGACTGTGCCTGTCCTCTTTGCTCACCAGACGGTCACAGTATTTTAGCCCCTTTTTTACAGGTGGGAAAATGGAGGCTCAGAGCCATAAGTAATGGCCTTGGTGGGGGTCAAGATTCAAACTCAGGTTGAATGGCCACCTGAGGTCAAGTAATTTATCCCATGCTATTCTATCCCTTGGGGATTCTGTTGAGAGGGAATGATCTCCCCCACTCCTCATCTCATTTAAAAAGTAAAATAACTCTGTGGGAGATTTATATGTTTTAAATGTGTTTTCTGTTTAAATGTCTTAAAAAAATCAGTGCTATGTTTAGAAAAATATACCAACTTATTCAGCAAACAGCTTCAGGTGTAGATAAGAAGTTTTGTAACTCTCAAATCCCAGGCAGAAGCAAGCTATAAAGTTTTAGTTGCTAAAGAAAAGGGAATTAAATTTTCAGTTCATAAGATGCTAAGGCACTTATCAGAAGTGGTGGGAATCTTACTAAGGCAAAGCAACTGAGACAAATTATTCTGATTTCAAAAGGAGCTCACAGATTTCACTTGAGTCAGCAACTTCTCCAGCAGTTTAATTTTACTGGTGTTCTTTTCAAATTCTAATGTGCTTGAGGAGGTAGGGGTTGAGAAAAGAAAAGTGAGCCCAGGTCTCCCCCATGGCTAATTGAAAATACTTTCATGTTAAGAGGTTATGAAGACATTGCTGCCAAGGAAGACAAGTTACAGGCACGAGAGGGCTGTCACCCATGTGAGATGATGTCCTGGCGACCAATTTAAGAGATGGCAATCAACTCCTGAGATTAATTTGAAAAGAGACTAAGCATGAGATGAAGGAATTTTCTAGAACCTACTTAATAGCCACTAAAGATTTTTGAAAAAGGCATCAGATTGTTGCTATACATTGATTTTGCTAGCTATTGTTCTAGAAACAAGCCTTCAATTTCACTTGAATGGAGCATTTACCACTTCAATGGAGACTTGTTTTTGAAATTATAAACAAATGCTAGAGTCTCTTTCCTTTGACATGTACCTGTGGGAAATCCAGGTGTCTGAACCAAAAGAATGATAATGGAGGCACCTGTCTCCACTTGCCTGCAACAGTTTGGGGTCAAAGGACTCAGGGGAAAATAATGGGCATCTTTCAGGCCAAACATACACACTCAGTAATGGTAAAACTGATGCTATTGTGGCAATACTACAGAATGGTCTGGGCCACGCTGCTGAATGCGAACCCGAGCTTCATCACTCATGTGCTGTGCCATCTTGGACAAGTCAATATTAACCTCTGTCTTCCCAATATGGGAGAAAAACAAACCCTTCTTCTCCTAGGAGGCAGCTAGACAGATTAAAATAAAGATTACTTACATGAATTAATATACATAAAGCACTTAGAAGAGTGTCTGACACCCACTAAACATGTTACACTTGTGTATTATTCTTCTCAGTAAGCCTTTATTAGCACCACTTCCCAGAGAAATTGTTTCTGTGATTGTTTCTGAGGCCAGCAACGTTTCCCTTTTTATTTGAAACTAAAATAACCTTCCTGAATGATTCAGTTGGTGAGCAGGTAGCCCAATTCCACTCTCTAGAATGATTTATTTTACTTGCCAGTCAGAACTTTATAGGCATAAAATATGACTAAATTCAATCAAAGTCAAAAATCAATTATGTGGGCACTCTAGACAAGTCACTTCACCTTGGTTTTCTTGTCTGTAAAATGAGGATGATAATAAAACTGAATTTGTGTGGTGTCATGAGGAAATAGTCAGGAGAGAGTTGTGGTTAAGAATGTAAGATCTGGAGTCAGAGAGGCCTGAGTTCAAATTCCAGCTTTAATGCTTAGTCACTCAAGGCCCTAGCTGAATCTCATGGCCCGTTCCACGTCTGTAAGGGACATAGTAGTCCTGTGACCTTACGGGGATGCAGAGGTGATGCAGAAGGTCATGTATGTAAAGCACCAAACCCAAGGTCAGGCTGTGCTGTTTGGTGGTGTTTAAAGGACTACACGTATATAACACTACTTTGACCTTAACCAAACAGACATACCCCAAACAGACAACATTTCCAATAGTGTAATAAGAATGAGCTAGCAGGAACCTCTTGTAGATGATTCAATCTGTCCAAAAATCTATTGAGGGGGATAGTGTGCATGTTTATATTTATATGTATGTATGGGTCCCTCCAGGGAGAGCTGATAAGTAAGTGTGTGTGTGTGTGTGTGTGTGTGTGTGTGTGAATACAATTTGTCAGATAGCTATTACTGCAGGAAGCAGCCAGACATAAGCAAATTTATTTCACTTACGGAGAGAAAAATAAATGAACAATTAGAAGTGACAAAGACATCTCACCCATGTTTGACATGTGAGTCCTACAGTTCTGGTTGGAGCTACTACTGATAGCAGCTGGGTAGAAGAAGAAAATGGAGTAGCTGTTATTTTCAAATATTAATGCAATAGTTAGGTGTCACTTTAAAGGAACTATAAAATACATGTTCTGACAGGTTTGGGTTTTAGGTTCTATACAATGGCAGGCCATAATCTAATTGCCATTAGATGCATCCTCATTGCTTAACTCTGGCTCAGAGTAGCAAATGAAATCATCTAGAAGTAATATTTAGTGTCACTTAGGGCTTAGTCACACTTAGGTCTGCCAGTCCTTTGGGGATGTACACACACACACACACACACACAGAATTATCTAATTCCCATCTAAACCTAAACACTCATAAGTCATTTAGCTAGGGTTCTAAGTCAACGGAGATGAGCTTATAACCAAGCCTTTGGGAGACCCTGTGAAGTCCCCTCAGTACGCTGGACCCTGGCTCTTCCTAGTATGTCAGCCAGCATAGAGAGTGAAGGGAAACACTCAAGGAAGGGGTGGTCCTTCGGTGTTGGGAACACCAGCATGCAGCAGATATGCGGAAGCAAGACTCAAGACTGGAGGAGCAAGGAGGGTGACTCAGTGATAGTGCCTTCAATTTTTATACCACCAGGATGGAGAAATTGGAGTTTCCTATAAAAAGACAAGTCGTACAGACTAGTGGCAGACAGATATTTCTAAGCCAAATTCACTTGAAAGAGAGGCTGGATTCTCACATTCATCTACCAGGTAGGCTTTCAAAGTCTATCATTTCAATAAAACCACCAAAACTGGGTTTGACATTTCATATACAAAAACAATGCAGTAAGTAGTCTTTTCATTTTCTCAAATCCCAGGATGCTTCCAGAGCAAGGAGGGGAGGTATGGAGAAAGTGAGTACAACTTCAGAAGGCTTCAGCATTACACATGATGTATTATAATTGATATTATAATGCTATAGTGGGGAAGAAAAAAGTATTGAGCACCATTCACCACTGAGGTTAATATGTTATCCCATTACCCAGAATGGTGTATCCCATGGAATTCTGGTAGCCAAACAACAGAAAGAAACATGCCAAAAGCAAAGGGCTCATTTCTTAGCATAATAAATTATATGAGCTGCTGGAAATCAGGAATAATTGGCTACTGGCTTTGTTCCATGAGACTGGTTTCAAATCAGCACACTGAGCCAAGCCAGACAACGTTCATCCTCAGCTCTCTTGGCCTCTTGTGATCCCTGGGTCAAATTAGCATTTTATTAGGTCTAATCAGAGGGTTTGATTTTATAGAAAGGAGTCAGTGGTTTGAAACCATCCTTGATACCCCAATAAGCCACCTAGAAACTAAAATACTTGACTAATGTCATATCACACAGCAGCCTGTGCTTTGGATTACAGGGTAGAAAATCTACCTGTTGGTTAAATCTTCTTGAAGTAACAGAATCATGCTGTTTCCCAGGGCCTTACTCCCACAACCAACCCCCACTGCCAGGAAACTACAGAGCTCTTATCAGATGTACCCCAGAACATCTTTAAATGGGTTTTCAGAAGCAGTGACCCAAAAGGATACTAAGCAAGGACATGACCTCAACAAGTCCTGTGCTACATCCACTGATCAAACCCAGGAGAGAAGGCAGCCTGACCGGAGGAAAGGAGATTGTTATAATAAAGTCTTATAAAAGAAGAAGAGATATTGACAAAATTACTGTGAAACCATCAACAAAACAAATCAACCTAATAAATGGGAGCAAATATTTATAAATCATATATTTGGGAAGGGGTTAGTATTAAAAAATCCATAAAGAATTCATATAGGGCCTCCCCGGTGGCGCAGCGGTTGAGCGCTGGGTTGCGAAGCTGCCCACAGACTCTGCAGCGCCGGTTCGATCCCTGGCTGCTCCCCGGCCACTGGATGAGGATCCCACATGGCGCGCAGACCTCTCCTGCCGCCTGCTGCTCCCCTCAGCAGTGTACTTCAGTCCTTCTGCTTGCTCTGCTCCCCGCCCTGGCTCTGGTGAATTCTCTCACTTCTGACTGTACCCAGTGCTTGTATAAATAAATAAATAATTAAAAAAAAAAAAAAAGAATTCATATAAATCAATAGGAGATAAAAACCCAAACAATCTAACTAAAAACAGGCAGAAGATCAGAACAGACATTTATTCAAAGAAGACAGACATAAGGCTGGAAATCAGGAAAGACAGGAAAAAATGCTCAACATCATTGTTAATGATCAGGGAAATGCAAATCAAAACCACACTGAGATCTGGCCTATTTCAAAAAAAAAAAAAAAAAAAACCAAGGAATAACAAGTGTGAAGAAGAGGTGGAGAAAAGGGCCTTGTGCACTGCTGGTACAAATGTAAATTGGTTCAGCTGCCATGGAAAACTGTAAGGAAGTTCCTCAGAAAATGGAAAATTGAACTACCATATGATCCAAATATTCTACCTCTCGGTATTTATCCCAAGAAAAGAAAAATACCAACTGGAAAAAATATATACATTCCCATTCACGGCAGCCAAAATATGAACGCAAGCAAAGTGTCCACCAATGGATGAGTGGATAAAGAAATTGTGGACTACACATATGGAATATTATTCAGTCATAAAAAGGATAAAATCTTGCCATTTATGACATGGAATGCCCTTGAAATACTTCAGAAAAAGACTAATACTGCACGATTTCTCTCATATGTGAAATCTAAAACAAAAACAACTCTACTCACCCCCTCCCAGCTCATGGATACAGAGAAAGGAGCAGTGGTTGACAGAGCCTTTGGGTGGGGATGGGAAGAAGAAATGCGGGGAGGGCTCCAAAGGTCAAAAGAAAAAAAACAAAATAAAACAGGAGAAAATCAGAGCCAGGTAGAGGCCACCAAGCCATTGAAGTTTTCTTAAAAATACCTTAATGTACTACAAAATTCCACCTAGAATAAGTACTCAAAAATGAAAAAAAAATAAAGCTATGCAAATTTCAAACTCAACCTACATTTCTTTTCTTTTTCTCTACGTACACATATGCACAAACACTCACAGCCATTAAAAAAAAAAAGAATATATTTTTTTTCCTTAAAGCAGCAGAAAGTCACAAGTATCCCCAGAGTCTCCAAAGGGTGAGATGGGCCAGGAGTGAAACCGAAATGCATTCACGTGGGCAATAGTCCAGGCTTCTAGGGCTCACAGGGAGGAAGGCAGGCTGTCCCACGGGCCTGGTATTGGGGTGCACATAGCCGAGAGCATGACTTGTGCTAAGGGACAGCAAACAAGGTCTAGCAAGACCCCGACTTCTCAGACTTCTGCTACCCTGGATTCATGGCCAGGATTGCAAATCCATTTAGTAACGAAGATGGCTACAGCAGGAAAGGATGCCAAACACCATATCCAACCCCTTCATCTCACAGATGGGAGCATCAGGAGCGGTAGTCCAGGGCAGCTGCACCCAAGTTCAGAAGCCACAGGCTTGGCCCTGAGCAGTTGCCTGGCTTGCTCTCGTCTCATCTCTGTCCTAAAAGAGTCAATTCATGCAGATTCTCTCTGTGAAGTGCAGCTGGGAAGCTGGACAACAGCAGGAGGAGCTCTACTAGTGCAGGTGTTCCCCAGGACTGCCCACAGCAGGGCCACATTGTAACAGAAGCTCGGGTTCCCTGATTCCTCTTCAGACCCGGATGCCAGCCCAGCACTCTGCCTGAAATTGAACTACTGAAATGTGGGGCAAGGACTCTAAGACATGTTTGGAACTCCTCGAAGGTCCTCCAGATAGACCTTCAATGTAAAATCTATCCATCTTGCTGATGACCCAGACTTTCTTAGCAAATGAATTCCTGCATATTATCTGATAGCTGTCAGGAGAGTCCTGCCATTGTTGTTATTGTTGTTTTTGTTTTTTTTTTTTTTTTTTTTAATTTTTTTTTTAGGTCTGCTCTCCTGAAACCCAGTCTTGACAAAACGACTCACGGAGCTTCTTTTCTTCCAGTTATAAAAAGGTACTGATACAAGGCGAATCATTCCCCTCCCTGACAACAGCTTTTGCCAACATGGCAAGAAGTTGGAATTATATCTTTCAATATTTGTCCAGCTGTTGTTTGCAGATGTTATATTCTTTACACCCAGAAAATAGAAATTTAGAGAATGCTAGCATGCAACTTCATCCTGAGAATTTTAGATCCTGCCCGTGTCTTTCAAAAATGTCCTTATGTGTTCATAGCTCTAAGCACATCTGGGCTATTGAAGATACAAAGGCTTATAATCTCTCAAACAACCAGTGCGAAGAATTGTTAAATTTGGTTTCTGTCAAGTGAAAAATTCATACTCTCAAAGATATACAGATATAGTGATTAAGTGTCAGTCTCCAGACTAAGCAGTTTATTGAATTCTTGTAATCTTCAAAACAGTCCTATGAGATAGGTGCTGTGATATGGTATTTGACAAATGGAGAAACTGAGGATACGTGTTCAGTAATGGGCTGAGGTTATGAAGTTGGTAAGTGTAGTGCAGTGTCAGACCCAGGTGTGGGTCTGACTTGTGTTGTGTAGATTTGGACCCAGGCATAGGTGGCTCCACAGTCCTAGCTCTGTAGTATGTATGTATGTATGTATTTTAAAAAATGTATTTATTTATGCATACAAGAGCTGGGGTACAGGCCAGAGGTGCAGAGGGTGAGAGGATTCACCAGAGACAGAGTGGGGAGCAGATCTACTGAGACACACCACTGAGGGAGCAGCAGGTGAGAGAGGAGAGGTCTGCTGCGCCATGTGGGTCACCTCCCTGGCTGGGGATCGAACTTGTGCTGCAGTGGCTATGGGTAGCTTCATAGTGCTGTGACTTAACCCTTTGCACCACCAGGGAGGCCCTGTATTTAAAATCAGTCTCAATGAAAGTCAGCTTTCACGAATAAGGGATTGACTTTGTGCTGGACAAACTGGGAAGTAGGGACATAAACAGAGAAAAAACTCTACTCAGTGTTATACTGACTCAAACCTGGGATACATGGATTCTGAACAGGAGCTAGAAACTGAGGTGCCCACAGGACAAACTCTTCTACCTGCCGTTGTCCTTCTGCCTCCTGAACTAAATTCTCTCTGTCCCTCTCCTCCCACCAGGGACCTGCCTCCATGCATACCTGCTCCCCTCCCCTCTCACATTAGCACTCAGCATCGGAGGCAGCCACCAAAAGCAACTGGGCTAAAAACTGTGAGTTAGATTTTCCCCATCTGTGGATTACTCTCAACCCCCAATTTGGATTCTGGATAAGCCATATTGCCTTTTTAAAAAAATGTTGGTATTAAAATTATTATCTGGTGATAGATGAAAGTTGTGACTGGTGCTGGCTTCCCCACAGGGTAGGCATTTGAAGTGGATTATTGGCAAGGCCGATCAATTGGTGCTCTCTCAAAGCCATCATTCTCCTAAGAGGCCATCTGTGGCTTGTCTGTGGGACAGAGGCTCCTGTTGGAGCTCATTGTCTGCTGGAGGGAGACTCCACTCCCTACCCCCTCAGTCACTGTCACCCCTAATCAGATGGTGCATGACCTAACAGATAATACAAAAACTACGTTATACAACATTTTGAAGAAAACCTGGCTATTTAAATAATAATAACTTTACAAAAACATTCATCTGTTATTCTGGGAAATAACTGTGCTGCTTTCTTGAGTTAGGGTATAAATAAAAAAGCTGTCGATGGCCCCTACTAGTTAGGGTAAGAGCTGAAATGCCCTATCTATCACTATGGCTTATGAGGAACTCAGAACTGGAAGCAGCTACAGCCCAGGAAGAGAGGAGTGAGGAGAATGGGCATACAGTGTGATTTAGGGGGCCTAGAAGAACCCTACAAGCATCCATCCACCCCCCAGGTTGGGTATTGACATTCCATCTTCATTCCTAGTATTTTTGCCTTGTGATTTTTATGCCTAATAACAGCAAAGCCTCTTGCTGACTCTAGGTTGTTATCAGTCTTTTCCACTTACAATGAATCACAGGGTGGGTATCTCATTAGGAGGCTGCAGAAAATGGTCCAATGGGTAGGGATAAGAAGGTTGGGAGAAAACAACCAAACACACAATGCTCCCATTTATTCTGACAGCTGGATCTCTCTTCATGTGCTAATCATGTTCTTTTCTTGCCTAGAATAAGGCTCTGCAACCTGAAGAACTGTTAATAAATCCTAAAAGTTACCTGTGCAATGAGATCCTTATGATAGCCTTTGTAGTATTCTGTTGGGGGTTTGTTCTTGTAGCAGTGTTCTTATTTAAGCAACCATTATTAAGTTCTTCCATCATTCACTTAGATGCATACATCTTTCTTCCCCCAGACCCAACCCAACTGTCCTTGACAAACTCACTTTGCTTTATCCAACAGGCAGCAGAGCCTTTGAAATCCAGGCTGTGAAATCAAAGACAGAAACATTCTAGACAGCCCCCTCCCATGCTATCATGTCCTAACAGGCTTTGATGTTCAAGGACTGAAATGACAGCATCGCCATTCAAAGGTCAGGGCCAGATACGAGGCTTGCCCATGAGCAGCAAGCACATCCAAGCTCATCTGATGGAGGCAGAATCTTCTTTTAGGAAGGATCTCCCAGGGACAGACTCTCCTCATTAGAGCAACTTTTAAACTATGTAACTAAACTTTCTTATTTCTGAATTTACCCCTGAAAGAGAAGGAAAAACCTACAATGAGACAAATTCTCTCTTCTGGGGAGGTTTGTGGGAGACTTTTGTAGGCCAAACCCTTTTCCTGTCAATGAGTGTTTACAGTGTCCACTGTGGTTGCATCTGGCAGTTCTGGCACCGAGGACTTGGGTGGGGTACAGTGAGTACATACACATGCAGACACACACACACAGACACAGACACACACACAACAATGAATTCTCCTTTGGGAACTAACCTCTAAACTTTCAAAATGGTGTCAAGTCACAATGACAAGACAAAACTAGGTTCCTTAGAAAGACCTCAGGTTACCTATCATTGAATTGTCCTTCCTTGGAAATAGAACCAACTTCAATGGTAGCTAAATTTGGGGGTGCCAGAAGTAACTTCTATTCCAAATTGAACTGGTAGTTACCAAACCTAGAAGCCCTGACTTCTAACAGCAATCTGAACATATTTAAATGAATGGAGCACACACACGATGATGATTTGTGTTGCAATCAACGTTCAGGCCCCTTCTAGTCCCATAAGAAACTCTTTGCATAAAATCCATTGCACACAGCTTTAAAGATCCCGACACTGACAGTCTGTAAGCGTTGCTGCCCTCTAAGTGCCTGCGTGCTATCAGAAGGGCTGTGTGGTCCTGGAGGCCACTCAGCAGGTCTCTTTGAAATGCAGATGGAGACAGGATGAGCTAGGAGTTTCATGTAGGCTGGGATCTCCCCAACATGCCTGTGTTCCTCTAGTGGGTTCCCTGTGTTTATTCTCCTTTAATCACCTCTTCTCCACCTCCACCCCTGCCCCCAATTCCTGGGGTGGGTCTTCTGAATACTTCTGTAAGATAGACAGACAAACAGACCAACAGACAGACAGAAGTTCTACACATGCAACAATAGCAGCGACAAACTCTGGCCAATAAATATATATTCCTCATTCAGGCAATATACTTTATTTTTAACAAGGCCAGCTGCCTTTATTTCTATGAACAAGTCATAGTTGTCAGCATCATGATTTGGCCTTTAAAGATGCCAGTATCTTATAGAAAGCTATTAAACAGTGACAACCTGACAACCAAGTCTACTAAAGGGCCACAAATGCCCGAGTGAATGGCTGGAGGAAAAAGAACACATCATCCCACCAGTAGTGCATAACTCCCTCAGGGGCACCGAATTTGTCTGAATTTCATCCTGTTCTCTGGAGGGGTGAGTGATTACTCTCTACTCCTCTTTCTCAATGTAGTGGCTGCACAGAGATTTGCATTTCATGAAACATTTCTGACCAAATCCACTCAGGAAAGATGGCACGTTTTGAAGAGTTGATAGCTATTACTATTACCAACACACACACGTCTATGTGGGCATGCAAACACTAAGATCCCCAGTTCACACCACATCAGTCTGAAAGTCACTGGATCGTTAAGTTACATGTTAGGTGATGATGAAACCCAAGCTTTCCCAAAAAACTTCTAGTAGGTTATAAAATTGGAAAAAAAAAAAAAAACTATCACATCTAAGACATTTTACCTTCTGTTTCCTTTCCATTTATTCCTGCTCTATTGAAAGATCAAAATGGGTTCCTGTCTAGAGAAGGCTCTTGTCTTGGACCAAGGTCCTTTTGCAATGTCACGAGAGGACACAGAACCCACAGCAGGAAGCCAGAGTGTTGGGTCTAGATTCCCACAGCACAGAATCTAATAGAGTCAGAACAGTTTGACTTTCTCTTGCCTCTTAGAGGAAGGCCTTACTGGAGAACTCAGAGAGGTGGCCTCCCCCACCTTGGGGAACTCCCTTAGATACCAGTTGCAAAGAGAGCTGAAAACTGCAGTCTGGAAAGAATGTGTCATTAAAGAGAAGAGGCGGAACTATCTAGATGACATGTTAGTGTAGAGTGAGTGACAGCCTCAAGAGCCTCAATCTGAAGGCACTCCATTAGCTAATTCTGCTGCTTCTCTCTGCCTTCCAGAAATCACCAACCAAGCTGTCAGCTTCACACCCATTCCAAGTGCAAACAACCTCATCCCTCCTGGTGCGTGCACTAGACTCAGGGACTAACACCGGGACCTTCAGTGAGTCCTGGACTATCTCTTAAGAGGGTTGTCACAGATGAGAGTGTTCCTTTACAGTTTTCTAAAATGGTATTTCTGGATTCTTCCTTCCATGGAAAATCAACCCAGGCAGTTAGAGGGAAGGTTTGGGGCAATCTCCTGGTCTTAACCATCAAAATCTTCCCCCAGGATCTACTAAGGCTATGGAAGCCATAATAGCAAGGGATTTGGGGGGAAGGAGGGATGAAGGTCACTCCATTGTCTGTGGCTCCATAGTAATTAGCCTGCACCTCCATCACAGCAATGTCGTGTTACAATGAAATGTATTAATATCTGTTTAAATGACTCAATTCTGGAAGCATTCCCACTATCTGAGCATAGTGCTGGGCACCTAGTAAGCCCTAAAAAAATCCTTTTTTGACTATTCCTTTCTATGGTTCATACCAGGCTAATGGCTCCCAAGTGTCTGGAATGTAGGCATGTAGCTCCTGGAAAGGTCTCAGGCTACCTGCTTAAGAAGCACATGGATGCTTATTAAAAACAGATTTCCTTGCTGCACCCCTGAAGATTCTGATTCAGTAACTCTCAACAGGCTCTGTGATCCTAATTTTAAAATGGTCCTCAGATAATTTTGATATGCAGCCAAGTTAGGGACCGCTGGCCTAGTCGATAATCTACTTGGCTAACTGATGAATTGCAAACAAAATCAAAACCATTTAAATTCTTCCAGCTCATGCCTGTGGTTTTTGATTTTTATAATCATTCTTACATTGCCCTGCCTATTTGTCACTTCTCACATTAAGCAACATGACTCAGCTCTGCAGAAACTCCTATTGCATGCATTTGTTTTCAAGTTTAGCACATTAGCACTTCAGGAAGTACAACCCTACACTCAAAACCCATACACATGTAACCACTGTGATTTTCTAAAATGAGCTATCAAAATGGATGTTACACTAAAAGTATAGGCAGTTATAAGTGGGTGTCACTGCCCTTAACACAGTGTGGCATCCTTGGACCACCTAGCTCAGGGTGAGAGCTCCTACATTACAAACGGAACCTCTCAATAGCTGTCAGTCCATCAGTTCAGCCGGCTTTCTCTTGCTTTGCTAGGTAGGTCAGTCCTTATATGTACCCTATATAAGGATCCATGTTTAAAGCTTCCACAGGTGAATGTTCCAGCCACTTAATGGATGCAGTGCAGGGAGATGATCTGGCAGTTCAGTGCAAATCCTCATCACCCATAAGGGAACAAAAAAAATCAGGGGGTGAATGAGGAATTGACACCGTCTTCCTAAAAATGAGACTTCGGGGTTCTGAAACAAAAGCAGTCTTTAGAAAATCCGAATTAGCTATAAATCACAAAACAAGATGAATTACTGCTCTAGTATCTACAAAATGACAGTTAAAAGGGATACCCAGCGCTCAATGACAGTTTTTTTTTTTCTTTAAGCTTGGAAAGCCTTCTGATGCATGGTATAAGGAACTACCTGTCTTTTACCTTTATTCTGTCCTATTGATGAATTTCAAACCTCTACAGGAACATTAGCCAGGCTCTCAGTCCCCTGCTGAAACTGATAAAAGAAAACTTCCAATTGTTCCAAACAATTCCTAGCTGAATTCACCCTGCTTTCAAAGCTGCAGAGTCCCAAGGACAAATGTTCCTCTTCTATATAAAAGATTATTATTTATTCTTAGTATCTCTATGCTTGCTTATTGATTATTCCCCTCCCTACAACATATGCCTCACTTTAAAAGAAACGTCATTTGCTGATTTAGTAGCTCTTCCCTCAATGTGGGGATTCATAACCACTGCACACATGCAGACGTCTTTCCCATTAAAATCATACATCTTACTGACCAGTGTGGCTCTCCATGGCTTACATATTCCCTACAAATGGCCTACAGGTAGGAAGTCTAGAAGAAAATGTACAAACACATTTTTCTATAAACTCTGTTGTTTCCTCTATTTCAAACTATCAAGAGAACTCCAGCTGACCCAGGCCAGCCTGTCATCACAGCTCATTCTTCTGAGGGCACTGATCCCCTGGGATCAAAGGATACTCCGGAAACCAGCCAGGGACCTCATTTGCTGCTCAGGTGGTTGGTGCACCCACACACAGAAAAGCCCCACCTCCAAGCACTCCAATACTCAACTTCAGGCTGGCTCAATAATTTGCAGCTGGAAGTTTCTTGGTTTTAAACTTTGAAATTGATAACACTATTTAAGAGATGACTGAAGTAATAAATTGGAGGGAAAAAGTGAATAAGAGAATCACACCAAGCAGCTAGCCTATGAGCTACCTAGAGAGAGGTCAGATCTTTCAGTAATTTCAAAGTGCCTTGTACTTGATTTTATACCCAGCAGGTTCCAATAAATGCTCTGCACTGCCTGACAGCATCCCTCCTTCCATTTATACTTTATCTCCTGAGGTGAATATTGTTTCTTAGACTACTTGGTTAAAAAATGTATTTTAAAATCATTTCAATGAAAATGTGTGGTTGAATCCCTAAAAGCGAGGCTGTGAGGTGCACTGGGAAGAGGATGGCTGTGCCCACCTGGCAGGTGATCTGGGTCTGGTTCCAGTGCCCTCATCTGTGCTGGCCCTGCTCCTGCCCCTACAACACTCCCAGGACTTGAGGTAAGTCATTCTAGCTTGCCAGAACTCAGTTTATTCATGTGGAATGAAAGTGTTGGACTCACTGATCCTTAAGGGCCTTTCTACCTCCATGGCCATAGGATAGAGGCCAAGCTGCAATTTTTCAAAGGGTTCCCCCAACCTCCCATCTTCTTGTCAACAAGGCTGCCTGTCCCAGGCCTGCCAGATGGGGGTGTAGCCCACCTCCTTCTGGATCATGCTGCACTGATCGAGGCTGCTTATCAGAAGCTCCAGCCCCACCCAGATCTGAAGCCAGGGCTGCCACCTTCAGGCCGGGGTCCTGGAGCACCTAGGAGGTGCTGACCTCTTGCCAGCACCCTCTGGAGGTGGTCCCTGGACTATGGTCCCTTGGCTGAAGTTCTGGTCACCCCACATAGAACAACCAGTATCTAATGCATCACCCACTGAGCTGGGAATAGGTCCCTCCTCCAAGGTGCTGTTGCTGTTCCAGTTCTTCCTCTTCAGTGAAGCAGAGATGACAGCACTGCCTGCCGAGTGGCAGTGAGGGCTCAGTGAATGACACGCAAGTGCCTGTGCCCAGGGGGCACTCTGCAAACAGTGGTCATCATTACTATTAATAACCCTAAGACAAGGCAGGACAGAGAAGTGCCAGCTAGCTGTCAGTCACACTATGGGTGGGCCAGAAAAGCAGCTTTAGGGCTGGCTGATGGGTGGTGGGAGATGCAAATGATTGGACCCATTTCCCTGCACCCTTTACTTGCCCAACACTGAGAATTCCACAGGTGGAGCCTATGCACTGCTCTCATGCCTTCCCCCTGGTCCCTGGACATATTATCATCTGGTAGGAGAGTGAGTTGGAGAAATAGAGTAAGACAGACTACTCTTCTACTAGGGCTGTTACTTCCCTTGGGGTACAGTCAAAAAGCTTGATGTTTCTCCAAGTGTTAAGCAATCCCTGTGGACTGCAGGGAAGAGATATGAATAACTCTGAGGATAGTAAGCTGTGTTTTGCCAAAAGGCATCATTATAACGAGGGCTATAAGAAAACCAAGAGCTAGAAAGAAATTGCTGTCTGCATTTGTCTTCTCTTCTTCTTGGGTTGATACAGTAGTAAGCTTCAGATATGTGTGTTCTGGATGTACCCCGGGGGCCTATTTCAAGGCATACTTTTTGAAGCTAAAGTGGCTAAGTGATCTCATGCAAATAATTTTTAAACTTTGGAGACTATCATGTCAAAATGAAGTGGAGTCCGTCGGTCTAACCTGGTGGCTATCTGTCAATGTAATGAAATCAAAGAATCAGAGAGATTGGACCACCAGGTACCTCAAGGATCCCTGATTGCTTCTAGGTCTAGTCCTATTTCTGGCAAGGAGAGGGAAGGCCATCTGAATGAAACCACAGGCAAATCCTCCCCTAAGGAAAAGCTGGTCATATCATTGCAGGGCTGCTCATATTCAAAGCAGGTACTTGGGCCTCAGAACCTGCATGTGCTGAAACCAGACAGGCTACATCCCAGCCAACCGAGCTCAGGGCAGCAGGCCGACCTGGGTAGGAGAGTGGGCAGCCTGGAAGCCCAAGGCCCGAGAGGCTGCCTGGGGCTCTTTCCACACCACATGTGCTCATGCAGGTCTCAGGGATTCCTCTAAGTGATTCTCTCAGCTGAGGCTGTAGAAACTCATCTTTATAGTATTAGTGAAGCTGAGAAATTGACAAAGAAGCCCCAGTAGAAGAATCAGTATTGCTACTGCAGAGCAGGGATATTTTTATTCTTGTTTAGTGAAGAGAAACTACAGTATGAAGGAGGCCCCCCTCCTGATACAACACACACCAGCTCCCCAGAGTGTCATGCTTCAAAATGTCATCTTTGGGCCTCAGGACAGGCCCGGCAGGCTCACAGAGTGAACAACTGAACCCCACATACCCTTCTGTGAGAGGCTGCTGTTACCCCATTGTAAAGTTGAGAAGACTGAGACTTGGAGAGGTTAATGAGTCTCCCTACACGACACAGCTGGAGGATGGGAGCCGGGATGCAAGGACTTGGGGTTGTTTTGCATCAAAGTCCATTTCCTGTCTCTTAGACCATGAGGCTTGCAATAATCAGTGGGACCGCATATGGAAGACTGATTTCTTCTACTTCTTCTACTCAAAGTACAGATCCCTGCTGTCTATATCTAGGGGTAGAGAGAAGGGAATAAGACTATGATGTTAAGAGAAGTGTGTCCCCGGCAATGGGGTATTCGCCCATCATGCTCCCACTTCCATGAGTTGCCTGGGGTGAGGCACCCCGACATTGGGCTTTTTGAAAGATCACTGCAGAGAATGCCTTGTAATTCTTTTACTACCACATCTCATGCTAACAAAGACTCCATCCTCTAGCTTTTATGAACAGTAGTTTATTTTCTTTCTTTAGTTACCACTTTCCAAAGAAGGGATCTTAGAGATGGCCATATGCCTCAATTATGATTCTTCCTGCCTTTCAACCTTGAAGTGCTTAGCACACTTTGAAGTGCTAAACACACTCATCTCTGCAGGATGAGACTGTAAGTTCCTTTAGGACAGGGGAAGTATGTTCTCATTCTGTCCACCTTGAGGTGTTCAAGTATACCTGTGCCCTGTCAATGTTCAATGCACATCAGATGAAGTGAGAAGCATGTAGAATGTTCCACGCAGTCTACACCTGAGACTGGCAGGACAATGGTGACTGTGAGATGGACAGAAGCAGCAGATGCTGCTGCTACTCTGTGCTGCCGGGAATTTGGAGTCCTGTTCAATGTGCTAACCTCATGGAAGTCACATAACCTCCAGCTCCCCAGTTTATTCATTTACATGATCCTAGAGACTGAGTATGAACATTCTGACTCTGCAATATTGATGAGTTGGCTTCCTCCCTATCTACTTTCTCTGGTTTCCCAGGATACTGCTTCAAGAGACACTGTCACCAAAGCCATGTGTCTCCATATTTTAAGAGAAACAATTTAAAAGCAAAGGAAATCTTGCCATTTCATGCTAAGGAGGTTTCAGACATCCTCATATTTCTAACACTTTCCATGCAGTTTGTCGGAAACTCTTTCTAAATCTTGGTGATTGTCTACCGTCTATCATATTCAATCCCTGAGGGGTGAGAGAGAAGAAATGAACCAAGTATTGATAGAAAAGTCACACAGAGACTATCTGGCTGTGTTCTTATTAAGCAAAGCAGACAGAGAAAAAGATGGCTAAATCATATACCTGCCTCTCCCTCGCCACCGTGTTGCCGAGTCCCACACAATAGGCCTTTGGAAGCAGCCAGCTTGTCAGCATCATTCCTTTGCACAGTGGGTGAGCTGAGGCAAAGATAATTTTCCAGGCTGTTTGGCTATCAACAGACACCAAATTGCTTAGCTGAGCAGACGTGATTTCCTTCAACTTGTTGCAAAATTCTTAAACAAACCTTGAAAATGGAAATGTGTTCTCATTTTACTTCACAGCAAAAGGATGGTGAATTCTTTACTTAGGAATCAAGTTGGGGGGTGCACATATAAACATCTACTCTCACAGAAAACAAGAGTAGGCTCTAAAACCATTGAAAATGGGTAATGATGTAGGCTTTACAGATATATGATACACTTTCATCACATTTGCCTCCTGCCCAGGGGCACGCCAGTAAATATTTATCATGGTGGTGGGGGAGCCCTAATTTGTGGTACTCCCTGGTTTCTGTGGTGTAAATACTCCCATCATGAAATTTCAAGCTACTGAAATGATTCTCCTGAATGCAAGTTTACAAGAGATGCATACCATCAGCTCTGAAAAGCTCAAGGGACACTTTAATGTACCACTGGCCTGCTTGCCACCCAAGCTCTGATGATGGGTTATAAGGATGCATTGGAAGAGCCTGCTCTGTCAGCCCAGCAGCAGCAGTAGGCTGGGAATGGTTGCAAATTAGACCAATGTGTTTCAGCTCCTCAAAGGTCAGTCCTCTTGAAACACAGCTCTCTCCCTACTCTTCCACACAGTGTCCACTGTGGACTCTACCCCCAAATCCGTCACTCTTCAGAAACCCAGCAAACAGCTTCTGTGCTGAGGTCAGCCAAGAGCTACATGCCTTGTAGCCAGGAAGAAATTAGTTTGCTTTCTTTTTTGCTGAGCTTGTCCTTCTGATCCCAGTAGACAGGCTTGCTTTGGTTATCCTGCATCTACCCCAAACCAGATTGTTTTCTGGTAGCATGCAGAAAAGTAGAAAAAATTTGCTAATAAGCCCCCAGAGTGAGGGAGCTCCATCCGAGTCCTGTGGACAGGAGGCAGGACGGGTATGGAGACATTGCAGGTTTCCAGGAAGCTGGCTTTCCCCAGGCAGCATCAGCCTGCTATGAAGTATACACTGGGTGTCCAAATCATCTCTCAGGGCCAAGGACCAGGCCTGGTGTTGGGAGATGAACCTTGTTTAAGTCAACACTGATTCACTAGGTGTGTGATGCAAGATGAGGATCTCCTCCTTCTAAGTTATTTGACCTTCCTGTGCCTTTGTCTCCATTGGGGGGGGGTTCTTTTTTGTTGTTTCCTTTTTCCTTTTTGGTCTCCCTCACTTTCCTCTGCTCTCAGGTTCACCTTCTTTCTCTCCTTCTCTGTTTTTCTCTTCTAAGACAGAGGGAATGGCAGGAAGATGGAAATTTGTAATATGAGGACTGTATTTGCATTTATTTCATCTGTCTGGTGTATCTCCTGCTTCTTTCTAGGCTTTTAAATCCCGCACTGTCTTTAAGGACTTCGTTTTAGAGCTCAACTATCCATTTACATAGTTACTTTTCCGAAACAGCATTCTTCCAATCCATTCCCCTCCAGTGAATTCTTCTTTTACTGCTGCTCTTGGCATCCTTTTGAGGGGTGCCAGGGGTCCATGGGAGAAAGAATATGACAGTATTAAGCAAGACAGAGATAAAAGAGAAAAGCAGAAATGGAGAGATGGGCAGGTAGGGTATTCCCACCTCAGTCGCCCCTGATCCTTTCAATTCTCTGCCTGCCCACAAGGCTCAGCATTGCCCTGGCAGGTCTAATCTCCCACTGAACTGTCTCCCTTCATTCCCCACCATGGGGCCTGACCTCTGCCTGCTCCCCTCAGAATTGCAGTCACTTATGTCCTAGAAGAAAACTGTGAGGCTCCTTTCAGATGACTTTTAATGGTGGCTTTTGGAAGATAAAGCTATCCTGTCCTACTTCCTGGAGGAATTTCAGGCCATGGAAGGTGGTTCCTGGGATGAGAGCAGCCTGGAGAGTTCATACCCTTCAAGCACACCCATGTGGCGGCAGCTTGCCCCACGCCTACTCAGCCCAGGAGTGTGATAAACACCAGTTCTGCAGACATTCCAACCAGAGATGTTGAAATATGCAATCTGTGAATCTGGCGGACAGGAAAACACATCCCAGAATATGCTTGAGATAACATTTGGGGATCTTGCCAATGACCACCCCCCCCCACACACACACACACACACACACACACACACACACACAGTCAGACTCAAGAAAGTCTATTGAGAGGTTTGGAGAAGATGAAGCAGGACTATAAATCCCAACCTTCCAAAGCCAAATTTATCATTCCTGGTAAACCCAAAGCAGCATATCACTTTCATGCCCTTCTGCATGTTAATTTTTCATCAAGGACGCAACCCTCAAAAAAGGTTAAACGTCAAGCTTCCCTCCATAGGCTGGGAAATAAAGTGTATTTTTTTTTTTTTATGGTACAATGGAAACATTTGGAAAGCATTTGTTGTATCTGCCTTTAGGAATTCGTTAAGCTAAATTTGGCCCCATCCCAGTGACCACAGAGAAAAACCACATAAATTAAACATACAAAAAGCAAACAATGGGGCGATTTGCAGATGTCTCATATCTTGAGATATAACTCAGAAAGAAAAGTAATCTTTGCAGGAGCCCATCACACCTCCCTTGAAAACCACGGAGTGTTTTCTGCTTATCCTTCCCAGACCAGCTGGTGTCACAGAGGTGGGGTGGGATGTGACCTCAGAATTTACAGGATGGTTTTTCAAGATGTCAGGGAACAAGATAGTGGTCAAATAGGGCTTCATCTGCTCTCTCATAAAACATGGCAATTTGGTCAGTTAGAACTCTGATGGGCTGCTGGTCACCTGGCATCCTATTTGACTTTTGCTACTTCCTTGCATTCACTCCCAACACAAAACAGAATCCAATTTAGAATAACCTAAGGGATCTTCACCACACACCTTTGCTTTTAAAAGGCCACACTTCACTCTTCCTAAACCTATAAGCCTCTCAAGGACTAGCCCTGAGTTTGATCTGGGCACCCTCAGGACCAGCCCCACTCCTGGCCCATAGCTGGGGCTACCCACAATTTATGAAAGGATTTGACTGACCCCACTGTGATCTCTGGATCCCCCACTCTGACTTCTTGCCAACAGAGAGACACTGATGGTTAGATGCTGTTCTTCTAGGACATGTTGTATTTTATCAAAAACACCAGCATCTGGTGGTTGTTTGTCCAACCACCCACACTCCATCATCCTCTTTTCTTTACTCTCTATTTCCTCTTCTACCCACCCACTGGCTTCTGCATTGCCTCCCATTTACTTAAATAGCATACTCATTTTCATTTTTCTTGCTTTTTTCTTCTTTCCTTCTCTCTTGTATTTTTATATATGTGTATTTATATATAAGCATAAGTGTACTGGGTTTTAAATACAGGGATATAAATATGTGTACAGATAAGACTCCTGGCTGATGTTTTTTCACAACAGAGAATGGTATTGTGCAAAACAGAAAAACAAAGACAGTCAGCTAATTTTTCATGTGAAGACAAAGAGAAAAGCTTGAGGAGTCATTGCTTCCAGGGTCATAATTGCCTCTTAGCAAGACCCTAGGGGCATATAGGTTAATTCTGTAGCCGCTTAGGCCTGCCCTAAGTCTAAAACCAAATCACACATGTGGTATATTGAAGTATATACCACATCTGTTATGGGGGAATGGGGTTGATGGACAAAACTCCTACTTTAAAAGAACTTCCTGCAAGGTGAATAAATCAATGGGGTACATGTAACCAGAGGGGTGAAGTTTCCCAACTAGTGTTGATGTACACAATCCAAATGCTTTCCAAATTGTTACAAAATGCATGATTCACATTCTACTCTTTGCCACCTCCATTCAAACAGTACACACAGCCGCCATCTCTTGGACCAAGGGTTATTGTGGTGCTGTCATTCACAAATCAGCACAACCGGTAAACTCTATTAAGCTTCCATCAACTTCTCATGTTGCATTAGAGACCTCAGTCAACCTTTTGACAAGAACTGTAAAATGTCTCCAGATGGTTAGCATAGCATATCAAAGTCAGTATTCAAAGGCTTTAGTCAATCTAAGAAACACAGATCTCCCACCACGGCATGACATCACCCAGCAACCTTAGTTACCAAGGTACCTCTGGAGACTTTTAATTTGTATGGGCTACAAGGAGGAAGCCTGATGAGCTCCAAATGATATGCAAATACCACACACACACACACACACACACACACACACACCCCTTTGCTAGCAGACTCAGGCTGTACTCTTTGAGGGTGGGGTCACAGGTGTTGGTGGCCATGAGAGTAAATGTTGGTGGGGTGAGAGTAAATGTGAATATTATATTTCCACCTTTGATGGGTTCCCCCTACATTAATCCACCTAAATGCATGCTTCGCTTCACCATTTCTTTACCTTTTTATTAGTCTTTGCCTTGGTGAAACTATGAATGGGGCCTGATTTCTCTATGTCATATACAAGTAAAAAAATACTAAGCAGCATGTGAAAATTTTCACTCTCAATTTGCAGTACCTTTAAAATCTGTGCATGGGTGTGTAGAAGAGCCAGGAGGGGGCAGTTCCATGCCTCTGGGCTCAGGAGGGCCAGACAGGTTGAAGCGTGAGCTGGGGCATCAATGCCCTATGCACGTAAGGCCTCCATTGCAGGAGTCACAGTCCTACCTGTTGACAACATTTACTAGAACAAATCACAAATGTTCTTTCTTTTTTGTATTTTCACTGAAATTTCACAGATTTATTTCAGATGCAAAGACCCTTTCTGCACAACCTGTGCTCCTCTGCATAAACACTACCAAAGGAAACTGAGGTTGCCTAGAACTACCTGGAGTTTGATGAGGAAATGGAGTCTTAGCTCGGAAAGAGGAGATCTCAGTAAGTGTGAAACAGCAACCACTTAGAAAGTGCTCAGGGGGCTGTGAGTCTGCAGAACCACTGCAGGGAAACTAAATTCCCCTGCTAGGGTCTTCTCAGTTGCTATGGCTTTGCTAAAAAAGGACAGAATTGCCAGGGAATCTCCAGGAGGGACTATACATTGATAATCATACATATTTAGGATTTTTAACTTCTCATCTCCTGGATCAACACAGACCATAATGAGAACTCCACTGTCTAGCTAAAGGCATTATTCTGCAGCTCAGGGCACACAGCGTTTGCGCGGAACAACACAATGACAAAGCTAACATGCCACAGAGGTTTTCTGGCACATCCAGCACCTTTATTGGGTCAAGGGATGATCTGGGAAAGTGGCCTTTGGCCTTCAGCTAGTCAGAGGGTATAAAACTCCAAGTTCAGAGACTGTCCCTTCTGCACCTCACCAAGGGTGCCAACTCCACTCATAATCTGCGGTAACCCACTGCCCAAGAGCTGGGATGCAATGCACACACGCTTGCATACACACGCGTGCATGTGTATACACACACACACACACACACACACACACACACAGAGGCTGGTGGATACCAGCCATGGGCCCTGCACATCCTATAGTCCTCTGTTCTAGAGATAAAGGAGCTGAGGCTCTGCAGGTTAAATCCAAGAAAATGAGACTTCAACTAGGAAAGAATGAAACGATGGAGATTTTGCTTCCTCCTGCCATGGTTTTTCCAGCATTTCAAGCTGTCCCTAAAATGTGTATGTTCCAAGTAATGTGCTAGAATCGGTCATGCATTTTCCACCCCCCGTAACTAAGTGCTCACAAGCCTGAAGAATGTATCTGGACAAAATGCTGCTATTAGAACAGCAGAGGACACGTTGTAGCAGCTTCCCATCAGGATTCCCATTACAGCCCACCGTGTGGGCAATTTGCACTATCATGCAGTCCCTTCTTATTGTACTACTAGGGCTGAGGTCCAGGGGAGCAATTCAAATTAGACCTCAGGTTTACGGAGAATCTTAACATAGTTATAAATATTCAAATCAGGGCTGGATCTTGGCAGAATTTTTCTAATTAAAATTTCATTCAAATTAAATCAGCCACATTTTGACAGACATGGGAGACAGAAAGCTTTGTGGTTTGTGAGTTTTTTTTTTTTTTTTCCTCCACTAATCAAAAACATGGCTAATGTAATAAGAGCAGGGAAGGGACTCTGTCCGGTCTGATGGTGGTTATGCATGAAGGGAGGTTGCAGCCAGAAGCCATTGCTTTCCAGAGTTAACATTATTTTAAAATTTCCCATTACTTAAAAAGCTAAAACTCAGTAGACCCTATGTACAGACTAGAGCTGCCACGAGCCGTATTTTTAAAAAGTAAAACTTGACAACATCATGGGCAAACTATTCGACATCATTTGCATCTCAGTTCGATCCCAGATTAAGCCTTCAAAACACAGCTGCCAGGCTCAAATTTGCAAATACAGATACAAATTTCCTTTTTATAACAGTCAGACTTGTAAAAGGCAAACAAAATAGACAATGCAGCATTTAGAACATTTCCAGCTAAGAAGGGGGGAAAAAAATCCATTCCAAGATCCAAGGCAAAATACCTACTTTTCATGGTAAAACAGCTTTATTCATTTCCACTTCCTTCACTGAACACAGTTTAAACTCCACATAATTTTTGCTATCAACCCCTCTCCCACAGACTGTAACAGCTAAAATGCCAGTCTGTCTCCAACATAATTAAACAAAATGTGCAATCTTCTAAAATCTGTGAATAAACAATATAAGGCAAAATAAAAGACTCAGACAAAAGAACATACCGAGATCAATCCTCAAGTTATAATATCCTGACATCCCACCGAAGAGCACTTATTGAATCCATTGTAGCATGGAAAATAATAATTCCAGATCATAATGAGGACAAGTTTGTTGGGGGTGGGGTGGGGAGCTGCTGGGGATACAGGTGAGGACACTTATTTGGAAAGCAGAAGGGATGAGCTTTGTTCATGCATGAGATAAGATGGCTTTGACGGCAGGTCCTATACTCTGCCATTAAGTCTGTGAAGACAGCTTGGAAGAAGTGTCAACAGTCCAGCCTGGACTAATGGGAATGAGACTAAGGATTTAGTGGAAATTAGAGGTGAGATGCACTGCAATTGTTTGCCAGAGCTGCTGAAATGCAATAGCACACACTGAATGACTAAAATAACAGATCAAGTCCAAGATCAAGGTGCTGGCAGAGCCATGCTCCCTCTGAAGGGGCAAGGGAGGGATCCATTCCAGGACTTTCTCCTAAGTTCTGGTAGTTTCTTGGCTTGTAGCAGCATAACTCTAACCTTCACGTGGCATTCTTCCTGGGTGCACATCTGTCTCCGAATTTCCCTCTTATAAGAACACCGGGAATATTGGGTTAGGGAGCCACTCTATTCCAGTATGATCTCATCTTAACTAATTATATCTACAATGACCCTATTCTCAAATAAGGTTGTTCCAAAGATGGGAGTTAGGACTATACCATAAGAATATGGCAGGGGGGGGAAGGGCATATAATCCAACTTAAACATGTACGGAGGACATGGATCACCTAAGTGAATAGTGATTGTTAAATCCAATTCACTATTTGCTCTGGGAGGGCAATGAGGTTGTCCCTTTTCATGATGCATCTCAAGCCATAAGGCTCCTCCAAGTTCCCCCGGGGGAACAATATTGGTGGTGGAAGGGGGGTGATGTCTTTGTAGTTATTGAGACCTGGGTTCCAATTCTGGCTCTGTCACTTAAGAGCTGTGTGCTTTGGGATAATTTGTTTGACCTCATTGAACATCTATTTTCCTCTGTCAAATGAAGACAACATTTACCTGACAGGTTTGTAGTGGGGGTGACATGAGATAACCTGAACTAAGCTAGCACGACATCTTATGGCACATGAGGGTAGCCAGCCCTCGTTAATTTACCTTTCTTCTCTCCACCTTCTACAAACCTGCGCTGTATTTTACTTTTAATTATATGGCTGCCGATTTTCTAAACAAACACAATGCAGCAGTAACATCAGCTCAGATTACCTGGCCCTTATTTACAGCATAAATAATTATTTTAATGCAATTAGCTTTTAGCAGTGTTGGAAGACAAGCTTAATGATTTTTTTCCACTCAAGAGAACTGTGATTCATGACTTCCAATGTCTACTCAATGTAGTAGATAAGAAAAAATGTCTTCTTCCCCCCTTTAGCTTTCTTAGTCTCTCCTTTTATAAGGAAATAGGTCTAGGAGGCAGAAAAATAAAACTCAAAGAAGCAGCCTAAAGATGAAAAGGTAAAACAAAACAAATTAGAACAAAATCCCCTGTTGTCCCCCCTGTTTGAGACAAATTTCTCAAAATGATTCTTTAGAGTTCAATCTTTGGATATTTTTTTCAAATACTGAGAACATAATGCTGCATTTTTATATCCTCTTTACATCTGGACAGTGTATTTCTTCTGTTTTACCTTTCCAGGTTAAATAAGTATTAGGTACTGGTTTCAGTATCACTAGCAGAACCATCTCCTTGAAACACACATGCCCTACAATCTTGGGGTTTGGAAGTGTCTTAGAAGTCAAGTATGAAAGATATAATCTGTCCTTTTTCCCTTTGAATTTTGTCATGCTTTTTTATCCTTATCACACGTTTGTGCAACTCCATCACAGAAAACCAGAGAGGAGAAGGGGTGTGGCCAAAGGACAGCAATCCTATTTTAAGAATGGGAAGAGTTTTAATAATGGGTAGAAATTGAAAAAAAACAAAATTCAAGAGCAAATACCCACTCTTAGGATGTCTTTCTGATCTCAGTCTCCTCCTCCCTGAAAAGACACCACCACCACCTGCCCAGCATCAGACTGCTAGGACTGTCTACTGAGACGTGAAACATGCCAAGGCCTTGAAAAGACCACAAAAATACTTACAGAATTTTCTAGAAAAAAAAAAGCTTTGGATCTACAAAAGAGCTGAAGAAATGAAGACATAAAAATGAAGACACTTGGAAATCAAAAAATGGTAGACATGGTATATCCTATCAACAAAAATAATTTATCATCTAACAAACTAATGAAAACAGGCTGTGAAAAATATTTCCCAATCTACTCTGAAACAACACTGTAAAATGACCAGGACCGATGTCTTCCTAGAAGTGACAGTCATCTTATACCCAAGGGCCTAAAGAAAGATGAGCGAACAAATGACAAGTAAATGTATATATATCTTCTCTTCTATGTGAGGTAAAACTCAAAACAATATATTTTTGAGAAGCTGCCATGGAGACAGGCAAAGGCAAGTTCTAGCTTTTTCCAAGCAAACAGCTTTTCTCTTTGCATTATTAATGTGGAGCCAATCTGCACCACTGATTTTACACTGGGGAGAGTTCAACCCTAATTGTTCTACCAATAAAGGCAGGCTGAAATGATCTGCTAGCATCATAAGGTGGGTAAACAGGTCCGACTAGCTGCCCATTAAAGCACATCAACAATAGTCTTCTGTGTCTGTTTTTGGTATATGGTGGCTCTCAACCAGGTCAATCCTGTCCTGGGTTCCCCAAGCTGGTTATTATTTCTGCAAAGCAATCTGGAGATGGGAAAAAGAAAGAAGGGGGCGGGTAATCTTTGCTCTCCTCCTCAATAGGCTCACAAATGAATTTCCATTCTGCCTCCAAGTTCATGCAATAAAGGTCTCTTTAGTATCCTGTAATAACTCCATTAAAAAGCTTATGCTTAATCACACAGTTAACATTTTCATGTGGAATTGGTTCCCTGGTCTCTCCCCCATCTGGATTTCTAGTTCCCCACCTCACACAAGCTAAACATTTCCCATTGATTAAAAAATGCTGTTAATGCAACTTTACTATCATCTGTGGTTAAATATAATTAACTCAGCATTTCAACAAAAGAAACTGGATCAAATTGCTTTGCAAATTTTGGTAAGGAAAAGGATTTCTTCCCACTGCGTAGAGACTAAACCAAGAGCAGCAGGACAGATCTGAGAATTTAATAACACATCTCAAACAGAATTGGGAGAGAGTACATTAATTACTAGGTAACGGATATCAACAACGCAAGCAAGTACAATTACATCTGTCTAAGTGGTGCAGGGTGTAAACTGATCTTGGAGACGAATGTTGTCCCTTTCTTTTTCAGAGGCATGTCGTGTGGGAAGCACTGAACCTCAGCAATGAGCTTGCTGTGATGGCCAAAGGCAGGAAGGCTGCTGCCACCAGGGAGTGACAGTCCAGAGCCTCTGTCTCGGAATAACAGTTGTGAGCTGGAATTCCAAATTTGTTTGGACATGTTTACAAAAGCAATAGAAGTGAACTGGGCAAAAGAACAAGAGATCACATGCAAACAGAACTGGCCCCAGAAGATTTTGATTCTTAAAATGCAGACCCACACATGGTGTATACACGAGGCAACATTTCCCAAAGAATGTCCTACAATTGGATTTGAATTAAACTGATTATTCCATCAAGCCTGGAAGAAGCCTTACTTGTTCTGACTCAATTCTAAACACAATTCTGAATTCAATTCCACTCTTTTTAGATATGGAAAAAGATGGATTGTGAAATTCTGGCTTTGAGTCCAGTCACAATCTAACTTATCAATAGTTTCCAAAGGAGTTAGACAGCAGGTGCCTAAAGACTTGGTTCAACTTTTCAAAGAGAAGGAAAAAAAGTTGTAGGACCAAATGCAACCACACACACATGATCATATATGAAATCACAGGAAACTGGTCACTCTAGATCAGTTCTACAAAAGCCAGCCTCATGTAGCTGGCTGAGTGCTAAGAATTAAGACCCACACGCATGTGGAGTTGTGGGAACCTTGGGCAGAAACTGTTCTCCACCAGCTGGGGAGCCTCAGACTCTTGCACTCCACAGGCTCAACCTCCACCAGGGCCCGGCTCTAGCTGTGAGCACTGGATTCCGGCTTTGGAGTAACTTTGCTGAAAAATCAAGGAAGAGTCTGGTGAAAATCTTTTTTAAAAATTAACAAATTAAAACAGATGAAGAGATGAAATAATTGTGGCATAAATACGCAATGGAATACTACTCAGCGATCAAAAAAGTTACAGTCATGCCATGTGCAGCAACATGGATGGAGCTGGAAGGGATTATCCTAAGTGAAGTGAGCCAGAAGGAGAAAGAGAAATACCAGATGGTTTCATTGAGATGTGGAATATAGTGAAACTGAACAAAAGGTCAGGAAAAAGACGAAAGGTGCAAGTTGACCGTAGGTGTGAGGGTTAAAGCAGGGGAGGGACAGGGACAGGGGTCAAAACAGGGGAAGGGCAACCACAAGGGACTATGGTGAGGGCTAATGGGTACATGGTGGTGGGAAAGCCATGGGGACTACACCTGCAGGGAGAAACCAATTATTGTACAAAAATGAATGATATAAAAAAATTAACAAGTCATTAACCACTCTAAAAGAGGGTAGTTGCCACCCTAAGATGCAGGGACAGCCAGCCTCTCAGGGAGGCCTGTAAGGAATGGTCTGAGGCAGTGCGACTCAAGTCAACACCATATCAGTGGGTTTGAGGGGAGCAGGCCTGGAGGTTGCTTCTCCTCATAACACCCCACCCTGTGGAGCTCTATCAAGCTGTCTATAAACCATTTAGAAACAGGGTGTTTTTTTCAGGGAATGTGAGTAAGGAAGCTCAGAAAGATAAATACACATAAAAGGGTATTTGAACCTTTTCCAGAAATGAGGCAAGCCCAAGGTCAGGGATTAACAGGAAAAACTCAGGGTTCTGGTTTCTTTACACTATGAGGCAGGCGGTCCTTATGTCCTCTGATTATAGAAGGATCAGGACTGTGTACTCAGCAAGTCCTGTGTGTTCAACATGGCTGAAGCCCTCTTTAAATGCAAGTCAAAATCCATTACATCAAATTCCAAAGATCCTGAAATCAAATTTGTGTTGACTGACTAGAAGAGTGAGTGAATCTTCCAAGAACTCACATTTAAATTTGAAATCTTATCTAACCCAGCTGCATTTGTGTATTACTATAAAATACTTAAAATGGCTGTTTGTAATTGTTTTTAGCCTATGTGAAGATATGTATTGCAAAGTTTGTATACATTAAGTAGAAGAGAGCCAACTTTTTTGACCTTTGAGGATTAATTATGAAAGATAGGTTCCAGATTTTTTTCTAGGACAATCTGTCATGAAGCAGAGGATCAGAAAGGCTCTCTCATTATCTAGCAAAAGCATTGTATGTTATCATTTAGCAAAGTACAGGTATAATAACAACTCCCATCAAATTTATATTGCTCCTTGTACTTTGTCATAAACTATCATATACATTAAATCATATCATTCTTCATCTGTGCCTTAGGTAAAATGCACCTGCTTTACAGATGAGGAAATAGAGTTTAAGCAAGGTTAAAATGACCTATCCAAGGTCATACTGCTGTTCCTCTGGATTTGCAGAGTACTCCAGCATCTGCAGCAGGCTCCCTGAAGTGGAGCTAGCCAGTATCCACCCGTGGGTATTATTATCATTATTCTATTATTGTGTCTTCGTGTGGCTTTTCAGGGTCCTTCATCTGCAAATTCCTTCCACATATCTTGCCCCTAGCAACCAAGTGCAAGTCCTTGGAAGGCTAGGACCGTGGCAGGGATCCAGGCCCTGTGCTCCTCCTCCTTCTCCTGCTGCTGCCTGTTAGTTATTTTTCTGATCATTATCACCTCTCCTAGGGGGAAGGCTGGAAAATGGAAGTGAACCAGTCAGTTTTGCTACTTAGAGGCAACAGAGGCAGGGGGCAGGCAAGAAGCCAGGAGAGTGATGGTGGTCTTCTCTGCACTGGAGTTGAGCTCTCCTGGAGGAATCCAAACAGCTGGGGTGAAACCTGAGGCGATCTCATCCACTCGGTGGTGGACAAGAGGCTCTTCTGGATGTGGAACAATATTTCTAATAGAAAACAGTTTGGTGAGGAGGTGTGAGAGAGGGGAGAGATCCCAGTCCTGGCCGGGTATCTCTGAGGTTTAAACTTCATTGTCTGAAAAGCTGTTTTTAAAATTAACTATGGGCTATTACTTATTAATAGTTGGAAAAAACGGTGACTGTCAATAAGTCACTGCCTTAGGACAGGGATAGGGGCTGTGGTAGAATGTCAATGGAGCAAGTGAGTCTACTGGGAACTTAGAGAGCAGCGCAAATTGCAAATCTGAGTCCCAGAGGCACCTGGTCTAAAGCAGCACTTTTTCCAGATGAGGAATGAGTAGTTCAGCCTTGGGAGATACTCACATCCACCCTGATTACCTGGACACGAAGGTCTACTGTAGCCAGTAGCAGGCCCATGGTGCCTCCAGGAGGTAATGGGGTGCTCTATCGGTTTTGGAGGGGTCATCTGGGAACATGTCAATGAGTGGGGTCCCCACAGTTTCTTCTCTTCCTGTAGTACCCTGCATTTCCCTTTGGAAACACCTCTCAAACCTTTTTTTCATTTACTATTTGTCTTCTCTGCTTGACTGTACACTTTAGGAGGTCAAGGTCAGCTCTCTTTTGCACAGATTTGCCTTCCTGGCACATGGCACAGTGCCGGGTATATTAATGGAACTTATGATTTCAGGGCATTTAATCTTGAAGTTTTTCCCTTGAATCTTAGCCAAGTCTGAGCAAAACTGTTCCTTAACTCTACTCTAAATTTTCATTTCTTATCCAGCCTGTGACACAAGAGGCAGAATACGGCCTTCCCTCCATGCCAGCTGTGGGCACTGCCTCCAGGGCCCTCTGAGGCAGGGCTGGACACATCCTTCAGAACATCCTTCTGGGAAGGGAGATGCCTAGTGTCTGACCAGTTACTTTCCATAATGCTCTTGACCATTTCTTGAACCTCAGAGCTGCTCTGATATTTCTAGCTTTGAGGATCAGTTCAAGAGAGACATGCTCCAAGGTCAAAGCTCAGACATCCTATTCTGGTGGGAGAGGGTGGTGGAGGGGAGCGGGGTTCCTGGTACTAAGAAAGCCTTAATTAAGTTTTGGAGGTCCACCAGGTTGTTGAGCCAATGACGCAAAATAGCAGTGGGAGTGTTTCTTTTTCCCTTTCAGATCTTTTCAGCACTTTTGCAGTATTTATTTCCCAGAAAGAGAAAGATACACCATGGACTAAGAAAATCACATCCCTGACTCCAATCCCCAGGGGTCTCTTTTGCTTTCCTTCTAGAAGGCAAGAAGGCAGTGGTGTGAGGTGCCCAGATGAGGCTGCAGGCAGGTTCGCAAGCAGCCGTTCTCTATCCTGACTGCATCTGAACCACACAGGGAGGCTGGAAGATAATGATGCCTGTGTCCTGGCCAGGCCTGTGGAAGCTGAGCAGGAGTGCAGTGATGAGGAAGGCATTAGTGAGAGCTCAGACATTCTTCCACACAAGCAGCAGCGATGACAGCAGCTCTCCCAGAAGCCAAGGCAATGAAATGAAGGTCCATTTGGAATCTACAGGGGGACTGTGTGCTCCAGCGGCCACTAGGGTGTTGTGTTGAATCATTAATGAGCCCTTTGCCTCAGTCTTGGTGTTCGACCCATGGAGACTATGTCCTGTGACTTTAACAACAAAGGAAGAACAAACAGGGCCGAATCCAATAACATTTCTGGTGGAGACAAACATTTGGACAGTCCCACAATCATTTTTTCTCTCCATCACATGACATTGATGCCTACACAGCAATTCATCTTTATATTGAAGAGCCATTAAAGCAAATTCTTTTAGATTTGTTTGATCAAGGGGAGTGATGTCATAGGCTCGCTTTCTTTGTAATTCAGAAAAGAAAAATGGATTGTTCCATTGTCAGTAGCAGTTATTAGGCCAGGACGGGTACTGAGAAAACAATCCCTACAGATGACAGCCGGCCCTGTGATTATGCACCTTTGCCAGGACACCGCAGCATATAGGAATCAAGCCTGGGCAGGGACTTTTGTTTTTTAACAAATAAATGACAAGACGAGGGATATGCTTTGAATGACTGAAAACTGAGTAGACAAAGAGGTCACTAAAATATTGGGTTTTGATCTTTTTAGCTTTGTTGGCACAGGTTAAATTACAATAGGTATCTAGATCTGTTCCTTTAGCAATTGCCTCTAATACACCATAACCATGTCAGGCTGTTCTTCCTCCCTAAGGAGCTACAGCCCCAAATTACAGATCACAATGAAATAAAACCCCATAACTGCTTGTTTGTTTGTTTTACTTAAATGGTCCTGACTTCCTAGCACAACACCCTTGGATTCTGAAAATACCTTAAATAGCAGCTCACCTGGCACGCATGCAGATTTCATGTTGTTTGCAGGAAACAATCCAAGCCAAGGTTGCAGGGGAAAGAACAGTCCAGGGGATGGACAAACATGACCAGCTGCTCCCTGGCAGAGAAGGCTGCAGAAACCCTCTGAATGGAGCCAGCCACAGGCCTGCTTCTCCATGCCCCTCTCCCTCACTTCTGCCACAAGCCACCCAGATTCTAAACAATCCTGTTTCTGCTGTATGAGGGGCAAGGGAGGAGGAAAAAACAGCCAAACAAGTGAGAGCTGCTTACAGGAAATGTGGTGACCTTCTTTACTAGCCTCACATAGTGACCACACTCAACAGGCAGACAGATTTAATTTATGTTTATCTGTGACAAATGCACTAAATCTATTTTTTAAAAAGAGCTTTAACCTGGTTACAAAATCGATCAGTCTCAGGAATGAGCTGTCCAAGGATAATAGAATCAAGATAAGGAAGCCCAGATATGTTTGAGAATGCAGCAAGCACATATGTGGTAGTCAGAGCACACCCCAGCAGCGTCTTATACCTGTTTTCTTTCAGTGGCATCGGTTAGTGATAACTGCAGGGGAAGAAAAGGGATTCTGACTCTAAGGCATGAGGACCACCAAGTTAAAAATGCCATGTAGGAGTAAAGGGAGAAGGAATAAAATGTTCAAAAAAGCAAGAGATGAAGCACTTTGAAATAAGCTTTTTTAAATTGACAAAGAAATTCCCTGTGGGATGTCATTTTCATTTTATAAGATGAAACTAATCATCTATTTTGGGACTATTTTGATTCCCTGTTCTTTTTTTTTTTTTTCATTGATAGCACCGATTTTCATTTGCTAGCATGGCTGCCTGTGTAGACCAAGATCAAGTGTAATTCAACACTCTTGTCCCTGAACTCTCTTTGTGAGATGAAAGTGAAGGCAGAGCTCCCTGCCAGACTCTCTACATATTCCAGTGATGGGGATTAAATGGCTGCCTGCACAGGATTCAGGAGCTGTGTATCTCAGCAGATAAGAACATATAGTTTAATCCAAACTCTCACAAAAGCCCTTAGAGGAATGAACGGACAAGGCCTAGACGGAATTTATGGTTGACTTAACCTTGTAAAAATTCCTGAGGCCAGCAAAGCCCAGTATGCTTCACCATACAATCTAGAGTGAATCCTTCCAGAAACCACACTCTATAAGCAGAGCGCTCCATGACCCTCTTTGTTTGGAGCTGGTACAGCCATCTGCAACTACAACAAAAGCAATCATTTTAAGTGCTCATGGTGAACACCTAGGGCAACCACTGGCACACAAACACAAGCAGTTTCCAACAAAAAACTGCTGAATACCAAGTGGGTTTGGGGCTTTGCCTTGGCTTGCCAATGGCAGAAAATAAAACCAGTTCAGGGGAAGAAATGTTGCGGAGTTTCTCTTATTGACCATCAATAACATGGGTTGTGTCTGATTCTTTCATAATTCCTGCAAAACTCCACAGTCGCAAGTTCACCCCCACTGTGCAAGATTTGGGATATTGTACCAGTGCCAGGAAAATTGGGCAACATAAAAGGGGCCCTCGGATTTCATGTCTTGCAATTAGAACAGTCTCGTGGAAACTGGGGCAGTTGGTAACCTGGAGCGAAGCACAACTAAAGAGGAAGTGCAATCTTATTCTCCGAAACACCATTTAGCTCCACGACCACATTCATACTGTCAACTCCAATGTGGGGAGAGATTGTCTAGGGCTGCGTTTCTAAGCGTGGTGTTCAAAGGCTGCCTGAGAGAACTCAGCAGGGTCTGCCCCCATGTGTGACCTCCGGGGCTGACAGAAATAACATTAACCTCAAACTGGGGCCTTCTTGCCGGCCGCAGCCTCTCTGGGCACTGGGCCTGCATGGCGCTGTCTACATGGTATTTAGCTAGTACCAATGGAGCATGTGTTTGGCACAGTGGGAAGGAGGGAACAACATATAGCAATGGATAAATAGGACTGATGGCTGTTAAGGGGCATTAAAAATATTTTAAAAATCAGATCACTAAAAAATTCAACAGGATTTTCTCTTTTAAAATGTGTTTAAGGCCTCCCTGGGGGCCATAGTCTCAGCACTATGATGCTATCCGCAGCCACTGCAGCATGAGTTTGATCCCTGGTCAGGGAGCTGAACCACGTGGCGCAACAGACCTCTCCTATCTTGCCTGCTGCTCCCCTCAGCAGTGTATTTCAGTCAATCCACCTGTTCTGTTTCCCACTCTGTCTCTGGTGAATCCTCTCAGCCCCTGTACCTCTGGCCTGTACCCCAGTTCTTGTATGCATAAATAAATAAATCTTTCAAATTAAGAAAATAAAATGTGTTTAGTAAGAATAACTGATATGTTCATATAAACAGAAAAAGTCTGAAAATGAAGTTACATTCTTAATTGTAAAGGCCACAAAGTAGGATTTCCTATTTTTTCACAGCATGTAAGACAATTTCACCCAGAGGTGAAGTGGGTACTCAAGGGGTTGACCCTGGAGGGATGAGTCAAAAATAGACACTGCAATAAACATTTCTGCAACTGGCAATTTCCCAATTATCAAGTACCATTTTCTTTTTAATTGATGGCTACCCATGAAAGTAGTGAACTATTAATTATATAAACACACTTAAGAAATATATCATCTAGAAATATATGCAATATAGATTGTCAGTTCTAATTATAAACTGCAATATTCCAGACCATCAAAGTTGAAACAGTAAACTATTACAAGTTTTTAAAAGATATCTTGCTATACTTTATAAATAAGCTGTAAAAAATAACTTATTATACTATGAAGCTCCCATAGGCATTTATATATAATTTAGAAAGATTAATCATTCTATCCGATAGAGGCCCATGTTCTATCTAAAAAAACCCAAACAAACAAACAAGCAAAAGAAAAACCAGCTTGCATTTAAAGACATGCTGAGTTTTAGTTTTCAATTGATGGTGTTAGTCTCTAGAGAAAACTATTGTTTGAAATAGTGTATTGCTATTTACTATTGAAGAAACCTCTTCCAAATATAAACTTGCTGTTTTAGATAAAGCTATTATTTATTGTCTTTGGTGATGCTGTCTATTCTAATAATTCAGTGTAGCAAACATATGCCCTGAATGATCATAATAAACCCCCAAATAGGAAAAACTCTCATCAATTTCATTTTTCCAACGTTCATTCAATAAGTAAGTACATACTGGGCATCATATCCAGGCATAATGTACCAAGAACAAATCTTGGAGGACTCCTTAATTTGAGTAGTGAAAACATAAAGCGACTGTTTCAAATAACAATTGACAAATGGGAGAAGGGGGTCAATTATATGGTGGTGGTTGGAAAGTTGATTTTTGATGGTGATCTTAATGGAATATCTACAGATGTTGACATATTAAGCTATACACCCAAAATGTATGCAGTGCTATAAACGGATGGTCCCTCAATTTTTACAAAAAGCAACCAAGATTACAGAGTGCATATGGGGGATGCCTTTTGGGAGTAGGAATGGAAATAGGGAGAAGGGGAGAGGCGGGTAGAACACCCATGTCTTGGTATACTGTGACAAAATGGGCAGGAAACACTTCTGCTCTGCGCTGGAGAACCACATTGCTCAAGGAGAAACATTTATGTAACTGAGTTGCAAGTGAACTCAACTGGCCCAGTTTTTCATGGATTATCATTTTTACTTGTCTAACCACTGATAGAAAAATTGAGCTTATTTGGAGTTGGATATCTGGAAGACATTTTCTCAAAAAGGAATGAATTAAGCCTGTCACTTTAAGGAAACAACTTGGCAGTATTAGTGGCCCAAGAAAATCCAAGTGAAAATTTGCATTTGGAAAACCTCTATTCATCAAAGTGAACCCAAGAGCTTTCCAATAGTTAAAGACTTTTCTGATGAAATCTTGGCGATCTCAGTGTATACTATTTTTAAATACATATATATAATTTTAAATATTATATAATAAAATGTGTCCATATTTAGAAGGATTCCATAAATCAGTGAACAGATATTTTCTAAATGTCCAATAGATATTACAAAATCATGCATTCAAAGTGCAGGATAAACCAAAGGATTTTAATGAAACAGACTGCAAACAGCTAATTGATATGATTTCAACTAGCTTTGGCAAGCTATCTCCTGTCAAATTTTAGCATAGTGTTAAAAAATATCCACAATTACCTTAAAAACCTATTAAAATTCTCCACCCTACATAGCTGTGTAAGGCTAGATTTTCTTCACATACTTCCACAAGAACAGTACATTAGAACAGATTGAAGGCAGAAACAGATATGGGAATCAGCTGATATTTAGATTCACAAAACCATAAAAGAATGTCACTCTCCTAAAATTTGGAAAATTTATTTATTTTTCATAAAATGCACTATTTATGATAACATCCAATGACTTATTACTACTCTTTTGTATTAAGTTAATATTTACTATTTAAAAGTATGTTTTTCTTAAAATACAAGTGTTCATTCAGATAGATAATAGAAATAAAGCCGCTTTGGAGAATGTGATAATTTTTAGGAGCATCAAGGATCCCGAGAGACCAAACAGATTAAGAGGTAATGATCTAGACAGTGATAGAAAAAAAGCAGATTTCCAAACCACAAAACACCACTGTGTCTGATTAGCGAGAGTATTTTGTACCAAGCAGGAGAACAGAGGATGGAAGACTGCATTGGTAACTGCTCCAAATATAACCAATAGGGATTAAAAAATTGTCATTTATTTGGTTTGTTTGATGTGAAATTAAAACCTGGAACATTTTCAATTTGGGTGTGGGCATCTGTTCAGCAATCGAGCTTTAATTAACTAAATTTCAAATGCTTTAGGTGCTCTAGCCTTTTGAGCCAAGCAAAGCTCTCCAGCACCCAGTAGTGCAAATTAAAGAGCTTCAGGCCTAGCGTTTTTTTTAGGCAGAATATGCAAGTGGGTTTTTCTTTGTTGTTTGATTTCCTGATTAGGGAATCCTCTTTTGTCTTTAAGCCTTCATTGCCTCTCTCTAGAGTAACCTTGCAATGTATTTTCTGACCTGGGTCGATTAAAAGTAAAAAGGGATACAATGAAAATAATCACATCCAAACAAAAGGAACAAACCAACACTGTCCTGGACAAACAGGGACACATGACCATCCTACTTCTTCTCAGGCCATCACCAGCACATCTGGCTGAAGTTCTCCCTTCTCTGGCATCTAGTCCAAGCCGGCCACCTGTTCTCTCCTGAGACACCTGTTCTCTTTAACCAGAAGCTCACGTCTCCCTACCTCGATTTCCCTCTGCCCATGTATCACTCATTCTCTTCATCTTTTATTCAGAGGAGCAAGGATGCAAGACTTTGCACCTCTTTGATTCCAGCTTATCCGACAAATGATGCTCTCTCTCTCCCCCCGCCACCCCTCTCATTATGTCCTCTCACTTGAGCCACAAACATTCTCCACTCTCTTTTCTAAAAATCTTCATTAGACAAGTACCCTGGCTCTCAACTGGGCCCCCTCCCTCTCTTCTTGTTTTTTATTTATTTATATAAGACTGGGTACAGTCAGAAGTGCGGGAGGGTGAGAGAATTCACCAGAGCCAGAGGGGAGAGCAGAGCAGGCAGATTGACGAAGTATACTGCTGAGGGGAGCAGCGGGCGGCAGGGGGTGTCTGCACGCCATGTGGGACCCTCGCCTGGTGGCCGGGGATCGAACCGTTGCTGCAGAGGCTGCAGGCAGCTTCGCAACCCAGCACTCAACTGCTGCGCCACCGTGGAGGCCCTCCCTCTCTTCTTATTAGCTCTTGTTGGCATTGTCTTCATATCTGTCATCCGCTCAGCTAACACTGTGATTCACTCTCAAATCCATGTCTCTCTGACTTCAAAGCACCATTTCCAGTTCCCCCCTGTGTGGTTCACATCTCACCTATTTACATCAGGGGGCAGCTGGCACCCTACACTCAACATGTCTCCCCCCAAAACACATTCTATCCCCCTTCTCCCTCACTCCCAAGGCTTCGTCTTGTTCCCTCCTCCTGTTAATGTCCACTCTGGAAGCCTCAACATCTCAATCAGTGTTAGCCCTTCTGTTCCAATCTCCCTCACACACAATTCTCCCAGCTGGCCAGTCCTGTGACTTTTGATATAAACTCTACCTCCTGCATCTATCTCATCTCCTTCCAAGCCCATGTGTCAGTTGCTTGAACCTCAGTACCAGTTTTGTGACTGGTCTCCTCCCCCTCCCCTGTCCCTCTGTCCGTCCATGCACACCTGAGCGGGGGAGGGCTCTGACAGGGAAGGTGGACACAGCCCAGAGGAGACTTAGGGACAGTCTCCCTAAGCAAGCTGAGAGCTGAGGGGAACGAGAAGGAGAGAAGGGGACCAAGAGTAAGTCCCCGGCATCCAGTGAGGAGAGAATACGAGGAAGGAGGTGGTGATCAGTAAGACTGCTGGAGGTCTTGGAATTTAGATGGAGAAATTGGACGGATTTAGAATGGAGAAAAGGACATTGAGTTTGGCAATGAAAGATCACACTGCCCTTGGCGGAGGAAGTTTCCATTCATCAGTGTGAGTGGAGGACCAGTCTCAGTTCCCCACCTCCCCCTGCTACTTCAGCACCTCTTCATCTGGGTGACATTCTACAGTGCTCTTCTGAAAAATGAAATCCCGACACTACTCTGGGATGGCCATATTCTAGTCTCCCAGTTCCTCCACTCCCTCAGCGCCCCCCCCATGACCCCTTTTTGTCACCCAGTACCCTAATGTCACCCATTCTGGATTGCACTGGCCCTACTTCTTTCCCCATTCAGCCCATCTCCTCCAGTAGCCTGTCTCCTCCTTACTAGCCTGCTGGGATCCTTCACTCTCTCACCTGCTTCTAGTCACACCACAGTGCACAGGCAACCCCAAGGGTAGACAATCCAGCACTGAGCTAAATAGGTTTGCTGGAGGGGGTTCCCCAACTCTACTGACTGTTTGCAACATGTGATCACAACCTTCAGGGGTCCCTCAGCATCATTCAATGATCCTTCCATAGGTCAGATTTCTTTGTTTCTTTCATTCCTACGGTGACCAGTTCAAACCATCCTCTTTTTCTTCACGACTTGCAATCCTGCCCCGTCTCTCAGCAGGTGCTTTACCTCCTTGTTTGTAAAGAAGAGAGAGGTCACCATGGATGTCAACTTCCCTCCCAGTCAGTCCCCACCCCTGAATCTTTTAACTCTGTGGGGTAAGGAGCAGATACATACACATGTACACGTACAGGTAAATGTATAGGGGTGTGTGTGTTACAAATACATGTTCACAGCCATAATCAATGCAACTTTTTAAGCATCCACCCTGTGCCAATTACTGTGCCAAGCATTAGCTCACCTAAACCTCTTTAAATTTTTTTTCCAAAGATAATTTATTTATTTATACAAGCATTTTGGGTACAGTCAGAAGTGCAGGAGGGTGAGAGAATTCACCAGAGCCAGAGCGGGGAACAGAACAGGCAGACCGACGAAATATACTGCTGAGGGGAGCAGCGGGCGGCAGGAGAGGTCTGTGTGCCATGTGGGACCCTCACCAGCAGCTGGGGATCGAACCGGCAGTGCAGAGGCTGTGGGCTGCTTTGCAGCCCAGTGCTTGACCGCTGTGCCACTAGGGGAGGCCCCTCATCTAAACCTCTTACCACGCTTCTTTTACTAGCTCAGAAAAGGTACATTTCTTTGCACCTGCCTATCTCCCGAGAGACCTCTGTCTGTCTTTGCTATAACATCAACCAGCAACTTCCCTTCTCAACCAGCAACTTCCCTTTAGCATGGCAACTGCTCAGGTCTTCCACCTTGATGACCCAAACCCTTTCTTCCAGCACCAGTCTTCCCCACGTAGCTCTCTAAGCCATTATTTCTCTTAATAGTCAAGCTTTTGAAATAGTCATCTTTGTTCATTATTGCCAATTTCTCACCTCTAGCTTGTTCCTAGAGATGAAAACAAGTGTGACTACCCTTGTGGAAGCTGTCTGAGCTACTGTGCTCCACCAGCCAGCCAGGTGTCTTACCTCCATCCTCTCATGCAATTCTTGTCAGTATTTACCCTAATAATAATTATTCAGGCAATTATTTGTTTAATGTCTGCCCCCCTACAAAAGAAAACTGAAAGTTAGTAAAACAGACCATGTATACTTTACTTACATTTGCATTCTTACGTCCAAACACATAGTGAGAACTCAATAAATATTTGTTGATTTGATGGCTGAATAAATAACCAAATAATGCTTTAAGGTAGAGGCTCTTTTCCTCAGTTAACAAATGAGAACATGTTCATCCAGCGGTTGAACACTTTTCCAGTATCATAGTTAGCATGGTGTTTGAGCCAGAAGTCACCCCCAGAACTGATGACAAATCTGTGTTCCTCCCCTTCAACCCCTGATCTTCTCCCCTCTGTGACCCTCACTGTCATCCACATAAGACACTCCACACATGTCCCAATTTACACATCTATCCCAGATCTATCTTCGTCCACTTCAAATTTCCACCTGAAAATCTACCTCTAACCAAACTCAACTCATTATTTTTCCTAAACCAGCTCCTTCATCATATTCTGTATGGTGCTACCATCTACCTAGAAGTCCAAGTCAGGATCTGGGGAAACACCTTCTTCATCACAGACATACACACACACACACACACACTACATTCTGTCCCTTCTCCCTAAACACTTCTTTCATCTATCCTTTCCTTGAAATCACCACTCAGTTGTAGTTTAGGCTCTTGACAGATTTAATTTCTTAAATCTATCTGATCTGATCTCCCTTGTTTCTGGTTCCCACCCTCTACTGTTCATTCTTCTCACTTACATCAAAGTCATATTTTGAAAGATGTCACTTTCCTTTAGCAGTTTGCAACAGCTTGCTATCCCAGCCAATGTGCTAAGCAAAAGTTCCAATGTGGGATTTAAAGAGCTTGATGGACTTTTCCTGCTCAAGTCCCCAATCACCCCTACATGCTCCCTGCTCTGGTATACTGGTTTCTTCCAGTTCCCTCCAGCCCACCATGCTGCTTTGGATCACTACTACCTCTGCACACACTTTTTTGCCTGCACTTACTTCTTCCTTGTAGTCTTCCTCATGAAGACTTCCTACTCATACTGCAAATCACACATTCCTCAGTAAGGATTTTCTGCATCCTTCGAACCATCTTTCAAGCTCCTACTAAACATCATGGCTTCTACATAGGATATGTCACACTGTGTGTCAAATATTTGTCTTCTGTAGTAGCATACGTTCTTTGAGGGCAGGACCAAATGTATCTTTTTATGCTCAGTACCTAGTATAATACAGTTTTGTTGGTAGAATGAACAAATAGTTGTTACAAATGCTCCATGTTCCTAAAACTGCCAGCCAATCCCACAGAGACCATGAGCCAAAGCAAAAATTAATGTGGGTACTGACGGGCATGGCACATCAAGAACAAAAGCATGTAAAGGTAGGCTTGCCAGTCAAGACAGAGCACTATGAAGGGGGACATCTTGGCAGTCTGCATTTTTCAGCATCACATGAATATTTTTAGAACATCTTACACTGACTCATTTCATATGTTGGCTTGGAGAAGAGAAGATGCCAAAAGGATGTGTGGCAGTTGCGGCTTCCATTTGTTAAAAAAAGAAGCGGAGCCTGTGATGCCAAAGGCAGGCGCGCACAAATGCACCATGTGGAAATGCAGCCAGTCCACATGCGATTCTGCAGCCTTCACATTTGGATTTGTTTGCAAGGACCTGCCTGCCAATTCCTATATGTCAAAGAAAGAAGACCTGGTTTCTGACCCTCAATTTCATGATAGCAACTCTCTTATCACCAGATGGATGTCTTCCTGTTGCTCATTAAAAGATTCCAAAATTTGTGACTACTTCCAACCACGTCTTATTTTTCTCTTATACTCACTCCAAATATTCACTTAAATGATCCACTTCTAGTGTACACCCATTAATAGAAGAAAGCATTTGTGGGAGTGTTTTCCATGGGGTTGGAGGTGACCAAGTGTCCCATATGTCTTCTCCATCATCCATACCTCCCACTCCCAGGCCCGTGGTTCTGCTGAGGACCCTTTATGCTATATGGCTGCCTATGAACATCCATTTCCAATCTCCCTGAGTCAGCTGCTGAGCTCAGCCAGGCTTTGGGTAGGAGGCTGCAGGATCAGGCTGCACATCCACTGTGCCCTGAGGGATAAGAACAGACCACAGTGAACAGCAAGACTGACAAAGCTCAATAACACCGAGGATGACAGCCCCTGGCATGTACCTGGGTCCTGCAGCAAAACCCTGGCCCTGCCTGTGGAGCATTCTATGAAAGTTGATAGGAATGGAAGGCAAGGAAGAAAGAGACAGATACATATTCATTTACCCATCATTTCAGCATGTCTATAGTTCTCAGAAAGTATGGAATGATCAGGTAATTCTATAGCTTTTCCTACCCCATGCCATGCTGGCTTAAAAGTGAAAAATTCACTGAATTGGTCAAGCCAGGGAATGTCTCCTGACCATATCCAATTGACTAGTCACTTTCAGCCTCCCCAGCAGTGAGTACAGTTTCACTTACATGAAATGATTTCAGGATCATGAAGATGGTCAATTCAATTTGGCTATATTTTCTCAATTTGAGTTCCCAAGTGTCCAGTCCGATTGGCCAAGGCTTTTGCACACTGACAGGAGGCTGTAGCTTCAGTCTCTCTTTTGCAAGAGTTTTTCTATTAAACTCTATTCCTTTTGATTTGGTTCAAGCTTGCATTTTAAGGTTAGGGCCTTTCCCCTTGTACATTTAGGTTTGGGTCTTTGATCCAAGAGCTGATCAAAGGCACATCAAGGTCATTATTCTTAAGCCAACATCTCAGAATACTGACATGGCTGACAGTGTTTCCACGACAAGCACTGGCACTCAACCTGGCTTTGTTCCTACTTGTATGATTTTTGTGCTTAATACCATATAGCCTTCTAAGTCAACCGTGCTCCTATCATTTATTAGACCAAGCTCCAGCATTCAAGGCCTTCAAATTCTTCTCACACCTTAACTATCTAGGCATTTTCCCTTGCAATGCCTTATTCAGATACTCCATCTGCAAACCACATGCAACCTCAGGTGTGAGTCTTTGACCATCCTTCCTTCCTCACACACAATACCTTTCCCTGTATTCCTTGTTGATAACAGTCTATCCTGAATTCATTCAAACTCATTCCAATTTCCTCTTCTTTCAGTCTCCCTAGAGTGCTTCAGTGCATAGAGTGCTTCTCTTTCCTAGTGTCCTCACAGTAAAAACAATTTGGGAACAGATCAGATTCTTTTATGTGCTCTGACTTAGGTGTGTTAGTCTTGCCTTCACAATGGAAAGACAAATCTCTGAATGGCAGGGACAAAGTCATATGCTTCTTACTTCTCCCAATGCCTACATTGGTTCTGGCATATGAAAGATGATTAATGAAGACCTGCTGAACTGAATCCAATACAGCAACCTTGATCATTAAGATGAGCAAAAAATACAAAGTAAGCAAGTTGGTGCCACAGCTCATGAGCTCCCAAGTGACGCATCCAGTTCCCCTACGGACAGGACCACACAAGTGACCACTCATTTGCCACAGTCAAGTGGATTGATTTTAAATCCATCAAAACAAGTATGTGTAACTCAATTCAGTTTGTCCCCTAAAATGCATTTACACTGCTTGATCTCCTAATTCATATTTTCACAACTTGTGATATGTTCATTTAAATTGGTCCTTTCTAAAGTAGTGGTTGACTTGCATGTTTTTTAAATTAATTCTTAGCATAGCAAAGTTGATTTCAGACTTTACATTTTTTTATTTTCAATGAACAGACCTTGTATCATCTTTCCTCTCAGTGCTAAACTAGTTGAACACATGGTGCGTGCTCAATTTTCCCACTGCCCACTTTCAATCAGTGCCACCCTTTGAAATTCTGACTTTTATGCAAATGATTCCCAAATATATGCTTCCCAATTTCACCTCTCTTCAGAGAGTTAATTCCACATCTACTACCAGAATATCTCTTTTTCAAATAAACACAATTTAAAAAATCTGCAACTCTGTTTGTATTCCAAAATTCTATTTGCAAGGCTGTTTGAAATTTATAATTCATTTTCCATAGAAACTGCATTATAAATAGTAATTCAGTTAGTTCTCTGGCTTGGAAACAAAGCTTAGCTAATCCATCTGCAATGAAAAGTAGCAGAAAGCAATATGGTAACAATATGAGTAATTAAAAGAAGCACTAAAAAGTCAGTGTAAAAAAATAACTTTATCTCAGTTGTAATATTTGAAGAAAAGCAATTTTACTTAGAGAAAAACAGGAAGTTAGAGACTGTGGTGATCTAGAAGACTTCTATAATTAGAGTCACCCAATTCTAAAACCTTGCAATTTTCGATCTGCTTCTTCAACCCAGTCCCTCTGATTCTTCATCTTCTCTCTTTCACTCATCCATTCTCTTCCATTCCCTCTGCCCCATCCTCAAGCAAACATGATCCTCCCTTACCTGAAGTATTTTAATCATATCCCATTTGGGTTTCTCTGAGTCAAATCTACTCCTGAGAGTCCATTCGCAGAGGGCACGCAGATGAATCCTTTTGAACTACCTCCCATCATGTAATTTTCTGCTCAATAATTTCCCATTTACCACCATTGAGTCAGAGGGCCTAAACCTGGCTAAACTTTCTGTGGGGGGAGGAGGCTTGGAGAAGAGCCCCCGACTGGCAGGGCCCATCCGGGGTCCAGTGGAGGGAGGTACCAACTCCCATCCAAAGTGGTCCAGCATCCAAAACCACTTCTAGGATTGTAGACCAGGAGAGAACACTGGTTCTCTTCCTTTGGAAGTCCCTGGATGAACAGTCAATCTACTTCTGAAGGCCAGAAAGTGATGTCCTACTGTGGTTATTACATAATTCTTTCAGAAAGGGCTAGAATGCTAAGGCTCTCAGCCCAAAGGGGATGGGGGATGGAGAGGTAAGTAGGTCACCCATTGGCTTCTGCTTTCCATGGTTGTCACACATCCCTCTGATCAGACTCAACCTAATGACCTGAAAGACAAGCAGTGCAGTCCTGGAAGAACCTGGCATGGGGCAAAGTTCATTTTCTGCCACTCTGAAATATCCTCATTTTTGTCAGATGGGACAGTGATGCCTCCACAGCTGCCATGAGGATGAAGGGGGTCTGCTTGGAAGCACTTAGAATGGTGCCTGGTAAATACCTGCATGCAGCCAGCCCAGTGGGCAGCAATGAATGCAGAGGCAGGAAGACGAACAAGAGCTTTTTGTCCAAGCCTCTGACTCCTGACCAACCCCTGGCAAATGTTTTCACTTGAACAGATGTCTAGCTTTAGGCTAGAATTCGAGAAGAATCCTGCTTGGTGTTCTACACTCTATCCTAGCTCACTAAAGAAACAATGGGGAGAGAGAAATTACTGGCTTACATTTGAGATCCAAGAAATATTCAGGAATTAAAAGGATAGATGATCCAAATGTGATGCAGAGTCTGCTCTGTTTAATAAAAAAATAATAAAACTAAACAACTCTCCTTTCCAAAAAACAAACAAATCACCAAGTCAGGGCTGGGCCAGGGTTCATGATCTGGTGGGTTGGGAGCAGAGGACTGCGTGTTGTCATGGCAACGCAGTATGTTCATGTGGAGTTGACCTCATGTGGAGCTGATGACAGCATTGCTGGACAGGTCAGGTCTGGGACTGGAGAGATGCAGTGAAGCCTTGGTGGGACAGAGGAAAGGATCCAAATGCACCTGTGTTACTTACTACCTTGGCAACTTAAGGTCTGGTTCAAATTCTAATACAAGACAAATAGTGGGTTCGCATTAGTAGGAAAAAAGTGCCTATTGGACTTATAGCGATGAACATAATGCAGTGTATACACATGTTGTTATTCAATGGTGCACACCTGAAACTTACCTAATGTTACAGTGCCGTGCTCCTTCAATTGAATATTTAATTTGAAAAACAAATCAATGAATAAAATAACAATTTGTAAAGGGTACTTATTGTCAGCCCTCTAAAGGGGGCTCTAAAGAGACCTGCCTCTGAACATACTGCATTGCCTCGGGGAGTCCCATTCAGGGTCTGTGGTCCCAACTCAGACTTCTCTCAGATTCCAGCAGAAAAAGCAAAAGGAGAGGTGGGAAGATGTTGGCTTGCTTCTATTCTCTGCGTTATACTCACACTAGTAAGTATTTGAGGACCATTTGTTAGGAGGCATTATATTTGTAGAGGGTTTATCTATTCCCAAAGCATTTTTGCATACAAAACTCCAACAGTCTACACAGGTAGAAGGGTATTATTTTCAATGTATAGACAATAGAGTCTAGCATGACCTAGGACAGGTCACTTCATACCTTCCAAACAGTGACTTTTCACAGGCATTATGTGAATAATGTGACTCTACCTGACAATGTGAAATGGCAAATGCTTTATATATAGCTTTATATATTATAGAAATGTCAGGACATGAGCTCCTGGCCAGTGCACCCTAAGTCCCCTTCTCTGCGAAGTAAAGACAGCACCAGAGGGCCTCAGGCACTTAGGTGATACTTTACAGAAAAGGTCCTATCCTAACCAGCTGAGCTACAGAGGAGCTGTCCCCATTTCTAGCTCCTTGGGCTGTTTGGAAACTCTGGGAGAGATCTCAAAACAAAGACTATAATTGCAATCTGCAATTCTGAATCTCCCATTAGCAGAGTCATCCCACCTACTGTGCTGGGAGGCGACCTCATTAGAGAAGAGGAACCATCAGTGGCAAACTCACAGCCTCCTGAACCCTCTGGCAGTTGGGATTGAGTTTGGGGAAGGCGTCCAGCAGCTGCTGCAGACAATGGGCTTCTGTACCCCACTCACTTCTGCAAAAGCTTTTTTTGTAGGCCTTTGCTCCCCCCACTACCCATGAGTTAGCCAGTGTTGTTTTATTTTATCCTCAAGCAAGATGGCTGCTGAGTGCAATGAGCACAGAATAGCATAAAGTAATTAAATATTCTTTTAAAAAATCTATTGCACAGTTTAATAACTACACTAAGAACACTGCTGGGGTAAATAAGCTGGCGTCATCTTTAGTAAGGCAAGAAAAAAAATTCAGGCAGTCTGGCACACATGGCTTAGGACCTGGAAACAAATTAACTGTGCTTCAGCTGGCCTTTGTACATGTTTTCCTGAAATTCAAGTGGTCATGACAAAGCCAGAGTTTTTCAAGAGAATTGGTAGCATCACAATGGTTCAAGCAGGGAACTTGTTGATTGCGATATATTCTTCAGGAAAAGGTATCTTAAGCTTTCAGAGGCAGGTCTCTTTAGAGCCCCCTTTAGAGGGCTGACCATAAGTACCCTTTACAAAATGTTATTTTATTCATTGATTTTTTTTTTCAAATTAAATATTCGATTGAAGGAACACGGCATTATAACATTAGGTAAGTTTCAGGTGTGCACCATTGAATATCAACATATGTTTACACTGCATTATGTTCATCGCTAAAAGTCCAATAGGCTCTTTTTTCCTACTAATGCGAACCCACTGTTTGTCTTGTATTAGAATTTGAACCAGACCTTAAGTTGCCAAGGTAGTAAGTAAGACAGGTGTATTTGGATCCTTTCCTCTGTCCCACCAAGCCTTCACTGCATCTCTTCAGTCCCAGACCTGACCTGTCCAGCAATGCTGTCATCAACTCCATGGCTGCCTGTCCCCAAATCTCAGTGTCATTAACAACTAGAAGCAAATTCCACTGAGAAATGGATAGATGTTCCCTACTACAAGGAAGTCCACTCAAAGACATTTCTCTGAGGGTGTTTTTTTTTTTTTTTTTTATAGTTTAGCAACAGAAGTCATACTGGGAGCATTTTATTGAAAAAAACTTAACTTTCATTAAAGTGATCTGTATTTTTTCAGCCACGAGCTATATTTTCTGGGTCCAAACATCACTTTTTATTAATTTTGAAGGGTATCTAGGTGGCAATAGCAAATCCAATGATGAATATAATAAAACAGGTTCATTTAGCAATCAAATTACATTATTATCATTACTGCAATACCCATTTTATTCTGAAATTTATATTCATTTTCAGAACCAACAACCCATTCTGCTCATTGCATTCGAAGGCAGTGCACATATTTTATGTTTAAAGTAACTTGTCGGACTCCAACCTTGGAAATAAATACCAAATCAATTTACTTTCTCCTTCTTCCCCAACACTGAAAGCAAATGTCAAGTGTTATAAAGCTCCCCGATGATGTCAATAATTTTATTAAAAATTGAGGTTTAATATTTCTTCTCATAGTCTTGATAGAGGCATTGAAGTCAGTGGGGCTATAAAACTAATAACATATTTTTCACAGCAAATATTTTCATTCACCTGGGGCAGAGTAAACCAAGGCCTTTATGGCATCGTTAAGCCAGATTACGAGCAATTTTGATTAAAACCAAAGACACTGACATTTTCCAACCAAAAAAAACAGCATTACCAGAGTTAATACCTTTTCCAGTGCTTGTGTCCAGATGAATCCTGAAGCTGGCACCAGGAGAAGGTGCTTCTGGAAGGGTGTGGACCTCTGCCTAAATGATCACAAATTCTTGCTACTCCATGGTGGGCATTATGCTCCTGGTCACACAAAGGTATTATCATCCTGAGTTCAGTTCGCATACCCATAAAACAAAAATAGGGACGTTTCTTCATTTGGACCCGGAAACTATGAAATGCTAGCCTTGTTCTGATTGTAAAGCAATGGGGAAGACAACAGACTGACAGGTCTTTAAAAAGAAGGTAGCTCAGGTGAAATAACAGACACCATATGATTTCACTTATGTGTGGTGGATAAAGACATAAAACAAGTGAACCAACAAAATCAAACACAAACAAACTCTGACTACAAGAACAAAACAGTGATGGATGGAAATTAGATCTTTGGTGAGGAGCAAATGCAGCCTATACAGATGTCTATAAGTCTGTACACCTGACATAATGTTATAAACTGACCTAACGTTATAAACGAATGTTACTTCCATTGGGAAAAAAAAGGAGGAGGCATCCAACTAGATAGAGTAATGATATTCACATTTCTTACTGTTAGTGTTGGGGCTTCCATTAACATATTTAAGGGGTATTTTCAAGTTTCTAAAAATTCAGTTGAAGATCTGATTTTTCTTTTTTACACAACTGCTAGAGAAATATGCCAAATTATTAATAAATTAAGGTTATAGGTGTTTGCCTTATAATGCTAGTATTGGGCATGATTCCTGAATTTTATCAGTTTATCATCATTTGTGAACTATATCTAGGGAAATATGCATTGATTCATAATCATAGCATTTTACAAGGAAGATCTGTTATGTGGATTTTTTGTTCATATTATACATTTACATTTGAAGGTAAGGCAGCTGCTATTGGTATTTCTGGTGCCAGTAAACTTGAAAAAGTTAAGGAATGGGTGTCAATCTTTTCTAAACAGAATATTCATGTAGTTTGAATGAGAGCATTCTCATTCAATTAGGAGGAGGTATCTATCTTTCTTGTTTTAAAAAAAAAGATTTATTTATTTATTTATACAAGCACTGGGTACAGTCAGAAGCGTGGGAGGGTGAGAGAACTCACCAGAGCCAGAGCGGGAAGCAGAACAGGCAGTCTGACAAAATACACTGCTGAGGGGAGCAGTGGGTGCGGGAGGAGAGGTCTGTCACTGCATGTGGGACCCTTGCCAGCGGCCGGGGAACGAACCAGCGCTGCAGAGGCTGTGGGCGGCTTCGCAGCCCAGCGCTCAACCGCTGCTCCACCAGGGGAGGCCCCTATCTTTCTTAAGTTATGAGATAGTAGTTCTACAAAGTTGATCTAATGTTCTGAGACATTAAAGATGAAGACATTATGTAACAAACCTTGCTTCTCTACCATCATATAGGTTGGAGGACCCTCTATTCTGAAGGAAACTGCCAAAGGTTCAGTGATACTCCAATGTCTAAGACAATGAACATTTGTCAACATCTGTTAACACAGTAGGCACTTTATATACCTAGTTTCTTTGAATCCTCGCTGCCCTGTGACCGAAGTATTATCCTCATTTTGTGGAGGTGAAACGTATTTTACAAGTCTAAGAAACCTGTTTAAAACTATACTGGTTATATTCTGCTGACCTAGAAACTACAATACCAAACTAATTTTTACAATTAAAATTCAACACAACATTGCCTTGGGTAATGAGTGGGTTCAGCTCTTTTTCTCTTAGGTTTCTGAATTACTGAAAATTAAAGGCTTTTAAGCAGTAACTGCAATGTATTAGTAGTTATACCATCATTTAAGTATGTAATATTTTTCTAATTACAATAAAATTTCTCTTAATTTGACATAGTCACAGAATGGACTATTCCGACTAATAGACCATTCTGGCTAATAAAGTGATAGAGGAAGACAAGTCACTCTCAAAGCAGGACAAAGTTATATGTGTCTTAGATAAATGAAGCAAAGCCTTTGATGATTCAAGAAACGGGACTGTAATGCTTTGTCATCATGACAAAGACCAGTTACAATTATTACAATTTCACAAGGGAGTAAAGCAGCACCACTTAATCAACTTGGAGCTGATGGGATCTTAGATCTGAAGAGGAATCTGAGTCTCAGACAACTGGCAGGCCAGAGGATTGGCACAGGTCACCCCAAAGACCCTAGGGGTGGCCACAGAGTGACCAGAATACATGGTGACCAGTTCTGCTATGGGGAGCTGATTTATCAATGTCACACTGACCCTACTTATTGCATCCTAATTTAGGACAAAACAGAAAAGATGAGTTATTGCTTGCCTTCAAATTTGTTGACTTCCAAAAAACCCCACAGATCTAAGATTTTCTGTGACAGTTATTTCCTGGCTCTTCATTTTCTTCCCATGACTTCCACAGCACAACTAACACACACTGCAAATAAGACAGCAGGGGACATGGCCTTTCTCTGAATAGTTTCTGATTTTTCTCTCTTCTTTAATTCAATTTTTATTAGGATTGAAATGTGGAGAGGCACTTCTACCAAGCATTCAATTCCAGGTTTGCAATTTAACTTGCTCAGTTTAACTGGGGGATGATTAATCAATTATTTACTTAGCTGGCACCATTTTCCTGTCACTTAAATCATATTTAATTTCAATCTATTATAATCCATTATCGGTGCTGAGCCAAAACCCTTGGTGCACTATTTGCTTTTGAAATGGTTTCACACTTAGAACATCAAAGTACTAAGTGTTCCATGTACATTTACAGATGACAGACTGCCTCTGCTAAGATGTGGTTCATGTGCACACTTTAGAGATTTCTATATTTTACAATGTTAACATATCCGGCGCCATTTACTACCGAGTGAAAAACCACCGGAACAATCTAGATCGATAGTCTATTTAATCTGAAAAGTTATATTTTTTTTGAAAATCATCCAGGTCTTTTAATCTTACCTTCCTCACAACAAAATGTCTAAGCTCTAAAACTATTTGAGATATAAAAGCTAAATATAATGGAAGAAACTTAATTGGATTTTAGGTTGAGGGAAAAAATAATACATTTTGGAGGGATAATTGCACTGGGTATTACCTGATACTAGAGAATTAGTGTTAATTTTCTTGTGTATCAAAATGGCACAGTAGTTATGTCAGAGGATGACCTTATTTTAGGGATGATATCCTTACTTTTACAAGATGAAAGAATAAAGTATTTGGGGATTAAGTGTCATGATGTCTGCAGCTCTTCAAACAGTTTAGAAAAAAATATCTATGGATGAAGCAACCATAGCAAAATATATTAATTTGAATTTAAATTGTTGGTACAGTTATCCATTGTATTGTTTTTTTCAATTTTGGAGGCTGGTTTGAAAATTTTACAATAAAAATCAGAAATTACCAAGAAATCACTTAATAAAAACTCAAATTGCTTATACACCCTATCCTACCCACAGAAAACAGAGAACCACTGCTTGGCACTGGTGATGGGATGGGTAACAGAGAAAACAGCTGTTTCCTGGAATGTTTCTCCAACTACCATAAACAAAGCAGATGAAGCCAAAGGTAGGTGAGAATCCAAAGCAGGCACTCGGCTACTCTATATGAGCTTGCTTGTCCCGACCTTGGCAACATCCCCCTGAGTTGTTCAAGGAGCAAATGCATGTGATTGTGGGCTCTCCAGCATCCAGCTCTTGGGCATTGTGGCAAGGGAAGAGGGAGGCACCAGGATGCCACAATGTTCTGAAGTCCCAGTTTTCAGAAGTGTTACATATTTAGAGAACATAGAGGGGCAACATTCTTTGAAGTCATCTTTTTTTTTAAGGATTTATTTATTTATGCATACAAGAACTGGGGTACAGGCCAGAGGTGTGGGGTGGGGGTGAGAGGATTCACCAGAGACAGAGTGGGGAACAGAACAGGCAGACTGACCAAAATACACTGCTGAGGGGAGCAATGGGCAAGATAGGAGGGGTCTGCCACTGGGTACCTCCCTGGCTGGCTGGGGATCGGACTCATGCTGGGCATCGGACTCATGGATATCTTCATAGGTTGTGCCCCAAACCCTTGCACCACCAGGAGGCCCTGAAGCCATCTTCTTGCTCACTCTTGGGATGACTTATGTGGGAGGATGTTTTCCTATTGACACCCAAAAGCCTGCTTATTTCTCGCTTAGAGCTGCCCCCAACTTAATCCTTCTGTGCTTCAGTTGCCTAATTTGTAAGGTAAGAATAAAACACCTGTCTCATAGATTCCCATTATAATCAAGTGAAATAACATGTTAGGTGCCTTGTCTGGAGCCTGTCACCAATAGGGACCATGTAAGTGGTAGCCATTATTACCACATGGGTCTCTAGAATCACAGCACTCAACTATGTGTCTTATAATAATCTTCTAGCCAATATGGAAAAATTAGGGGCAGGCTTATTCACGAGTTAAAAAAATGTATCCCAAGAGAGTCAGTGAATGGGTCAATGTCAGCATTGAGAGAGATTTTATGTGCTCCACGAATTCATCCTTATCCTTTTTCACTTCCACATTTAGAGAAGATTGGGATGAATGTCTGGAGGCAGACTGCCAAAAATACGGATAACAGAAAACAGAGACAACCAATACACCATTGAGAAGATCACTAAGGTAGAATAAGTAAAGTTACAACCCATGATGGTTCATTAGGGGTCAGGAAGACAATATTAGGGTTATTTCTGTCTCATATGACACTGAAAAAAAGGTTAGGCTTCATTAATATTTCAAATGCACTGACAGTGATTTTGTCACTTGGTCTATAATTTTGCAGATAGGCTGTCACGAAAAGAAGCAAGAAGTCTGAGGGAAAGTTTCTGTAACAAAGTTTCTATAACAATGGGTAACTGGAAGTCCTTCTCTTGTTTATTTGTCCTTTTTCACTCTGTTTCCTTACACAACCATTTGGTTGAGCTCTATTAACTGGAATTATGCATTACATGATCTAGTTTTAACTAAAACAATCTTACCCAAGAAGAAATAATCAGATTCCCACAAAGGAATCATGGACGGAAGATAATATTGATAAAGAAGGCACAAGAAGATCGCAGATTGGACAGTTCTATCATTCTTAATACTAGCACTATGCCAGCCACGGAAATAAAAACAATGCAATTTATGAGGCCTGATCAGAAATCAGCCAGTAAACTTCAAATCATCACGATGATTTGAAATATAGATTAGATTTACTATTTGAACCTTGCTTTAAGTATATACTAAGCTTTAAGGTATTAGTGAATGACATGAATATGATTTATAAAGTAACAAATACATGTATATTGAAAATGAATATGCAAAAGTTGTTTACAGGCAAAGTAATCAATCTAAAATGTTTAAAGAAAATAATCAGGACTCATAAATTTGAAAATCAGCTGGAACATGGGCCAATTTTAATCATAATGAAATGTGAAATGAGAAGAGTGCCCAAAAAGTCCTACATTTTGGATCATAAAATTCAAGGTCTTACCATGAACAATTCATGCTAAGATCTAAGATTTTAGTTGGCCTCAACTTTATCCCAGGTGTATGCGGCCAACAAAAAACTGACCAAATCTCAGGCTGTCTCCTTCAAAAGACTCTAGAAACAAGGGTACAATAGCCACACTAAGTACTGTTGGCCCATAGTCAGAAGATGGTTCAATTTTACAATGGGCAACATTGTAGACTTCCAGAAACATATAGACTTTCACAGAGAAGTCTCTGGAATTGATAGGAGGCTGGACTAGAAAACCTCCAGGGTAATCCTGACTCTGATTCCATGAAGACACAAAAGAGAGAAGACCCAGCTAACATGAGAGCAGAATTTAAACAATTTAGCTTGCCACATGTGATAGGTAGTCCACTCAAATGTAATTCCATGAAGGTAGACAATGCTTCTTTATCTTTGTCCTGTTCAATATTATATCCCAACAGAAGCAGTGCCTGAAACCTAATTTGTCTTTAGAAACTGTTTGTTATCATGGTCAGGAAAGTCTCATCACAAGAGGTAGCTCGAAGGCTGCATGGGATTTTATCTCAAGGGAATTTCCAACTCTAAGATGTCACAATTTTATATTTGCATATAAAATACTTGCCTCAACAAATTAAAATATCAATAGTAAAGATCTCTGTGCCTCTTAACAAGTTTTTAATTGAACAAGACTCCACATTTATATGAGTGATTCTCTATTCAGATCAACTTTGATTTTTTCCAAATAATTTGGGATTTTATTTTCAATCAATTTTTTTTCTTCTTGACAGCCTCCTTTTCATTGAAAATGTACAGAGAGATTTCTGATCAATTCTGCCAGGAATTTGTAGACAATAATGCTTTGTCTTATCTCTCTCTACCAAAAAAATGCAAATAACTGTGAAGTGAATGTGGTCTAACAAACATCAAAATATTTCAGTTAAGGTCTAAACATGAAAAAATAATTAAAGGCTGTGAAAATGTGTGTGCATGAAGAGATGGTAGATCTGGTGACCATCAACATGGTTGACAGCACAAGGTTAATATTTGATGCTTCCTGCATTTGACAACAAAGAATAATGCTTTAAACCATCTCAGCTTATAGAAATTAGATTCTTAAAAAAAAAAAAAGACCTTCAAGGGAAAACAAATGATGGAGGAAACTGTTGCCCCCCCAAATGAATATAAACAATACAGATGAGCTAAAAGGTTCAGTGATACTACCCCAAAGTAACATGGAAAATACCTTGTGCTATAGCTAAGCTTAAGACAACTGCATCCATCTTTTTGAAAATAACTATCAAAGACCTGATTTTCTTCTGTCAGCAATAATCAGTCAAAATTTTCTGTAGAACATTTTAGAATGACACTGATAATTGTAATTTTACTTAGAAGATAAGATCTGACCAGGCAAGCCCCTAAGAAAGATGGCAGTGGGTTTGTTCTTTGAAGAAAGCCTTGGATGAACATCAGCTCTCACTGTTATCCAAGAAAGGTAGGCTAGGCATTAACAGGGCCATGCCCCAAGTGGGAGGGGCTGTAAGACAGGCATGAGCCATTTTCTAGGCTCTCATAGTAAATCTTAGCCATGGCAGAGGCTGGGTGGCCATTTGTGATGGGTGGGGCCTAGGAAGGATTGCTACATTAGAAAAGTCCACCACGATGACCTCTAAAGATTATGCTCAACTTTACAAAACTTTCTACTAGGAAACACTGCATAGGTGTGCCTGCGGAAGGAATAGATTCTATGGAAATTTCTGGAGTGTGTGGAAAATACATTGTTTCTTCAAGACTTAATCTACAGGGCCTCCCTGGTGGCGCAAGGGGTTAAGACACAACCTATGAAGCTGTCCCCAGCCTCCGCAGCACAAGTTCGATCCCCAGCTAGCCAGGGAGTTACCCACATGGGGCAGCAGACCTCTTCTGACTCACCTGCTGCTCCCCTCAGCAGCGTACTTCAGTCAATCTGCCTGTTCTGTTCCCCACTCTGTCTCTGGTGAATCCTCTCACCCCCCACACCTCTGGCCTATACCCTAGCTCTTGTATGCATAAATAAATATATCTTTTTTTAAAAAGTCTTAATCTACAGGGTAGGAAAACAGACCACTTTTTAATCTCAGTATACCAACATCAAGATTAAAATACAAAAAAAAAAAAATCACATTCACATACAGGAGTTTTTATGTAGTAAAATCAAGTAAGGAAGTATTGCCAAAGAGCCCAGATAAAGCAGTTTCCAAATTCAAGGCAGAGTGGAAGGCTGGTGTGATACCAGGAGAAGTACCAAGTACAGCACAAAAATCTACCCAGTTCAACCCTATCAGTTGCTGCTACTAGTGACGACGGGGTTGTCATACTTGCTGTTTGCTATTCCAGGGCGCTGAGCTGTCAGGTGACACAGGCAACACTGTTGCTCCCCATGCCTAGGATGACAGAGGCCCAAGAATCCCGCTCAATGACAGATGCCGGACTGAGATAAGCAAAAAGAATAGAAAATGCAGGGAACAGCAGCTGGGCCAGACAAATTCAACTTCCCACCTGCTGTTGATTTACACATTCATCTCTCCAACCCGATCCCCGTCCATGTAAAAATCTGCCAGCACGTCGAGAAATTAATCAATTTGGGGAAAAGAAGGGAGCTATCCTCGGTCGATTTTATATTCTTTCTGTAAACACATTTGTGTAGCACAGAGGCAGCTGAGCCGAACAGCAGCGGCTTTTTCTGCTCTCTCTGTAATCACCCATACACCTGGGACTCACACAGCTCTCACTGCTGTTTCTGTAGATGAATTTTTTTTTTCTCCGAGGGTAAAGCTGGCTTTGGAAACTAATTAGATATGTCTGTGTTTTTGTTGTTTGGATTTGGAGGACACTATGGACATTGAATTTGCATTTCTGTCTTGTCCCTCCTTGCTGCCTTTGTTGCTCGTCCTTTTGTCTGAAGGGAGAACAAGAATGATTTCCAAACAGGGCTGGTCAAACATGCTAGTCTTTAGCGTGTGTGTCTAGAGATGTGCGTAAAATTCAAGTGTCTCGTTGGCTGCAAAAACAACCTTGATTCTGAAGAACATTTCAGCTCAAGAAAATGCTCTTTAAAATGTCTAATTCCCTACTGCGATTTCTTTTAAAGTTCTAATTAGTGGTGCACAGTAATGAATTCTGTAAATTGCAGTGTTTCGTTTAAAGCTTTTTAAGGTACAGAAGGCTCTAATAATGAGTTTTGCCACCATCAGTCTTTGAAGAAAGTAATTTTGAAATGTAGGTTTCATATTTTTGAAGATGTCATACATCTAGAAACAATCACAATGTTGAGTCTCAAATTAATATTTGTTGCCTAATGCCATCAAAATGTCAGATTAATGAGTAATTAAAGACATTTGTACATAATGTTATTTCCTTCTTTCTGCAAAGGCCAAAAGCATAATGGAGAATTCGAGCCATGAAACATCTTTCAACAGATATATTTTCAGAGTTTTCATTTTAAATAACTGACGGCCAGGTCTATAACTGTCTTCTTGAATGGTCAGAAAACAGCTGGGTTTCTAGATAACACCATGAACATAAAATATTCATGTTACTTAAGCTTTCTTCATTTTACTAATATTCTCCCATTTGCTCGTCTTGAAGGAGAAAGAAGCCATTATCGCTTCTCCCCCAAACCCCACACCTTTTCTTTTTTAATGTTAAAGGAAAGGTTTACTGTCATCAGCAACCTCTTTCTATGTCCTGCTTTGGGATAACTAAGTTACTTTTTATCCTGTATCTGTTTTTCCATCTTTCCTTCTCTTTGTGAACTTAACTGAAACTTGACTCCTCTCCCCAGGACTGCCAGGGATGTAGCTTCTGACAGATTAACATCACCCAGGCGTCCCCTTGATGTCCCCCTCCATGTTCCTTCACACAGGAGACCAGGTCCCTAGTCTGACCAGGTCCCCAGTCTGGACACTCCCCCTGAGCCTTCTGGCTTCTCAACCCCACAGGGTTTGTTCTATCACCTTTGTCTAGACTGCCCTCTCTCCACCCCCGACACTCAGGGGTTAGTGCTTTGAAAGCTACCCTCTCCAGCAGCCCAGCCTCCTGCTCTGCCCTGACCTTTTCCTAAACCTCTTCAGGCAATTCCCAGCCCAGGCTATCCTTCCATCCAATAATATCCCATTCCTTTGCCTGGGTCACAGACGACAGAGACAGAGAGATGTCCAATCTTTGCCATCCTGGCTCATTATAGATTCACGCACAGTCAACATAAGGAGCGTTGATGGGGCTCAGCCACCATATCACATGGCCATGGTCTCCCTAACTAGAACCTACAGGAACTACTCCAGTCAGCTCCCCAAATTGCTTTGACTCCTAGCTTCTCCTCCATCACCAGCCTGGTCTCAGGGCAGAGCCTGGTTGCCATCACTGCTCCACAGAGAAGACCAACCCCTTGGTGTGTGCATGCCACTCACCATATCTCCTCTCCCCCTCCATTCCTAGCAAAGAAAGAAGATATCTCTCCCCACTCCCTACCCCACAAATTCCAGGTCATCCCCCAGCTGACTCAATGTCATAGCTTCCTATATACATCTTCTCTCAATTGAGTAGCTTTTCTGACACCTTAAGCAATACCAAGATCTTTTATTTGATCTGTTATTAATCTTCTCACTCATCAACTTCTCACCTTCATGTGCTGCCGAGTTAGACTATGCACTCCTCACAGACAGCTCCATGGCTATATTGATTCTGCTCTCCACTGTCCAGTCTGGGGTCTGGCTTCACTATTCTATTGAAATCAACTCTGAAAGTTTACCAAGCACCTGCTTCTCCACAAATTCATTAGCATTTCTGTCTCCTTCCACCTAGGTCAACACTGCATGGACAGAAGGCTCATTTACGAAAGCTTGAAATATACGATGTCCAGACTGGGTTTACCGTAGAAATTTACGTTTACTGAACTGGGGGTGGAGGTCTATTGGTCTATTCTGAACCATCCGAGGTTGATTCTCTGTGTTCCAGGATTGAACCCTGTTCCTGAATGATGACAGTGCAAACCTAGAAGGCTCCCTGCTGTGATCAAGGTGGGAAGCACCTTCACTCATGCTGAGTTCTCCTTCAGGTCCTCCCTTCTGCTTCCTGTTCTTTTAGCCATGCCCTGCCCACTATCTTCATGGAACCCTCCCCCATCCTGCACAGCTGTTCCTCAGTCCTTCTCACAGATCATATATAGTTCATAATATGAATAATGTCCAGAGCATGTCTCTAGAATTCAGTTCCTCAGTACAGCTGCTGGCATTTCTAGCTACATATTATAGTTTGCACTGATTTGATGACTAAAAGGATCTAAAGTGTAAAAGCATTTCCTTTCTCATCAGTCATTTCATCATCAGTCCCCTTTCTATGTACTATGACGTGTTACTTTTCAAATTTCAATTTCAGCTGCACTAAAATTAAAATCCCAAATGAGTGCCCACTGTCAAACCTCATTTCCCTCCAAATCAATGTGAAAGTAAACTCCAAAGGAGAGTCTATCAATAGTACTAAACTTTGAACCAAAAAAGGAGGTATTCCCCATCCAGACTATAAAACATGTAAGAAAACCTGCCTTCAAACCTCCTCATTAATGAGCATCAAAAAATAGTTGGCTCTGGGAGTCCAATCAAACAAGTCTCTGGGATTCCAATCAAACATCATTAAATTGACTTGAGAGAATAAAATAGCCTCGCCTCCATGACACGCAGCTTTGCTCCAAGGTACTTTGCTGGTTCGATGCCTCCATGGTTTCCCATGCAGAGCATGGAGGGATAAACACAAATTACATTTGAAGAAAAGTAGCTCCCACACTGCTCTCAACAGCTCAGAGTGCCAACAGCACTCCTGGCTTAGGAGTCAAGGGCAGGTGCACCACCTGACTAGCACAGGTACATTTGGAGCATATCATGAAGCCATAGAGTATTTCCCTCCTGCTTTGGAGCCTCTTTGGATTTTACACCCATTTCTCATACCCACTCTCTGCAGACCCACTGCTCAAGATCACTTGTCAAGAAGTGAGTTTAGAATGTACTCTCACAACTGCTAACATTGCTAATTATGTCCATTCGCTTGTCTTCTCAAGTAATTAAGTAGCTACCACAAGTGCTGGAGATCACATTAATTTATAGAACTTGAAGCATAGTCTTGATGTTTTCTTACAGATATATATGATTGCAGAAGTCAGAAATAGTTCTTTTATCTCAGCGTGCCTGTTCAAAGCTAAGCCCCACCTCTGCCCCTGGATGCTGCTCCCAGAGCACATCTGGACCACTGTCGGGCCACCTGGTTTACAAGATCGTGGCGATCGCTCTAACAGCTCACCTGCTTGGCTCCCACCCTTTGCACTATTATCACACGACTGTGAGCACTCAAGGAAATTTTTGGAGAACAGTCCTTCTTCGCCATCAGAACTTCAGACCTATGATTTCCACAGCCCAGCAGAAACCAAGCTTAAGTAACATTTGCCAGAGCCTGATCCAAGTTAGGGAACTGTTAGGGAGAGACAGAAACCACCTGTCCCTTAAGATCCACAGGGAAAACTCTCTTCTCTTCATCAGGATTACTGAACCAGAGCAAGCTGCTTCCCCACAACAAGGAAACAAGCTCTGATTTCAAAATAATTACAAGAAATATCTTATCTGGAACAGACTTGCAACTGCATGTTACAAAGGACTCCCATGCAGTACGAGGGTAATGGGGAATGTGTGGGAAACAAGTGCTTCTTGTAGCATCCGGTACAAAATTTATGGGAAAGAAAGGTAGGAGAAAAGGCACTGGTGGACTACAGGGTGGTGTTAAATATCTGCCAGTCATCTGCCACGAGATGAACATTGAGCCCCAGGAGCCACTAGCGCTGGAGTGCTTGGCTACGCTGAACCAATGCAAGGGGCAGGAGAATTCACCTTGAGACTGGACAGACACACTAGCAGAGCTGGCCCATTCAAAAAAGATGTGGGATGTGTGCACGCTCACGCTTGCAGCAGCACTATCATATCAGCAAAGAGGTGGAGGAAAACTCCACTAATGTTCATAGACAGATGAATGGTTACACAGACTATGGGATACATGGTAGTCCCCTTATCTGGGAGTGATGCGTTCCAAGTCCCCCAGTGATGCCTGAAATCCTGGAAAGTACCAAGCCCTGTATGTATATACAATTTGCCCCCCTTACATAGACATACCTACAGTAAAGTTTAATTTTGTAAATCAGGCACTGTAAGAGGTTAACAAAGATAACTGATGATAACACAAGAAAAATACAATAAGTTATATCAAAATATCGTCTTATACATAATTTTTTTAGACAGCAGTGGATAGTGGGTAACTGAAACCGAGGAAAGGAAAACCATGAATAAAGGGAGAATACTGTATATACAATGGGGTACTATTCAATCTTAAGAAGGAAGGAAATTCTCGCACCCACTGCAGCATGCATGGACCTTACGGATATTATCCTAAGTGAAAAGAAGCCAGTCACAAAAAGACAGATAAATGCATGATTCCATTTATGTGAGGTATATCCAAAAGTAGTCAAATTCAGAGAGACAGAAGGTCGAATAGTTGTTACCAGTAGTTAAGAGTGGAGGAAATGGGAAGTTGTATTTAATAAATATAAAGCTTCAGTTTTGCAAGAAGAAAAAGTTCTGGAAATGAGTCACAAAACAATGAAAATATATTTCATACTATACAACTGTACACTTAAAGTGGTTAAGCTGCTAAGTATTATATTATATAATATTATTGCCTATATAAAGATGCAGAAAAAAATATGGTGGGTGAGTTGAGCAGCTGCAAAACTATAAGGTTTTGCTTTGCCAGAAATCCAAATGGTCTCTCCCCATCATGCCACAAATTTAATAAAACCCCACAGTGGACACATATTGGTTGGACTAATCCTGCTTCAGAGTGTGAAGGCACAGGAAAATTATCTCTCCTCTTTCCTCTGTTTCACTGAATATTTCAGTCTTTATTATAGAGTTTATCTGTGAAACGTCTGTGAATTGCTCTCCCTGTTTGTGAGCCACTGACAAAGTCTTATAAATATACCCCCCACCACATCCAGGCCTCGTTCAACACCAGGCCTCAGGAGATGGGAAATCAATCTGCCAAACATTGATAGATGCTAGAATTGATGGTTTCACAATCAATCACTTTTTCTCTTAAATTGGATAATTCTCAGCGATCAAATGCAACTATTTTTTGTATGTTATATAAGTCAGTGCTGCTTCAGCAAATTAAGACCACTTGCAATTCTTACCTTTTTTTGTTTTGATGTGAAATAGATGAAGGCATTTCATTACAGCAGGACACAGCAGGTCACCAGGTTGGAAAGCAAAGCGATAAAGAAAAGGAAAGAGAAAACTGTTAGTTTACATCCTTGGAAAGATTGTAATTTTGGTACATAGAATTTAAATAACATAAACATTAAAACAACCATAAATCTATGTCAATAAGTATGCAATATATACTTGTAATTTGTGACATCAATAATAGGGGTGGGGTAGAGTTGTAGTTTTTATATACAATGGAAGTTATTAACAGTTTAAAATAAAATGCTATAACTTAAAAAAATACGCTCCTAAAGAACAGGAAGAACACAGTGGTGGCACAACATAGAGAGATTTTGGAACACAGAGACATACTTCTTGACAGCAACCTCTCCTTTCATCATCATTAGAAACTCATCACTTCTGGCATGAAGAACAAAGAGAAGCCTCTGCAACATCCATCCAAGGACTTGCTCACTGAGCTTATCTTAACTGTTGATTCTGTTACAAAACACAAGGGATAAAACCCCTGGCCCCACAGTGCAGGTCATGGGGCTACCTGGGCAGACTGTGCTCCGTGCACTGCCACCTCCTGAACCCAAGACAAGAATTTGCTCCCAAACCCATATCCAACACACTGGCACCCCCTTGTCTAGATTCCCTGACAGTTGTGAGAAGTGACCTGTGAAATAATCAGAACATGTGGCCTCTGGTCAAGGGGCCTCAGGTGTCGGCAGGTCTGCAGTCCCAGGAGGCATCCAGCAGTCCTCTGTGGGTTGGGTCAGCCTGACTGTCTCGCATTCTTGTAACAGTTGTGTATTTGGAAACACAGAGGAGAGAATTGGACAGTGGTACTCACGCCCAAGTAGTGTGCATTTCTGATCCCACACTCATCTGTATCTCCCTTAAAGCCGTGTGGCTAAGCTTAGGGAGCGGGGAGTTGGATCAAGTGCTATATTGAGAAGAAAATATAACGCAGAAACCACAAAAGGAGAGAACTAGAAGCTCCATCCCCACTGGGGCTCAAGGAACACACCTTATCTGGGGCTGAGACAGAACTTGAGTAGATTGATTTAGGGGGACCTGTTTTTTCCTTCATCCTTTTCATGTTAGAAAAGGCAAACTCTCACAGCCTGCCTCAAAATTTAGGTCAGAGTCTCCTAGGAACACTGCCTTTCTCTGTACACACTACAGACATTATTTCAGTGTCTACTGTTAGCTGCATGAAGAGTCCTGCAAAGAATACGCTTACAACTGGGCTGACTTTTACCCTGGCAAAGGACAAGGGGGCAGTGGTGGGCCTTGCTGAAGAGCAGCACAATGCAAGCTGCAATAAACTGAGCTGCAATAAGCTGAGCTGCATAAGCTGAGCAATAAGCAGAGCAGGACTGCAGACTACGGGAGGATGGTGGGCATGTACATTTCTCACAAGTGGCATGATGGGGCCTCTTGTCATCCCACAGAAAAGCACAGAAGGACATGCAGCTCTCTTTCAGGGCAAAGTTAAGCTAGTTGTAAATGGATTTGGAGTCCCTGGTTGGATAAGAGATTACTAAGTGTCCTCCAAACACACTTCCCTTTCCTCTTTTTTTTTTATCAAAAAATGTTTCAAAGATTTATTTTTGTCTATGCATACAAGAACTGGGATGTGAGCAAGAGGTGCAGGGGGTGAGAGGATTCACCGAGACAGAGTGGGGAGCAAAATAGGCGGATCTACTGAAATACACTGCTGAGGGGAGCAGCAGGCAAAACAGGAAAGGTCGGCTATGCCATGTCGGTCAGTTCCCTGGCCTGGGATTGAACGCAGGCCATCGTGGTGGGCCTTCGCAGTGGTAGCACTGAGACTTACCCCCCTAGGCCACCAAAGAATGCCCCCTTTCCTCTTAGGCATATAGCTAGACTGCATTTTCCAGACTCCCTTGAAGTGAGCCAGGAGCATATAAGTGGGGTGTGGCCTGGACTGTGTGCAGAAGTGACATATGCCACCCCCATAATACCTACAGAACTACCTGCTCAACCCTCCACTCTCCTTCCCCAGTTGGTCTGCTGACTGGCTGGGGGTGTTCAGGTGGGAATTGCAGTGCTCAGTCATCTTGAGGCCCCTAATGGCTGTGTGGAATACAGCCGATCCAGCAGCTATTGAAGCTTACAAGCACAAGACAAAATTCTACTATGCTAGTCATTGAGGTCTGGAGGTTCACCTGCCTCAGAAGTCTACTTCATCCTCCACTATCACACCAGCTTGGGGCCCTCATGAGGGACCGGATACCAGGTCTTAGATTCTATATCTAGATGTGTATGTTTCCAACAAATGTGTTCTTTTCCCCTCAGGTTGCTCTGAGGTGTCCTTCCTCACCATCAGTGAATTTCTGAGGAAAAAGCAGGCTTGAAGAAGATGCCTTGGAATCCCAGGGAGGGGCGTAGTGGACGTGCTCTGGCAGTGGAGCAAGTGGTCTGCTCTCCTCCCTGGAGCAGCCAGAGGAGCTGAAGGCTTCAAGAGAGGGGCTGTTGACAGGCACTGACAGGACTCACCACTAATAGCATCAACTCAGTTGTTTGTCTCTACCATAGCCTACCTCAAAAAAGACAAACAGGCTTAAATCAATTTAGAAAGCACATAATTCTTTTATTTCCCACCAGCCTCAGGAATATCTTGGATCAGACCACAAGGTCTGAAGGCCTTTGGAGATAAAGATGAATAGAGACAACTGTTTCCAGTTGCTTTAGGTCAAATCTTCACTTGCTGCCCTTCCCCTTCTGTGACTTTCACAGTAAAGAACATTTCCAGAGGAGGAAAATGTCTCTAGCAGCTTCCTTCCTAGTCCATGCAATGCTGCAAGGAGACAATTACTAGAAATTGTTCAGCAAAGGGATGTGGCAATATCACCAATTCACCTGAGGAAAAATACACATAGTCACGGACTGTTCCATAAACTACACAATATGGGCCAAAATACACATCCCAAGGTCACTCTTGTCTTGTGTTGATGGAGACGTATAAACTCGTTTAATATAGATACATGGGGGCCTCCCTGGTGGCGCAGGAGTTAAAGACAGTGCTATCAAGCTAGTGCCAGCTACTACTTTTGATCCCCAGCTGGCCAGGGAGCAACCCACATGGCGAGGCAGAGCTCTCCTGCCTCACCCGCTGCTCACCTCAGCAGTGTATTTCAATTGGTCTGCCTGTTCTGCTCCCCACTCTCTCTGATGAATCCTCTCACCCTCCACACCTCTGGCTTTCACCCCAGTTCTTGTATACATAAATAAATAAATCTTTAAAAAAATAATACAGATGCATGGATCATTTATATTGTGTATGACACTGGAATCGGGGCTGTAGGGGAAATCAGGATTTATGATTTTTATTTCTTGTCTTTAAGTTGCTTACAAACTACTAACAGAATCAGGACATAAGCATGAGAGATTAAAATAACAAGACAACTGTATAAATGATGTCACAAAGATAACTACAGCCCAGTCATCAAACAGAATCCAGCCTATTATTTATATCCAATTTGTTTTTCATGCTGTAATTTGCCAACAGCTCTCTTCCCCGGAACTCCCAATTCCAGTTGCCCTCTTTGATTTATTTCACCATTATTTTTATATATATCACTTTGTAACCTACTATTTAATCAACTCTAATGTATTTACTGAGCTTCATGAAGGCAGCGCTTTTCTCTGTGTCGTTCACTGTTGTCCTCCAGTTCCTTGCATAATGCTAGGCATACAGTAGGCACATAATATTTGTCAAACAAAAGAAAACCACTCCAAGTTTCTAACTACAGAAATTAACAATCAATAACCTTCATGTTCTTAAAAAGATTCTTTAGCTCCACAAGAAACATCCCAATTTCTTCAGATTCACGGAACCCCCCACCTGCTCATCAATGGAAAACTAACGAGGATATTTGATTATGGTCTCAAGAATCAAACGAGAGATGTTGCTATTTAGACAATGCAGGGGGTGGAGCCAGCTTTCACATGCTGTCTTATTATTTTAATTAATAGCGATAGGTGCAGGAAGGTGGCCCCTAGTCACCCACATGTCCAGAGGGTCATCAGAGCTAGCAGTGACATTAAGGAGATGACAGAACAACAACAGAATAGGCAAGAGTGCAGGCATGGCACAAAACATGCGTGCATAAATACAAAAACCCCCAAAGCTACAAAAGTATTACACTAAATCACTGGCTTATTGACTTAGCTGGCAAGGGGCTAAAAAGAACCTCAGGGGCAAAATGAATTTGGGCAGCACATCCTTGCCACTTAACACAGCTTCTTTATTTGGGATGTCCACAGTATCGTGCAGTCACATAAGGAATCTTGAAACTCAAATTCCTGCCTCTCTCCTAGCAATGTTGGTGCCAGGTATTTATTTTATATTATGTGTTCCTATGGCATGAGTGGGGGGGGATTGGTTTAAAGAAGTCCCCTCCACCCCAAATAATGCCCTATTTAATCACTGATGAATAGGACTGGCCCTTGCTGGCTCTCTGAGTTGGTCTCACAGCTGTGGCTGAGTGAGCATTTCAGAATGCGAATGATTGATGCTCACATGTCTCTCGGTCACTGCCATGGGCATAAAAAATACAGATCCTTGTGTCTGGTGTGTCCGTGAAATAAACGAAAAAAGAATCTCACTGCAGGGAATATGAGGCCAGCGGGTGTGGCCTGAGCTAGTTCCACATGCACAGAAAATTATGCAGAAACCAATCTGCCAGGACAACAGTTTAATTTTCAAAAGCAAAACTTAGCCCTGAGATACCAAGCGGAGAATAGATTTTTGTTGAAAGTATCATCATTTGTCAGACAAAAGAGGTCAGCACCCAGCAGAATGGAACAGGGAGTGTCGACATTCTTGGAATTGGAAGCCCCCCCTCTAAGATTTCATCTAATGAGAAGCACAAAGGGCCTCGCTCACAGTATTTAGCTCCCAGACAATGGACAGTCCATGATTCTGCTTCATTTTTGCTTTACATTATATGCCCTGCAATTTAATTTTAATAAATTACGTGTAGTATGTGTGTGTGTGTTGGAGAATGTGTGTGAGCTTGCACATACACACACACACACACACACATGCACACACATATGCACTCTAAGAAAGGTATGTTTTAACTCCCCAGTTGGGTGTCTCACAAGGTCAACCATCTCAGACTATCCCCATTACAAAACTGTGTCTACAAACCCCAAAACCCACACAAACATGGCAGCTATACCTCCCTCCCTCTCCACTCACACATTCCTCTTTGGAGTTCACACCTCTTTGGGCTCCCCAAAGGGAAGCTCCAATAAAACATGGGATGCAAAGTCAATTCTTCAGCTTGTAAGGCCAGGCAACATAGATGTAAGCAAGTCTCTAAGCATAAAGCTGTCCAGTGGGGAATGTGCTCTGCAGAGGTCAAAGGGCACCACTGTGGGAAGTGACAAAAGCAGAGGTCTTGGTCACTTCTTAATCATGGGGTGTATTACCTGATACTATGACTTTTCCTATAATACAAATGTGTCTCTCTCTAAGTGGCAAATACTCTCGGGGAAGGGAATGCATATTCTGAGTCTTGTATCCAGAATTCCTGGACAGGAAGGCATCTGCTGGAAAGTTTCCTATACCTTTCCTCACTGGTTGACACCCATTAGGTGCTTTTACTCCCATCCACTAGCTCACAGAACTGGGACTCAAAGCTACACCTGCCTGGTTCCCAAGCTCTTCTACCTGCTCCAGTACCCAGGACCTAAAGAAATGGATGATGCCATGAGAGTAAGATGCTGTTGGCCAGGGTGAATGGGAACAGATTAAGAAATGGAGCAGACACCAGCCAGGGAAAAACACATGAATAGCCTGGGACAGGGAGAGCACACTTCAGCACCAGCAGTTGTGTGACCAGGCCTCAGGGAGGACATGGCAAAGACAGTTCAGTCTCCATGATCAGCACCCTCCACCCCACTGAAATCCCCTCTGCCCAGCCCATACAGGTGAAGATGTTACAAATTTTAAACAATAAACAAGGAACTAATGGCTGAAATGCAACCTGTCTTTAAATTGGGAGCTGTGCCCTACAGTGTTCTTTCTCTCTTATGATATGAAGGGGTGCTGCTGGTCACCAGCTAGGCTTTTGTGCAGATACTAATCATTTAAGTTTTTTTTTTTTACAACTACTTTTCCTTTGGGTAGAGGCTGAATTATAACGTTTCATTGCCTTGCAACTCTGAATATGGATATTTTAAATATCTTTCCTCCCATCACCACTCAACCATCACCCATTTTGCTAAAAGCGAGGGAAATTTTAAAGCACTATCCCAAAAAGGCAGCTCCTGACTAAAACGATGATGCATTTATCCTTCCATTATAATCTCAGTCCCTTCTTTTTACACAAGCAATCAGACACCAGCAACACAAGTTTCATTTTAAGTGGCTCCTGGAGGAAAGAGATGAAGTTTTCTGTGCCTGCACCTTGGAGCTCCCAATGGCAAAAAGATGGATGTGGAGGTTTGCAAAAGCACTAGTAAGTCTTGTTGATTGCAAACTCCATTATTATCTGAAGGCAATACGATTATACTTAGGTAATAATATAATTACCTGGAGAGCTTTTGTGGAAATGATTCCTAAATCCCTTCCCTGATGATTCTAGGGTGAAGCCCTGCAAGGTGTATTTAACAATCACTCAGGTGCACCTACAGGGAACCTGGCTTGGGAGTCAATGCTAATACACATGGTGTGTAGACCAGCAAAATTCCACCATTTCTTCTGAGGTTAATGCTGGTAAAAATACATTTAGCAGGGATCTAGTGGGCACTAGGAGCAAACTGTTGGAAGTACAGGAAGGACCAGAAGGCAAGTCTAAACTGAGGAGCTCTGTCTGCTCAGTCTTCAAGGAAACCTGGTACAAGCCGGAGACACATGCAACTATAGCAGGTTGACAAAGGGCAACCTACAGTAGCAGCTTTTTCATGGTGAACCTGCTTATTCTCTATGTTGTGGATGAACTTGCATTGTTTGCAGTGGGGGCTGGGAAGTTGAGCAGATTCTTATTGAAAAGTACAATGCTGCCTTTTATGAGAGAAATTTTAATCTAAAAGGCATTTCCAACTACATAAGAATGTCGGGGAGACAGGAGAAGCTCGATAATTTGTCAATCGCATCCGCTGAGGATACAATTATGAGAAAAAAAATGAACTGTAATGATATAATAGATCTTTTTGTGTTACTTAAAGACTAAGCAATCAAAGAGTAGGGTGATGAGCATAAGGAGAATACGGCTATAAACACGTCGGAATTCATTTCATGACCGTGGAAGCGATGCTCACCCATCTTCAGCTCCACCCTGTGATGGCGGTAGCACAGAGAACTCTGCCTAGTCAAGCGGTATCTGGTTCGAATCCTGACTTTGCCACTTGGATGAGCTCTCTGACCTTGAGCAGACCACATGGCAGCTCACTGAGGTCTTTTTCACAGGAGTGGAATATAGATTTGTAGCCAATATTGGAAAGTGCACAGCCCACAGAGCAGGAAATGAATAAATGGTAGTGATTACTGTTATAGTTACTTGCTGTTGATAAGGGTAGTTTAAAGAAAGAGACATCCAGAAAGATCCAGGCTCAATCTTAGAGTGGAGGAGACCAGCTTCGCAAATGTCACAGACCTTGGTTTTATTATTGAAGGATGGGTTGGATCATTTCAAGTTCCACCCTGGCATCCTGCAGTCTATCTGGGGGTTCTGAGCAGATTGTCAACTTCTGCCTGACTCAAACGGAAGCTTCTACACTAAAGGATGTAGGCTGCTGGTGCAATAGACACACAATTCTGTCTGTTCAAAACCGCCAGGGATAAAGGTCCACTGTCACCACTCAAAAGCAGAAGTCTCTTGCCACTTTGATAAAATCAAGAAGTTATGGAAATGTTAATCCAACTTAATCCTTTCCATTATTGCGATAACTGAGCTTTCTCTTGGTTGGTTTACAATAATTTTTCTACTTTTTCATATATGGAACTTGCTGTAAGTTTTCAGCATGACATGGTGACAAGGATTAAGATTTCAAAGGGGCTACAATAATCATGACAGATGAAATGTGGTCTATTAATTAACAGACATACCAGTGAAAACCAAACTTCTTGTCTGGAATCCTCAGGCTCCTTCCTCAAATGTGGAACTTACCCGAACAAAGTCATTCTGCAGCAAAACATTACTATAAATTTGCCACCCAATTAAATGCTTCAGACATCCAAGGGCTGCATTCCATTTTGCTCTAATCATATTACTTAAGATTTTATAAGTTGTCTGCTCAGAAGGCTGATTTAATTAGGGCTCTAATAGCAATGACAAACATCCCATATGCTCATCTAAAACCTTCCTTCAATGATATTTGAGGTACCATGAGTATGATGGCTGATGCTCAGTGTCCAGGCCTTTCATGACTGAAGGCCTCACACAATCTGGACACACTTTTACCACACATGTTAAGTAGACATTCAAAGCCCTGTTGTGAAATTTAACAGAACTGTCCATTCACGCTCTTTCGCCAGATCCCAAGTCACTCGTCTGTCAGTAATGGAATCTTTTCCCGACTTTAATGCTGTAGCAAAAGCCAGATTGACACACACAGGAATTGTAGTGATTTGAAGCAAAAGTTTATAATATGATAAACCTCATCATTCTGATGTCTTCTGGTAAGTCACTATGCAAGACAAGTGCCTCACAGATCATCCGGCCTCAGAAGCAACCCTGAAGAATGGAATGAACTGCTTTCTCATAGGTAATGAGCTTTTGTCTTGGATTTCAAGACTGAACACAAAGAATTTAGAACCAGATCGGGGACTGTACAGTTTGCAATCTGCAGAACACACTCAGCCCCTTTATTGCACAGGTAGGCTTTACCCTGCTTGGTAGAGGACCCCAAAAGGAGAGTTATGGGGCTTTTTACACTGAGCAGCACAATGCAGAGCAGGCTTTGTGCCTCTGGAGCCATACTGGGGACCAAGGAAGCAAAGGCAAGGTAGGGAGCTGGCCCAGTACCTGAAAGGTGCTTGGGAAGAAACCCCTCCCTGCAAGGCTCCTGGAGCTGACAGAGGCCTGGGGCCCTCCCCTACAGACCCCTCCCTTCTCAGTCTAGACAGACATAGGGAAAGAGTGTGCAGGGGAGTCACCAGTTCTGTGGCTTCTGCCTGCCTTGTGAGGGTAGCTCTGGTCTTACCTCCCCTTCCCTGGAATCATCACCCTCTCTCACCACCTGCCCTCTCCCCGCAAGGAAGGGAGGGACCTGTGTGAATAGGGAGGCATCTTGGACCCAGTTATTGGCTCTAGGTCAGTCGACTGGCTGACCTGCCTGAGCTACCTCAGCAGGTGAGAAAGAATTAGAGGTAAATGGCAGTAGCCATTGATGGGAGGCAAGGCTGCATAAGCCTGCATGGGTTGAGTGGGTCTAAGGCCAAGCGGGTGATCTACAGCGAAGAAGGCCTCAGGAAGACATGGTTGTAAGCTCATCAGGTGGCTGGCTGGAGGGGAGCTGACATGGACTATCCCATTTCTGGGCAGCATAGGACCCCTGAGGGGGTGTGAGGAATGTGCTCCTGGATACCATAGGGAGGCCAGGAATTGGGTGTCTGCTCCCCAGCTGGCCGCACCATCAGCCAGAAGCACAGTGCCACAGGTACAGGGAGGAGATGCAGCAGTGGCCAGAGATATGGGAGACACCTGTCTCTCTACCCGAGAGGAAAGAAGAGCTGGAGGTGTGTAGAGGGGGCCGGAGATGGAGGGAGCAGGCCTGCCCACCCCCACCCTCAGTCCCCCTCTGTCCTAAGAGGACACGTTCTGGGGGGGAGGAGAAAAGAGGAGATGCACAGAGGAGGTGGGGCTGGTTGAAAGGAGACACCCTGACTTTTAATGAATTAAAACCACTGGGATTTTCCCAAAGATGTTCAACTCAATCTTTTCTGAGATTGTGCTGTGTGCCAGCACCATTTTAGGCAACTGGGTGACAATGAGCCAATGAACAAAACAGACAAGGTTCCTGTCCTCAGACTACTAGTGGGGAGAGGGGCAGGGAGATCTAACCCAGCACAGTCAACCACGGGGTGCAGAGGAAATGGAACCGTGACCCCCAACCAAGTCCAGAGGGTCAATAAACCAGCTTTGGTGGCTTCCAAGATGAAGCCATCTATTTCTGAAAGTTTTGCTTTCAGACAAAACATTGACTCCTGCAAGTGTCCAGGGACTGAAGGGTTACCTTCGAGGAGGGAAGGAGGGTTGAAGGAAGTAACAGAAGGACCTGGAAGTATAGAAAGGTTTGACTGTGCTCAGGGAAGTGGGCTTCGCAGGCTGAGAGGAGGCTGGAATGCTGATAACTGTTCCATCGCCCTGTGAGGCCTCGGGAGGGGAGTCTGCAGGAAAGCTGGTGAGGCCAGAAACACATCAGGGCACTCAGGATCAGTTGGAAGAGTATTCTAGAAGAAGCAGGTAAGAATTTGAGATCTGCTTTAAATGATAGTGAGGTAAGCAGTACCGTGTTCTCTAAATGGTTCTTCTCAGAAATATTGTTTAATCAGTAAATAGGTCCACACTTGCGAACAACTCAAAACTCTTTGAAGGGGTACCCAGAACTACTTCTTTCCCTCCTTTTCCTTTCTTTTCTCTCCCTTCTTGGTTTTTGATTTGATTTTACTTCTATGGGAAGGATCCTATTCCCGCCAAATGACTAGAGGGTGACAGACAACAGCAGGAGCCTTGGGGGCCTGAGGGGTGAAGCTCTGATTTGACAGTAAATCCTACACCCCATCCCCCTTCTGGAAGCGGGTCCCTGTCAGTCTTCTCTGAGCCCCTTTCTGGGGTGAAGTGTCTCTTTTTCTAATAATATTGGTATTTACTTCCTTCACTGATCCCATCCAAGACGCAGCTGTGTCTGGGCCAAGCTTTATCTCCTCAGGATAATAAAATCAGTCTAAGAAGTGAGTCAGTACAAAGCATGACTACAGCAATGTCACAGGAGCCTGTGGTGTCCCTAATGAGCCCGGGTGGTAGTTATATTTAATGGTGGATTATTATCCTGAATAACACCAAAGATTGTCCACTCAGGCCTCAGTTCTTGGCTGTTTACAAGGTAGAGTGGCAGATGATGGTAGTTACGTTTAAATGGCTGTGTACTAAAAAAGATAAGGCCACTTCTATCCTGAAACCTTCCAACTTTCCAAAATGAGTTCACTCTTAACAGTACCCGTGATAATGTCAGCCCACGGGGTGCTAATGACCCAGTGCAGCTCCTCAGAGCAAACACAGGATTAACACGACAAATTCTTCATCTGGGAAACAAAAGTCCCAGCATAGCTCAAAATCCTTTAGTGTGGTTTCTGTAAAATGCCTTTTCTTAATAAACCAGTAAATTTTCCAACCTGGCACAGTCAAGGCTGGCTAATTCTTTTTAGACAACCAAGAGAACACTTTAGATTGAATTCTTTTAGGAAACTGTGGGACCTAATTAAGCCCAATAGCCAGAGTGCTAAATGCAAATCTTCATCCTGCAGCAATTTAGCTAAAGCAGCAAAGCCACTTTCTTTTTCCTGTGTTCCCACTAAGTGTTTTGTCATCATGAATTGAGAAGAATAATAATAAACTGACCCTTTTAAAGGTAACTCCAGACAGGGTACTGGGTTATATGTAGATCTATGAGGCTGACATTAATAAAACTCAGTTTATCTCTAATACATTAAAATAGTATTTTATAGGAAAATTTCCATGTGTGGCACAGGAAGGAGACATGCTGAACCCATTGACATTTAGCTAACAGAATTTTTAATAGAATTGAGCTGGCCTAGGAAGGAAGGGAAATAGGAAAGAAATGCCAACCAGACAACTCCCTAGAGGATAATTCATTTTGGTTTTATGTGACATTAAATATCACTTTCTCCACCAAGGTTAGAACCTATATTTGTCTTAACAATGCAAATTTTGCCCATCCAAAAAACTCATGAGGGCCCCTGGACCAACTCCAGGGTCCAGAGCACGGCTACCAGCCATCCTAACCAAACAAGACCATTCATCTTGAATGGCACCATTTTCCTTGTGGCAGGAGAGCTCCAGATCATAAGTGCCTGAGGCTTAGAAGTCACTGCTGGAGCTCGTGATCTTCACCGAGTCTGACCTCTGGCTGCTTTCACCTCATCCTGGCGAGCACTGGCCACTGTTCTGGACAGAAGTTTTGCAGCTCTGAAAGCAGTTTCCCTTCCCAGGGGCAGGTCGGAGCCTGACCTGTGGTTCCTCTACTGAGCAGAATTTTGCAGCAGGGGAGAAATCTCTCCAGCCCCACAAGTGACAAGTCATTGAGGAATCTGTAACTCTTCCTTGTCTTTCCATTTTCTTCTCTTAACTGACCATAAAGACATGTCTCAGCATTTGTCCAATGTTCTTTCTTAATTTTAAGGTGATAGGATCATTTTTATATTTCTTTCGAGAAACATTTTTTAAAAGAGCTAAACTAAATTGATTTTTACTTATCTGTACTCTGTAATTAATCAGTTTTAGTATTTGAAACCTTTTCTATGCTTGGCTTGCTTTAAATATAAAAGTCTTTGTTCTTTTTTTTTCTTTGCACTTTCTATTTTTTAATGGCTCATTTTCATTCTACATATTTCAAATGGATAATAAAATTTAATGGTGAAGTCTATATTTTTTTGCAGATCTCTTTGCCTTCCATAGCTACACACGTTCAGTGCTTCAGTTCTGAATTCAAAGTCCATTCATCAAAACCTTCACTGAACACCTACCTACATAGAGCAGGAGTAGGACCAAGCCCTCGGAATTCATCCTTCAAGAAAATTTGCTTGCACTCCAGAAGGGGAGACAGAGTGTGCAAGGGTGTGTAAAAAATAAAGACATGAAATAACCAGAGAGGATGAGATGCATTCCAAAGCAAAAGAAGAGCTTGCTATGGCGGAAACAGGCCTGTCTGAAATGAGAAATCCAAGAAGGATTCTCTAAGAAGGCAGGAAAAACTTTTGGGGTGGGATTAAGATTTTCTTTAGGGAAGAAGGTGTGTGTCACTGGGAAAGAAGGTTACTTTGACTACCAACAGGGCATGGGCTGGAACCTGCAGGATGCTTCTGGAAAACTTGCATTTTATTCTTCTGGGTACTAGGAAACTGTTGCAAGCTTTTAAACAGGGGAAGGCCAAGATCTGGATTTTAAGTTATTTCTCTTTACACATCACTCTAGGAGAATTTGAATTCTTGACTTCTGTCTCCACATCCAGGGTACATTCCCCCATGTTTCTGAGATCAAATTACTTGTTACGTCTTCAAAATGCACGTATACTCTGAAACGACCCCCAAAATGAGTACCGTTCATGAGTTCCTCTCTTATCTCAGCATTTGAAGCAATGCGATCAACATGATTGTAAAATGACAGGTCCATCTTTTCCCTAAAAATAAGAATAGTCTCCTGCCTGTACATAACTTTTTTTGTTTTTTTAACATGCTCTTTTAGAGTTCACTTATAAGAATGTAAAATAAGATATGTATATAAAAGTTTCCTTAAACTTTTCACCGAAATAATAAAGCAGTTATTTTTAAAAACAAATGAGGGAGCACATTATAACAATGATTACATAAGACAAAAATAGGAGCCTCCCAGATGGCCTAGGGGTTAATTCTCAGCACTGTCACTGCTGCAGCTGGAGTTCAATCTCTGGCCAGGGAACTAACACACATATGGCGCAGCAGACCTCTTCTGTCTCTCCTGCTGCTCCCCTTAGGAGTATATTTCAGTAAATCCACCTGTTCTATTCCCCACTCTGTCTCTGGTGAATACTGTCAACCGCCCTTCCCCTGTACCTCCGGCCTACATTCCAGTTCTTCTATGCAAAACAAAACAAAACAAAGCAAAAACATGAGACAAAAATAGAAGTGGATGCTTATTATTGAGATCAGTCTATCAAATTTTAGGTGAAAGGTAGGATAAATGAAACTTAGTCTTCTCTGGGAAATGATCAGTCATGTGACCCTCCTCCCTTAGTTTTTATCTGAACTAATCAGTCTCACATTTAGTGAGAACCAAATATTCATATGGTTAGAATTCACTCCATCTACCTGACAAGGACATAGTACACCACTGTTTATTTATGCTATTGCTCCACCTCTGTCTGTCTATCTGTTCATCTGAAGTCCACCCCCACTGAGAGACCAGGTTTCCCCTCAGAAAGGCCTGGGAAGGGTACAGACCCAATTCTCACTCTTGAAAGCAACAAGGTCTGTCAGAAAGAGGCTGTCAGGACACAGGAAGATCTGCCCCAGCTGAAACTTCTCCCTAAACCCCAAAAAACAATTCCCAGAAAAGGAAATGGCCTTTTCTGAGGCACTTAACAGGTATAATTTTTAATTACATGAGAATCATTTGCACTCATTGGGGTTTTTCATCTACTCATCAGGGCAAAAAAACAGCTGAACAAAAGCAGAAATCCTCCCCGACACAGACACAGCTGAAGAACAAATGCTTCAGAAATAAGATTAATGTCCTTTGAGAGTACAAAGAGAGTAAAAAGATTTAACAACTTATTTTTAGATTCTAAGTACCTAAATACTATGATAAAAAGAAACCTCAGAGAAAGAAAGACTCAACTGGAAAGATATGACAAAATCTTATTTGCAGTGGGTTATTTAAAGAATAACACTAACTTTCATTGTAACCTCATGATGTCAAATTGAAAATAACGGATGATAATGCACTTAAAAATACCTTCTTACAATCACTGCGATGAATCACTCTTAGTCTAAGTAGCCCAGGATGATTGTGCAAATATGGAGCCAACAACTGCCCGAGATGCCTGTTTATATTATTTTGTGTATTTAAAAATATATTATCCTTCTTCCAACCCCCTTCCCCAAAAAGCAAAAAGCAATTTAGACAGTGCTCCATAGTTTGCTGTGATGATAAAAAGATGCATAATGAATTGACTTTCTTAGGTCAGTTTATTCATATTTAAGGTGCCAATTTAAAATCTTATGCACTATTTGGTTTTCCCTCAATGTAGCTGGGCAAAATTTCCGAGGAAATCAATACCTTTCATTATCCCTGAAGTCTATAGTTCACAGAGAGAAATTTCTGGATGGTCCACCAACATTTTTTGCAGTGCTTTGGGTTGGTTTCAAAGCAAAACTGCCAACAGGACCTCTGACAGGTAGATAGTCTGGATTGGGCGGGATGGAAGGAGGAAGGAAGCCTGAAGGTACAGATATCACGTGTCCTTCCAGCAGATGCTGTGGGGGGAGGGGAGTTTTGTCATTAAGAGTGTAACTTAGGGTAGGTCATCATGTTAGAAATCATATGTCCCAGAACATGGATTGAAGCTCCCTGGTAGTAGAAAGTATTACTTTTTTTAGAAACTTAAAAAAAAATAATAATTTATTTTTGCATATAAGAACTGGGGTGTAGGCCAGAGGTGTGGGGGCAGGGGTGAGAGCATTTACCAGAGACAGAGTGGGGAGCAGAACTGGCAGATTTACTGAAATATGCTGCTGAGGGGAGCAGCGGGTGAGACAGGAGAGGTCTGCTGCGCCATGTGGGTCAAATCAGGCCATGGAGGTGCTTACACTAAGACTTAACCCCTAGGCCACCAGGGAGGCCCAAAAAACTTTACATCTGAGCACTAAGTGCATCTTCAGTTTTGTCTCTAGCATACTGGTTTACTCCCTCGGTTTTTGCTGGCCACCAAATGATTTATACAGAGGAAAGGAAATAGAAAAAACAACACCACCATCAACACTGTGTTTAGAGAGCATTAGGAAAAAAAGACATTAATGCTGCCCTAATTTTGCAACATAATTTTTGGCACATGAAATATTGAAGGCCAATTTGCAAAGAGAAACATGTAATTTATGTATTCTCCACTCCTTCTCAAAAGGATTTGAAGCAGAAAACACAGATTTTGTTTTACAGGGAGTGCTCACTTGAACTCAACAAATGCAAAAAATTTAATTGCCTATATTCCTACTGAGGCATATTTTTATAAACATTTTCCTATGACACCTCACATTGTTAAAAGGGATCCAGTCATAATACTTGATTTTTAATCTGCATTTTGGTCTCTTTCCCAAGTCACAGTGGTACCTTTTCAAAAAGGCCAGTAGCACATAACAAGACCCGGAATGAAGAATTTCACCAAATGTATTCAGAGCTGCAGTGATATGAAATGCCACACTCTTTGCCAGCCCTGTCTGGGGTCAGCTTCCCCAGTCCTGTCTTGAATAGTATCTTTATCGATGGTCTTGCTCTTTGAAATGAGCAGACCAATGTCTGACAGGCTAAAGCCAGAGGGAAAGCTAGCCTTTCTCTCCCTGAGTCAATAGGTTTTAATAACTCCAAGCCTAAAATGATTCCAATTGTTTGATGCAGATGACAGTCTTCTTTTGGGATCACTTAAAAATATGTGCCAGCTGAGCTGGCCTGGCTCTGACTTCCAGTCCACCATATTGGCCATGCTGTCATTCCTACTGTTTAGTGGATTTGCAGGTCTGTGAGCAATTCCTTAGAGGAAGGGCCCCAGTCATGGGGCCCTTCTTTTCCCCTTTAATAAATAATAAGGGCACAAAGCAGTAACATTTCAGAGCAGTAGCACAGAATGGACAAAAGATTATTTACCAAAAGATGAATGCACAAGCCATCAATAGCTTTTAAGTACTCGGAATAAGGCATTGGGCTGTTACCAAGGATATGATTATTGTCAAAAAAACACCACCCAGAAGGAGGAGGAGATAGTCAGATATCAACTACATACAAGAAGATATTTTATATATGTTCAGATATTTACAGAAGTTATCTTTAGCTTGCCATTTTATTTTATCTTATTTTATTGATCTTGGTCTATCAGGGGAGGACTCTCTCAGCACAAAAGCAGTGGAGAAATCAATAAAAAAAGGTCATTATTCTTCATGAAGTTTTAAATCTTGTGCATTGGCCTTTGATTGTCTATGTAGAACATTTGTACCCCTACATTTTATTTTTCTACAGGACATTATTTTATTAAAAAAAAAAAACTACCAGTCTGTCCACAGAACACCTTCTACCCTTACTTCCAGCTCCCTCTCTGCCCTCTGATAACCTCAGTTCTGTTGTCTAAGTTCACAACTTTATTTTCATTTTGTCTTGTTAGCTTATCTGCTATGTTTCCTTATAGTCTTACATATCATTCAAAAAAATCCATTATTTGTCTTTCTCCTCTTAATATTGTAAGATTTCACCCTTTTTTTTTTTTACAGCTGAACAGTACTCCATTTTATGTACATATGTCTGTGAATGTATGTGTGTATGTATATACCACATTTTTATCCAACCCTCTATCATTGGGTACTTAGATGGTTTCTGTATCTCAGCTATTGTGATTAATACTACAATAAACATCATGATACATATAATTCTTCAAGTTAATGATTTCATTTTCTCTGGATAGATAACCATAAATGGGATTATTAGATGATATGGCAGTTCTATTTTCAGTTTTTGAGGCCATTTCTCAAAATGGTTGTACCACTTTACATTCCCACCAATAGTATTTGAGGAGTCCTTTATCTCCACAACCTCAGATCGTCACTTTGAACCTCAATTTTTGTATTTGTTTCAGACCCAGACCTACCTTGGAATTAGAGAAGTCAGTTTAAATTTAGGAGGGAAAGGGAAAAATTTTCACTCAGCATAATTCCTCTTCAAAAGAGGTCTATATACTAAACTGTACACACAAAAATGGTCAAATGGTAAATTTTATGCAATGCCTATTTTATCACAATTTAAAAAGATGTCCCATAGTGAGTTCTTTCTTACTGATTTCCTCCACTCTTGATCTTTATCCACTGTCTAGCTGGGCAGAATCTCTAAGCTTTACAGATTTTTGTTATCTGTTGGTGTTATTATTGCTATTTATTTCTTTACCCCAGATTTATTGAGATACAGTATTAAAAAAATCATTTGATATTTTAAGGTACACAATGATGATTTAGTGCATGTTATACATTGTGATGACCACAATCAAGTCAGTTAGTACATGCATCACTCCCATAGTTAGACAAAACTAAAAAACTTCCTCTCAGTAAGCCATCAACAAAATGAAAAGGTAACCTATAAAACAGGAGAAAATATCTGTAGACTACATATCTATGAAGGGGTTAGTATCCAAAGTATATAAGGACTGCATACAATTCAATAGCACCCACATAAAAAATAAAACAATTGAAAAAAGGGCAAAGGAGCTGAATGGACTTTTTTTTGCAAAGAAGACGTACCAATAGCCAACAGGTATTCAACTTCACTAACTATCAGGGAAATGCAAATCATAGCCTTAGAGAAATTTCACCTCACAAGTGGCTAATATCAAAAAGATAAGAGACAAGTGTTTGTGCGGCTGTAGACAAAAGGGAACCCTGGGACATCGCTGTTGGGAATGTAAACTGGTGAGCCACTGTGGAAAACAGCATGGAGGTTCCTCAAAACCCAACACTAGAACTACCACACTGTCATTTGTTTTAAACGAAAACTATTTTTCAACTCACACATGCAAATAAAGCCTTCTGCAGTGTTTACGAGATGGAAGAAGTATCCCTAAGAGTATGTGTAGAAAGGATTTCATTTCATTGTGATACTTTCTATTTTCAGATACTTTCTATTTTCATTTCTAGAGCAATTTGGAAATTCACTTAGTTAGCTAGCTCATGGTAGAATACATCAGTCCAGTTTTTATGAACACCATATTCCTTATTGGACCTAAGACATTGTTGGCATCTTAGCAGTGGAGTGAGGGGGTTATTCTCATTCTTGAATCTCTGTTTGGAGGCTCAAAAACTATAAAAACTAAAACTGATGGTAGGTCTTCTGTTACCAGAGATGTGGGAATAAGACAGCTCACACTTGGTAATTTGTTACTGGCATATGTTGGACCTTTATCAAGAGTGTGAGGCAAAACATGTTGGTCCAACTTTTGGTTTTCAGTGGATAATATTATGCTAACTACAAAGCTTTATTTGCATATACCTGTTTCCAAGCTGTTTTGTATGTGTTATAATGAATGTCTGGATTAAAGACACTTTTTGTTTTCACTCATTCTCTAGTTGAATTGGAGTCAAAATAATGCAAAAAGTCAAAATAATAACAGCTCAGAAAAATGGAGCTACCTATCCGGCAATACTACTATCAGGGATCTATCCAAAGGACACAAAAACAGTGATTCAAAAGAGCACCTGTACACCTATGTTTATTGCAGCACTATTTACAATAGGTAAAATCTGGAAACAACCTAAAGGCCCAAAATAGATGACTGGATCAGGAAGATGTGGTATATATACACAATGGAATATTATTCAGCAATCAAAAAAAGATAAACTCATGCCATTCGCAGCAACGTGGATGGAACTAGAAGGAATTATGCTCAGTGAAATAAGCCAGCAGGAAAAAGAAAAATATCGGATGGTTTCACTTATAACAGGAATATAGGGGAACAAAATAGGACATCAGTGTAAAAAAATAATAATTACAGTACAAACCACAACAAAGCAAAAACAGACAATTATAAACCAGAGACATACTGCAGGGGAGGAGGAGGGTGAGAGAGAGGGAGGGAGGAGCACAGGGGACTGTGGTGATGGTGCACGGGTACCTTGGGGAAGGAGATTCTATGGGGACTCAATCTGAGGGGGTGGGGGGAAGCAAATATTGTCTAAAAAAATGTAAAAAATTGATAAATGTTAAAATAAAAAAAATAAAAAAAAAAACAGCTCAGAAACTCAGAAGACTTGGGAGACCTGCCCCAACAATTCTCTTCCAGGATGCCACTGGCTGTGGGGAACTGACTGCCCAGGGTTCCTTCTCAAGGATCCACTTTTTTTAACGTCTTTTGAAAAACAACTTAAGCTTTATAACTATCTGTTATGGTTGGAACGTTTGTGTCTGCTCACAATTCATAGGTTGCAATCCTGAGCCCCAAAGTGGTGCTATTAGGAGATGGGGACTCTGGGAGGTGATTGGCTCATGAGGGTGGGGCCCTCTTGGATAAGGTTAGTGTCCTTATAAAAGGGACCTGAGAGAGTTCCCTTTCCCCTCCTGACTTATTCTACATGTTATATTGAGGGAGGAAGACCACCCTCAATGAGGAAGCAGGCTTTCAGCAGACATGCACCATGCTCTTGGATTTTCCACTCTTCAGAAGTGACAGACAAATGTTTGCTGTGTCTAAGACACCTAGTCTGTGGCATTATGTTATAGCAGCCTGAATAGACTAAGACTCAGACTCCTCTGAATTTCCTAATACAGAAAGGAGACACTGGTGGATTGGGTATAATTCCTCCTAAATTAAGACTTTTTCATTCACAAGGAGAGAATTCTCTTATGCTTTTTGATACTTATACTACAGTTACAAAATCTGAATGCATCGCTAAATTACAAGTGCTATAAAGCAAGGGCTTGGTTTAGTTTGCTGCTGATTCCCCACCTTGATCAGTCAAGGATCACCTGTTGCTGACCACTGGTTGGTTACCACTCAACATGGAAAGTTGAGCAAGCCAAGTGACCTTCCCAGTTGGGATATTCTAGGTGACGTGAGTGGGGTACTCTCTGAGCACTGGGGATGGGGTCTTACACCAGAGGGAGCAGGGCCGCCACCACAATGCAGAAGGCACAGTGTGAAACAACCAGAGTGCCCCCCACCCCGAAAGGAAAAATCAGAAAGTCCCCAAGCATAGCAAAAAGAATTGAAATCAACACCGAAGTATAAATCTTTCAGTCCATAAAAATAATGTGCAATGTCTAGATAAAACCAAAAGAGACCTTGCTGTTTGAACTGTCTTGGGGCATGGGGACTGGAGAGCTCCTCAGCCTGCCAGCTACTTCTACATCTGCCCATCTCCTGGTTATTAATGTAGACTTTGCCTTGGCACAGTGCACCCCATCTTATAAACAGAAAGGAGAATGCCCACAGCCAAACCACCCTGAATTCCCCCACTGCAATGCTCTGAGACAGTTCTATTTGTGTCTTTGACTCCAGGGAAAAGATCAGTTATGTGGGTTGTTTTTGGTCTGGCACAAGTGGCTATGATGACTTATTCCAAACCGGGCTGTGATTCCACCTAAGCACAAATGAATCTCCACAAACACACCATCAAACCATATAAATGGCAACACAAGTTTAATACCCAAGGTCTCTACTTTCTTCTCCAAACAAACTGAAACCTAAAAAGGACAACAGTTGGGGCACTGGGCATGATGACATGCAGCTGGATTAGAAGCAGATTGTTGCCCTTCTTAAGTCTCTCAACATGCAAGAGAAGGTTTTCTGGTGGACAGCAATGGGCAGGGGGATTCGAAAGGACAGGCCTGGTGGCTAATGAGTCTCATGACTTGCCATCAGTAGATTATAAAGTCAGTTTCAAAACCCCATAACACTTAAAAGAAAAGCTAATCCAGTGAAGATCTAAGATGCATCATGATTTAAAAAAAAAAAGGGAAAACAGGCCCCATTCAATGAAAGCAGCAAGACTTAAGTTTCATTTAGCTAATGAGGCTTTGAAGAATAAATGATCTTGCCATGGCTGTTGAAACAAGCAACAACAAAGACACCCCCCATTTCCTAAGTGGTTCCACCCTGTCAAGCTCTAGATGGAGCCTGCCAGTCCACAGCTATCCGATTCATGATGCTCCTGAGAATATGCTGATGAAGGTGACTGCAGAGCAAGTGTAAAGCAGAACATTCCAAGGAGCAAACGTGACAGTAGTTTAGGTTTTCTTCAAGGTGATGGTAGGAACAAGTGGAAAATTACATATAATTCAAGAGAGAAACAAGGTCAACAAGTTCAAATGAACAATGACAAGTTTCTACTGGGCAAGCAACTGGTGTATTTCCTAATATTGCCCATTGTATCTTGTGTAGTCTATTCCAAGTGGTCTACAGGGCCTTGCTGATGATCTAATTAAATTTAAAAACCTATCTATAGGTTTGTCTAAAAAGAAACCAAAGAACTGGGGCCTTCCTGGTAGTGCAAGGGGTTAAGCACTGCACTGTTAAGCTATCCACAGCCTCTATACCATGAGTTCGATCCCCATCCAGGGAGCTACCCAAATGGCTCAGCAGACCTCTCCTGTCTCACCAGCTGCTCCCCTCAGCAGTGTATTTCAGTCAGTCCACCTGTTCTGTTCCCCACTCTATCTCTGGTGAATCCTCTCACTCCTCTGCTGCCCCACACCTCTGGCCTGTACCCCACTTCTTGTATGCATAAATAAATAAATCTTAAAAAAAAGAAACCAGAGGACTGAATTGTCTCTAAAGCTGCCACCAGATCAGAGATAGCAATTTTAAGGTAAGAAGCACAGTATTCTAAAGTAGAATGAAGCAGAGTCTAAAAAGCTTTCCAAAAGGTGGGGCGGAAGGGATCCCACATATTAAGAACATGATTTCCTATCCTAATCCTATTCCTCCAGGAAGAAAGGCTCTCATGAAGTGAACACATATTTTAATAAAATCCATGAGGGTGAAGGGAAGGGAGGAGATGAGTATGTTGACCTTTGGGGGGAAAAGCGAGGGCTAGCCATCCTCGGCAAGACCCATGAAGACGGTGGAGAGATGTCTCCTAAATTTGGTGGAGAGATGTTTCTTTACATATTGGTAAACAGTAAGCCTTGTCAAATTTTTCTTCTTTTCCATTACAGGAAACATTAAGTGTCACAATACTTCAAGCAAGCATCGTGAATGGAAAACAAGATGGTGCAGTGACTTCACGACAATGGTAAATCAAGTGTTCTGTCTGGCAGGAAAAATGTCATTAGCCTGCAAAGTGATCTAGCTGATGTCATTTTTGAAACAGAGGTACTATGTCTATTTGAATTTATGAGGAAAACAATCGATTTTTATTTTTGGCCATCTACTTTTAGAGGCCAAAAGGAAATTACTTATTGTACCTTTTAAAAGAAATAACATTCATTATACTCCCTCCCCAAAAGCAAGTTCAAATAGAGTAAATATTTCCAATGGCAAAACATGAAAAATAGAAGTTCGTTCTTAAAAAGTCAAGTTGTGAAGGACTAGCATCAGATTCACTCTCAAATGGAGCATTAAAATAAAAATGACTTATCGTTCCTGCTCGCTCAAAGGTTGGTTCTGCCTTGACTATATCTCCAATTCAAGGTCGAGGAAAATGTACTGAAAAGTAGAGTTTTCAGCTACCAAATAACTGGCAGTTGAATAACAGAATGTCCCCAAAGAGGTTAGCTAGGCATTTTACCAGTGCCACTATTTTTCAGTCAAAGCACAGTGTTGAAGGAGAAAGATTTTCTTTTTTGCTTAGTAAACAGGCATAGTAATGCTTCAAAACAAGATCTGCTCTAAGAAAATTCAGACAAAAGCTAATGTAAATAATTAATATGCTTATTCAAACAACTATGTGGATAATGAATGGTACAGATGAATTACTATGCATATAGAATTCCTTTGATACATTTTTCAGTGGAAAAAGTAAGATTATAAGACATAATGCAGGATAATCTATTTTTGAAACAAATATTTTTTATAGGGTATGTCTAGGAAAACATATGAAAGAATATACAATAAGGTGTTAATTTTTGCATTATATTTCCAAGCATGTTTACTGAGGAATAACTTACATAGGATAAGAGTCACTATTATGGAATATAGTTCTCTAAGTTTTGACAAATGCATGTGACCACATAATGACCTTCCCAATCAAGATACAGAACACTTCCATCACTCCAGAAAGCTCCTTTGTGTCCTCCTGCTCACCATTCCTCTCCAGTCCAGTCTCTAGCCATCAGTGAATAATTTATTTTCTTTACTCCTCATATTGCCTATTTCAGAAACATCACACCAACAGCATCCTATAGTAAGACTGAAATTGGGATTTTTCCACAATATGAGATTGCAGGCGATGATTTCTATATTCCTGTAATCTTGCTTTCAGTATATTCCAAATTTTCATTAAAAACATAATTACCATTGTAATTTTGAAAAGTGAAAATAATGGATGCTTTGGTGGTGGGTGCAGTGTGGTAACATACATCTGAAGATGTGTGAACCTAGTCCCCAAAATCATACACAGTACTATAAACCAATGATACCTCAAAAAAACAAATGTTACAAAAGAATGAAAGTATAAGCTAATGGATTGTGATGGGCCTCATAAGTAGAGAAAGATGTGAAAACAGGGGAGAACAAATGTTGCATAAGATATTTATAAATTGTGCAATTACTTCATCAGTTAACTTTGAGAAATAATAGGGAATCAGCTATAGATAGGCAAGAACCTGAACATACTGCCTACTAGTTGTGTGGCGTTGAGTAGCTTGTCCTCTTTAGCTGCTGTCTCCTTATTTTTAAAATAGGGATTTGTATCAAGCCTCTCTCATAGACCTGTTACAGGGATTAGATGAGTTTGTTCAGGTAAATCACTGGTTTTTGGTAAAAATAGCACTAAACTTAAGTTTATTATTTATTTGGCTATTCTCATCACTATAACTATCATTATGGAAACCTTGGGAAGTGTTCTGATATGGAAGAACATTCTAGACCCAGGACAGGAGCAGCCAGAAGGAGACAGAATGACAAGTAGGGGCAGAAGGAAGTCCAGGCTCACGTTTTAAATCTCAAAATTAAGTTCTACACAATTCAACTTAGAAAACAAAGCTTCTGGTTCTTCCAAGCAAAGTTCTAATCATTTTGTTGTGATTTTTTTAAGTGAAAATATCTGTGGTCTCTTATTCTTGTAATCCAGAAGGAATGTTTCATTAGTCAAGGCACCATAGAAAAGTAATATTAAGAGTAACTAATAGTAACCAGCCACGCTTACAACTTCAATACATATTTCCCTACTATTTAGAACTCAGTGATTTTTTAGTGAAAAGGTATATTTGTGTTGGTCTAACTCCCTGACCCCCTACCCCATATTAGCAGTCCAAATTTTTAACCTTTCTTCATGCATGACATGCAATTAGAGGAGATAAAGCTAGGCACTACACAAGGACACAGCATTGAAGATCAGTTGCCCAGAAAACAAGGAATTGTAGATGTTCATTGCTGCTAGGCTTTTGCTCATCAGGGACTCTGGGGTGAGAATGAGTTCATAAAAATATAAATATAATACACCTTTATCTTCCCAAAGCTCCCATGCCAGGAAGTGAGTAAGTCAGTCTTTATTGGGAAGCTCCCAAATGTTTTGATTGAAATAGAACATCTCATGTAATTCTCATCCTCAGGATGAATTCATAACTCAGTGAACTGATCCAGACTCTTTATGAGGAATGGCAATTGAATTAAAATTACAGATCTGTTATCTTTGGCCAAATATATACATATATATTTGTATATATATGGCTATTGGCTTCATGTACTTTGGCCAAAAAACAACTAGAACCACATGATAGTTAAATCTCATATAGGTACATTCAAATGTGTATGTCTCTGTATATGCAAGTGTGTATGTATATGTGCATGTATGTGTGAGTACATGTGTAAAATGTCCCTGGGACATATATTATTGACAAATCTCACAGGCCAAGAGGGGACCTCCCATACTGCAGCCCCTGGATCAGTTGCCTGCTCACTAACAGGAGATGGTCACTTTGACTACATTCCTGCCTTCAAGATGCAGCTCAAGTGCCACTTCTCCATCCAGTCCTTCCAAGTCTCTCTAAACCAAAAATAACCTTCTCCTTTCTACCTTGGATTCATTATTTATGTACATCGTTCCCCATTACAAAACAAAATGCTCTGAGGGAGTAAGGCCTACAGTCCCTCAGTGCCTTTTTTAGTACTTTGTACCAAATAAAGCCTAGATATACATTTTCAGAATAAAAAGAATGAATAATATTTCATTTTAATACAATCACCAATATTCATTCTCACACGATCCCCATAGCTGAACACTCCTGAAAATATGACACAGGAATATGGTTTTTTGTAACATTCTAATCTTTAATTCCTAACAACTCCTGATTTCTCTTCAAACCTTGTTAAAATTATTTCAATGGGCACACAGGACAGTCCATGGTGACCTCCAGTAAAACTGAAAAAATCTGAAAGCTGAGGTTTTAAGAAGAAATTTGTTTGGGATCATACACAGCACTTGGATTGTGATTCAGGAAAGCATCAAGAAATGATTTTTCTTTCATATGCTTCTGGGTTTATCAAAAAACCTTTTGTTCAGATATTATTATATCAATCTTCTCAGAGATCACAAGTAGCTTCTAACTTTTAATCCAATGACATGAGAGATGAATCAAGAAAGTAGGAATGTCTCCCCTTTACCAAGTCAAGGACCATCCTGGAGACACAATTTCCTCCCAAACTCTGATAAAACAATTACCCAGAAAGTTGGGGAGGTTCAAGCAATAATCATTTTCAATGAATCAAGCGATGTTCATCTCTACTTTTTTTCAAAGTGTAAACATTTAAAAGTTAGGGGAACAAACATGTTGCATCCTTCAGTGTTTTGTTCAGAGACAGCTAACATGCACTTCATGCCTTGTTCATCTTGTCCTCATAATAAGGTAAACTCCTATTTAACCCTATTTTCAGGTTGAAATATCAAGGCTTAGATTATGGAAATTATGCACACACCAGCATCCACAGAGCAGAAAACATCCCTCAAGTCAGAGCTTGATTCCTATGTATTACTCTTTAAAGCTCAATATTAAAAATTTGGGGACAATGGACAATGTCATTTTTGATTGAGTCAATGAACACTACCTATTTTTTAACTGCTGAAGTGTTTGAGGGAACTTATCCCTACATGACCACAGAATTTCCAGAAATGTCTGAATGTGCCCTAGGTATTAATAATCTCAGAGAAACAGGTAGCAGAGGTTCAGTAGCATGGATGTTGTAGCTCACTTGGGCTTCTATTAGCTTATGCTGCTAGGATTGCTCCAGACACTCTCACTCCTTGAATATATCCATTTGGCCAACATATAGGTTATACATTTTTAGCAATGGTCTTTTCTTTTCTAAAGTTAAACTTCAAAAGCATATCTTGAGTGCTTACTCAAAAGCCTGGAGCTTTATAGGCTTTCCATCAATTCCCACCACCTGAATAAATTAGTATTTTAAGCCCCTTGAAGATCCTCAGTGTCAGTATAGAAAGGCTGTCTCTTTCTTGTTTGTGAGAACATGCCTAGTAAGAGGTACAGCTGCAACAAGAACCCTAACTTGAAAACTCAGGCTTTCCCCACTCCACCATGTAACCTCACCTACCCTGCCCCTCCAGTGTTTCTGCCTTCTGCATATCTATGCTTAAAAGGTCAAGTCCATCAAGCTTCTTTTCAGGATATGATAATCTCCTTAATCTCTCTCTTCATCATTAAATAATTCAATGAACTAAACTGAGAGTTGCAAATACTTTAATTAAGAAATTATTGCATAAAACAAATGGACAGAATTCCAACTCTAATGCCATTATTTAGAAAACCAGGAAGGAAATCACCAGCAACTGTTGACTGTGTATCTTAGTCCACAGCACACAACTGCCTCTGCTCTGACTGCCATTTTTACATTTTTCTTAGGACTTTTTTAGAAACAGATGGGCTAGTGACTGAGTATTATCAGTTCCAATCTATGCAGCTGGAGCATCCCAGAATTGCAGAAATAGCAATCTTCTGAATAATTTCTCCTGCCACAAACAACTGCTACTCCTGCTATAATAATCCCTTGGTGGGTCTAGAGCACATTCTTCCCATTCCAAGAGCCATGGTTTGGGTTTATTTTAAACCACAATGTCCTTTTGTATTTCAGCATTTGAAATGCATCAAACATGTGGACCATCTGATCTTTGTTGTCTTTCTTAGGGCAGATATGCCAGATGACAATATTTGGGTTAAAGAAGTTTTTAACTTCAGCTGTCACTAAAAAAAAAAAAAAAAAAAAAAAAAAGGCAAACCAAGATGGGAGACAACTCAACTGTTCTTTTCCTCTTACTCATCAAGTGAAGGAACCCTTACATGTAGGGGGTCATGCTGAGCTGACACCAACTCTTAGACTCCCCAAAAGCCAAATCTATACAAACCACAAACCCTTACTGACCTTATCTTGATCAGGATGCTATGAATTCAGAAGCTGTCAGAGCTAAGATGTTTGTTGTTTTGGGATGGGGTAGGGAGGAATCTAGATTTCAGACCAAATATTTTCTTTTTTCATTTTTTGCTTTGTAACCACAAAGTATTTATCTGATAAAATAAAATCTGATGACATTTGGAAATAACTGAAGTAACAATAGACAGAGTAATAAACTCAATTTCTCAACCATGAGACAAGAATCCGTTTTTTCAGATAATCTTTTCCACCAAGATGGCAAAGATGGCACCAATAGCAAGATTATTGTAGATAAATAGACATAGATAGATAGATAGATAGATAGATAGATAGATAGATAGATAGATAGATAAACAAACCATATAACTAATAAATAATTTTTAGTGATGACAAAGGTGTATTAACATGTAATTTTTCTATTTTTCAAATGTTTCTTTTTATTAAGATTTAATTATTTATACAAGCACTGGGTACAGTCAGAAGCGTGGGAGGGTGAGAGAATTCACCAGAGCTAGAGCGGGAAGCAGAACAGGCAGACTGACGAAATACACTGCTGAGGGGAGCAGTGGGTGGCAGGAGAGGTCTGCGCACCATGTGGGACCCTCGCCTGGCAGCCGGGGATCGACTGGTGCTGCAGAGGCAGCGGGCAGCTTTGTAATCCAGCGCTCAACCGCTGTGCCACTGGGGAGGCCCTCAAATGTTTCATTTTAATAACAGCTTTATTGATAAAATTCATAGCCCAAATAATTCAGTCTCTTAAACATCATTGTTTCCTAGTATATTCATCCAGTTGTGCAACCATTTCCATTATCTAATTTTAGAACATTTTCATCACCCTTGAAATATACCCATTAGCAGTTACTCCCTAGTCTCTGTCCCCAGACCCTAACAATCTACTTCCTGTATGTACATATTTTCTTTTTATGGACATTTCATGTAAATGAAATCATACACTCTGTGGTCTTTTGTGTCTGGCAGCTTTCACTCAACACAATGTTTCTCAAGATTTATCCATTTGCAGTGTCCATTCAGTACTTCATTCCTTTTAATGCAACTATCATTCCATTGTATGAATGTGTGCCTTTTAATTTATCCCTTCACTGGTTGATGGACATTTGATTTGATCCCACTGTCTGGCTATTCTGAGTGATGCTGCTAGGAACAATGTGTACAAGATTTTGCATATATATATATATGTGAAGCACCTCCATTTAATTGAAAATCACCATCTTCGGGGAAGAATGGCATACCAGTTATCTTATGGGTCTGAATGGAAAGGTCTACCAGCAAGAACTGTGAGGGCAGGACACCTACGGCATGAGCAGGTCAGTGTGGTGGTGTATACCAGGCATCCCCTGTCTGGGCCAGGCCTGCAGCACAGCATGCAGTAGCGGCATCTCTCTGGGTCCCCCCAACACTGAATGAGAGCAGGGGCCCTCCAACCTCACTGCACATAGCTGAGGGCAAGTGGAGCCTACCCACTCCACCCACAGCCCTAAAAACCGGTCATCATTTCCTGCATTGTGGAGAGGGATGCTTGAGCCAAACCCTGCTGACATTCTTTTGCAACAGATGCTGACGGGGACTAAAATGACCTCAAAATGTATTCCAATTAATGACCGAAGCAGGTCCATAGGCAAATCAGATTTTTACTTGTGGTTCATACACATCATCATGTCCATCATGGAGCTCACTCAGGTAAGCTAATAAAAGTCAACCTAGTTGATTAAAATAGTCCTAGAGGGACCTCCCTGGTGGCTCAAGGGGTTAAGTCTCAGCATTATGAAGCTATCCACAGTCACTGCAGCGAGAGTTTGATCCCTGGCCAGCGGGGTGATCCATATGGCACAGCAGACTTCTCCTGCCTCGCCGACTGCTGCCTTCAGCAGTCTATTTCAGTAGATCCACCTGTTCTATTCCCTACTCTGGCTCTGGTGAATCCTCTCCCCCTACCCTGTACCCCAGTTCTTGTGTGCACAAATAAATAAATCTTTAAAAAATATATAAAATAAAATAGCCCTAGAAAAGGACCTACACAGTTAAATATATTTTGTTTCTATGCTAATTAACTATCAAAGGCATTCTCCAAGTGTCTGAAATACTAGCCAAAGAGGTTACACATTAACTTTTTCACCCTCAAGTAAAATAATACTACATTACTCAAGTGCATAAGACTCAATTTATTCCAAAACTAGAGGTTAAAAAGATCAGTAATTAGGAGGCTACATAGGACAAAGAAATGTTTTGCATCTTCCAAATCACCAGAGGTGGTTTGCTAACTAGCGCCTGTGGACAATAAGCTGTCACCTCCAATACAGTGTTGTTCTCAGAAAAGACTTCAACCCAGCGGAAAGGCAGCCACAGCCCAGTCAAACCCCAGCCAACCCCTGTTGTCTTTCTACAGTTCAATCTACATTTTTAAAAGGAATACAAAAATCACTAATCGACCCATCTCAAATACAGTCTGCTCATTCATGTATCTAACATCATGGCCTTTTCCATTAGCAAAATTATAACATTTCTTGTTATAAAAAAGTCACAGAAGCGTCATCAGATTCTCTATGATTATAAGCCCTTTTAATGGGATAATATAAATCACTGTTGCTGTTTTCTGTTCCCTCCTCTCACCCACCCCCTAAAACAAAAACCCACTCAGGGTCTCTACACAGTCACAGAACCCACCACCAAAAGAAATTAGGGACATGCTGGGCTGGAGTTTAGAAAGTTAAAAACCAAAGAGATCAGGAGGGGGTATGGACACGTAGGAAAAGATAAGGGTCCAACCCAGGCAGTGGCAAACGATGATCCCCAAATCTGCCCACAGCCTTTTTTGGTAAGACCCTCTAGCTACACATAAATTAAATTACTGGAAAAAGAGATCTAAATTCTTAGAAGTAAGTCAAAAGAAGAATACTTGATGACACATAAAAATTACATTCAAATCTAATTTTAGTGTCCATAAATAAAGCTTTATTGGAACACATCCCAGCTTTTCCATTTACAAGTTGTGTGAGGTTATCTTGGGGATCCTAAGGCAGAGTGGAGTAGCTGTGGCAGACACCAGAGGGCCTGCCAAAGCCAAAAGAAATTACTATCAAGCACTTGAGAGAAAAAGCTTATCCTTTTCTAACTAGCCAAAGTGTACATTTTATCCCAAATCTCTAAAATGGATCTCAAGAAAGAGCAGGTTCTGAGTCACCCGTGGTCAGTGGGTAGATGGGGAGGTGATGTATTTATGGAGGGAGTGGAGGGAGGTAATTTAGATGGGACTTAAGTTCCACAGAAACAAAAAAATATCAGGGATACCAAGTTTACTAGGTTGGGAGTTTTGCTGACAAGAGACTTGTCTCTTTTTATAAATTTATTTTCAGCAACACAGCTTATCAGTGAACACAAAAACACACTAGTTGCTACAAATTAGCATTTAGTACAATTATCTACCAAAGGGACAAGGAATCCATTTACATTTCAAATCTTCTTCACTTCATTTAACCCCAAACTTTTTTTCAAGTAACAAAGACATCCAGGAACACTAGATAACTACTTCTTATCAATTTGGATACCATTTTAATCCATCTTTTAATAAATATGCAAAGGTGGAGGAGTGAAGGAACTAGGGAAACAGAATAACTGCTAAATAGAAATTAGAAGCCTGGCAAGCTCACTGACAATAGCCAGCGTGCTATGATGTCAAAGTTTCATTAACTGAGTGAGACCATCCGGTATTTTTCTTTTTCTTTCTGGCTTATTTCACTGAGCATGATCCCTCATAGCAGGAATCTAGAAAACTTAAATAAGGGACCAGGAAAAAAAATAACTATAAGAAAGTAAAAATCAAAATCAACAAACAACTATGAACCAGAGACACTTTATGGGGGGTGGGGGGCAGGGAGGGGAGGAATTGGGGTCAAAATAAGGGGGTTGCAATTGTATGGGGAATATAAAAATAAAATTTATAATAAAAAAAGTTTCATTAATTAGATATGTTAATCAGCCACTTTCTATGAGCTCATGTTTCCTTAACTCTATCTTATACTGATTAAAGGCAACCTACTTCGCTTTCAAAAATAATTCAACATTCAAAAATAACTTGCAGAAAAAGGTCTGTAACTGAATTTCATAATCTACACACCACCCAGTTAATTTCACCTCTCATCATTGCAGATATATTTCTGTTCTTATGATGGAATAAAGGAAGTAACGAAAACACAAGATGAAATCACCAATGATGACATCAGATTCAAATATGATATTCAAAATTCTGGGATGTGAATTAAAAGACTTTTAACAGTTGGTCTTGTATGAAAGATTTTTCTCTCAAAATCATATCTTCACCTTCCCCATGTAACTGCTAATCTGTAGTTTGCCTATAACAGCTCATTTATGTGCAATAGAATGATGGCTTAATTTTTTATGGAAAATTGCTCATATTTAAACTCTTCAGTTCTTTCTTTTTTAAAAAAAATATCATTCTAAGTAAACTCCAAGTTTCAGAGAGGCGCAGATGGCTGGGAAATCTATGGGAAGCCCAGATGGCATATCAACATGCCCTTGAGCAAACCCTCCCATTGGTGGCTTCCAATTTAACAGTGGCTGGGATTAATGTCACTTCCACAGTCTCCATTCAACTGAGGGGTTCACAAAATGAGTGTTTGGGCCAGAAAAGATGCTAACTAAAGACACCCAGGTCTTCCCTCCTAGTCTGCAGCAGATGTGACTTCAAGTTTTGAATGGACTGAAGTGTCTTCCTGTGTAGCTGTTACAGAGCAACCATGCTTCTAATAACAATTACAGGTGTCATATCTTACCTGTGCCAGGTGTGCCTGCATGTGAATAATAACCTCCAATTTATAGGACAATCCCTAGCACTCTAACGGTCTATATTTCATTTATAAAATTCTCTTGAAAAAACTAAATACAGAGGGGATGAGCTATCTAAGGTACTTTTTCGTGTGACATAAAAAAAATACAATGATTATGCCTGACATTATGCAAGGGTAGAGTTTATTACAATCTTCTGAACAAATAATGAGTTTGCAGAATTAGAAAACAACCATATTTCTCTTCATTTTTTATCAGGTACTATCTATACTTTAGGGAAAATATAAACAAACATACCAGTGTTCTTAATCAATTTGTAGAAAAGACTAACAGAATACTATGTAAATAGGCTAATGTGTGCAAACAAAGGAGAAAGGCCCAGTGTTTGAAAATCAGCTTATTTGTGTTATAAAATAATACAAATTATTTAGGAAGCGTGTTCTGTGAAACAGCAAACCCAGGTTTATTAAGTTGCATAGCCCTCTGGGTCTCATTTTCCCAATGAGGAAAATGATCTCAAAGAATAGGTGGTGGCAACTCAGTGAGTTAATATACTAAAGCACCTGACAAATAATTAAATCCTCAAAGGTATTAACTATTATTATTTAATTACTAAAATTACTCCCAAAATTTCAACCACATTGTCCTGGAAAGATTCTCACTTTTTTTAATACATAAGGACATAGAAAATAAAAGGTTTATTCATGGCCTCCCTGGCGGCCTAGGGGGTAAGTCTCAGTGCTATCACCTCTATGGCCTGAGTTTGATCCCCGGTCACATACAGAGCAACAGACCTCTCCTGTCTTGCCTGCTGCTCCCCTCAGCAGTGTATTTCAGTAGATCCACCTGTTCTGCTCCCCACTCTGTCTCAGGTAAATCCTCTCACCCCCTGCACCTCTGGCCAAGACCCTAGTTCTTATATGCATTAATAAAAATAAATTAAAAAAAAGGTTTATTCAATAAGCATAAATCCAGGTAAAACAAGGGGAGAATTAGATACCCAGAGAGAAGAGGGATTGTAAAAGCAGGGGAAAGTGAGACAATGGGGTTTATAACTAAGGAGCAATACACAATGCGACTATAACTTAGGCCAGATCGTAGAGGAACACATTAATTATGAGAAGAAGGAGAATATAAAAATACCAAGGAAAAGAATGATACCATTAAAAACAAGGTCACACCTTCAGCTGTGCTAACAACTAACATGGGATTTCACACTATCATGGAAGAATATTTCATTTTAAAGGTTTTAATAATTATTCAAATCTCCTGGCACTGACACAATAGTAAGATCATAGGACTGCGGGATGATCACCAAAGAATACCCTAGAAATAGGGAAGTTCATTAAGGCAGAGCCATAGAAATTATAGTGAGTTATTTACGGCAAACCAGGTAAGTCTTTCCTTTAATCTCAAAAAAAAAAAAAAAAAAAAAAGTGCAGATTCTCTACTCCAAACATTTCCTTAACTGGATTCTACCAATTTGAATACAAACAGGTTCCTTCTTGGGACAGGAGAACAAGACAGAAAAGGAGAAAGTGATCTCTTATAACACATTTCCTTTTATCAGCTGGAAACAGTGTAAGGAAGCAGCAGGGGCACTCTAGGGAAGCCATGTTAGAGTTGCCATAGCAACCCCCCAACCCCCCAAGAGAGGGCATGGCTAGGTGGCTTCTACAGGGCACAAGAGGCAAAATTTAAGGTGGCAGGCTTTGGTTGATGAGAAGGTGGGAATTTTCCACAGACAAGAATGCAAATGGTCTGTCTATTCTCTAAAAATTACTTAAGCCAAGGTCCTACAACCAGCCAGGGAACAGAATGCTTTCATCTTTGCTGATGTGGCTCTGGGTGGCCCTTTGCTTCTGCCGCTGCTCATCTTTTTCAATCCACTTTTCCTTTCTGGTGTATGTGTTTGTTCATTTATGTGGCTCTGTTAGTCAGTTAAAGAGGTCATTATAAACAGAATTAATTGATTCTAGCTACTGGTTCAGCAAAGCATATGGTGAATGTGACAGGACAATTGTTATCTGCAAACATGCAGTGATAACGCTTAAGAGAAACACATCAAACCCGGTGCCCCACCCCCTGCACAGCAGTGAACTGATTACTACTCACCCTCTCATCTTCTCATTATACTTTCTATTACCTGCTTCCAGATTTCTGCATGCCTTATCGATCCCCTCTTGATGGAAAATGTAGGAGGCAGCATAATAGTAGTTAAGATCATGGATGCTGTGCCTCCCCTGGTGGCACAGGCGGTTGAGCGCAGCGCTGTGAAGCTGTCTGAAGCCTCTGCAGCACTGGTTCGATCCCGAGTGGCCAGCGAGGGTCCTATATGGAGCAACAGACATTTCCTGCCACGCCCGCTGCTCCCCTCAGCAGTGTATTTCGTCAGTCTGCCTGTTCTGCTCCCCACTCTGTCTCTGGTGAATCCTCTCACCCTCCCACGCATCTGGCCTGTACCCCAGTTCTTGCATAAATAAATAAATCTTTTAAAAAAAAAAAAGATCATGGACTTTGTTTTGCCTCTGATCTCCACTAAATAAATGTGACCTCTAGGCCTCAGTTTTCTTATCAGCAAAATGGGAAGAAAATAACAGCCCCCTCCTTTTAGTGTGGTTTTTAGGATTATGTTAGTTTATATCTAATGTGCTAACAGACTTTTATCATCATCAGGGGGGATGTTTAGGGAAGGTAGGCAGCTAACACACGGGTCTTCTAAATCATGGTCCTGTTTAATGGTTTCAGTTATCTCTGGGAATCTGATGAGTATCCAACTTTTATCATCCTCCCACTGCCCTCACATTCTCATAGCTTAAAAACATTCTTCAAAGTTAAATAACACCACAAGGAAGCAAAGAGCCAAATTCAGAAAGTGGAACTTTCCTTCAGGACAGGTGTGGAAAGTTCATTATATAAACAGCATGAAACATACACAGGGTTCTTCTCTACAGTGAAAGTGACCTAGGAGGCTTAACCACCAAATATAACATGAGACCTCGTTTGGATCTTGACTTGAGAAAATAAAAGCATTAACTGAGCATCTTCTAGTGTGCTCAGAATAAGGTAAGCTGGACTAGACCCCTCATCTTAGCTGCTCAGTCTGTGGGTAAGATAAATACATAGACAAAAGGTTTTATTACAACAGGTGAGTGTTAAGACGATGGTGCAAAGGGAAAATGGAGTGCTGAGAACACAGTAATTAGCTTTGCTTGGGGGAAATGCATGACATGACCCGAATCCATCATGAACACTTAGCAAAGAGTAACTGGAGATGGACTGTCTATGCTGTTCTTCTTCAGTCACATTCTCTTTAAAAAAAAACAAATAATTGTGTTTTGATAAGACCTCAGCTAAATATGAAAGTTTTGTCCCTTTCTGGGCTCCAGGTTATCAGGAAATCTTAACTATGAAACCTCAAGTTCCCATTTACTCTAAGTGGCCCATCCCCTGGAGGAATAGAAATACACAGCTCATTAAAAACGAAACAAAACAAACACAAAAGAGCTTAAATTATTTAATAATTCAAAACCATATACCATTTTCATTTTTTATAAAAGCACTTATATAAAACATACCCCTGGCTTTCTATGTATAAGATAAACAGAATTTAGCATTAACAATTTCTCTCTACTACATTTCTCTTGATTTAGAATACAAGCCAGAGATGTTCTTGTTCATGTGACTAAGAAAAGATGCAAAGGTCCCAACTAACAGATTTGTTCAAGAGTCAATAAAAAAATATCTATTCTTCCTTCGTCTCAGCTTAAATGGTCCAGATACCTTCACTAACCTGCCTGCCAGGAGTCCCCCAACTGTGAGTGTGCTGGAGTTGGCACAAAGCAGGCCATGAGAACCCAGCCAGGGGCTGTAAACAAGAGTGGGGGGCCACTGCAAAGAATGGCAGATCCTGAGGCTTGTGAGACACAGAACGGCACCCAAACATGGGTGCTAAAATCCAGCTTGCACAGCAAGGAGAGGTGTACAGAAATTGGGGTGGCATAACAGCATAAAAGTCCTAGTCTCTCAGGCTTAAGATTTCACAATAAAGTAAAGGGAAACCTCTCCATTGTACTGCAATAAAGAATATGTGAGGAGCTCTAAGATGAAGTGGTTCCATGTGTGCATGGTTTATACCAGAACATACAAAACCCATCATCTCTGCAATGATTTAACTAGCCACCAGTCTGACTTCTGTCTCTGATCAAAATGCGCCAAATGGTAGAACTTGCCCCCACACCAATATCCAAATCCCTTTGGTCTTCTCTCCCACTGGATGCTCTCCTTGTTCAAGTTCCCTGGTTGGTCCACCACTAGCCACAGGCCAAATGGTCAACAGCTGCGGGACTGATCTCCCCTCTTCCCAGCCCCTCCATCTCTCTGTTTGTGTAGCTTTAACTGTCTACAGGGGGCTCTCTTTTTCTCTGCCTTTGAAGCAGCACAATAGCACATACTTGCAATTCATTGTTTTAACTATTCTTGAACCCCACAGAGGTGGTAGCAGCTACTGCAGTTATAGGCTTGGGGTGGGGGAGGGATGTAGGGTGAGGGTCTCCTGCAGAGAAACTAGCATAGCAGCTTCCAGTTGGTCAGAGAGATGCAGAGGAGGGAGGAGTACTGGAATAATTAATGACTTCATGGCCCATTGAAGTGGGAGGCCATTCCTGAAGCTTCCACCAGCCGCAAAGGGCCCTTTACAATGGTCTATTCGCTCCAATCCATCTGCTTATTTTGCTTTTAAGTAAAGGATGTGAAAACAATTCCTCCAGTCCTTCTGTGTGTACCTGATTGTGCCCAGGGAGACTGAACGATCTGGCCTCACTTCCATAAAAGTCTGCTCTAATGTTCCTTCCCAAAGAAAAGAGAGCAGGCATTTTGCAACATTCAAAGGCAAGCCTTCCAAAGGCTTAAGAATGAAGACTCTCTATCCAGCTGTGCTGTCTAAGACCATAAATCTTAGGTTGCCGTACCTATAGTACAAAGCTGCATTGCAGTTATGGGATGGGGGGTAAAGGGAGGAAGGAGCACCAGAACAGAAACCAAGTTTGAAAATAAAATGGGAAAAATGTTCTCCATTTAGGTGCAATGAAACAGCTAGTGTCTCCGAAGCCTGCTTGACTATAGTCTGTTTTTCTCTGAACCAAGCTTTCCCTAAGTGGGCTTTCTTGAGTCAGAAAGAAAAGCCACATGGCCAGTGTATGATCCATTTTCGTTCAAAAGTCCTGCTCCATGCTGGCAGCTTCAATTAAGGGGCTTCCACGTGGAGGTTAGGGTGCCTAGTGAAGAACACCAGATAATAGTGATAACAATGAAAACTGCAACCCTGGGTGTCTGCATAAAGAAAACTAGGGTGGGGCTAGGAACTTCTCAAGAATTTAGTGTTTGTTATTCATTTATAGGATCATTTACTGAAAAGCCAGGCTCCAAAGGTGCAAGAAGAATTTATAATGAAAAAAGAGTTAATTGAGGAAATTCTAACCATTTGGTTGTTTTCTGCATGTTAAGATTTATTATTTGAGGGCCTCCCCTGGTGGCACAGCGGTTGAGCGCTGGGCTGCGAAGCTGCCTGCATCCTCTGCAGTGCCGGGTTTGATCCCAGGCCCCCAGGCGAGGGTCCCACATGGTGCAACAGACCTCTCCTGCGTGCCTGCTGCTCCCCTCAGCAGTGTATTTTGTCAGTCTGCCTGTTCTGTTCCCCACTCTGGCTCTGGTGAATTCTCTCACCCTCCCGCACTTCTGACTGTACCCAGTGCTTGTATAAATAAATAAATAAATCTTTAAAAAAAAAGATTTATTATTTGGTTTTAGCATGTTAGCATGGATTATTTTAGTATTTTGCACCTTTGTACGAATATTTTGTGGGAGCCTACTCTGAGAACCAGTACTATGAAATGGCAATTGTGGATCCTGCCAGCTCACACCCACAAACAAAAATGGGGTTCTTTAGGGGCAGTTGCCAAGAGGTGTTATAGAATCTCTGTCCTTTCTTGTAGTTGGAAGTGTATTACTTATTTGTCTAAGATGAAAAGCATTTTCTACCTCCACCATACTATTTTCGCCTCACAGCCCTCAACTAATAAACAGGCAGGATAGGAGAGTCTGGTTTTCCGGGCCCCCCAAGTTCTCCAGGGAATTATCTTTAGAATTTTAAGACCATAAATAGGCATTTATGTAGTTGCAATTTTATTTGAGAACTAACTCAATTCTGTATGGATTTGAGTTCTAATTTTACTACTTGGTAGCAGGGTGCGCTTTGGGCAAATTAGTTTAAGCTCCCTCTGCTACTGTTTCCCTAGCAGTAAAGTAAGATCAGCATTAAAAAGTACCTGCTCACAGAGTCATTGTGATGATTCAACCCCTGGCAGAGCACTGGGGGCTATTATTTTATTTTAGCTACTCATCTCTTTCATTTGAGAGACAGCATAGTATTTTGGTTAAAGGCTTACTTGATTTAAACTACAGTTTAATCTTGTAATATCTTGGGAAAGTTCATTTCTCTTTGTCTCTATTTTCTCATCTGTAAAGTGTAGAAAATAATAGGCCATAACTCATAGTGATGCTATTAAGTTCAAATGTAAGGCTTTAGAACAGTGTCTGGCAGATAATAAGTGCTTAATAAAAGTTAGTTATTACTGTCCACAGGAACTAGAAGCTGTACCTATAAAAGGCACCAGCAAAGACAACCTGGAATTGTGAGTCAGATTCCAGTGAGGTTAGGTTGTCCCAAAAGGCTGCTAGATAAGAAAAGAAAGAAATCTTCCTATTTCTCTATGTAGATATGTCTTGAATCAGAACTCAATTTGTATTCAAGAGAGAATCAATGGAAGATCCCAAAGGATACACATCGCTGATTTTCTTTCTTGCTTTTGCTTACTTACTTACTTTTGCTAATCTTATTTCATGGAGTACTGGAAAGGAGCAGTATCTACAGGCAGAGAACCTAGGCTAGAATTCTCATCCTTCCTTTGTAACTGTTCTTTAAGTAAGCCACCTAATATTACTTTCCTTATCCATGAAATGGGAAGAATGGACTCCACCAGACGACCCAAGCATTGATGAGATATGGCATGTGAGTCCTAAAGAACACACAGTGCTAATTAATCATGTTCTGGTACTTCCTTTATGACTCATGACTTATTTACTGTCTCAGTACCAACCCCGGACACAAGTTTCTTGTTAAGTAATTATCTCCCATAACCTCTGATACAGCTCTGCCCTCTAACCTACTTGGTTCATTTTAACATTTGCAGCCTAGCCTCCTTATTCTCTCATGCATGTCTAATGTCTGGTTATTATAAGCTACTATTCCCAAGGATATAACTACAGCAGTGAACTATGTTCTGGCACTGGAACCTTGAGCAGCCTAGAAAAAGCATGAGTCCAATAAAACATCTGCAGCACATCGACTATTTGAGCCAAAGACAGGACTGGCAGAGTGATAAGCCCACTGAACTAGCAGGGTAGGGGGTATGATAAATATGTTTGAAGGTAAACAGATTTCTCTCTTACCAGCTGTTTGATCTGGAGCAAGTTACTCATGCTTTGTGAGAAGCCGTGAGCTTGTATCTTAAAATAGACTTACTCCACAGAGTGTATGTGTGAAGGGGGAGACTCTATTATATGGATTGGATCTTCTAGGAAATCAGACTTGAGGCAACCCACACCCTGCCTGCACCTGCATTCCAACTCACCATTATTCTGTTCTATACCTTCTTTCCCAGTAGCTATTATCATTCTCTAATGCACTCCATAATTGACTTGCTTATTAAGTTTGCTGTCTATCTTCCATTTCCATCTCCATTAGCATGGGAGAGCCACTGAAGGGCTCTCTGCTGACAGAGCCCAAGTGCCCAGAACAACATCTGACTCACTGTAGGTGCTCAGTTACCATTTCTGGAAGGAGCAGATGAATGAATGAGTGAATGAATGAATGAATGAATGCAGGAACCACAGTCCAAACAGAACACAAACCCACATGTGCCCAGAAGTGCTACGTTTTGGAATCATGTTTTGGGCATATTTTAAATTTCTACAAAATTTCTCATTTTTTCTTCTATTTTTTTCCAAATAATATTAACTCTTCCTTTTCTCCTTTTCCTCTAGTGAGCCACAGAGTTCAGACTTTGTGGATATAATTCACAAGTAAGACAGACAGACTTGACTTTCCCCAGTTTTCTCCAACTTCCATAGCTATGTGACAATGTGTGGCAGCTGAGTATGAATTCGTGCTGGGAAGGAAGTAGGAAAGAACTCAGCAATCATCCTGCACCATCACTTCCCAGGCCTGTTTGTGTCACATAGTCCCTACAAGTTCAAGAATTCATCCCCTACATTTCACTACAAATTCCATTTCAGAAAGTGAAATAATGTGCTGTGTAGTTCTAAATCTTCTTTTCCATAAACTATGCTGTCTTGCTTTATTGTTCAGTGATGCAAAACTTCTCTTTTACAGAAGATGTATTAGTCTTGATCCCATTAATATGGGTCAGTAATACTCTAAGTAATAATCCATGCAAGGCAGAGTATCATGAATGTTAACTAAAACACACAACCAACGCTGGTTTTTCCTATCAGAGTCTGAATTTATCAAATAATAGTTCATAGCGTAATATAATATTGATGAGGTCAGAGAGAACAGTTAAAAATTATTTTCTTATTGCTACATGTTGAGATTATGGAACAAAAACAATTGGAAATGTCAAGTCACAGATAACTACAAGAATTCCAATTATTCAGTTTATAAAATTACTCATAATTTTGAAGATTTTCATCTATCCATCCATCCATCCATCCATCCACCCACACACAAACACACATGCATATAATTCACTGCACAACAGTAAATTGGATGTGCTAGTCTGCAAAAAATATTTCTCTTTGCTTCTGCTATACACCACCAGTGATGCACTTAGTGATCTGTTTGAGAACACCATTTTCGAAAAAGAATGAAATTAAATTATGTGCTTTCTTTCTGTTTAAAACTTGCATTTGTCTAAATCTCAGAAAAACAGATTTTAAGGTTTCAGTTCTGCACAGTTGCTATATTTTAATTATTTACATACCCTACATTATAGTAAGTATAGTCAAGTTATAATTACCCATGAAAACTAAAGGGAAACTATTTAGACCTATAACCCTACCATTGTTTTTCTTACATTGTACAGGTGTTCTCTATTTTTCAAATGTTCAAGTTATGCCACTTCACATTTACAAAAGACTTACATATTTTTTTCTCATAGAAGGGGATATTTGCTTTTACAACAAAAGGTGAACAGTGAAAAGAGTATCAGTGTTTGTTTTGCAGCAGCTGTTCTAGAGGCAGCAGCCTTGAGTAGCTAGTGACCCCACCAACTAAATTCCTTCCCAGTAGCACTTTCTGCGTATGCATCACAGCACTCCTGCTTTCACTATATGTTAGTGTTATTTTATGTCTTACGTATTATTTGGTATGATCTGTTAGGTTATTTTTGGGATCTGGAAGTACTAAAAAGTTTTTCCAAATAAATGACTGGTATTCACTTCTTTGCTTTACATCATTTTTGGCTTAGAGCAGTGCTATGTTTTCAGATAGTGGGGAAAACCTGTATTGCAAGTATGATTTAAATTCTGAGAACTTAACACTTCAAATTTTCCTTTTTTAAAGCTACTTAATAAAGACTCTGCCAGATGCTGGAAATTTGTCTAGCTTTCCCCATCTACTACTCTGTTCACACCACATCCCAACTTTACGTGTCAGAAATAGCCCCTTTCACCTTAAATTGATGCCCGAACAGAAACGTGTGGCTCACACTATGTGACAGGGAAAAGGTAAATAAGAAACAGTAAAGAGCCTCAGTGATGAATGAACTGTTTAAGGATGTTAATAAGGACTTAGAAGCAAGACACATTCTTGAGAATCCTGTGATTCATTTGAAGTAGAAATAGTTTTCAGTCTTTAATATTAGAATGTTCTATCCTTCCCAAGTTAAATCAACTGATGAATGAAATGTGTATTTAAGAAGAAGAGCAATCCCTCACAAACTTAGTAACTTTTACCTGCAGATGAGTGGGAATCTGATATATCTTCTAGAGCATTTGTAACACGATATCCATCAGGAGTGTTCCCTCCTCTGTCACCTTTACAAAACCAAAATTCTACTCGTGGAATCTGTTATACTTGCCTGGGCCAGAAGCCCCTCACTGCCTGCTCCTTCTGGTTCCCAGGAACAGCCAAGTAAGTCAACTTCCTCCACGGCTCCTATAACCCTCACTAGCGACAGGACAGTTTCCATTGGTAACGAGTGCCAATGCAATGTGGGATTTGTTACATGGAATCCAGGGCTAGAAACAAATTCATCCGAACTCATCTATTATCATTTATCAAGGTACACCATCATCCCTATCACTGATACGTAATGCAGCTTAGAGAAGTTAGACATGATTTGCTAAACTGTAAGAACAGCTTCCCCAGCTTTCAGAAGAGACATAATAGGGAGATTGCCATCACCCCAGATGCACTATGGTGCATGTGAACTGGGTGAAATAAATAAATCCTGGCTGTATCCAGAAACCCAAAAGATATCCATGCAATAAATTTCTGCTAGGAACAGTGAAGTATTATGCTGGGTGCTGCAGTAAGCACTAAGATCCCTTTTGAAGGGGTCCTCACACCAGGGAGGAGACAAGGCAAGTAAACACATAAACCAGTGGACATAATGCAGCCTGCAATAAACTGTAAGTCAGTTAAACAGCACAATGGGAGTTCAGGAGAAACCAGATCCTGTTGGGTGAAGAGAGAAGATTTTAAAAAAGGCTTAACCCAGAGACACACTATAGCGGGAGGTGGGGGGAGGAAAAGAGGGATTAGGGTCAGAAAAAGGGGGTGGGAATTGTATGGGGAATATAACCAAAATGAAAATGCACACATTATGCAAAAATGAAAAAATGATGTAGGAATTATATAAAATAAAATAATTCATAAAAAAGTAGATAAAACTTTAAAAAAAAAAAAAGGCTTAACCCAGATTCCCAATTCACCCAGTTAAACACAATGAGCGTAAGAGGAGAAAGGAAAACCACAGGGTGGAAGAATCTTAAGAAAAAGTGTGAAGGACAATAACATGGTCCATATCCTTTATATTCAAGATCACCCTGCATATATGAGTGATACTGCAGATCAGGAGGCAAAGTGACAGAAGGCATATGGTGATGGTGCTACCTTACCTGGTCAAGCCTCAACACACCATCAAGCCCAGATGGTGGGGCTGGCACTACCAGAACACCAGGTCTCACCTGGCAGGAAATCACAGAACCATCACAGAGTTCACCTGCTATGACTCTGCTTGCAGACTGGCCAACCAGCTATGAAATTCTCCAAAGCTCAGTCTAATATTCTACAATGGAGCCTCTTAAAGGATGAAATTATATGATTAGCAGTATACAGCATGCAAGAAAGGGTCAACAAACAGAATACAGTCCACCACAAGTAGCAAAGACTGGTTAAACGAAACAAGTATAAATCATTGATCCAACAATTTACCCTATGCTAGTCTTCAATTTCCTCAAGAAAATAAACACACTTTGTTTCAGAATTATCTATCTAGCTACACAACTCCTAGGTGATGACAGGCAAAGACATCATCATCTCTTTGAAAAACATCTCTTCCCAGGGAAGATATCTAATGTAACTTTAATTGTGACTGAAAAATTGAGCCCTCTCACATGACTATTAATGTACAGAATATAATAGCAAAAGAGGCTCATTTACTGAACACTGAGGAGGTAGAGGGTTGCTTTTGACAGAGTTGCTAAGCTAATAAGGATACTCATGGGCGCTGATAAATCAAGCTATTCTTATTCGACCTTGCCAAAGGAGGTTTGAGGGACCGACATGATCCAGCATTGTCTCGAGTTCATTCCTATGATGTGTCAGGCATGCTCACCGTGTCCAGACCCTTATTGCTTTTGTTACTTTCATGAAAGGTTTCAGTGAATTGCTTATTAAAAACTCTTGTATATAAAACTACTCCTTTGAAAGATTTCTCTGGCTTGGCTCCAGCTCAATTAGCAGGCTACTTCCAGCTGATGAAAAGTAACAGTCAATATCAGATTATAGTTAGCAACTATTCACAAGAGTAATCAAATTAGATTTTGGTATCTATGGTGACATAACAAAAATTTCTACTAAGCTCTGTGGTTTTACAATAAGACTACCATGGCTTACATTAAATTATTGTTCAAAATATTTTCTCAAAATCTAATCTGCATCCCAGGAGATATACATTCAAGTCTATGGACATATCAGAAAATGCATAAACAGGTTTTTTTTTTTTTTTCCATTTAAGTACTAAGTAGCCTTAAGGGTATCTGAGAACAATTTGCATGGATCTTGGTCTGTCTTCTCTTTCATCAACTCCTACTCAATTATATATTACGACTGGCCATTGTTGAGCTGAAGTACTAAATGGACTCTCAATAAAATTTACCAAGCCTGTGGTCAGCATAGAAGCAGTGAAAGGACAATACAAAACAAGAGGTAAGACAATCACAGCTTTTGATGTGCTTATGATCTAAACAGTATATTATACATACAAATTAAAAGACTTAATATTAAGACTCCAGATTTCAATTCATATGCATATGGAGTAAAAGTACATATGCAGACATGTAGATATGTAAAACACATATGTTACACATACATGACATATATGAACATATATTTATATGAATGCAAATTAGTGCAAACTGAGAATAACAGCAAGTGGACAAAGCGAAGCTTCTATGGGAGTTTACAAACTGTTGTGTATAGAACTACTTCTTTGAATAGTTTTGTTTCAAAACAACAAAAAGTACTCTTAAGTGAGCTTTTCCTTTGTACAAAGAAAGAGGTCTCTGATGCTCCCTAGCTATTCACACTTGCTCTTTCTGCTTTGGAAGCGAGTCCCTCTTTGAGCACCAGGCTGCAGAGGCCCTAGCAAGACTGTAGCTCTTCTGCAGTTCAAGTTTAATCATTGGAATTGCAAACACAGGCAGGATCCATCCTTTGCACATTCTGAGAACCGTGACCTGGTTAATGGAAGCTGGGAAGCTCTTAGACCCTCTTTCCCCACGAACCCCCCAGCCTACCACCTCCACAAATATCCTTTCTCCAACTCCTATAGAACTAGGGAAAGGGTGGTAAATAGTCTGGCTCAACAGTCATCCAATTGGGATGATAATCTTTTCTTTTACAAGCATCCCTAATCTATCAGGGATATCCCCTGAACCCTGATTGGCTTTTGGAAGAGAAATCTCTACCTTTCAGTGTTGGGAGAATTAAATAAAATAGCCTATGTGAAAGTAATTTATAAAATGTAAAGACTAAATGTAATAAATTATTATTGTAAGACAGCAATTCATCAAAAAAAAAAAAACACATTTAGAGTGCTTATCGTCACTCAAATGCCAATCACATTGGTCTGGATCCAAGTAATATGCAAACCAAAGTGAAAATAACATAGCAGAAGCCACTCCATTCTGTTCCCTTAATGACTTACATTTACCTTGGCAACTAAATACACAATGACTTGGCACTTAGGGGCCCTTCAAGCACTAGGAAAACAAAGCCAGCACTAATACAACTCGACTAATGATTCCATCTATATGATCCAGTGTTTTGGCAATTTACAGTCACAGCCATGTCTCTTTTCCTCTTGTCACTATAAAAATACTATTATATGATCTGGAGCTTTGGAAATTATATCAGTTATAGCCTCCATTCAAACAATTAACTTAATAATCCATGATTACCAATTAGAAGCTCAATTGGACAGATGCTTGCTCTTATATACAAAAGCAGTGCTGCATATGAATCCCTCCTGCAGCCAACTTGACTGACAGGTCTTTTTTCCCCCCTAAGTTAAGGGACAAAAAGAGTTTTCAGAGCATTTAATTTTTAGGGTTTTGTGTGTCTGATTTGATATCCTGTTTGTGATTTAGATGGAACAGTTCGTATGTTTATTTCACAAACCTAAATTTTCATTAGGAAACAGTGTTTCTTTAAGGACATTTCAGTCTTGGGGAAACACAGATGCTACCTAAGAGACCTGCTTCAAATTATCAGGGAAAGCACATTTCTGTAGTGGGCACTTGAAAATCACACCATATATTACTAACTCAATAGGGTGTATCATCTTCTGCCAGCCTCCCTTTTCATTTTTATATAAAAGGATGATAGAAAAAAAATGATAACCTATAATTCCACACGCCTTATTCAACCCCAAATCTATTCTCCTTCTCCAGAAACACAATCAGATATCTGAGACTGTTCTCTGTAGAAATTCAGAATTTGAATCTCTGGTATTATCCTTGGAGATTTTGTACCTAAATTATAATATGCTGCAACAATATTAGGACCTTAAGCCTTTAAAGATCTCTTTATGCACAAAACCTCCCAAAGAATGAAGACCATTTCTTTAGAAGAAAAAATAAGCTGAAGCAAGAGCTCATTTCTCTAATACGGCAACCTTGAAACAGTTTCATAATGTAGTGACCATGACTTTCCAGGAAAGGAAAATGGTTAGAGAAAGAGCAAGCCAGTGTTTTCAACCCTTGTGAGAACATACACAGACTAGCTTATTTAGCTGAAGGTGCTCAAATATCATGGTCTGATATTCATGCAATACAAGTTTAATTTTTTAAAATATGATCTTATTATAAAGCATATAAATATGCCAAAAATGTAGTTCACACAAACTATCCAGCTCTCTGATTTATCACAGAACTTGATTTTCTCATTAATCCAATAAAAGGTAAATTTTAAAAACCTGGCAAAGTGCTTAAAATGTAATATTTAGCAAGCTAATCAATTCAGTATCTATCTCTGGGACACAAGAAACAGACATACTCAGCCCCCTTGGAGGAAAAAAACCAAGGAAGTTATGGAAGCCAGGGCAGAAACATAGGCACCAAAGGAGAGAGCAGGGGCTGGGAGGTTTGCTGGCCCTGGAGCCGGGTCACCAGCATTTGATTGCTCCTTCTATCACTTACCACTTGACTGGCTTTAGGCAAGTGACTCAACCCCTATTGCCTAAGTCTCTACAGCTATTAAATGAGGAACAAATCAGATACTACAAATAAAGTGGACAAAACAGAGTATGAGTTTAACATGTAAATGTTGGGTAGTTTCACTTTGAATGCAAGTTCAAGAAGTAGCTGCACAAAATCACAGCCTCAATACACAAAAGGGAAGGTGGCTGGGGTCAGAGGCTGACCCTTCTCAGATGCCACAGGACCACCCTTGCTCATGGTGCCTCTGCAGCTCTCTCCGTGTTGAAGGGGCAGCTCCCCGTGCCGAGGGACTTCCTCACAGCTCCAGTTGGCACGGGGCCTACTGACCAGCCCAGCTTGTCGTCAGTCCTAGTCAGTACCTTCAGTTGCTGATGTGCTGCCAACTAAATCGTCTCTAGAGGTTCAACACTCAAACTCCTATAAGGGAAACAGAAGTGGATCATGTCCACGTGCCAATACTGGATGGCCTCTGAGTTGATTGCCCTTGGGACAGGTCCGCAAGGCAGCTGTGATCCAGAGTGAGCCACTGAGGTCTAGGGTGGGGCTCTGGGGGTCAAAGGAGCTGCGGTAGACCTCACCATGAGGTTTAGATGACATACTGAAATGCTCTTCCAGAAGACCCTTCCTTGGAGATTGATAGATAAGAAAAAATGAAAAATAATGCCATCTCTAAAATCTTTTCCTATTACCCTCTACTCCCATCCCAACAGAGCGATGAAAATAGATTGTTTCCTCAGCGCTTTCTATATTGTGGTACTCTACTCAGCCTCAGATGCCTTGGTGGGTGTATGGGGATCCTATGAGGTATTAAAAGGCAAAAGATTTATAGTATTTGAATGAAACCACCGTATTATAAAGCCTTATTTGAGAAAGGTGTCTTTGCAGATGAAATTAGCACCTGAATGTAGGATGGGTCCTAAACCTAATGACAGGTGCCCTGATAAGAAAATCAAAGGGAGATTCAAGACACAGAAACCATGTGAAGACAAAGACAGAGGTTGGAGTTATATTGCCCCAAGTTAAGGGACTCCTGGGGCCACCAACAGCTGGAAGAGGAAAGGAAGGACTCATCCTGAGAGCTTTCAGAGGGATCAAAGCTATACCTGAGCCTTAATTTTAGGCTTCTGGCTTCCAGAACCATGACAGAAGAGAAGTTTGTGGAAATGATTATGACAGTCCAAAGAAACCAATATAGTTTCTCAAATAAACAATTTGTCCATCCAAGAAGTACTTCTGAGCACCTATTAGATGCAAAGCCCTGAGCACCACCCACAAAAAACCCTCCACCAAAAGTGGGGGATAAGATAAAGAGGGAGATTCAGCAAACAAATTCTGCACATGGGCTGGAATGACAATTAACTGGATGTCAGCGTATGATCTGAACACAAGAAAAAACTGGCTAAGTAACAGATGTATATGAATACAGCAGGCTGACTGTGGGCAGATCCTCGGAGGCAGGCATGGCACACTCAGGGAACAAGTGTGTACAGCTAAACAGTACTTATGAGTGTGGTGAGGACAAAGGCACTCACCCAAGCCCTGTGGAGGGAATTTATTGAAGCTCTTCTTCCCTTTTTTTGTCCAACAAATGTCTTCACATGAAAATCAAATACCATCTTCCCAATGAAATCTTGGCTGGCTGCCTCCTTAGGAAAACTAGCAATTTCTTCCTCTGTACATCACATCAGTCTTTTTATACCTGTATTACAGTGCCAGTCATGCTGCTTTGTCGTCACCCGCTTACAAGTCTGCCTCTTCCACCAAATTACAGGTTTCTAGAAAGAAGGGACTAAGTGTGATACATCCTGGGGTCCTTAGTAGCTAGCATAGGAGATGCTCAATACATTTCTTGAATGAATGAGTCAGTTATTTATTGATGAGTCAGGGTCCTGTGTTGAAACATGCATAATAATTAGATGTTTAAATATTTTGAGGTCAGATACTTAGTCATAGTCACAGTCAGACTGAATCATATTTTTTATCAAAATAGAAAACCCTTTCTATTCTTCCAATGCCAGTGCCTCAAGAATATAGATGCAAATTTATGAATAATTTAGCCTGAATATGATGCAGCAAAAGGTAATGAAATAATGTATGGATTTCAATCCAGTTAAACAGAATTCTCTGAAACACTAGAAACAAATCTTTTTCTAAGGAAAGCAAATGTATGTATTAATGATTCACTTTACTTTGCATTTATAGGGAGGAAATATCTTAGTCTGACACAATATCAACTGGCTAGTATTAGGAAAAATGGCTTGGAATTGACGACTCAAAAAAAAAAAAAGAAAAAATCACTCAACTACTTGTTTCTTAATGTCTAGATCTAGGAAACACCCATTCACCTGTGCAGCAGTGGAGAACCCTCTGCTCCATTATATCCTTTTCCTCTAAGGGCAACTAGGGGATGCATAGCCACAGGTCTACAGGGGCCAAGGTGGTGTTCCTAAGGAAATGGGTGGGAGGATGAACAGGCAATTTTCACAACTTGCAAAACAAAAACTAGACCCCAGGGATGGATGGGCACATATATTTTGGCCTGGCTTGCCAGAGGGGGCAAGGAGAGCTGAATCTGTAAGCAGCTGATGCAGATGGCCCCTCCTCTACCCTTAAGACCAAGGTTCCCTATGCACCAACTTCCTGACCAGGAATGAGTTTGATGAAGGCAGGTTAAAAAAGGACAGGAAATTGTTGTCCACTGGACATTTGGCCGTTTTCTTTGAGTCAACAGTAAGATGTGATATAGAGATTTCCTTAGTTTGTTAAGTTCCTCTTTTTTTTTTTTCTTTCGGTTTTAGCTTCCTTTGCACCTACTGAAGAGCCAGGGGAATGAAGCACAAACAGCTACATAATGATGATGAGTATTTAAACAGTGTTTTGCAGTTTACGTTATTTCATTTGTTATTTCTAATAAGCACTCTTGAGTGTGATTTTTCCTCTCCTTTCACATAGCAGAAACCAAGTTTCTGAGAGACTAAGTAGTTTCCTTAAGACCATCTGGCCAGTGCATGTATTTGAGGCCAGATCCAGCTTTTCATATCAGTACGCCTGGACATTTCCTTTACTCCAAGTTGACCTGACAGAGATCCATCTAGATCTTCATTAAGTTCTCCCAATTTAGTCCTACTAGTCTCTTATTTATAGAGGTAGCCAAGAAAGCTCAGAGCCTTACTCTAAAGACCCATGACTAGTGACTCAAGAACTGTCCCTCTCAACCTCTTTTCCTGTTGTGAAGAAATCAACAGCTGAGTTCCAAAGATAGGTAAGGAATGTGGCAGAACAGGAGGGTGGCAGTGACTGTGTACCTTGCCCAAAAGAGTCACACACTCCACATATAAACCGGCAAGCCTCCTCATGCCAAATGGTACCACCTCTGGAAATATGGGAGGAGCCCGTCCAAGCAGGGGTTGGAGTCATAGAGCAGAAAGTGGCTCCCTCTTGGAAGTGGGATAGCTAATATGGCAGCCAGGGGGCCATCTGTAGCCATTTCATTTCAATAAAGATGAAATAAGTTAAAACTTAGGTCCTCCACGATATTAGCCCCATTTCAAGTCTTCAGTGCCACAGTGACAGGAGCTACCACATTAGGCTGCACGGATATGGCTTATTCCCTCACTGCTGAAAGTTCCAGGGGGAGGGTTATCTTAGATGCTTTTCCTATTCATAACGGGACTAGATTTTTATTATAGGCACAACTCAGTAAGAATTCGAGTTACTTTAGGTAGATGCTCCCTCAGAGAACAAGGGTGATAAAATTATTATTTCCCTGGTTGCACTCCTCTGCCACACCCAGGCCCCTGTAGCATACAAATCCAGGCACCTTGTTCACATCCCAGTGTATGTGAGTCACGTGTCCCAGAGTGGTCCCAAACCTGTCCTGTATCACAGCTGCCTGTGGCCACCCTGGTCACCCCAAATATATGATTTCTTCTCCAAGTGTTTTATGTAATGATCTCAGTGCTCAGGAAAAGTAAGACCATATGCTAAGCTCAAAAGGCACCTGCAGGAAAGGATACAGCATCAGCATCGAGAAGGGTTTTTTAGGGGCCTCCCTGGTTGCACAGGAGTTAAGAGGCAGCACTATGAAGCAATCCACAGCTTCTGCAGCATGAGTTTGATCCCCGGCCAGGGAGGTGACCCACATGGCACAGCAGACCTCTCCTGTCTTGCCCGCTGCTCCCCTCAGCATGTATTTTAGTCAATCCACCTGTTCTGCTCTTCACTCTGTCTCTAGTGAATCCTCTCACCTCCCCAGACCTCTGGCCTGTACCCCAGTTTTGGTATGCATAAATCTTTTTTTTTTTTTTAAAAAAAAGGTTTTTTTTTTTTTTTTTTTTTAAATGACTTACCTGTATCAAGGTGCTCTCTTATACAATACTATGACTATTTCAGCACTGGCAGTTTCTCTTTCCAAATCTCATTACCAGTGCTTCTCTGACACCTACTATTTACTCAACAGCAGAAATCAACTCCCACTCAGAAAACAGGGAGGCATTGCCACTTAAAGACACATAAATATCAAATGCAGATACTTTAGAAGAACACTTTCAAAATTCAAATTACAGGTGAAGTGTTTCAGATTTTCCTCTGTAACTTTTTTTAAAATTGTATTTTAAAAAATTGTTTTTATTGAGATAAATTGGTTCACAAGACTATATATGACTTAAAGGTACAGGTTCATAGTTCTTTCTTCCTATAATGTTCTTTACACTGGTGTTGCAAACTGCTGGATCAGGAGAAAGGAGGGCAGATGTTTTTCTTTTTTTAATATTTAATTTTATATTATTCTTACATCATTTTTCACTTTTGCACAATGTATGCATTTTCATTTTGGTTATATCCCCCTTACAATTACACCCCCCCTTATTTTGACCTAATACTTCCTCTCCCTGCCCACCCCCGCCCCAGTAGTGTGTCTCTGGTTTATAGTTGCTTGCTGATTTTGATTTTTACTTTGTATTAATCAAGAAGATGTGGTACATATACACAATGGAATATTACTCAGCAATCAAAAAAGATAAACACATGCAGTTTGCAGCAACATGGATGGAGCTAGAAGGGATCATGCTCAGAGAAATAAGTCAGAAAGAAAAAGAAAAATACCAGATGGTCTCACTCATAGCAGGAATTTAGAAAACCTAAATAAGGGTCCAGGAAAAAGACTAATTAATACAAGGTGTGTTTCTTACTGATACACACAGCCTACAACCACTACCCAACTGGGACATTTTGAAATGTATTGGGTAGATTTAAATGTTTGTAAAAGGTTCTTGTCTTATTAATTTACTTTGGAATAAGATGCTTCCATATGGCCCCAAGGCTCTAAAAAAATCAGCAAAACTTTAAAATAACAAAATTAACATAAAATAACTTTATGATTAAAAATTGAGGAAAACCATCGAATAAGTCTAATGTCATGATAAAAATACTCTCAGAGAACCAGAAGGCGGGGTGACTGCCAGAAAGGTGTGAAGACAGACACATCTTGTCAGAGGCATTCCTGTGATTATTGAGAAATGGAAATGTTTTCTAAGCTAGATTTTTAAAGATAACTTTTGTACATAGAGCTGGCTCTTTTTCACCCTCCCTAGTTTGGTGAATACTTCTTTTCACTTAGACTCTGTGTAAGCGAGCTGTGTTTTTGAAAAGAGGCCCTTTTTCTTTCTTTATAGAGATGTATTTATACTCAGCTGGGGAGGAAAAATAATAGTATAAAAGCTAGGCAAGAAACAATGTAAGATACTTAGAAATTGTGATTATTGGTCTAAAATCCATGGATGAAAGTTTATTTTAACAAGACAATAAAGAAAGATGAATCCAGCGACATAAGCAACCAGTTTGGGAGCTATCTGCGGGAAGCATAGCATACTGAGTCAACAAACATTAAATCAGACCAAATTATATTTAAAGTCCTACAGTAAATATGCACCCAGTGAGGGTGGTCCCAAAATGTTTTCCTCCAGTGGTTCGATATTGCATGAGAAATGCAGGCGATTAATCAAACATGAAACTTCAGTAAAACAGGTCCAGGTTAGGCCGTTTTTAGTTCCACTCATCTGGAGCCCCACTTAGACTTTTCAGTCTAAGTCTGTAGATTCTCCACCTTCACTACCGAGGCTGCTGACATGGCAACGTGAATGGACAGGCAACGGAAAATAAGCATTTGCTGATTTCAACTATAATATGTGTATTTGAGGATAATGATTCATTGATTAATTTTTTTAAATATGAAACATGGCAATGCCCTTTGCCTTCCCCCCAAATCATCACCCTGACTTCTTTCTTTAATTTTACTTCTTTTTCATTTTTTTAAATTTTATATATTTTTTACATTTTATTAATAAACCTAATCAAAATTACTATATCCAGTTGTCAAAAACAAGAAGATCTAACAAAGCCAGTGGCCACTTCTGGGAAAAGTTACTCATCACCAACTATCAGTGATCATTTGTACTGATAATTAACAATTATCAACGAAACTTGGCTGAGTAAACTGACAGTATTTTTTAACTTCGTAAGAGCCATAAATGAAATTCAGTTCTCACTGAAGGCTGCAGTTTGCTTACCACCAGCAGGGTATTATACCTATGTCAGTCAAGGAAACAGCCAGGTTGTCAGGACACTTCCTATCAGCAGTGACAAATCACAAAGTAACACTTGGAAAGACTGCACAAATGAAAGGCCCCAGGGACTATGTTACTCATTCAACAAACCCTTCTCTTAAACCAAAAATTCCTCCAGCTACATCTGGGCTTTGTTACCACTGGGAATTTCTGCACCTCGATAACCTTAAATTTGTATATTCTGACAACCAACTGCATTCTATTATCATTTCCCTGTTTTCTTATTTATAACCTGAGCCAGTTATACTGACTTGCCATCTTCTGGGATTCCATCTCTCTTCCTGTTCCTTTTCTTACAATCAATCAGCCTCTTCTCCTTTACTTTCCCCTAATTTTGGGTGCACTCATGTTCAAACTAAAGCTTTCCTGGCACCTCTCCAGCACAGAGATTGCCCAGTCCTCTAGAGAAAAGACTACATATCTCTGGTCAGGGGTGAATTTAGAGTGTGTAGCTTTGCCCACTCTCCCTTTCCCATTTACCCAGATTTTTATCATCTTCTCAAGCACTCAGTTTCTCCTGTGTCTCCCCTCTCTCTCAGCAAATGACCTCCTTGCTTCCTTTATGGTGAAAACAGGCAACCAAGGAAGAGATTTTATCACCTTCAGGGCCTCTTCCCAGCTACCTCCAGATTTATTGGTATCGCTATCAATCAATCAATTCTTCCTAAAGTTCTACCAATGACAAAGAAAACACCACACTTTTTATTTAAGCCTCCTACCTGGATCTCCCTCTGGGATCCTGTGTCATCAGTCATGCCTCCCCCTTTAACTCTTATCTTACCCTGTCCACTGACTGATTCCCTTTGGTCCATTAAAATGCTCAGGTCTTCTCGAAAAGAAAGAACAGCTCCCCTTCGATGCCATGCCCTTCTCTTTCTCAATGTGCATTATTCTCCTTCCAGGCAGACTTTGGGGAGGAATGATGCATCTTCACCTTTCATTTAATCCCCAAATGCATGGCAATTTAGCTTTTCTCTCCACTGCTCCCCCTGCCGTGACATCACTCTTTCCTTTGCTTCCTTTCATCTCCCTGCCTGGTTATTTTCCGAATCCATGGCTCCCTGTAAATGCGGCAGTTTCCTAGGGTTCCATCAAACATAACTAGACTGCTTATCAGTAAGACCGGAAGGCAGGACCTGGCACTTGCTCACTCAGGCTCTGGCTCCTCATGGGCTGACTCCTATTTAGTCAGAGCCACTTTCCCTTCTCCTAAGACCTCCCCTCTCCCAAGGAGGCCAACAGATCCTGTATCCACGTCTCCAACCCAGAGCCTTTGGGGGTGCCAGAGCCATATTTGCAGTTCTCTAAATTGGATAAATTCTCCTGAGTACTGCTCAGACATTTACATACAACAGATCCCCACAAGGCCACAAGTCTTTCCTCTAGGGCTCCAGCCTGCTGTGTCAGTCAAATGGCATCACTGCTCCTTCCATCATCAAAGCAGAAACTTCAGTGTCTGTCCCATCAAAATAGTATCAACAATAAACTGTTGGCAGATTCTGTCAATTCTAGTCTCAAGACTCTCTAACACTCTTTTCACCTTTTATCTCCAAGGCCAATGTTCTATAAATCCCCCTTTAAGTGCTAAGAACATTATCTCTTGCCTTTTTAAAAATTCAGTCCTGAATGACTCCTCTACTTCCCCTGCATCCACTCCCGTTGCTTCTGAGTCCTCCTCCACGCTACTTCTAGTATTCTGCCTTAAAAGAAGTCTGGCCATCATGTCACAGCCTAAAATCCTGCACAACAACACGCCCCATGATGGAAGTTTCATCATGGTCTGCTCTTGCCTGTACCTTCAATTTCACACCCCACCACTCCTAACTTACATTGCCTACTGCCACTTGCACTCTACCAAACCCCTTGAAGTTCTCAAAGCTCTTTTCTCTTAGCCACATGGCAAATTTCCACTCCACCTTGAAGCCTTTTCTGCTCAGGTGTGAATGTGACCTACTTTCCAACCACCCCCCTGTACTTCCTCAGGACATCTGGTCCCACCACACTCTGGTCACTCACGGCAGTGCCACACCCTCCAGGCCACGCTAAGACTTTGGAGCCAGAGGTTGCTTCTTATTCATCTTTGCCTCCCCCATGCTCACAGCATAGGAGGCAATTAGGAAATATTTCAGATTCAATAACTGAATGAATTAATGAATACAAATGAAGTGCCATGTGTCAGGACATCTGCTAATACAGTACAAATATTAACCACATATATATTCAGCACAATCATCAAGTGAAGTGGGATAGCTCCTTCCCTCCATTGATGAGTCAAACATCGTGCTTTTTTGACAGAAGATGACTGCAAAGTATTTTAATGCAAATTTAAAGGTTACTAGATAATATTTCATAGCCATAGCAATATAACCAAATGGACAAACTGCTACTTCTAGGTCCAAATCATCAGAACCCCACATTTTCTTCATGATATATTTTCTGAAACAGTCACAGGGGCAGGTACAGAAATGAGAAATGGAAATGGTGAAATGTCTATACCACTCACAATATATCCTATAAAACTGAAAACTGGCATTTATATTAGACATAGAAGATTAGAACTCATTAGATCAGACTATGAAATCAATTACAGGAGTTTATTCTTGAAGTAATCTGTAAAACTGAATCAAGTGAGTGACCAATGAGATGACAGATTATAATTTTTCAAACTATTTTGAAAAAATGTGGGGTGCTCCAAAATATTAATAATATTACCATTGGCTACCATTTACTAAGGACATCTCCTATGCCAGGCACAGTTCCAAATAAGCACACAACCATTTCATTTGACTTGTAATTAGTATACCCATCTATTATTAATATACCCACCTGCAAGATGAAGAAACAAAAGGTTAATTATAGAACTTCCCTGAAGTTTCATAATCCAGATGAAGATGATGCTAAAGCAAGAGTTGTTAACCACTGTTGCATACTAATATGCCCACCCTCTAGCAAATTTTGGAAACTGGGACCCTGAATCTCTTCTTAAAGGTTCAGTATGCATTAACAGTATAAGGATTCTCAGAATTCTGCCAGTAATGAAAACTGTTTCACTTTAACACAACATTCCCCAACTGATTCAACTCCAGGAGCCTTTTTATTTTTTAAAGGTTTTTTTTTTTTTCCCAAAGATTTATTTATTTATGCAAACAAGAACTGAGGCACAGGCCAGAGGTGTGGGGGGGAAGAGGATTCACCAGAGACAGAGTGGGGAACAGAACAGGCAGACTGATTGAAATACACTGCTGAGGGGAGCAGAGGGCGAGTCAGGAGAGGTCTGCTGCACCATGTGGGTTGCTTCCTGGCTGGGGATTGAACCTGTGCTGCAGTAGCTGCAGATTGCTTCACAGGTTGCGTCTCAACCCCTTGCGCCACCAGGGAGGCCCCCGGGAGCCTTTTTTAATGGAGCCATTTGTAACATATCATGGGGAACATGTTTTGCAGAATACAATTTGGCCTAAGATGATAACCAAAGGGATATGAACTCACTGAGGCCAGTAAGAAGAAAGGAGCTAATTGCAGTATTTGTTACAGGTGAGAGAGCTAGTGTCTCACTCTCAAATGCCAGGTGACATAATGATGGTGACATTATTTTTCAGTCAAATGAGAAGCATTTCTCATTCATGGAATTAGGCACCAATGTCCTTGGTTTAACTGCATGAATCACAAAGCCAACTGAAGAAGCCAATTTGCCACAAGGAGCAGTGGTAAAGGTTGTGTGATTGGTGCCATGATTTTCAAAGGTTGAGGTTGCAAAAGTACCTGCTGGTGTTATTTTCCAGCCTTGCCACTCTCCCTTCTGCTCTAAGACACTCATATCCTTCAAAAATCCCAGGCTTCCAAGGAAATAGATTAATCTGACAAACCAAACAGTAAAAAGGTTGGGGAACATGAGACTTTGTTACAAACATTTCACTGGGTCATTTTGCATTTGAGCTCTGTTATTGATCAAATTCCATTTACTGACCATCTACTATGTGGCAAACTCTACCCTAGGAAAGACAGTCATTTTTCTCAAGGCCCTCACAGTCTGATGGTGAGAAACAACATTGAGACCAAAGCAACACTAATTGCTATCAGAGAAAGCATGCAAGTGCTGTGGGCTGTCTCAGTCTGACTGATTCTTTCTAGAAGGACAGAGGGTCCAAAGGGCTATACTTCTCATCCTCAAAGGAAATACATTTATAATAAAGCCTGCTTTCCAAAGTTGTCAGGGGAAAGGGAGGCTAGCGCCATAGAGAAATGTGGATTCAGGGTGTATGCATTGGGAAAGTCAGCCAGGATCTTCACGGTGGGAACAGCACAGAAACCACAAACTGTGATGCCTGGAGTCTGATTTCCAGTGACCTTAGCAAAGCACTAAGTCTGTCTGCCTTTGTCCTCTCTTGCACACAGATAGAATGGAGATAAATTAATATAATATGATAGGGCAAACCTTATGTAATTAGTACAGCAAAATAGAAAAACCAGAGAGATAAATTAAGATCCATTATAACAACAATTACAAAGAGACAGCTATATATGTGTATATAAACAACCTTAATCATCTGAGGTGGACTTTGACAGATAAAAATTAAATCACAGAATTATTTACTGCTTACAGAATTTTTTCCACTGAACTGTTCATCTTCTTAAGTCAGATGGGTTCAAAGCGATCCTTACGTGATTTCTTTTTACAAAATTACTTATCTGGCCATCTCCAGTTAAAACAACTCACAACTCCATTCTACACGCACCAGACATATGAGGCTCGTCCATCATGAAAATGAAGGGACAAGCATCAACCAAAAGCCCTTTTTCATGAAACACACATAAATGCTTACATATTCTTTTCATTATTGTCATTAAAAGACATTATTTTTCAAAACAGCTTTACGTCAGGAAAATGGTACAGAGTTCCTGAATACCTAATCAACCTTCAGAGTCCTCCTATTAACATCTTACATTGGTGTGGCACATTGTTACACTTCACAAGCCAATAGAAAAACATCAACACTAACTAAAGTCCATCGTTAATGCGGATTTCCTGTTTCTTCCGAACATTCTCCTTCCGTTCCAGAACCCCACCCAGGACACCACATGACATTCATTTAGTTGCCATTTTTCCTTACGTTCTTCATGGCCCTGACTGTTTCACCTCTAGAATTCTGCAAATGAAATTTGCAGAGGGGGAGGGAGAGGGATCAGAGGGAGGAGCACAGGGGACTGAGGTGATGGTGCACGGGTGCATTGGCGAAGGAAACTATGGGGACTACACCTGAGGGGGTAGAGGGAAGCAAATATTGTTTAAAATTAAGCAATGATGTAAAAAATAAAAAAAATAATGTAAAAAATAAAAAATTAAAATAAATAAAAATAAAGAAATTTGCCTCTTCTCCCACATACATTAATTTATTCAGCCATTTACTTGCATCAGGATGGGCCCGTGGATATTTATTTTGTTCTTTGGGTTACAATCCAATACTATGTTATCTGTCTTACGGCTCAAGTGGTGCCAGCTTTGGGAAATCTTTCACTTGGATCCTGTTTTCCTTTAACAGCCCCCATCAATGTGGTGTGTTCCCTCCCTCCCTGCCTCCTCTTGTCCTTTCTGTACTTCCCCTCTCTCATCCTTGCCTCCCTCCCCTGCTTCCCTGGTTCCTTCTCTCCCTCCCTTACTTTTCCATTCCTTCTTTCTACTTCCCTGCTCTCTGGCCCTACAAGATGCTCCAGGCTCCTCTTGCATATTCCTGCAGTTCTAGAACTAGCCATTTTTTTCCAAAGAGCCTTGGTTTCTTTCACTGCATAATAGTATTCAAAACCAAGTCTGGGCAGTAGGTGCGCTTGCTGCTACTGGGGTGTCATTTATTTCAAACCCTCTCAGCTGACACAGCAAAGAAATATATGTATATTAATCCATGTATAAGTACATTTCTATAAATATTTCTGTATTTCACACTGTGCTAGACACTACATATTTTTTAACTCTTCAGAAAATTTTGACATCTTGAGAAGTTTTCTATTTAAAGTGCCTCAGAAGAGGGCCTCCCCAGTGGCGCAGCGGTTGAGCGCTGGGTTGCGAAGCTGCCCGCAGTCTCTGTGACGCCGGTTCGATCCCCGGCTGCTCCCCGGCCACCAGAGGAGGGTCCCGCATGGCGCGCAGACCTCTCCTGCCGCCCGCTGCTCCCCTCAGCAGTGTACTTCGGTCCTTCTGCCTGTTCTGCTCCCCGCTCTGGCTTTGGTGAATTCTCTCACCCTCCCGCGCTTCTGACTGTACCCAGTGCTTGTATGAATAAATAAATAAATCTTTAAAAAAAAAAAAAATAAAGTGCCTCAGAAGAAAACCATGTCATTTACATTTTAAATTTCCCATGATTCCTAATACTGAGTGATCAATCAGAGTTTGCTAATCTGAAATTCAGAGCTCAAGAATGGAAAGCCTCGGCCACCTCACTTATGAAATGGGGATAGCAATGATAACAAATGCAAAGGATGACTGGAGAATTATAAATAAGATGATGCACGCACATCTTTAGATAAGAACTGAACACATAACTGGCATTTAATAAATGACAGGTAAAATTAATTTTTATTTTATGGGAATGTAGTTTCAGAAATAAAAATAATAATGGCGGGCATCCCTGGTGGCGCAGGTGGTTGAGCGCTGCACTGTGAAGCTGTCTGCAGCCTCTGCAGCATGGGTTCAATTCCCGCCAGCCAGCGATTATTACACATGGCGCAGTAGACCTCTCCTGACTCGCCCGCTGCTCCCCTCAGTAGTGTATTTCGTCAGTCTGCCTGTTCTGTTCCCCGCTCTGTCTCTAGTGAGTCTTCTCACCCTCCCATATATCTGGACTGTACCCCAGTTCTTGTATAAATAAATAAAAATAAATAAAATAATAATGGCATTGTTTTAAGTTTTAACTTCATGTTGGGTTGTCTTATTCATTTTTACCATGTGTGACTTAACAGTAAGCACTGATTATTTAGATGTATTATTTTACTCCAAATAAAGTGTTTTGAAAGGTTAAGCCAGCAATAATGTTAATAGTCATGTTACTCCTGCCTGAAGGGACTAAGAAATTGATTTCCTAATGTATACTATCACAACCCATTTCAAGAAGTGTTAATGGGTTAAAAAAAACAGGTGTCACAGCGAGGAAGAGAGAGCAATGAGACATGGGATTGCAATTTCCACATCTCCCCACTCCATCAGACTGTCAATCATTCAACACCAGGCATGCCATTTAATGGAAGTTAGTCAGGGTTCCCATAGAAAATAATTTCAATTCCAACAGCTGATTAGAACTGTCTCAATACTTGGAAGACCTGTCCATATAAATCTGGAATAACATGATCAGATGCCTTCCATCCTGTATGAGCAGATATATGACTACGCTTGGCAAAAAAAAAAACCTATTTTATTTCTAAGTGCCAAAGGAGATACTACTCATAAATAACAGAGAATACATTTGTGAGGTCCGAATTCGAGTTAGTGCTGGTGGGTTTTAATGCATAGGCTGGGACTTTAAAGATCACTTAACGGAAATCTGATTTGGATTGTTCCTGTAAGGCTACAGCTTAACTGGGTCAAAATGAATTAAAGTATCATGCTTGTTTAGCCAAGACCATATGAATGGTTGAAGTTCCAGCAAAGTAGACTGAAGGCTTATAAAATAAGAGTGGTACCCGGGAACTGAGCAAAAGGCATCACATCTTCCCGTCCAAGCCCCATCGATTCAGGCCCACTGAATGTCTGTAAAGCACCATGCAAACTGGGCATCCTGTCATGGCACAGTCTGTCTGAAGAGCTCCGCATAACCAGTCTGGATTTTCAGCGTGAGTAGTCCCCGGTGGCGGCAGAGCCAGGCTCAGAGCTGGCCTGTGCAAGCGCACAGAATGTCAAGTTCAAACCTCTGCTGATGATGGAGACTTGAGCACAAGCCTTATCACTGTTTGCAAGGTCAGGATAGTCATGGGCAGAGAGCACAGTCTAAATCAGAGAATTCAGAAGGAAAGCTGTCTGAGAAGTCACAGCAGGCAGCACACATCTGTGTCCTAGGAAACACGGTGCATCTCAGGTTATGGCTTCCTGCCCCGCGCAAACCCCTGGAACGGCCTGACCAGTCAGTCTTGCCCTCCTGCTCTACACAGCACCAGGTAAGTTAGCTCACATTCCTCGCAATGCTTCACTGGAGTCCCACTGCCTTCAGAGTAAAATCCAGAGCCTTAACTGCCTCTCCAGGCTCTGTTGCTTCAGCCAGATTTGCCTTTGTTCAGTGGTTGCAAGATCCCTTCCCACCTCTGGAACTTGGCATCGCGATTCCTTCTCTCTGAAATTTCCTTCCTTCCATTCTTTATGGACCTGGTTCCTTCTACATGTTCAATATTTTACTTAGGGGCTGACTCCCAGGGGAGGTTTTCTCTGACCTTTCTCTTAAACAGCACCCCTTCCTCTCCACCTTCCTTACTCCCCAGCCTAGCACACTATCCGCTTTTTGTTTGGCACTTAGTATGGCTAAAGGACATGGAATTCATTTATTCATTTTGTTTGTCTTTTTATTTAGTCTGCTTTTGGACTGATCTGACCATTATGGCATGAGATTCAAGGGCCAGAGAAACTGGGCTCTGTTTGTCACTGTGTAGCCAGTGCCCAGCACATCATAGGCATTCAGAAAAATCACTTGTGTTTTTGATTTTTACTTTATTATAATTAGTCTTTTTCCTGGTCCCTTATTTAGATTTTCTAAATTCCTGCTATGAGTGAGACCATCTGGTATTTTTCTTTTTCTTTCTGGCTTATTTGGCTGAGCATGATCCCTTCCAGCGCCATCCATGTTGCTGCAAATTGCATGAGTTTATCTTTTTTGATTGCTGAGTAATATTCCATTGTGTATAGGTACCACATCTCCTTGATCCAGTCATCTGTTTTTGGGTATTTGGGTTGTTTCCATAGCTTAGTTATTGTAAATAGTGCTGCTACAAACATAGACACACTATGGGTGGGGGAGGGAAGGGAGTAAGATCAAAACAAGGGGGGGTAGGAATATATGGGGACTATAACCAAGATGAAAATGCATACATACATTGTGCAAAAATGAAAAATGATGTGGGCCTCCCCTGGTGGCGCAGGCGGTTGAACACAGCACTATGAAGCTGTCTGCAGCCTCTGCAGCCGGGGTTCTATCCTGGCCAGCTGGTGAGAATCTCACATGGTGCAGCAGACCTCTCCTGCTGCCCGCTGCTCCCCTCAGCAGTGTATTTCAGTCAGTCTGCCTGTTCTGTTCCCCACTCTGTCTCTGGTGAATCCTCTCACCCTCCGCACATCTGGCCTATACCTCAGTTCTTGTATGCATGAATAAATCTTAAAAAAAAAAAAAAGAAAAATGATGTAAAAATATATAAAATTAAAAAAATTAAAAATCACTTGTGTTGAAAATATTATGCTTGGTGAAAAGAAGTTAGACATTAAAGGCCACATACTATATAACAACTCCTATTTTTATGAAATGTCCAGAACAGATGAACCCATAATGACAGGGTGCAAAAGGCTGGGGGAAGAAGGAATGGGGATTGGCAGCTCAGAGGTAGGGGGCTTCCTTTTGGGGTGATGAAAATATCCTGGACTTAGATAAAGGTGATGGTTGCACAACACTGTCAATATAATAATTGCCACTAATGGCATATTTTATGTGTACTTTACAATATTAAAATAGTCAGCAGTGTTAATAGATATTATGTTGTGCTCAATTGTCTCCCACCTTTCTGGCAGGTGACAGTGAGGGGGTGGGGGGATCATACCTCAGCCTGAGGCTGGGTTGCATATGTGCTGGGTATATTTGCAACAGGCTAGACACTCACAAGCTCAACCACTGAGAAGGCCTCTGTGCTTTTATCCAGTGCATTTAATCCAGATCCCCAGTTGGGTTACAGGTACACAGTCTAGCATGGAACCCTGTTGAAGTTTCCTAATGTCAGTGGTCAAACCAGATGACAGGGCAGCTAATCATGTCAAGTCCTAGTCCATGGCCAAATTTACATCAAAATAAGACACACCAGTTGTGTAGATGCTGAAAATGAATAAAGTGTCTTTGTTTTGGTTGTTTTCCACATAGTGGGGGCAGGATGTGAGTTCCAAGCATGTGTCCCATGCACAAGTCATCCAAGCTGCTCCAGAGAAGGGACAGGAAGTGGGACATTCCAAAGCAGGAGATCTGCTCTGTTTCTTGCCCACACCTGTCCCTTTGCCAGGGGTCGTGGGCCACAGAGGCTGGCTTTCACGATCTAAGAGCTTCCTTTCTAGTGGGAATATGTACTTCCATGATCTACCTACTTTTGAGACTACAGGTAAGACACAGGACTGGGGCTTGGGGGAAAGGTATTGGAAGTAAAATATCAGTTAGACCATAAAGTATAAGGAGCCCTCTGGTGAAATACGTCACTTTCCTGCTAAGGAGGGTGGTCAGTCACCAACCACCACTGTTTATAATCTCCTTTATTTACTCATAATACTTGGGGAACTCTTCCATAGTTCCTGAAGAAAATCAGAGTGACTAGTGACAACCAACAATTAAAACTGCTTGTCCAGGGGAAATATTGTGGGATGCTGAAGAAGTAAAATGCAAAGGGTTGAAAAAATCTTTCAAATACTGAAATTTAAAGACAAGAATTTTAAAATTAAATCTGTAGCCCCAAACCCGAGGTTCAGTCTTTGCACAGGGAATAACAGGAGATCTTTTGAATCTCCCATAGTTTGTACGCCACAAAAAGCTACAGAGCCTTTATAGAGCTAGGAATAATTTAAACTATTTTAGGGAAAGGAGAATCTTTCTAAACCAACTTCTAAAACTAGAATTCATGATAAATTGAACCATACCAAGACACACAAGATTTAAAAGAAATGTATACTTAGTTAAGGATCTAAATTATGGCTTTCAAGAGACGATGGCTACATTGTATACAAATAACTATAAATATCCAAATTTAATTCATAATGCCAAAAGAAGCACTGATTTTCACTCCCCCCTGGAATTAGTCACCATAATGCATCACCCAAAATACCATGTTTTAAAAGGTTTGCATTACAATTATATTAAATCTCTTGTGTGAAAATGCTCCTGAACTGTCTTTTCCAATGAAGTAACCAAAATCTAAAAACCGAAAGACAAATACTTTAAAGCAGGAAAAACCTAATCTTAAAAACATTAAAGTTTTCTGCTTCCATCAGACTATTTTGAGAAGCTTACAATATTCAATCTTCTGTAATATGTTCTTTTTCAACTATTCTATCTCCTAAGTAAAACACCCCACTCCCCATAGAATTCTGGTGAAGCAAAGAGGTCCTGGCCAATCATTTCTGTCTGATCTTTGTTTCTACTTCATGAGTTATAACATAATATTTATTAAGCACTTGCTGTTGTGCCAAGTACTTTGGATACATTCTCCCCAAGTGATTTTTCTCCATTAAATGGGCAGGAATCATTGGCTGGAGTAGAACAGACTTTACAAAGATGTGGCTTCCTATGCTCTTGCGCATTGTGGTCTGACCATCAGGAGGTGGGTTCTGTGATGTCTTCACCAGTAGAAAATGGTGGAAGCAACATGGTGCCCATCACAGGAGAGACTCTTGATTGGCCTGGCAGGCTCCATTTTCTGCCTCTTAGAAACCAGCTGCCACCTAAGAAGTGACCACCTGATACTGCCATGCTGTGTCAGACTCAGACCACAAGAAAGAACTACAGGGGGTCAAGCAGTACCAATACTCCCTATGGAAGTGTGAGACGCCATCTTGCAGTAAATCCTGCTATTCCAGCCACTGGACTGATGGCATGAGGATCAGGCATAAACTATCAGGCTAAATCCTTCCTAACTTTCTAGTCTACACAAATACGAGTAAATTAAAAAGGCTGTTTTTAAGTCACTAAATTCTGGGGTTATTTGCTACACAGTCAGAGACAGCTATAATGCTATTCAGGGACCACTCAGCTCTGATCTGAAAAAGATTTAAAGAAGTTCTAGTGGAGCTCTCTTCCTAAGATTGGGAAAGAAGAATCCTCTTGCTTGTCCATTGCTGTGTGGCCATTCGCCTAGTTACTTTTTCAAGCCACCTGCCCAGAATATGAATGTAACAATGAGGTAGATGGAGAATCAAGGCTTTAATTTAGAAAAAAAAATATTGGCCAGTAACAAATATAGCAGATTTCAGTTCACCAAGCCATGTTGTCTCCAATTGATTTATACCTCTAGAAGTGAATAATGACTTACTCCAAATTTAGATATCTTTATTTCTCAGGTGAGTCCACTTAGCTCTCAGCAGCATTGGGCCAAGGGCCATGGAGCATCCTCGGACTAAGCTAGCTACAAAGAAGCTGCATTAAAATTGGTGGGGTCAGAGTGAGAGGCGTGAAGAAGCAGAAATGGGCTGGTGACTGGACTGTCCTCTACACAATTCCTCTAGATGGTCAAGAAGAATCAACTCTGCACCATCTGCTCTAAACAACTCCAGAATGCAAGTCAAATTTTGAATTTAAAAGTATCAGATGTCAATTGTCCCATTCAATAAGCTCTTCAATATAGACTCTATAAATAAAGATGAGAACACATGGAGAGGCCAGTGCTTCCTGCCGTGGCTTCTGTGAAAGGAAGAACATATCGTTCCTCAGTCAGAACACCCTCGTCCCCTTCTGTGCTCCATACCTCTCTAACGTGAGCCCCTCTCACATCCCCACCACCACCAGGCCCTCTGGAAAGCCTTCTCATTGAAGATGACCAGGCTTACCCACTGTATTTTACAGAACACTCTCTCCACATCCAATGATTCATGGCAACCAAGCTCTTCTCTGAGGACACTGCTATTTAATGAAATGCACAGATTCCCCCACATACTCTGCACCATGCAACCATAAATACTGTGAGGCAAGTATAGGAAGCCTTACAAGTTCACAGACAATATAATCAACTGCCTACTGAACATCTTCGCCTCAGACATCCCACAGGCATCTCAACATGTGCACAAATGAATTCATCTTCTCTGTGGCAACCCTGTTATTTGGTCTGCTCTATTTCAATGGGTAGGGTCTGGTCCAGTCATTCATGCTAGATAATAGGAATTACCTTTGACTTCTCTCTGACTCTTCCCTCCAATCCTCACCATTATTGACAAAGTACTTGACACCCCCTCATTTATATTTTTAAAACTTATCCTTCCTTTCCATTCCATCACAGCCCCAGTTTGGGCATTCAAAAGCAACCTTACTGGCTTGATCCCAACTTAGTTCCCTCAGATTCAAACTCCTAATCAGAGTTTTACCACTCTGTGTACCCCCATTACAACTGTGTGCCCCTGCCCCCATTCTGTTTGAATTCTTCAATTGTCCATTCTGTCTTAAGGGTAAAACCTAAAGTCTGTAACAATGTATGCAAGATTCTCTATTAGCTATTCCCTACCTACCCACTTCTTCAGTATGCTATCTCATCCCTTACTTTCTCCCTTTATTACTTACAGTGGCCATAAAACATCATGCTGTTTCTAACCTCCATGCCTTTGCTAAGGTCACCCCCACCACCATACCCCTTCTGGGGGCTCACCACCTCTCTATCTTCTCCTGGATATTTCCCAGTCACTAAGACATTCACTTTCAGGATTTCCAGCTACTAGGGAGTCATTCCTGACACTGTTTTTCATCTTTCACCACCCAGAGGTTAGTTCCTTGCCTCTGTATCCCTGTAAGAGACTTAGGCAACCCCATCACTACATTTCTAGCATCTTACACAATATTTATCACTAATGTGGTTTAAAGAGACTACGATTACCCATTCTTTGTTTCTCTAGCACCTAACTCCAAGCATGGCATAACAGTAGGAATACTATTATACACAGGAAACTGAATGAATGGATGATTGAATTATTATATGGGTGTAAGATAAGTCTCAAGATAAGTCTCTCAAGATAAGTCTGCACCTAATTAAATCAGTTATCTATTGCCATGTAACAATAGTGCAAACAACTTAGTGGCTTCAAATAATACACACTTATTGTCTTAGAGTTTCTTTAGGTTAGGAATCCAAGCCAGGTCTTCTACACAAGGGTCTCAAAAGGCTGTCATTAGATGTTGAAGAGGGCTGTGGTCTCATCTGGGGTTCAACTGGGGAAAGACCTGCTATCAAGCTGGTGTGGTTGTTGGCAGCATTCATCATCTTGTGGGCTGTGGAGTGGAGGAATCTACTGGGCTGACATCTAGAGATGACCTCAGCTCCTTAGTACCTAGGCTTTTCCATCATTACCAGGAAGGGAGAGAGCCTCTCAGTAAGATAGACATTAAATTCTTAGCTATGCAATCACAAACTGTGATCCCACCACATTTACTGTATTATATTGGTGAGAAACAAGTCACAGTGCCACCTATATTCAAGGGGAAAGATTACACCAGGGCAAGAAAGTCAAGAGGTAGGACCCCCAGAGGTCATTGTAGAATCTGTCTGCCACATAAAGACAGTTTTGAGAGAACTCACCAGAAAGGCTGCATAGCTAGAACTCAGAAGAGCAAGAGTATATTAAATTTTTATTTTTAAAGAATATGTTTATGTGCAAAACTTACTGCATAATCTGAAATATTTTTTCTCTTTAAGGAAATGACTTTTAGATTATAGAGAATGCCACAATAAAAAATTTCTGTTAAAAGCAAAGCTCAAGGCTTGAGGGCAAATACTAAATTTAAAACATTGACCATTTTCTACTTCAACATTCCTTTCAGCATTATTATTTTTGTAACTGACTCTTTAGATCAGCTAGACTCTTCTTAAATCATTTCTTTTTCATCCATTTTACAGAGTGTTTGGGGTCCAGGAGGCAGAACTTTATTTAATATATCTCAATAATTTATAGCAAACAATACACTAAGGGAAATGCCAACCTCATAATGAGTGAAATTTGAAAAGTGAGAAATGTTCAAATTTTCCTCAGAGAAAGAGAAATTTATGAAAATAAGGCAAGTGAAGGAAGGATATTAAAACATTTCCAGACATAAAGAATGTGCTTAATGCATCAGTGATTTCTAGATGTGTCCCTGTGGGCTACACCACATCCATAACAAACATGGCAGCCTGTGACTAAGTTATGACTGGGCCTGTCACTCTTCAGACAAATCAGCACTGAATATGCCCACTCAGTGGCCACTTCCAGGTAGAACTCTGTCTCAAGACCTTTCTATATTGTCCACTTGGTCTTTTTATAAATGTTGTGTTTCCCAGTTGAATGGCTCTCTGCTCCCTCTGATTTGGGGTTAATCATAGCAGTCAAGGAATGCTATTCAAATAATATTATGAAGGAGGGGAAAGGGAAAAATGAATTTCTGACTTTCTACTGAAACACAAAACTATCAGCAATTATCTGCAAAGACTTGGGGACCAGGCCAACTTGGCTTCCCAGAAGTCAGAGGTCAAATTCTCCAGAGTGATAAAGGCCTCTCATATCTTTCTTTGGTTCTGTGCTAAAGGAACAAGGAGGGAATTTTCCAGAAGTCTTAAGCTCCTATGTAATTTCTGAGGTGCAGACATTACCCACAGTTGGATTTTCAGGGTCTGCCTTATGGAATTCAATAGCACTCTGAGGACTCTAATGGAAAAGGAGGCTTGCTCAAGGGCAGGACCAAGTTGTAAAGGGTATGGCTAATGCCTCAGCTCAGGGTTTAAAATGCTGAGGACAGGACGTTCCTATTAAGCCCACAAACCCACCAGCCCTGGCACTAAACTAGCTGACTCTGGGTTCCAGCTAAATATCAGGAATTTTAAAAAGAAAATGGGGCAAGAGTTTCAGAATCAGAACAATCTTCCCTTATTAGCTGGGAGGTTGTTTCACTTCTCAGTGCCTTAGTGGTCTCCTCTATAACTGCCTGTTTCACAGTTTAGACATCACTGAGCACATCTGGTAACCTTAGGAGAGGATAAGTCTGTCAAATATCTATGCAAAGAACTGGGTGCTTCCAGCAACTGAATTAATCTGGAAGAGGGAGAGAGTTAAGTTCACCATCCTGACTCAGGTTGGGGGTGGGGGACAGAGGATCTACACCAGTAGGGGAGGTAGAAGGCTGCACAGCCTGGATCTCTGGGCTTGGGCCTAAACCCAGAGAAGAAAAGGCCACTGATGGGCCTCCCTGGTGGCTCAAGGGGTTAGGATGCAACCTATGAAGTTGTCCGCAGCCTCTGCAACACTAGTTCAATCCCCTGGCTGGCCGGGGAGCAACCCACATGGCACAGCAGACCTCTCTTGACTCGCCCGCTGCTACCCTCAGCAGTGTATTTCAGTCAGTCTGCCTGTTCTGTTCTCCACTCTGTCTCTGGTGAATCCTCTCACCCCCTGCACCTCTGGCCTGTACCCCAGTTCTTGTATGCATAAATAAATAATCTTTAAAAAAAAGAAAAGAAAAGGCCACTGAAACAGAGGAACCAAAAGAGCCATTTTGATGAGGGAACTCTAGGTGACATGGGGCAGAAGCAAGCTTCTCTATATTCCAAAGGCAAAGTATTATAATGAACCTAAGAAAGGAACAAAGTCCCAAACTCTCCATTGGCATGCAACACCTGGATTTATAGTAAGGCAGGCTCCAAGGAATATAGAATGTTTTGTACTCTGAGGATGCATTCAGCAAATTCACCAAAGGTTTAACTGAGGGCCAATCTCACACTGTGGTTTCACAGCATCTGAGTTATTTCTTAGTCATACCTATTATAAATACTGCTGCAAGAAACACAGGGGAGCAGGTATTCTTTTGAGTTGATGTTTTTGTGTCCCTTGGGTAGACCCCTAGGAGTGGAATTGCTGGGTCATATGGAAGCTCCATTTTCAGTAGTCTGAGGAACCTCCATACAGCTTTCCATAGTGGTTGGACCAGTCTGCACTCCCACTAGCAGTGCAGGAGAGCTCCTTTTTCTTCACATCCTTGCCAACATTTATTGTTGCTAGTTTTTGTTTTTTTTTTAATATGTGCCATTCTCACTGGTGTAAGGTTGTATATCAATGCCCAAAAATAGGTGACTGGATCAAAAAGATGTGCTATATATACACAAGGGAATACTATTCATCAATCAAAAAGGATAAGCTAGGGGCTCCCCTGGTGGCGCAGATGGTTGAGCGTGCCTCTGTGAAGCTGTCCACAGCCTCTGCAGTGCCAGTTCAATCCCGGCCAGCTGACGAGAATCCCACATGGCCACGGCAGATCTCTCCTATCTCGCCCGCTGCTCCCTTCAGCAGTGTGTTTCAGTCAATCTGCCTGTTCTGTTCCCCACTCTGTCTCTGGTGAATCCTCTCACCTACCTGCGCATCTGGCCTGTACCCTGGTTCTTGCATGCATGAATAAATCAATCTTTAAAAAAAAAAGATACTGGCTTAAAAAAAAAAAGATAAACTAATGTCATTCTCAGCAACATGGATGGAGCTAGAAGGGATTATTCAGTGAAATAAGTCAGAAGGAAAAAGATAAACATCACATGGTTTCACTTATAGAAGGAATATAGGGGAATCAAAGAAGGGATCAGGGAAAAATGATAACAATAAAAAAAACAACAAAACAAAAATAAACAAGCAACTATAAATCAGAGACATTCTGCAGGGGAGAGGAGGGAGAGGGAATAAAACTAGGGCAGGACGAGCACAAGGGACTATGACGATGGGGCACGGGTGAACTGGTGGTGGGAATTCTATGGGGACTACACCTGAGAAGAGAAAGCAAACATTGTACAAAAATGAACAATGATGTAAAATATATAGAAACAAATTATTTTAAAAATTTAAAAAAGGCACCTGGGGCAGGCACCAGATGTCAGGAGAGGCATGAGCTGGACACAAAGGAAGTGCACAGAGGTCTCAGAGGGGACTGTCCAGTGCCCACAGGCGACACTCCCCCAGGGACCTTCCAAGTTCCCCAGGGGCATTTTCTTTCCATGGGTGAGATGACATGGTGTACAGCAGGGTGGAGAGCCACTAATCCCTTTACTAACCGTCCTCACTGTTCTCCAACATGCAGTAGACTAGGAGAATGGGAAAATGTTCCTTTGGTTATTGTGAGGCAAGAAATTTCTTCTATCATCAGACCAAGGCAAATCGCACTAATTAAATTTCCTTTAGTGATATGTTATGGTTTCCCAGCTTATCCACTTCTGGCTTCTTCATTGACACAGAACCCCATGTGAGTCCCATTCTCTGGGGGAGGGGTGGAGGAACTGCTGTGGGGCTTCTGTTCAGATTAGGCACAAGATGGAAATTTAAGTCACATGTTATAAAAGATGACTTCTGAGAAATACCAAATCTGCTTCCCTAAGCTCAAGAGTTCTTCAAACTCCATTTTAATTACCAATGTTTCAAAGGAAAAGTCCTTGGTCTATTTATTCTTTAAACAGGGAGTTCAGGTTTTCTTCTATTTGAAATTACTTTATTGACTGGACTTGCAGCAATTCCCTTAGGTAGGTATCACCAGCAGATCCAATTCAGCTAAGGATTGGATTCGATTACTGTCAGGTAAACAACTTACTACCCACACAGATTCTGTCCCAAATGAAATCCTCGTGTTATTGAATTGAACACTTCTCGATGAGCGAAACTGAAAAGACCCTCTAGCCAAAAGGTGTAGCTTGATGCTACAGAGAAGTGTGATGCCCGAAAAGCCAAAAGGACAGCAGGTGGACTGGCTCGAGTCCACATTGGAATGGCCTTTCTGGAGGCGATGTGTAGTGTCCATCACTCTGTACTATGTCGCAGAAGTGTGTTAAGGTCTAGCTAGTCATAGGAAATTTGTACTAAGAATATAAAGTGAGCATAGAAAGGTGGAAGGTCCATGGTAATGGTGCTGCTGGGGTGAAAATAAGAAAAACTAAAGTCGAATGATGGCATTAGTTTACAAAATTAGTCAATTAAATATTCTGCAGGTATCTCCAGGCATTAAAAATATATAGTGAAAAATACTGAATAACATGTAGAACTGATAATAGTGAGCAAAGCCAATGATCAGGTGCCCGAAAAAACATGCATTTGTGCACTGAACAGAGACCTGAGAGACACCAATATGTTAGATTTATTTACTCCTAAGTGGTAATTGCATAGGCAAATTAAATTTTCCTCTTTTGTTTGTTTGACTTTATAAGTTTCTACAATAAACAAAATTTAATAATAAAAACAAAATGTTTGGTTAGAGTTAAAAAAGAACCCCAAAGAATCTTGCCCAATCCTCATGTCACCTCCAGTGATGTGACAGTGTAGAAAGTTGTATTTGGGAATAAAAACTCCATCACTGATGAGGGAAAAGACTCTCTTCAATCGCCATTCACACTGTTATCTTTAAATTAAATTTGTAATTAAATGAATTACAAACTTATCAAAATAATCTCTAACTTATGAAACTGGAGACCCTTGAGAGGCGTACTTCAATTTTTCTAGGTCACTGAGACCACCTTTGAATTATTTGATGAAAGTCATCAGTGTTATTTCCAGAAAAATGCACATGAACTCAAATACTG